>NC_034189.2:36815690-37523190 GCF_002021735.2 Oncorhynchus kisutch
TATGTTTGGCCTGATATGGTTCTCAATCAGAGGCAGGTGTTAGTCATTGTCTCTGATTGGGAACCATATTTAGGTAGCCTGTTTTGTGTTGGGTTTTGTGGGTGATTGTCCTTAGTGTCCTTGTTCCTGTCTATGCGTTAGTTTTTCACTAGTATAGGCTGTTTCGGTTTTCGTTACGTTCTTTGTTTTTTGTAGTGTTTAATATTGATTTGTGATTTTTCGTTTTGTTCATTAAACATGGATCGCAATCTACACGCTGCATTTTGGTCCGAATCTCCTTCACACCTAGAAAACCGTTACACTGGGGCAAAGGTTTAGGCGAAATGGTTCTCACCCTAGTTATACCATGGTGTTTTCTGAGTGGTTGTCTGTGTCTCCCTCTCCCAGACACACACACATGCAAGCGGACACACAGGCAAGCACGCACACCCGCGCATACACACACACACACTCCCAGGCGAGGCTGTCTGTCTGAGGGGATTGTCCCTGGCCTGGCGCCTGTAGGGAATGCACAGAGGTGGACGGAAGTCCCAGACAAACAAGGAAGGTGTGGAAGGTAATTAGCAGGATCTGTTAGCAGTTGAGAGGATGAGAGGAAGGATGAGGGGAAAGGAGTAGAGGAGAGAAGGCATGCCTGGACTGGTGCTGAACAACAGCCCCGAAGGACTTCCTTAAGTTTCCACCTCTCACCCCTTATGGGTTTCTGGCCTCTATGGAGGGCTGGTGGAAACCATCATGGGTCCCAACAAGCAGGACTCCATAACCCATAAAGACCCCAGTCACATAGTGAGGGAGAAGGGGGGACGGAAGGAGTCAGAAAAATGCAAGGTGAACTCTAATGGACTTGAGTGGGACGAGGGTCTGTCTGTCTGTCTGCCTGCCTATCTGCCTGCCTGTCTGTCTGTCTGCGTGTGTGCGCACATGTGGATGTGTGTGTGTGTGTGTGTGTGAGAGACTCCGTTCTGCCACTCGGCCAGCCTTCATACATGTATTCATCAGGGCCTGGGGAGACGGAGAGCTCAGGTCAATAATCACATCTGAGAAACACTCAGTCATCGCTTCTAATCCACGACAGGCGAGAGAGCCCACTCCCGAATCAATTAAAACCTAATTAGGCTCTCAGTTCCTTCTCAGGCCTTTTATCTTTTACGTACACACTGTAGTGTGTGTGTGTGTGTGTGTATTTGTCTTAAGCATGTGTCAGTTACAGCCAAAAAACACACATACTTTGTACACACACACACACTCATGGATTTCTAGTTTTCTAAGCTTAACCAAGGGAGCTCTGGAGTAATCCTCTTTTAATAGCCACCGTGATGTAGCATTCGATAGGAATGTGTGTGAATTGGATCAAGGCCCTCACATTAGTGTAGTTTGATCCTGGGCCTGTGCAGGTTTTTGTTCTAGCCCAGCACAAACACACTTCACTCAACTCATCAACAAAATCATCAAGCCCTTGTTGAGTGTTAGTGCTTGGCTGTAACAAATATGTGCACACCCTGTGAGGCTCCCAGAACAAGCATTAACGGTCACTGATCTCCAGAGGCTATGTCAATCTAAACATTCCTGCTCTCAATGACAGTGTATGAGGCTGTATTATTTGTGTGTGTGTGTGTGTGTGCATGCGTGCTTTTGTGTTTGTGTGTGTGTGTGTGTGTGCATGCGTGCTTTTGTGTTTGTGTGTATGTGTATGTGTGTGTATGTGTGTGTGTATGTGTATGTGTGTGTGTATGTGTGTGTGTGTGTGCTTGCACACGTGGGTCCAACACAGAACAGTGATCCAGTGCTGTGCTGAAGGCTGCTGAAGGCCTTTCATTCTAATTAGATGTTGCGACTGTTTCAACGGCTCTTGTTTGACGGCCCCGTCACATATCCAGGGGAGGGGGGGGGGGGGGGGGGGGGGGGGGGGGAAGTCCACTGTGGAAAAGCTGAAATTCACTATTTTCATTCATCTGCTTGCTCTGCACTCATATTTAGCCTCGCGTTGAAGTGTTTGCCCTTTTTCCTTACAGGACAACCAGGGCTACAAGTTGATAAACAATTTGACATGAACAGTTGTATTCATCATTTTTGATTGACTAATGTCAATAGAGATATAAGGTCTGCCAAGCAAAAACCTGATCAAAAAAACAAATCTGGGGGAAAAAAGTACAGAAATTGTTTTCTCACTGGGGAAATGAATATCCAACTAGTCAGTGACAACTGTGTGGAGTTTGTGACCGCAACTATGAGCTTATTACAGTATTATAGACACTTTGTCCTGGGATTTCTTATGATCTTCTATGTAGAAGAACACACAGGCACCCGCACGCACAGTATCTCATTCTCAGGTATGCCCCGTTCCTAGCTTCTTAAGTGTCAGTGACTCGTTTCTGTTGAGTTGGCTGATTTTGGAGCGGCAGGTGGGATTTTTCCAAGTTTCCCCTTCTCTCCTGTCTCTGAAATGACAGTTAAGAATTTGGGTTAGTTCAGGGAGGTCAATAGGTCTTAGGTCAAAGGTCATATGGAATAGAGTTCAATCACATTGAGCCCCAAAGCCGGTTCTTCTCTATTCTTCTCTTTGTCCTTGGTTTTAAGCTTGATTCATCCATTCAAGCATTCTACTGAAATCAATACATCCTTCTCGAAGCACCTTAAAATATACATGATTAAATAAATCCATAGGTAAGATGTCCATATTAGGACAGTCTTAGCTTTGATTAAACCGCTCTTCCTGAGACTAAGGCAACTCCGGCTGAGATTGAAACAATTCCCGAGGCTGTCCTAATATGGATGCCGCACATAAAAACATTTCAAGGATTTTTCAGGAAATTCTCTATGTCTCATTCTCAGGTATGATTTCATTGAGATCCGTGATGGTGGTTCGGACTCGGCTGAGCTGCTGGGTAAACACTGCAGTAACATCGCCCCCCCAGCCATCATCTCTTCTGGTACCGCCCTGCACATCAAGTTTGTCTCAGACTACGCCCACCAGGGGGCTGGCTTCTCACTGCGCTACGAGATCTTCAAGACAGGTGAGCCAATACTCAAATGATGTCTGGCACCTCGTTATTGATGCGTTTTTTGTGATTTTTATTTGTGTATGGGGGGGGGTACATGATCTTTAAGACAGGTGAGTGAATTCTTTCATTCTACCTGATGAGCTCTTATTGGGGTGTTTTGATTGGTTGTTGGTCGTTGGAGGGGGGGGGGGGGTGATGTTATTGGTTGTGTGATTGGGACATTGATATTTGACTGGTTGCTGATAGGTTGGGATGGAGACATATGTAGAGAGGTTTTGCCCAATCTTAGATGGATGCCAAGTTGTTGCCTGCGAACATTATATTTATTCAATAAAAATGTGTATTTAGAAACCTGTGGATTACTATTGGTCAATATTGCCCATGAGGCGCTAACATGGCTTTCATCAAACCATGTAATGTGATCTAAGATCATCATAATACATTTTTGGGTTGAAACCACAATGGCCAAACTCTCCAATGGGTGGCCATTCCCCTAACTAGCCTTGTGGAACGGTTGGATGGTTGACTGAGTTCTTGCTATGGATGCCTTGGGCAGAAGGACCTATGATGACCTTCACCTTCATGTGGCGGAGTCTACCTCACACACGCACACCCATACACACACTCACTCACCTCGCAAACTCACACACACCCCGACCAATGAACTTCAAAAGAGGCAGGGAGGAAAATAAACATGGTTTTACAGGAAAGAGGGAAAAAAAAAGCCCTAACTCTTTTCATCCTGTCTGAAAAGCATCTCAGGAATGCCTCTTTTAACTGGCCTGGGATCTGCTTCATCTAGGGGGGGGGGGGTGATGGAGAGAGGTTCCAGGCTGTATAGGGAGATGATGAGGAGGGAGGGGTGAGGAGGAGGGGGCAGAATGGGCGAGGGTGATTGAGAGGGGCTACAGGCGCTGGGGAGATGATTACTGGGAGAGGGAGGGGGAGAGGGTGAGGATGGGTTGGGATTTGAGTTTAACGATGGTGCTGGTGGTGGTAGTGCATAAAAGGAAGTGTACTTGACATACAGTACACTTGCGGTAGTGTGCTGGTTCACTGTACTGAGCTATACTGATACACTCTGTCCTGAGCTGTGCTGATACACTCTGTACTGAGCTATACTGATACACTCTGTACTGAGCTGTGCTTTGCTTGTAAGATCCCATTGACATTGATTTGTTTGGGTGGGATTCAGGTAGTAGTGCCTCCTCTGTTTCAAAACGTTTTTAAACCTGATTTGAAAAACAACTGTTTTGAACGTGGCCCAGTTTTGTCATTTAGCTCTGTTACCAAGGCCACCAGCACAATGATATGATGATGTGATAGGGCTAATATTATACACACATACACACACTCACTCTGTAACAGAATAGATGGGTATGCTGTTGCCATGGTTTTAACAAGAGCCTGCTATGCATTTGGGGTGCAAAAACAATGGTATGCGTGTGTAGGGGCATATTTATGTAGGTGTGATATGTGTTCGTGGGTGGTTACAGTGTGCTTGGGCGTTAGACGATTCTGTTTGTGCCTATGTAGGCGTATAGATGTGTTTCTGTGCGAGAGAGATCGACACGCAGAGCATCTGTTTTGGAGTGCAGTCTTCTCTCCCTTTGCATCCTACACCCATCATGGTTGTTTATTTTAACAAGTCAGGATCGGGCCAAATAGTTCCGCAAACCCCAGTAGTTTACGAGTTCTGGGAGAAGATTAGAGACTGCCAGGCACAACCCCGCAGTGGGAGACCTGTTGTTTATTTACAATGATGTTTGTGCATGAGGGATGTGTGTTCTCGTCTTCTTTGTGTGCACTTGCAGTGTGTGTGCGCGCATGTGTGTGTACATGCTCTAGTCCGTATGTGTTTTGAAGGAGGGCGTCACTAGTGGAGATATGATCTTAGGTCAATACACAGCTTGGAGGTGTGTCTGTCCGGCTGGCGGTTGTCCTCAGCCAGAGCCTGACCCTTCAGTCCTACTTTCGCTGCTGATCAGGGTCGTGTTCATTAGGGCACACAATGGAAAACGTTTCAAAATAGTTTGCAACTGAAACTAAAATCAGTGTTTCTTATTGGGAAAGTCCAAGTAATAGTCCCTTCCGGTTTCAGTCTGTTTTCTTCCGTTTGGTGCCAAATGAACACGACCCTGCAGTACATCTCTTCTCTTCTCCTAGACTGCCATTAGCACCCAGGGTTAATGATGAGGAGTATGTTGTAGCTAAGTAAGCAGAGTGTGTGTGTGTGTGTGTGTGTGTGTGTGTGTGTGTGTGTGTGTGTGTGTGTGTGTGTGTGTGTGTGTGTGTGTGTGTGTGTGTGTGTGTGCGCAGACATGCATATGTGTTTGTGTATACTGTGCCCACTTTCCTATGTTCAGTGCCGATAATGGATACAGGGATAATAAACAGCAATAAGATATTTGACTTCTCACCCTTAACTGTATTCCCAAATCCCTTTTTCCCTGAGCCCCCATCCCATCCCCCTGAGGGAACGTGTGCCCCAAAACAACAACCCAAACCCACCCCACCCCCATCCCACACGCACGCACCATAACCCCACAGTAGTGAATGTGCACCCACTGCCCTCCCTCCCCCCGTTATGGTTGTGCCCTACTTTCCTCACACACACTGGCGTACTAACCCCTCTTACCAAACCAGCCCCCCACTCCGCCCCCTGTCACGTGACTCTGTTACTGTGACGCTGTTACCTCGGCTAGTATGGGAAGACTTCCCGCCAAACGACCTCCTCCGGCATCTAGCACTAGCAGAACCAATGGTGATTCATTTTTCTGTGGTTCCCCTTGGGGTCATGGTCGTTCCCCCCTAACCCGGTCTGTCAGGTCACCTTCGGAATGTAGTGGAATGTAGCCCAGATTGACCAGGGTGACTGACCTGGCTGTGACCCCTTCCTAACCAATGGTCGTGAGAGCACACATACATGCACGCGTAAATAGACTGCGGTGTCTTAACTTGCCAAGCTGTGGTACGCTCACAATGTTGTTTTGCTTTTCTTGCCCCCCCCCCCCCCCCCCACACACACACGCCTCAATTGTATTTCCGTGAAACCCTTGAGTTGACTCCAGCGAGAGTAGGCTGTGAGACAGAGAGAGAGAAAGATGGAGAGCGAGAGGAAGAGAGTGTTAAAGAGGTTGTAATGTGCAACAGACGGGCGCAAATGTGGAGGTGAACTCTCACAGCATGAGGTGCATGAGGAGAGGGTGAGGAAGACGAAAAAAGGAGGAGGGGGAAGAGGGCGAAGGAACAGACTGCGCATCCCTCCTAGGGATTGGGGGGGTGAAGGAATGGAGCGTGGGAGGGAGGGGGGATTCCCTGACACAACATGGGCAGAGACTACTCCGTCAGGCACTCGAGCGTAAAGCGCTGACGCGTTTCTACCCAGCAACTCACCCACTCCCCCCTCCTCAACCCCCCCCTGCCGGCAGACAGCTCTTGCCAAATGGCTGCTCGTGGTGAAATGTGCAAGCCAGGCGAGTGGCTGCTGTGCCAGACGTGTGTGTGTGTGTGTGTGGGGGTGTGGGGGGGGGGGGGGGGGGGGGTCTTGTTTTTGGAATGTTCATATACTTGAACTAATAAGGACTAACAAAAGGGAGAGTACTCATGCATACACACCATCTCTCACACACACGCCACACACATATCTGGCATGTGACGATGTGAGCGTGCGAGACGGGTGGTAACACACACTGGGCTAGTATAGACATGCAATGGTGTGATTGAAGCCCTCTTTCTTCTGCCTGGGTAACAGTCTAGTGCACCCTGACCCAGTATTGAGGATAACAGGGCCAGTGGGCCAGTGTGTCTCACACAACATGCTGAGGCTTACCACACACACACACACACACACACACACACACACTGAGGCACACTTTCATTCACAAACACATACCCTGTCTATCATAAACCACAAACCTATGTAGAATGCAGTATGCATTTTCATTCAATCACACACACTGGCACACTTTCATAGTGTCACGCATGTTCTTCTACACAAACACACACACAGCATTAACTATTCAGTGAGGGGCAGTAAATGAGCAGTAGTAGCCTCCTGGGTGGCGCAGTGGTCTAGACTCTGTCGCAGCCGGCCGCAACCGGGAGGCCCAATTGTCTGGCTTAGGGAGGGTTTGGCCGGCAGGGATGTCCTTGTCTCATCGCGCACTCGCGACTCCTGTGGCGGACCGGGCACAGTGCACACTGACCAGGTCGCCAGGTGTACGGTGTTTCCTCTGACACATTGGTGCGGCTGGCTTCTGGGTTGGATGTGCATTGTGTCAAGAAGCAGTGCGGCTTGGGTTGTGTTTCGGAGGGCGCATGGCTCTCGACCTTCGCCTATCCCGAGTCCGTACGGGAGTTGCAGCGATGAGACAAGACTGTAACTACCCATTGGATACCATGAAATTGTGTAAAAAAACATCTTTTTTTTTTAAATGAGCTTTCTCCTGGACTTGTCTGTTGTTTGTGAGTGTGTGTTTCCTCTCTTCCTGCGGTGAAAGGCAGCAGTCCCCATCTCCATGAGGTATATAAAAGTGTGTTGGCATAGTGACAGGTTAAGGCAGGCATCACACTGGCCTTGTCTCTACTCGTTAAACGAGAGGGTCTGACTGACCAATGGAGGCACAGGAGACACACACACGCACACATACATGTACACATGCACGGATGGACAACACACATGCGCAAGCACGCACGCACACACACACACACACACACACACACACACACACACACACACACACACACACACACACACACACACACACACACACACACACACACACACACACACACACACACACACACACACACACACACACACACACACACAAACACACAAAGGCCTTTGGAGACACATAGTGAGAACATTCAAACACTACACGTGGTGATGGTTGTTGTGATGTGGTTGAAGTACGGTCACACAAGGTCAA
Source organism: Oncorhynchus kisutch (assembly GCF_002021735.2). Lineage (NCBI taxonomy): Eukaryota > Metazoa > Chordata > Actinopteri > Salmoniformes > Salmonidae > Oncorhynchus > Oncorhynchus kisutch. Next base: position 36,823,627 of record NC_034189.2, read on the forward strand.
ATCCGACCTGGGGGGGGGCTTTGCTTTAGGAGTCACCAAAATGTGTAGAGTCTGTTTGCTGTTGCTTATCCCATTGTATTCCTTTCCCTGCCTCTTGCTCCTTGCTGCTCTTTCTGTGTGCCCTGCCCCTCACAGAATCATTGCTATGTGCTGCTGGTAGAGCTTGTCTGTGTATTCACAGCTTGCGTGTTGTAAGTATGCGTATACGTGTGTGACCCAGCAATGTTTTGAATAACAAGAGAGAGAGACAGAGCGAGAGGGTGAGAGGTGGGAATACAGAGAGTTTGGGGATTGTAAGGCGCAGGTATATATGATCCGTGCTTCGAATAAATGAGAAAGCGAGAGAGACATGCACATCACAAATCATTAATGAGCACGTCCATAAACACTCAGTAACTCAGGGGGAAGTTTATATGGGAGGCACATCTGTCGGAGAGCTCAAGGTGAGCCGCCCAGGGCGTATAAATCTGCATAGCTAATGAGCTGCCGACACGCCGGGCCGCTTAGCGAGCTTTACTCTCGTTTGTTTTGGCATGTGTTTTTCTTTACTCTTCTTTTTTTTAAGCAAGGGAGTAAATGCAGAGCTTCCTGGGCTGTGGGTTGTGGTGACTGTTATGAGGTTTATGATGAGGTGTGTGTGTGTGTCAAATGGGGGTGCTTATATTTGTCCTGTTTCGCTGCATGTACAAGAAGAGTAACCTGTACGAGTGTGAAGTGTGAAATGGAAATGTTTATTTTGTATTTTTTATATCCCAACTGAGACACCCTCGGAGAGTGGAGTCATAGCCAGGGATCTGCCATTATTGACGGCGACCCTGAAGCAATTAGGGTTAAGTACCTTGTTCAAGGGCACATTGACAGATTTTTCACCTAGTCAGCTCGGAACCAGCAACCTTTTCGGTTACTTGCCCAACACTCTTAACCACTAGGGTGCCTGCCACTCTGTGTGTGTGAGAGAGTGCGTGCATGCGTGTGTATGTGAATGTGTGTTACACAATGAACTGCAACTGGATTCTATTATCGCTGTCTTGCAGTGACAAATGTATTTTCTTAAATAAAAAAACTACTAGTAAAAAATATGATTGCTTTTCTATGGTAAATTGCTCATGTCTGTGTTCTTCATAGGATCGGAATTCTGTTTCCGGAATTTCACCAGTCCTTCCGGAGTGATCGAGTCCCCCGGCTTCCCTGACAAGTACCCCCACAACCTGGAATGTTCTTACATCATCATAACTCCGCCCCACATGGACGTGACCCTGACCTTCTTGACCTTTGACCTGGAGAACGATCCCCTGCTGTCAGGAGAGGGAGACTGCAAGTACGACTGGCTGGACGTGTGGGACGGGCTGCCCCAGGGTGAGTGCTTACCAGACACATACACGCACGCATGTTTACACACGCATTCACATATACACTTTCATACACACACACATACACACTATATCAGGTACCTGCATGTATTTGAACACAAACACACACATACACACACACGTCATCTACAATACCTCAATGAAGCTTTTCCTGCAACCTTTGTCTCAATAACAATCCCGGAACTAGCCCATTCCTGCATTAGCCATTCTACACCTCCCAGGACTTTCCCATGACCTGTTTCCCATTCATCCCCTTCATCACGCCTACTTTGCCCCACTTCCCCCTCGCTTCAATCTGCCCTTATCACACAGCACGTTCTTTCTGTTTGGGAATAGGGAGCATGGTGAAGTTGCCCCTAGATGCTGTTCTTGGGTCAGTTTAGCATTTTTCTCACAAGTAGTTAAGGATTGGGGGTTAGGATTGGTGGAGGGGAAGCTAATCCTAGATCTGTACCTAGGGGAAACTTCACACTGAAGCGAGAGTGAGAGTGCAGTGCACGAGGGGTATCGGTTGCCGTGGCGGTGAGGCGCCTGTGGGCGGAGTTACATAATGCACCATAGCTACATGCTAGTGGTATCAGGAGAGATCAGGGAAGGAAGGGAAGGGGAACACTAGTGGGAGAAAGCTCTGGAGAGCGGTCATCAAAGAGCTTCGTATCTACCGCTGGGGCTGGGAGAAAGATGATGTTCGGTTAGTAGAGAGGAGAATTTTGACTCTCACTTGCTCAAATATTTTAAACTTGAAATGTCGGCCCCAATACAACAGCTTCAATACCTCCTCGCTTAGGGCCACACTACTCCCCTTTTCAATGTGGTTTAAGTGGTTGAGTCAATCACACAAGCTTAATAGAGATTCGTCTTGGGAGCAGTGTACTTTTGTATTACCTGACCCATGTGGGAATTACATTACATTTACAGACTAAAACTATACATAATAAAAACTAAAGTATTGGGCTCAGAGAAGAGAGACAATATTCATTGAAATGCATTGAAATTCCAATTTAAGAATAGTTTTTTTTGAGCAAGGGATTTTTCGTTACTTGAATGAAGAACGTCAAATGACTTCCTTGATTGACTGAATTGAAATGGAATTGAGCCCAACCCCATCAAGCACATTAGTCGAAACACTGAAGAGTCTTTAGATCTGAAGGAAAGGAATGGAAAACTGATTTGGGGAATTTTTAGGAACATTGTGTGTGTGTCTGTAATCCTGGGGAGCTGGGTGGGATTGGGTGAGTTTGAGAAGATTGGGTGACAGCAGTGTATAATCTAAAGTCTGCCCCCACAGGGGGTCTTAATCCCAGCCTAAACCACACGAGAGGGAGAGTCTCATGCTGAGACACAGACCTTCAGCGTTTTCATTAGTTGCTTACTCCAGTTTAAGCCTATTTCTGGACTTAAAAGCACTTTCAATGGAGATGCTCACATTCCCTAAAATACACTGATGCTAATAAAACATGTTAAATCCTGAAATAAATTTATAAAAATAGGAAACACATCCGAGTTTGCTGTTTTTGCAGGTGTGTAGGAATCCTTTGATGATATCGAAAGGTTTTTATTTTATTTGATGAAATAGATACATTAAAAGGTCTAACAGGTATTTTCTTCAGTTTTTGTCAAACACTGAAAACATACGGTATATGTTGCATGAAGATCCCTCCTAACTATTTGTGTCTGTCTGGGTTTCTAGTGGGCCCTCTGATTGGTCGTTACTGTGGTACTAAGATTCCTCCTGAGATCCAGTCGTCGTCTGGTCTACTGTCTCTGTCCTTCCACACGGACATGGCTGTGGCCAAAGACGGCTTCTCAGCCCGCTACAACATGACGCACAAAGAAGTCAGTGACAGTAAGTAGCCCAACCCCTCTGACTCTGTCCGTCCGTCTGTCTCTCGTTTTCTCATTCTCCTGTTCTCGCATTCTATATCCCTTTCTTTTCTCTCTCTCTCTCTCTCTCTCTCTCTCTCTCTCTCTCTCTCTCTCTCTCTCTCTCTCTCTCTCTCTCTCTCTCTCTCTCTCTCCTTCCATCTCCCTCTCACTCTACCATTCTATATGTGTCCTATAGTCTGCATAGTCACGTTCTATCTCTACCTCTCTTGATCTCCCTTTCACTCCCTCTTCTCTCTCTTTCTTTCCCTCTCCCCAACCTCTCTCTCTCTCCCCCCTCTGGTCTCTCCCCCCTCTAACTCTGGTCCCCCTCTTTCCCCCAAACTCCCTGTCTCCTAACCACACCCTCCCTCACCTGGCCCTTTTCTCTCAATTCCCCTCTAACACCCCCTCCCTCTCTCTCCACAGCGTTCCACTGCAGTACAGCGTTTGGTCTGGAGTCAGGAAAGATTTCAGATGACCAGATCTCAGCCTCGTCCTCCTTCTACGACGGCCGCTGGTCCCCTCGCCAGGCCAGGCTCAACAACATCGACAACGCCTGGACTCCCAGCGAGGACAGCCCCAAGGAGTACATCCAGGTCAGACAGTCAAAAAGAGACATAGCGAGAGAGAAAGAGAGGGAGAGAGGGAGACAGAGATACACACACACACCACACACACAAACAATCAAACACTGTTTTGATAATATTCAGTGTGCGGAGCGGATGCAGGATGCTATCTGTCACTTGATAGATTATTTTGCTACTCAGGAATGCGCTGTTAGCAGTGGAAGAGTGTGCCATTGATTTTTACCTCCTCTCCCTTATGCCGCTCTTCCTCCCCAACAGCAGCCTCATAGGGCCTGGCAGCACTCCCCACTGTCTTTGTGACAGATGGACATAGCTCTTAACCTGACAGTGATGTCTAGACCTATCTATGGGGGTATATGACTTAAAGGAGTGCAGGATCTGCATAGTTCCTTCATATCTCTATGTACCAATAACCTTACCTACTACGTCTCTCGTTCTCTCTCTGTGCCTGGGAAAATGGAGGAAGGTAGAATAGAATAAAGTTGAATCAAATAAATAGATACTTTATTGTCATCTATTTGTAATAAATAGAAATGTATCTTCCGCTTCTTCTGAAATGTATCTCTCTCTCTCTCTCTCTCTCCCCCTCCCTCCCTCCCTCCCTCCCAGGTGGACCTCCACTTCCTTAAGGTGCTGACAGGCATCGCCACCCAGGGAGCAGTCTCCAAGGAGACGCAGAAGTCCTACTACGTGTCCACCTTCAAGCTGGAGGTCAGCACCAATGGAGAGGACTGGATGACCTATCGCTACGGCAAGAATCACAAGGTAATCTAAAACCCCAATGTAGCACCTGGAACCTAGAACCCAAATGTGAAACCTAGAGCTCCAATGTGGAACCCAGTTCTCAAAGTCAAAGTTGGTTGTATATCCGTTTTTTCAACTACAGCCTAGCTGGCAAAACCGGTTGAAACAACGTCGTAAGGAATGTGAAATTGGTCGAAACAACGTCGTAAGGAATGTGAAATTGGTTGAAACAACGTCGTAAGGAATGTGAAATTGGTTGAAACAACGTCGTAAGGAATGTGAAATTGGTTGAAACAACATCGTAAGGAATGTGAAATTGGTTATAATGACGTCGTATGGAATGTGAAATTGGTTGAAACAACGTCGTTAAGGAATGTGAAATTGGTTGAAACAACGTCGTAAGGAATGTGAAATTGGTTGTAATGACGTCGTAAGGAATGTGAAATTGGTTGTAATGACGTCGTAAGGAATGTGAAATTGGTTGTAATGACGTCGTAAGGAATGTGAAATTGGTTGAAACAACGTCGTAAGGAATGTGAAATTGGTTGTAATGACGTCGTAAGGAATGTGAAATTGGTTGTGATGACGTCATTTCTAACAGTTTTGCCCTCTGGGAGACTAGCTGGTTCCATTTGCTTTGGATAAGCATGTCCTATCCAGACATTTAAATTGCTCAAATGTAAATGTAATGTAATTCCCACATGGGTCAGGTAATACAAAAGTACACTGCTCCCAAGACGAATCTCTATTAAGCTTGTGTGATTGACTCAACCAATTAAACCACATTGAAAAGGGGAGTAGTGTGGCCCTAAGCGAGGAGGTATTGAAGCTGTTGTATTGGGGCTGTTTTATTCAAATATACAGACTAATACTAGATTAAAATGTTCTTAATTTGTCTGAAATATATCCCAGTTATCAAGGCCAGGAGAGCTGCTCTGTTGGTGCTCTTCCGATGATAGTGTGGGAATGACTGGGAATTATTTTGAGATTCCTGTTGGGAATGTGTGTTGACATGAGTCATGTCTCTATCCCATGAAGTGTCTTCCTGATAGATTGAGAAAGGAGGGAAGGAGGGAGAGATGGAAAGAAGGAGGGAGGAACCTGCCAAACATGAACAATAGAGTCCTCTGTGTGCCCTTATCTATCTCTGCAATTCATCATCCTTTTACACACACACAAACACACACCAGTGGTTGTAAACACAGCTGGAGTGTGGAAGAGGTGTGTGTGTCCGTGCGTGCTTGAGTTTGTTTATGTTTGTCAATGGGATAAGGTACGAATATAGTACTCATACTCAATGTAAATGTGAACTTTGACCCAGATATGTAAACTCAGCAAAAAAAGAAACGTCCTCACTGTCAACTGCGTTTATTTTCAGCAAACTTAACGTGTAAATATTTGTATGAACATAAGATTCAACAACTGAGACATAAACTGAGTGAGTTCCACAGACATGTGACTAACAGAAATGGAATGATGTGTCCCTGAACAAAGTGGGTGTCAAAATCAAAAGTAACAGTCAGTATCTGGTGCGGCCACCAGCTGCATTAAGTACTGCAGTGCATCTCCTCCTCATGAACTGCACCAGATGTGCCAGTTTTTGCTGTTAGATGTTACCCCACTCTTCCACCAAGGCACCTGCAAGTTCCCAGACATTTCTGGTGGGGAATGGCCCTAGCCCTCACCCTCCGATCCAACAGGTCCCAGACGTACTCAATGGGATTGAGATCTGGGCTCTTCGCTGGCCATGGCAGAACACTGATATTCCTGTCTTGCAGGAAATCACGCACAGAACGAGCAGTATGGCTGGAGGCATTGTCATACTGGAGGGTCATGTCAGGATGAGCCTGCAGAAAGGGTGCCACATGAGGGAGGAGGATGTCTTCCCTGTATCGCACATTGCCTGCAATGACAACAAGCTCAGTCTGATGATGCTGTGACACACCGCCCCAGACCATGACGGACCCTCCACCTCCAAATCGATCTCCAGAGTACAGGCCTCTGTGTAACGCTCATTCCTTTGACGATGAACGCGAATCCGACCATCACCCCTGGTGAGACAAAACCGCGACTCATCAGTGAAGAGCACTTTTTGCCAGTCCTGTCTGGTCTAGCGACGGTGGGTTTGTGCCCATAGGCGACATTGTTGCCGGTGATGTCTGATGAGGACCTGCCTTACAACAGGCCTACAAGCCCTCAGTCCAGCCTCTCTCAGCCTATTGCGGACAGTCTGAGCACTGATGGAGGGATTGTGTGTTCCTGGTGTAACTCTGGCAGTTGTTGTTGCCATTCTGTACCTGTCCCGCAGGTGTGATGTTCGGATGTACCGATCCTGTGCAGATGTTGTTACATGTGGTCTGCCACTGCGAGGACGATCAGCTGTCCGTCCTGTCTCCCTGTAGCGCTGTCTTAGGTGTCTCGCAGTACGGACATTGCAATTTCTTGCCCTGGCCACATCTGCAGTCCTCATGCCTCCTTGCAGCATGCCTAAGGCACGTTCACGCAGATGTGCAGGGACTCTGTGCATCTTTCTTTTGGTGTTTTTCAGAGTCCGTAGAAAGGCCTCTTTAGTGTCCTAGGTTTTCAGAACTGTGACCTTAATTGCCTACCATCTGTAAGCTGTTAGTGTCTTAACGACTTTTCCACAGGTTCCTGTTAATTAATTGTTTATGGTTCATTGAACAAGCATGGGAAACAGTGTTTAAACCCTTTACAATGAAGATGTGTGAAGTTATTTGGATTTTTACGAATGATCTTTGAATGACAAGGTCCTGAAAAAGGGACGTTTCTTTTTTCCCTGAGTTTATGTTAAAGCCACTGTGGACAACAGCAGCCTCATAGAGGGGGAGAGTCATCAGCTTTTTTATCCCAACCTCCTTTCTCCCTTTGGGGCGCCTCTTTGTCTGTTTCAGCTTTGGGTGACAGTGGGGGGCATACAATGTCTGTGAGGCGATTATTTGAGCAAATGGATTTAGAATTAAATAAAAAACACCCAACAGCTGGACCCCCCCCCCCCCCCCCCCCACACACACACACACACACACCACCACTGACCTCAGAGCGTGGTGTCTGGGACTGGAGATGAGTTTTGACCAGGGGTTATCTGGAGCCGTGCAAGATAGAACGTCCTCTGTCCATATGTATGTTCCGTGACAGTTAATCCAACAATGGTGGCGTCTGACAGGCACACAGAGTCCGAGTTAGCCTGGCCCTAAGCCCTTAGAGATCCTTTAAGTGTTTAAACCAGGGAACACGATGGGGGGCATGGCAATGAAAGGAGATTTGCCCTTCTGATTGTCATTTAACAGTTAGTTTCTAGCTAAACTAATGGGCTGGTAATGGGAGTGTGTGTGTGTGTGTGTGTGTGTGTGTGTGTGTGTGTGTGTGTGTGTGTGTGTGTGTGTGTGTGTGTGTGTGTGTGTGTGTGTGTGTGTGTGTGTGTGTGTGTGTGTGTGTGTGTGTGTGTGTGTGTGTGTGTGTGTGTGTGTGTGCGCATGTCACACTGGTGATATGTAGTCAGGTATAAGTCAACTACAGTATGAGTAAAGGGATTGGGACTTCCTGTCCGTCTGCTGAGCGTGTGTGTGTGTTTGCAGGATGTGTTTGTCTATGAATCTGTGCATGTCTGCGTGTGTATTTATTTATGCACAGAAGTGTGAGGATGTGTGCCTATACAGCTCTGTAAAAAATGAAGAGACCACTGCAAAATGATCACTTCCTTTATATTTACTATATACGGGTATGTGTTTGGGTAAAATTGACATTTTTATTTTATTCTATAAACTACTGACAACATTTCTCCCAAATTCCCCCAAACAATATTGTCATTTAGAGCATTTATTTGCAGAAAATGGCAACTGGTCAAAATAACAAAGAAGATGCAGTGTTGTCAGATCTCAAATAATGCAAATAAAATAAGTTCATATTCATTTTTAAACAACACAATACTAATGTTTTAACTTAGGAAAAGTTCAGAAATCAATATTTGGTGGAATAACCCTGATTTTCAATCACAGCTTTCATGCGTCTTGGCATGCTCTCCGCCAGTCTTTCACGTTGATATTGGGTGTCTCCACTCCTGGCGCAAAAATTCAAGCGGCTCGGCTTTGTTTGATGGCTTGTGACCATCCATCTTCCTCTTTATCACATTCCAGAGGTTTTCAATGGGGTTCAGGTCTGGAAATTGGGTGGTCCTCCATCCACACCTTGATTGACCTGGCTGTGTGGCATGGAGCATTGTCCTGCTAGAAAAACCAATCCTCAGATTTGGGGAACATTGTTAGAGCAGAAAGAAGCACGTTTTCTTCCAGGACAACCTTTGTACGTGGCTTGATTCATGCATCCTTCACAAAGACACATCTGCCCAATTCCAGCCTTGATGAAGCACCCCCAGATCATGACCGAAATTTGACACTGGGTGCGAGACACTGTGGCTTGTAGGCCTCTCCAGGTCTCGCACCCAGTGTGAAATTTGGTTATTTTTGACCAGTTGTCATTTTCTGCAAATAAATTCTCTAAATGACCATAGTTTTATTTGGAATTTGGGAGAAATGTTGTCAGTAGTTTATAGAATAAAATAAAAATGTAAATTTTGCCCAAACACATACAGTTGAAGTCGGAAGTATACATACACTTAGGTTGGAGTCATTAAAACTAGTTTTTTAACCACTCCACACATTTCTTGATAACAAACTATCGTTTTGGCAAGTTGGTTTGGACATCTACTTTGTGCAAGACACAAGTAATTTTTCCAACAATTGTTTACAGACAGATTATTTCACTTATAATTCACTATATCACAATTCCAGTGGGTCAGAAGTTTACATACACTAAGTTGACTGTGCCTTTAAACAGCTTGGAAAATTCCCGAAAATGATGTCATGGCTTTAGAAGCTTCTGATAGGCTAATTGACATCATTCGAGTCAATTGGAGGTATACCTGTGGATGTATTTCCAGGCCTACCTTCAAACTCAGTGCCTCTTTGCTTGACATCATGGGAAAGACCTCAGAAAGTCTAGTTCATCCTTGGGAGCAATTTCGAAACGCCTAAAGGTACCACGTTCATCTGTACAAACAATAGTACGCAAGTATAAACACCATGGGACCACACAGTTGTCATACCGCTCAGGAAGGAGACGCGTTCTGTCTCCTAGAGATGAATGTACTTTGGTGCGAAAAGTGGAAATCAATCCCAGAACAACAGCAAAGGACCATGTGAAGATGCTGGAGGAAACAGGTACAACAGTAAAATGAGTCCTATATCGACATAACCTGAAAGGCCGCTCAGCAAGGAAGAAGCAACTGCTCCAAAACCGCCATAAAAAAGCCAGACTACTGTTTGCAACTGCACATGGGGACAAAGATGGCACTTTTTGGGAGAAATGTCTGATGAAACAAAAATAGAACTGTTTGGCCATAATGATTCATCATTATAATCATTAAATCATTATAATAATAATTATAATTATAATCATTTTGTTTTGGAGGAAAAAGGGGGAAGCTTTCAAGCCGAAGAACACCATCCCAACCATGAAGCACGGGGGTGGCAGCATCATGTTGTGGGGGTGATTTGCTGCAGGAGGGACTGGTGCACTTCACAAAATAGATGGCATCATGAGGGGGGAAAAATATGTGGATATATTAAAGCAACATCTCAAGAGATCAGACAGGAAGTTAAAGCTTGGTCTCAAATGGGTCTTCCAAATGGCCAATGACCCCAAGCACACTTCCAAAGTTGTGGCAAAATGGCTTAAGGACAACAAAGTCAAGGTATTGGAGTGGCCATCACAAAGCCCTGACCTCAATCCTATAGAAAATTAGTTGGCAGAACTGAAAAGTGTGTGCAAGCAAGGAGGTCTACAAACCTGACTCCGTTACACCAGCTCTGTCAGGAGGAATGGGACAAAATTCACCCAACTTATTGTGGGAAGTTTGTGGAAGGCTACCTGAAATGTTTTCCCCAAGTTAAACCATTTAAAGGAAATACTGCCAAATATGAATTGAGTGTATGTAAACTTCTGACCCACTTCTGACCCATTCTCTCTATTATTATTCTGACATTTCACATGCTTGAAATAAAGTGGTGATCCTAACTGACCTAAGACATGGATTTTCTTACTAGGATTACATTTCCAGGAATTGTGGAAAAACTGAGTTTAAATGGTGTATGTAAACCTCCGACTTCAACTGCACCTATAAATGGTAAAACCAGAGAAACGGATCATTTTGCAGTATGTCTTGTAATTTTTTCCCAGAGCTGTATGTGTGTGTGCGTGTGTGTGTGTGTGTGTGCGTGCGTGTGTGTCAAAGTATGTGTGGGAGCAGGGTGCCGACACATGGATACAGCAGCTGGAGGTTTCTAGTCATTGTTCCGTAGTGAGCGACAGTAGGTTGGAAACATCAGCAGTTCTCATAAAGCGGATCTGAAGAATCATGCAAGTAACACCAGGGCCTTATTCATTAGTGCACGCCGTAGCAAACAGAAAAACGAAAGTAAGCAATTCTTATTGGACAAATTCAGTTGGCTCCCTCCCCTTTTCAGCCTGTTTGCTTCAGTTTGGTTCCTAGTAAATACACCCCATGTCTATGATTTTGACTGAAATGGCATCATAACATAGAATTCCATTTGTGCCAAATTGCTATTCCTCTTCCTCTGTGAGCGTTTATTGTTGGAGCATGTGTGATTTATTAAATAGGCATCATGCTACTCACACATGCACATCGTTACTTGACACAGCTCTCTCACATACACATACACACATGCACTCATAAAGACATACACACATGCATTCACATTCGCATAAACAAAGACACATTGTGCCTGAATGGGGGAATCACATTAGCCCAAATAATAAACAGACATGGTGTGTTTCGCAGAAATGCATTGTCTTACTGTGCTAAATCTGCCACTCTGTGACCTGGGAGAAAAACAGCCCACACTGCAGTTACAGCCTGTTACTGTCAGTCACACACACTAGCTGTGTCAAACACACACACACACTCAAATGTAGAAACACACGCATTTACGCAGGCACGCACACACACACACACACACAAACATATACGCAGGCATGTCTACACACTCAAGCACATAGACACACACACACACACAGGCATGTAGACACACATACACCTAGCACACACACACTCACCCACACACTAACCCACGCACACACTTGCAGTGTGATGAGAGAGAAATGAGGGAAGTGGGGCAGAGTGGGAGACATTGACAAAAACAACTGTGTGAAGGGGTGGGAGACCATTTCAAAGGAGTACCTCAGCACTCCTCATGTACACACACACACACACACACACACACACACACACACACACACACACACACACACACACACACACACACACACACACACACGCACACACACACACTCCTCAGCCCTGCTGGCCCCCTCTTCAAGCCACTAGTGGAAAGCAGCCAGTTGGAACCAATTGTCAACATCTTCATACGGAGCGAGAAACGGAACGCGGAGGGAGGGAGGGAGGGGGATGGATAGAAAGACAGAGAGAGAATATCTTGTGCAGAGCTTGGCCACATCTCCCTGTGGTGCCATCAGCTTGAAGGGAAACACAACAGGGACAGAGAGAGAAGGCAAATGGATCATCTCGGAATGAGTTGAGTCTCTCCCTCTCTCTCTCCCTCTCTCTCTCTCCCACTCTCCCTCTCTCCCTCTCTCCCTCTCTCTCTCTCTCTTTCTCATAAGTCTCCATTTGTTATTCTTTGTTTTCTCTCCATCTTGTTTTTAGAGAAGTGTTTTCATCGGTGAGACTCAGCCCAGTCTGACACTATCTCCTTCCACTCCTCTGCACACACTCACACACACTCCTTCTCTTTCGCGGTGACCCCATTCTTCTCCGGAGGGTCATCAATAGTTAAATATCCATGGTGCCTCTGTTCCGCCTGTGTCCATCCGCTCCAGGCATTTGACCGTCACATAAATATGGGAGGGGTTCCGGGGTGTGTATATGTGTGAAGTGGTGCAGTAGGGCTAGGGTAGGTTGGGTGAAGGGGTTCGTTGGGGGGTTCGTTATAATTTCATGACCTGCCACACGAGGAGACAACATGACAATGTTAATTATTTAGCCCTCTTTGCCCTGTGTGCTGTATAGAGGCAGAGCTAGACTGGTTACCCCCCCCCCCCCCCCCCCCCTATTCCTTCCCATCGTCAGGCAGATTACAAGGTTTGCTCAGACGACTGGCTCAATGACACCCACAGTCTGCCAGAGCAACAATGGGACATCCCATACCATCACATACAATAACACACTCGTGTAATTTGCATGAACACATACGATGTACATAGAGCATACACATGCTCTAACAAAAACTCATGCACACTCATATACCCAAACAACAACTCTAACCCACACACACACACAACTTTATGGCCCTTCTCCTGTTTCCAGCAAATGTCCAGGTGTCTAATGAGCGGAATGACCTTTGACCCTGCTGATAGGGTAATTGAGGTCAGGGGTAAGGATGTAACTAGAGAGAGGAAGAGGAAACAGAGGGGACTGGGGATGTCTGCAGCACGACTCTCCTTCTCTCTATTTCTCCCTCTCTCATATCCTTCTTTATTTTCTAAAAACCCTCCCTCTCACCCTCATGCCCCCTCCCCCCCCAAAAAAAAGTTCTATTGAATGTGTCTGACATCACAAAATGGAGTTCTAAAATGGAGTTTGGGCCGTTAAAAGATAAGTGACATTATCTCTATACCATCTGGCAGTAGGTGAGAACTGGCTATGTTTACTTGTGGAGGGCGGTTTGTGGTTTGGACTCATGGGTGTTCGGTTAACACACATATGCGTATGAGCATACACAGTCCACAGGGCCAATCAAAATACCGGGGGACAGTGTGGCCTCGGACACGGGGAGAGGAAGATCGGAAGAGAGTGGAAAGACTGTAGTGAGGAAGAGGAAGAGAGAGTGAAGGAAAGGTTGGTACAATGATTATAGCCTCTGATACATAGAGAGGAGAGAAGAGGGGAATATAATACAGAGAAAGTCAGAGAGAAGAAAAGACAAGGAAGGATATAGAGAGGGAAAGAGACGCATTGAAGGCACATTCAAGTATTTGACTAGAGGCCTACATTGCATATGACAATAGGCCGGCATTTCATGCAAAAACATTGCTTTAAATAAGCCTTATTAAAACCTCTAGCTCTGGCGCCCTCTTTGGTCAGTTGGTGTAACGATTCTCCCTGGCTGTCAATCTGGTGCATTTTAGGCCACAATACACGTTTCTACACTGTCTGTGTCCCAAATGGTACTCTATTGTCTCTATTGTCTTTGTAGTGCACTACATAGGACATAGAGTCCCATTTGGAACACAGACAGTGTCTGCTTTAACTGATATTAAGCTTTGGCCTGTGGTCCTTTCTTCTTCTGAGTTCCTCTTATATCTGGAGTTGGGGGGGGTGTCTGGGTGTGTTATCGCACCCCAGAGGACGGTCTTGTTGTTTCCTGTTTCTCTCTGTGGTTTCAGACTGGCAATGAGCCTCACTGGAGAGAGAGAGAGGGGGAGTGGAACAGAGAATGGAGAGAGAGTAGAGAGAGAGAGAGATGTTTTGATGGGGTGTGGTTGGTGGAAGACCTCCAGACTGGATAGAGGGATAGGACATGAGGTCTCTCACCATCAGACGTCTCTCACCATTGGTTCCTCCCACGGGCATGAGGGGACGTCTGTTGTCTGTCTGTGTCCTTCCCCTAAACAAGGGAGAGGCTCCTCTCCCACAGTCACATTTACCCTCTAACCTCGCTCCCTGAGGGGTCAAGAGAGGAAGGGAGGTGTAAGGAGTGGGGTGGACGTTCAGGACGGATGCCACAGGAAGTAGTCCTTGGTCTTGTCCTGCCCTCCTGCGGAGACTTCCTGTTATTGTTACAGAACGCCCAATCCTGTCCGACCTTGCCCTGTCCTGTCCATCAAGCATTTCTGTACACTGTTCAGTCCCCCCAGGGTGGTAGTGTGTGTGTACGGTGGGGGAAGGGGAGTGTGTGTTTGGGATGTGTGTGTCTGCCCTTCCAAACCCCTACCATCCCTCACCGTTTGCCCCACAAACACAGACAGACAGCTGGGTGGGTGTCATTGGATCTGTGTTTAGGTTGTCTGTGCTTAGCTGGGGCTCTGTGTGTGTGCAGCGAAGCGAGACTCACACTGCGGGCTATGGATGTTTGTGGTAGAGAGAGATTGCGAGGTAGAGAGAACTGAAAACTTGCTCGCACACTTTTTCACTTTTTGTAAAAAATAAAGTCCCAAGATTATTGTTTGGAATGTGAGGACAGAAATCCCCTCTTTTTGACACGCACAGCTCATAGCTCCACGCACCTGCAGATTTAATTCACATTTACATATTGGTAATTTAGCAGATGCTCTTATCCAGAGCGATTTACGGTCAAGAAATTGAGCGCAGCAATCCTCTCCTTTCACTGTGTCACTCACTCATCCCCTTCGCGCCGGCTGATGCATCGAGCAGCAACAAAGACTATGCACTTCTGTCGGTGTGTGGCCATCTTCAACACCGTGCCCTAGCACTGCTGGTGTGTGTGTGTGTGTGTGTGTGTGTGTGTGTGTGTGTGTGTGTGTGTGTGTGTGTGTGTGTGTGTGTGTGTGTGTGTGTGTGTGTGGTATAACATGTGTGTGTTATCTTTTGATTGGTATCAGCGTCTAACCATATACCCCTCTCTGTGTGTTCTCCAGGTGTTCCATGCTAACACAGACCCATATGAGGTGGTGTTGAACCGCATACCCCAGCCCGTCTTAGCCCGCTTCGTACGCATCCGGCCTCAGGTCTGGAAGAACGGCATTGCCCTGCGTTTCGAGCTCTACGGCTGCCAGATCATAGGTGTGTGTGAGAGGGAGCCACGGGGAAACAGGTGTTTCAGTTGTTTTTTTGCCTTAGATACTTGAAGCATCCTTTACATTATGTCCTCTGTCCCACTCCACGTCAAAACAGAGTATTTTTGAGAGACAAAATGTGTTCCGGCATCTCCTGCACGCACTGTCAGTGAAGAAACTTAAAATATCCCCTTAGAAGAAATGCCAGCCAGTTTATGCATTAACTACGCAGTAACATGAGCACACACACACACACACACACACACAAACACACACTCACACACGCAAACATAAGAACTTCCGACAGCAACCAGAGCATTAGTCTAATCAAAGTTTTACTCCGTTCTCAGCCAGCACGTCTCCCATCACTTCCTCCTCCACATTCGTCTTTTCCCTCACTCTCTTTCGCTCTATATTTCCACTATGTTTCTGCTCTCCTTCCTCCTTCTCCTAAATTTCTCCCTCGTAATCATTCTTTTCTCTCACTTTCTCTCTCATTCCATACTCTGGACTTGCTTTTCACTCTTTCTCCCTCTCTCGCTCCCTCTCCACCTACTCCAATTCTCTCTATCAATAGCCTTTCTCTACCTCTGAGTAATTCTCTGTCTCTCCCCTTTTCCCTCTCCCTCTCCTGCCCTTTAAACTGTTTTTTGACTTCAGGATATCAACCTACTTTCTCTCAACCCCTACAATCTCGCAGATGCAGTATGTCACAAGAATGGGTCACAATCAATCATTCATGACACTCTTGTTCACTTGTAAATCTTGAACTGTGATTCACATGGGGAGAGAGAGTACCACTCATTAGCTAGTATTGCAAGTGCATGTTAGACTGGCTCTCACCGTTCAGGTACACACATAGTCACTTGAAGACAAGCACGATGACCTCACGTCAATACACACACACACACACACACACACACACACACACACACACACACACACACACACACACACACACACACACACACACACACACACACACACACACACACACACACACACACACACACACACACACACACATGCATTTCTGTTGCCATTTATCCATAATTTACATTCATTGCTAGTGCTGTGAGATAACAGCATGAAACTTTGATCTGTGTGCTCTTAAACCGTCAACCCTACTAATGCTCTCTTCTCCTCCTCTCTCTCCTCACTCTCTCTCCTCTCTTCTTCTCCTCTCTCTCTCTCTCTTCTTTCGGTCTCACTCCCCCTGTCTCGTCTCGTCTCTGGTCTTCTCTTCCCTGTTTCTCCCTCGGTCTCTTCCTCGCTAATCTCCTCTACCGTCCTCTTTCTCTCTCTCTCTACCATTCTCCCTCAATTTTTCTTTCTTCTCTCTCCTAGTTCCATCTCTCTCTCTCTCTCTTCCTCCTCTTTCATCTCCTGTAACCCCTCCCCTTCTCTCCCTCCTTCTCTCTCGTTGCTTCTTTTACAGATAATATGTGAGGGTTGAAATGTGATAGTTTTGTGTAATGCATGACATTTACCCAATAAAGGGGATTTTATGAATAATTTCCCTTCCCACTCCCCCTCCCTTCCCCATCCCTCTCCCCAACCATCTTCTTCCCTAACTTCAGATGCTCCGTGTTCAGAGATGCAGGGCCTCCTCTCTGGCCTGCTCCCCGACGCCCAGATCTCAGCGTCGTCAGCTCGAGACATGCTGTGGTCCCCTGGGAATGCCCGCCTGGTGGGCAGCCACTCAGGCTGGTTCCCCGGCCCCGCTCAGCCCCTGGCTGGGGAGGAGTGGCTCCAAGTGGACCTGGGTGTCCCCAAGACTGTCGGGGGGATTATTACCCAGGGGGCGAGGGGCGGAGAGGGGACAAGCAGCACGGACAACAGGGCCTTTGTGAGGAAGTACCGCGTGGCTCACTGTCTAGACGGGAAGGACTGGGGGTTCGTTATGGACAGCAAGACCAGCCTGCCCAAGGTGGGTGTGGGGGAGGGGGACATGTGTAGGGGTGGGGGTGATGTTGGGGTTGTGTGTGCGTGCGTGTCAGTGTAAAGTATGATTATACTCATTTAAATAATCTACATAAAGATTTTTGAAACATTTCAATATTTCTGTTTTATTTATGTGTGTGTGCTGCAGATATTTGAGGGGAATACCCACTACGACACCCCTGAGCTACGGCGTTTTGAGGAGACCCTGGCCCAGTTCATCAGGATCTATCCAGAGAGGTGGTCTCCTGCCGGGATCGGGATGAGAGTAGAAATATTGGGCTGTGACGTGCCAGGTAAGCCTGTGGAATTATATTAACATTCTCAGCTTAGACACATGCACACTCCTCTCCCCACCAGAGACCGGGGTTCAATCCCCGCTCCAAACATTCAATCTGTTTCTCCTCTCTGTCATTTCATAACTGCCAAAATATCCTACAAATATACACTACTGTTCAAAAGTTTGGGGTCACTTTAGAAATGTCCTCTATTCTGGTTAGGGCCAGTTTGCACTGTTCTGTGAAGGGAGTAGTACAGAGTGTTGTATGAGATCTTCAGTTTCTTGGCAATTTCTCGCATGGAATAGCCTTCATTTCTCTGAACAAGAATAGACTGACGAGTTTCAGAAGAAAGGTGTTTGTTTCTGGCCATTTTGAGCCTGTAATCGAACCCACAAATGCTGATGCTCCAGATACTCAACTAGTCTAAAGAAGGCCAGTTTTATTGCTTCTTTAATCAGCTGTTTCCAGCTACAATAGTCATTTACAACATGAACAATGTCTACATTGTACTACTGATCAATCTGATGTTATTTTAATGGACAAAAAAACAAGCTTTTCTTTCAAAACCAAGGACTATTCTAAGTGACCCCAAACTTTTGAACGGTTTGGGTATATTTTTAAAAAGTGTGTGGGCGTGCGCGTACTATATATCATCTGTGAGTCTACTGGATACACGATTAGGGAGTTGGAAAGCAAGTGGAAGTGGAAAAATCAGGGGAGTCTTGGAAAGAGTGAAGGTTAAAGTTACAGGGAGTGGAGAAAGGGTTGGACGGGTTTTGAGCAATCTGTCCCAAGGGTACCATGCACGCACACACTGCTGGTATGGTCTGCTATCCAGATGTGAGGTAGTAGACACATCTGGCCTCTCACTGCTCACTACTCCCACTGGGCCTACGCAGGACACCTGAGCTACAGCACCAGACAGTGGGCTCAACACCTACACACACACACACGCATACACGCATACACGCACACACACATGCACACACGCACGCACACACACACACACACACACACACACACACACACACACACACACACACACACACACACACACACACACACACACACACACACACACACACACACATCTCCCCTGAGCTGGTTCTAGGCCCCTCTCTCTGTTCCCACCCTGACTAGGATGTTCAACACATACACATAAACACACACAGACAGACACTATAATGGCTCCTAATGGGCAGGACACAGGACGTCTGCGCTGAATTCTCAACACCTACACCTACACACTGTAATCAGTGTTAGGGGAGAGCTTGTGTGTATGCGTGCGTTTGTGCGTGTGCATCTGTGCGTAAGGAACACAGCCCTGTTCGGTGGTGTAAGGAGGATGTGGACCTCTTAATATTTCATCCCACTCCTCTCTGACTAACTCACTATGCCATTAGAGAGGAGAAACAAGACCAGAACCCTCCGTTAACATAGAACAAGAGGACACAAAACACACACACGCTCTCTTATTCTCTGTCAGAATAACAGGCTAGTGCCCTTTGTTAGGGACCCTCAGTACCACACCCATGATTGGCCTACATGACTGACTGACAAATGAGCTGCATTCCTCCCCTCCCTACATCTCTCTCTCTTTGCTGTCCTATGTCACTTCCTCCTCGCCCCATCGCTTCCTGCTGCTGCCCCCAGTGGGGTCTACACACAGGCCCTGGGATTCACACCGGCAACCCTTCAGCTTGAGGCCACAGCCATTCCGGTGTTAACCCTGCCACATGTAAAAGGCATTGAGACCAGGTGAAAGCCCCGTGTTAAAGCAATCCGTCACAGGCTCCTCTTTATTGGACATGGAGGACATCCCAGAGAGATGGAGTAGTTTAACACCACACTGGTGTTCAACAGAGCATTTGGTCCACAAGTGTTCACAGTGCGGGAGGGTTGGAGTGCTATGCCTCGTAACACAGGAGGGAGGATTGTAAATCTTTTGTCACCCCTCCTTTTTTCTCCCACCACCTCTCTTTCTCATTCTCGCTCTTATTCTCTCTTTCTCTCCTCGCTCTGTATCTCTCTCTCTCTTTCTCTCTCTGTCTCTCTCTGTCTCTCTCTCTCTCTCTCTCTCTCTCTCTCTCTCTCTCTCTCTCACTGTTAAATCCCACACATGGCTCTGTTCTCTCCTCTCTCTGTCTCTCTGTCTATCTGTCTCTCTGTCTATCTGTCTCTCTCTGTCTCTCTCTCTCTCTCACTGTTAAATCCCACACATGGCTCTGTTCTCTCCTCTCCTCTCTCTGTCTCTCTGTCTCTCTGTCTATCTGTCTCTCTCTGTCTCTCTCTCTCTCTCACTGTTAAATCCCACACATGGCTCTGTTCTCTCCTCTCTCTGTCTCTCTGTCTATCTGTCTCTCTCTGTCTCTGTCTCTCTCTCTCTTTCTCTCTCACTGTTAAATCCCACACATGGCTCTGTTCTCTCCTCTCCTCTCTCTGTCTCTCTGTCTATCTGTCTCTCTCTGTCTCTCTCTATCTGTCTCTCTCTGTCTCTCTCTGTCTCTCTCTGTCTCTCTGTCTCTCTGTCTATCTGTCTCTCTCTGTCTCTGTCTCTCTGTCTCTCTGTCTATCTGTCTCTCTCTGTCTCTGTCTATCTGTCTCTCTGTCTGTCTCTCTCTGTCTCTCTGTCTATCTGTCTCTCTCTGTCTCTCTGTCTCTCTGTCTATCTGTCTGTCTCTGTCTCTCTCTGTCTCTCTCTCTCACTGTTAAATCCCACACATGGCTCTGTTCTCTCCTCTCCTCTCTCTGTCTCTCTGTCTATCTGTCTCTCTCTGTCTCTCTCTGTCTCTCTGTCTCTCTGTCTATCTGTCTCTCTCTGTCTCTCTCTCTCTCTGTCTCTCTCTGTCTCTCTGTCTATCTGTCTCTCTCTGTCTCTGTCTCTCTCTGTCTCTCTCTCTCACTGTTAAATCCCACACATGGCTCTGTTCTCTCCTCTCCTCTCTCTGTCTCTCTGTCTATCTGTCTCTCTCTGTCTCTCTCTGTCTCTCTGTCTATCTGTCTCTCTCTGTCTCTCTCTGTCTCTCTGTCTATCTGTCTCTCTCTGTCTCTCTCTCTCTCTGTCTCTCTCTCTCTCTGTCTCTCTCTGTCTCTCTCTGTCTCTCTCTCTCTCTGTCTATCTCTGTCTCTCTCTCTCTCTGTTTCTCTCTCTCTCTCACTGTTAAATCCCACACATGGCTCTCTCCTCTCCTCTCTCTGTTCCCACCCTTAGGCATAGTGCGTGGGTCTGTAAATGTTTTTGTTCTTCTTATTTCCTCCACTCTCCTCTGCTGTTTCTCATCACACACTCCCCCTCTCTGTTTTCTGCTGTCCATTCCAGGCTCTTTGGTCTCATTTCTTACACACACACACACACACACACACACACACACACACACACACACACACACACACACACACACACACACACACACACTTACACACACACACACACACACACACACACACACACACACACACACACACACACACACACACACACACACACACACACACACACACACACACACACACACACACACACACACACACACACACACACACACACACACACACACACACATGCCTTGGACACAAAACTCTGCCTGGATATCTCTTTCTGCCTTCTTTCAAGATCAACTTCGGAGGTTTCTCTTAGGCTTTGTTTTACAGTCTTCAAGGACATATTGGGCTCTATTTGAACCTTTTACTGCAGTGGGCTAAATTAGGGTCACACAGAGTGCTTCTCTGTAATCTTAAACTGTTTCTACTTTGAAACAAAAGTATACACCTCACAAAAAAGTTGGACATATTTTTGGGCAGATTTAAAAAAATCATGTCTATTATGAATTTATGACAAATATTAATGACATTCTGGGTTTTGATGAATAAATAAATTGGTCAACACATTTCATGGCTTAATACTGCATGCTGTTGCCTCAGGTTGCGTTGTCATCGACTACAATTAGGCTGCTGGCACGGAGTGTAATGAATAATAGCACAGTAAAACAAAGTTAAAAATCAGCTGGTGTTTGCTCAATATGTTTGGAGTGTTGACAGTCATAATTGTTGTAATTGGCGTCAATGAATAAAGGCCTTTACTCATCGCACTTCAAATAAATAGTAATACTAGGCTCCTATGAATTGTCTTGTATGTGTGAGGCACGTTCTCAATAAGCCACATGTAGCCTGGGCCTACCGCTGATATGGCGTTATAGGACTGAATCAGTTGAATATGTTTGGAGGAGTGCGTCTTTGCTAACTGGACAAGATGTGCTCTTTGGAATGGGGACGTATACCAGCCGAATAGAGTTGCCTGTGCACTGCAGGTAGGCCTATGTGAATTGGGAATAATGCAAACGCATGACGACTAAGAGTGAAACATTTCAGGGGCGGCAGGTATCCTAGCGCTTAAAACGTTGGGCCGAAAGGTTGCTGGATCAAATCCCCGAGCTGACAATCTGTTATTCTGCCCCTGAACAAGGCAGTTAACCGTCCACGCAGGCTATATGCCTATTATTTTAGCCAGCTCCTGTTATTATTTTGGATGTGCGTAAAAACCCCTCCACGCAGGCTACATGCCCAACATGGAAAGATAGATTATATAATCCGAAGACAATCGTATTTAGAAACACTTATATATAGGTTCTTGTAACAATAGGTTGTTTTCTGTTTAGTTTGATAAAAAAACAAGCCCTTATAGGCTAACCTTACTCTACTATAACGAAAGCTGGTTCAACAGCAATGTGTCTGGTGTCTTTCTTATCCTGGCCATGCATTAGCCAAAAAGGCTATCCATAAAAGGTTTCCAAATGTGTTTTTTATTTTTTGTTATTTAACCTTTATTTAACTAGGCAAGTCAGTTAAGAATCAAATCTTATTCACAATGTCGGCCTACATTGCTGTTTCGTTGTACTAGGGTAAGGGTAGCCTACACGGGCTTGTTTTTTAATCAAACTAAACAGAAAACAACCTATTGTTACAGGAACCTTCGGATTATATCATCTATCTTTCCATGTTGGGCATGTAGCCTGCGTGGAGGGGTTTTTACGCACATCCAAAATAATAACAGGAGCTGGCTAAAATAATTTACAATAGTACATAGATAGAAAGGGGATGTCTGCTCACTGTTTTTTGCTGCTCCCAAACTTGATGTTTTATAAAGCTTTGGTGATTTAAGATTGATTTCAAAGTGAGCGAATGGATTGAGCAGGACAAAACAAATGGATTGGGCAGGACAAAACAAATGGATTGGGCAGGACAAAACAAATGGATTGGGCAGGACAAAACAAATGGATTGAGCAGGACAAAACAAATGGATTGAGCAGGACAAAACAAATGGATTGAGCAGGACAAAACAAATGGATTGGGCAGGACAAAACAAATGGATTGAGCAGGACAAAACAAATGGATTGAGCAGGACAAAACAAATGGATTGAGCAGGACAAAACAAATGGATTGAGCAGGACAAAACAAATGGATTGAGCAGGACAAAACAAATGGATTGAGCAGGACAAAACAAATGGATTGAGCAGGACAAAACAAATGGATTGGGCAGGACAAAACAAATGGATTGGGCAGGACAAAACAAATGGATTGAGCAGGACAAAACAAATGCATTGGGCAGGACTAAAAACAACCTGCCTTCATTGACTGCAGGGGAGGCTATGCTTGGTTTTTAATAATAATACAAAATAAATGGGGGGAAAAACGTTTTTGTGTCTATCTCTTGTTCTCCTCTCCATGTGCATATGGGTACTGTACGTCATGGCTGGAAAGGCTGCACTTCTGCTGTCTTATTGCTAAAACCTGCCTGAAATTGGCACTTTGGCGCACGTTTTTAAGGACACAGCTAAAATATGAACACCCCTCCCACCTCAGCACAAGCAAACTCAAAAAACAGGTAAATTACCAATCCAGGGTTTGAAAATAGAAGAGCGCCGGCTTTAACAGGTCGGATTTGCAAAGGAACGTGCGTTTGACAATTGCGCTGGTTTAATGTGTGGGCAGGCGGGTTTGTGTGTGTGTTTGTGAGTTTTACAGAGGCTCTTTACATAATTGACATTTTTTTCTTGATCAAATTTTGTTGAGTCAGATTGTTCAGCGAGAGCTATGGCTGTTTTCCAGAAGAGAAGGAGCGGAGTAGGGGGCTGGGGGGGGAGGTCGAGAACAGTGAGCAAAGGGAAGGGGTGGAGCGCTGTTCACTGTATTCTCTGAAACATGACAGTTCCCCTGGTGCCGTTTGTATCAAGCGTCTCAGTGTAGGACTTCTGATTTAGGATCGTTTTTTCGTTTTTAGATCACAGTAGATGACATAACATAGATAGAGGGCTGAGTCGCTCCTAAAAAAAACAGTCTTCCTACTATAAGACACTTGATACTGTACATATGGGCCCTGTACTCCTTTCCGGTAAGAGGTGCAGGCCTCATTCTCCTCGACTGCACATTGACTCTGTACCGGTACCCCCTGTATATAGCCTGCTATTGTTATTTTACTAATGATGTTTCATTATTTGTTACTTATATATATTTTTCTTTTACTTAACACTTTTTTCTTATAAACTTCTTAAAGCATTGTTGTAAGTAAGCATTTCACTGTAAGGTCTACAGCTGTTGTATTCGGTGCATGTGACAAATCACAGGGGCTGTTCCTGCACGAGGGTCCCTCTCCCTGCATGAGGAGGCCTTCTGATGCATGAGGGGACACTCTACCTGAATAAGGAGGCCTTCTCCTGAATGAGGGGATCCTCTCCCTGCGCGGCTAGTCCTTCTCCTGCTTCTGCTGCACGAGGAGGCCCTTCTGCACGAGGAGGCCTTCTGCGCAAGGAGAAAGGAACAGTGATACTGTATAAAGGCCTGCCTCTCGACGCAGCTCTGTAGCTGTGTCCTCACACATGTCAAGGAGTGGAGAGCCCTCGGGGAGAGGCAGGCAGGTCATAGCTCCTCGTCTCTCTCCCGTTACCCCTGACACCTCTGTCATACACGCAGACACAGACAGACAGACACACACACACACACACCCCTGTCACACCCCACAAAGGTCAATCTGTTTCCACTGTGACAAGGCCTGACCTTTGAAAGCACGGAGATGCAACGGCTTGTACGAATGGCGCTAAGGGGGATAAAATAACAGGAGACACGGTCCTCGGATGTGAAAAAGGTTAGGGAGGAGTAGGGGGTTAACGTATTTCCGGTGGGGTCCCCATAGCTCCTTGGTGATTAAAATCTGATCGGCCAACTAATTGCCTCAGTAAAGGGTGTGACATTAACGTTAGGCTAATGTCACGCAGTCAGAGACCTCAACAGCTGGGCACTATTCTTTCATGTAGCGCTATTTTAGCTGTGTTTTTCCACAGCGCCAGACGTCCGGCTGTGTACGTTTCATTCATTTCATCCGTTTCATTTTTTCCTCACAAGCAGTTGTGTCACGGTAAAATGTCAAAGGATCAATCAACTATGGTGTCCATATTAGGACAGCCTCAGTCCCAGCAGGACTCGTTTCAGTCTGTCCTAATATGGACAACGTAATCAACTTCCCTCCATGTTTGTTGTCGTCTGTGCTTCTCAAACGCCCGCTCAACGCTAACGGTGCTAGCCATGCCCAGGAAGCATCATTACACTGATGTAGCTATTATCTAGCAGCTATGTCTTTGGACTGCAGATGCATCCAGATTCTGCACTAGCAGTCTTGCTTTCCAGATGTTCGAGTTTGGTGTGTCTCTCCAGTCATTGCACGCTCCTAAATGACATCTTGGGGAAAGTATGAATGCTTGGGGGGGAAAAAATGTTTTGCCATCTTGGATACAGATTTTTACATAGAAATGATCAGAAAGCACAAGTATACTCTGAGGCAGTGGTTCCCAAACTTTTGGAACGGAGCCTGGAACAGAGTTTCCACAAATTCCCATGATGCGATATATGGGGCCATGGTTGTATGATAATATGATTAGGACCGTGGTTAGATTGTGATTAGAATGCAGAGATGACCCAAACCTTTCCGTCTGTCATTGCATAACGGAGCCAGGGTTGTCCCATCTGGTCCCAATAGCATGGCCACTTATCGCCGATAACATTCCTAATGCAGTCTGTAGACCATGTGCTGCTGGAAGGAGTGTGTGTGTGTGCACTCGCACTCGCATGCAGCCGTGTGTGTACGCGCTTGCTCGTGTGTGTGTGTGTGTGTGCATCCATTCGAGGGTGAACTAGCTAGGCCCATTCATCCCCCATGGAGACTGGTGTCTGACCTGTCCTGACAGGGCCCCAGCCACTGGTCTGACTGGGCTGTGGATGGAGGTGGAGACGGTCGAGACCCATGGAGGGAGGGAGATGTCTGAGCTAACAGACCCATGGAGAGAGGGAGATGTCGGGGCTAAGAGACACAACATGACTGGGCTATCACCGCCTGGCTCAGCCTGTCACCTCGTCTGGGAGGGGGAGGGAGGGAGGGAAGGAGCATTGGAGATGACCTCAGACTCTCATTTAGGTGTGTGGAGTAAGCACTAGTCTGTGAGAAGCAGTCTGTGAGAAGCAGAGATTCTGTGAGAAGCAGAGATTGAGAAATTGTATTCATGGGCAAACTGTTGATTAGTCAGAAAGCTGTGGTCACATTCACAATACGATGTTGTTTCATTGAGTATGTTTCATTTTGAGCATCTTGGATGTAACTGACAACACTTATGTGTTGTGCCTCCATAGAAACCAGCACGCTGGCTGACACAGCCACGCCGACTTTGTCTGGTCCAATGGAGAGTAGCACTGCCCAGCGGTCGGGCAGAGGTGAGTGTCTGTAAGCATACTGTGTGGAAATGTTGCAAACTTTATGTTTGTATAATATTGTAGAATGTTTGATGGTTGATGTCTCTCTCTCTCTCTCTCTCTCTCTCTCTGTCTTTCTCTGTCCCTCTCCCACCCTTTCTCTCCAGGAGCTAGCTCCTCCCCTCCGTCAATGGGTGGTGTGTGTGACCTTGAGCAGGGTCTGTGTGGCTGGACTCACGACCTCAGCGCCCCTCTCCATTGGTCCCTCCACAGCAGCTCCAAAGCCCCAGCCCAGGGCCCCAGCCTGGATCTCGCTCTGCCCCCCACCGGTGAGTCTCCCTGAGCATAGCACAGCTAGCTTCCCCCCATAAGTCAGGGTTGGCAATGGTCGTTCACAACAACCATGTTCAGAAGGCAAGAAAGAGGTTAGATCGCCACTTGGGGCTAATTTAGCTTGATATACAGTGAAGTACTTGTTTGGTGTTTGTAAACATGTGGAGGTACAAAAACTCAGTTTGAGCCCCAGCCGAGGCTGATTTTGTGACTTATAAACACACACAACCACACAGACCTACACACACACGCACACACTTATAACGTGTAACTCATCCACTCTGCTCTATGTGACTGCACTACAACTCTGTGACGCTAACGGATTGTTCCGGGAGCGTTCTGGGCAGGAAAAAGTTAAGAACCAGTAGCACTTATTAACTACAGAGGCAAGAGATTCTAGAGGGAAGAAAACAGGAAAACCATATTCCCAGCCGTGCATTCCTGCCCCTCGATTACCTTGCAGGCAAATCTCTGGCTCCCTATGTAGCCTTCCATGTACTTAGAGCAATTACTAAGTCCCCTTTATACATATCCCCCAGATCAAAAAAGAGTGAAGCTTTTGGCATATTAATTAAATATATGAGCAGTTTGGAGTTTTTCTTTGAGGTTTTCTTACACTGACCGTGCTATAAATGGCATCCTATTCCCTATATAGTGCACTACTTTTGACCAGGTCCCTATGAGCCGGTCCTTTGGGTACTGGTCAAAAGCAGTGCACTATAATAGGGAACAGGGGGCCATTTCGGACTCCGGCAAATGAGGGTTAAAGGGATTGTTATCCTGACCTTGTTTTAAAATTCATTGGTTTTGATATATTTCGAATGGGGGCCCATGAAATATTTAACAAGCTGCAGCTGTGAAGAATTAAAAGGGGGAGTCTCAGGACCTGCTCGCGCTCAAAGTGGTTCGGAATCTCTGATGTCACCTGGGTTTTAGATCGGGGAATCCCTGGGTATGTAGGTCGAGGATTGTAGCCAAACCACCCAATCGCATCGCATCACTCTGTTAGTGGTTAGCCTAAGAGAGAGGTTCTCTCTCTCTCTCTCTCTCTCTCTCTCTCTCATTCTCCCTTTCTCTCTCTATCTCCATCTCACTGTCCCACGCTCCCCCCTCTTTCTCTCTCTCCCTCCCCCTCTCTCCCTCCCTCCCTTCCTTTATCTCTCTCGTGACCCAGAAAACTCAGACCCAGTAACCTCTTGATCTCTCTCTCTAAAATGTGAAAACATAACAGCCGGAGAACTAGCGGCGAAGCATATCAACGTGTGGTGCCTGCGGCGTCGATAACGAGGCCTGTGTTTGTAGATTGAGATCTCTTTGTCTTTGCTCGCTGCAGGAGACTGCTGAGAAAATTGATTAATAATGCTGTTGCATCATATCACGTGAACGCGCCCCTCTCGATTATGAGCTGTCTGCTGAACAAGCTGCGGAACAATGGGGGGAGCGTTCAGAGACGCCGGGTTCACCCGAGGTGTAGGGAGAGGGGGGCCTCTGCGAACGCATTAAGATCAGTTTGATAAAGTGGGGATGTTTTCTGTGTGGTGAAGACCCACACATACACACGCGCAGACGTACGGACGCATGCACACCCTCGCGCACACACACTCATACACACAGTCACACACACCCATGCAGTCACACACTCGCGCATGCACACACTCACACACAGATAGACGCACAGCGATAGACAGTGCTGTATGGTGCTGCATGGGAGGGCTCCTTACAAACACACACACACTGATGTGGCACACAGACTAGAGAGCAGAGGGGGGCTGTCATCGTGACAGACTATTAGGGTGGCTACACACACATGCACATACTGCACAGTAGAATACACACTTGAATGTACTCAAGCTTTCTCTCCCTCTCACATACAATACAAACTTCAGTCATCTCCCAGATTTAAGTTTGGTACAAATTGTAGAGTGTACATTTCCTTGATAAAGTGTTCAATTCATTACAAGTGAGTTATCTGCATTTACATTATGGATGCTGATTGCTGTCCTTCTACAGGTGGTCTAAACGTTTAATATAATCAAATAAATGATTTAGTTCCCTCCTCGACAACACATTATTTTATGACGTGCATGTAGCTACAGTAACCACCATAACATGGACACAAACGAGCCATGCTGGATTTAGTTTGCAATCAATCAAACATTTATTTTTCTATAAAAAATAGTCAAGCTTGTAGTTCTACGGCTTCTTATGCTGTGATTCACACATCAAGGTCTCTGTGATGGACTGAGTCTTTTGGTTGTGACACTGACCATCCATTTTTGGGGAAAATGACCCTTAAGAGTCTCTCACATTTACATCCTCCTCCTCTTGGGGTCATAGACCTGGTGAGTGCTGCTGCTCCTCATGTCGCCACCATCTCTCATAGTGAAGGCTGCTGATTGGTTGTTGGAGAATGCTGTCTGGCTCGATGGCCATAATATAGCAGCATTCTGCTGGCTAGATGACCAAAATGTAGCGGCTGCTGATTGGCTGGGCCAGACTGTTGTCTTGGTAGTGGCTGCTGATTGGCTGGGCCAGACTGTTGTCTTGGTAGCGGCTGCTGATTGGCTGGGCCAGACTGTTGTCTTGGTAGCGGCTGCTGATAGGCTGGGCCAGACTGTTGTCTTGGTAGCGGCTGCTGATTGGCTGGGCCAGACTGTTGTCTTGGTAGTGGCTGCTGATTGGCTGGGCCAGACTGTTGCCTGCCAAGTGGCTACTGATTGGCTGTTGTCTTTCACCTCCACAACAACATCGACATCCATTGGCTCCACATATTGATGACAATACACTTGATTGTTGTTGTTGATCTGGGGCCCCTCTTTCCAGTCCATAAAATTGTCCTGGTCTTGTCCATAGCTGGAGTTTAGCTGGAAGGTGGCAGGGGCTGAGTTGGGCTGGAACTGGCTTGCAAGTGGGGTATTCAAAAATTGACTTTGCCATTTTCCCTGCAATGAATCAATCAATAAATCACATTGTACTTATAAAGCCCTTTTTACATCAGCATTTGTCACAACGTGTTTTAGAGTAACCCACCCTAGGCCCAGGGCTCTGGTCAAAAGTATTTCACTAGCTATATAGGGAATACGTTGCCATTTCAGACTACTCACTATAATCTAGGCCAAACAAACCTGGTTCAGGTCCTGGTAGGTAGCCACTCCAGGCGCTGGAGATCCTCCAGTCATCTGTGTGATCAGCCATGAGGCGAGAACATCGTTAGGAACCATCCTCAACACTTTCCAGATCAACTGGTCCAAAAGGAAGGGATGGAACTGGCTCAGATATTGGAGATAGTCCATTATTGAAAGAGCTTGGAGTAATTATTAATTTTTTAATTGTTCAGAGCAGATAGCAATGTGATGCTTTCAAGTGCCTAAATGATTTTGGTTGACCTCTAGAACGTTGCTTCACAGGTGTTCGGATGACATCACAGATGCATCACAATCGAGGTCAATGACTATGATGTGCACGTGTTCTCAAGTTCTTTGAATTCTAATTGTCTAGCTTGAACCAAAAAGCAATAAGGGCCATTCCTTAATAAAAATGTGTTTTCTATGAAATAAATCAAATAAATGTTCTCTATAAAGCTGTAGAAATGTAATCACCAAACAATTCGTAGAGGGGACATAACATATACTATTTATATATATTACATATTTCCATGTCAGTTTGTAATATATAACAGTTTATACATGAACATTCAGCTGGAATATGGTGATGCTAATATCCATAACTTCATTGTACCTAGTGCCTCTTGGACAATATTCTCTCTCTCTCTCTCTCTCTCACTCACTCACTCACTCACTCACTCACTCACTCACTCACTCACTCACTCACTCACTCACTCACTCACTCACTCACTCACTCACACACACACACACACACACACACACACACACACACACACACACACACACACACACACACACACACACACACACACACACACATTTTTAACACACATCTCTAACACACACTGCGATAAAGCACATGTGATCCTGTCAGGAATGTGTTGATACTGGTCCGTAGCCCACTTAACTCTACACACACACACACACACACACACACCCTGTCAGGTTCAATCCCACAAAGGATTCCAAAGTCCACATCCAATTGACTAACTAAACATCCTCTTCTATAAACAACTGTCTGTGTTTAATCCAATGCTATTATGTAATGGGTCTACCTGAATACCAATGGGAATGGCTCCCTTGGGTTGGCTGTGAATTCATCCCCTTCCCTTAGCGCTTGACTCTCTCACTGAACCTATTCTTCTGTTAGGCGTGTTTTGGTATGTATCACGTCCCTGTGCTATTGTAAGTCTGACCTTGTAGTTGTGGTATTGTGTGGTTTTATTCTTGTGTGTGCAGATGCGTTGATGTGCGCACGTGTGTGTGTGTGTACACTCCCTCGTGTGTGTGTGTACACTCCCTCGTGTGTGTGTGTACACTCCCTCGTGTGTGTGTACACTCCCTCGTGTGTGTGCACATGTGCCTATGTGTATGTATTGCCCATATGTGTGTATACATACCGTGTTCCCCTCACTGCATCATCTCAAGTCTCTAAACCCACCACTGCATTGTCTCCCTGCCCCACACAGACCTGAATAGCTACCTGTACATCGAAGCCAACCCCAAGACGGAGCGGCAGCGAGCCAGGATCCTAAGCCCCATGGTGGGACCCGACACGGGGCCTCTCTGCCTGCTCTTCTCCTACCAGCTGTGGGGAGAGGCCCTGGGCACCCTGCGCATCCTTCTCCGCGATGCCCATCACAAGGAGACCCTTCTCTGGGCACTCCGCGGCGACCAGGGCCCCGTTTGGAAGGAGGGTCGCACCATCCTGCCCCGATCCCCTAAAGAGTTCCAGGTATTCGGGCTTCAGCATGCTCCCCTCTCCCTTCCAGAAAAATTGTCTGTTAGAGTTAGCTGGAGAAGAGTTAGCTGGAGAAGAGTTAGCTGAAGAAGAGTTAGCTGGAGAGGAGTTAGCTGGAGAAGAGTTAGCTGGAGAAGAGTTAACTGGAGAAGAGTTAGCTGGAGAAGAGTTAGCTGGAGAAGAGTTAGCTGGAGAAGAGTTAACTGGAGAAGAGTTAGCTGGAGAAGAGAGAGCTGGAGAAACAAGTAGAAGTATATTACTAGTGGTTATGTGTTGCAGTGGTCCATATTCATGGTTATCGATTCCATGTATAAGATGTATCCCTGCATCTACATGTAGGTAATTTGCTTCTTCCTACTCCTTCCCCTAATCTTCCTCCTCCTCATTCCCTTACTCTTCCTCCTCCTCCTTCCCCTATTCTTCCTCCTCCTCATTCCCTTACTCTTCCTCCTCCTTCCCCTATTCTTCCTCCTCCTCCTTCTCTTACTCTTCCTCCTCCTCCTTCCCCTATTCTTCCTCCTCCTCATTCCCTTCCTCCTCCTCCTTCCCCTATTATCCCTCCTCGTCCTTCACTTACTCTTCCTCTTCCTCCTCCTTCCCCTACTCTTCCTCCTCCTCCTTCCCCTACTCTTCCTCCTCCTCCTTCCCCTACTCTTCCTCCTCCTCCTTCCCATACTCTTCCTCCTCCTCCTTCCCATACTCTTCCTCCTCCTCTCAGGTGGTTATGGAAGGCTTCTTTGACCACGGAACCAAGGGCCATATCATGATCGACAACATCCACATGAGTTCTGGTACACCTTTGGAGGAGTGCACACGTAAGTCTGCAGATTATACAAACATGTGTACACACACACTGACACACATACATACATGTGTATTCACACACTGACACACATACATACATGTGTACACACACACTGACACACATACATACATGTGTATTCACACACTGACACACATACATACATGTGTATTCACACACTGACACACATACATACATGTGTACACACACACTGACACACATACATACATGTGTATTCACACACTGACACACATACATACATGTGTATTCACACACTGACACACATACATACATGTGTATACACACACCTGACCCTCCAGCACCCCAGTTATTTTCCTCTGTCATCCCACCACCACACCACTGCCCCCCCCCCCCTCTCTCTCATTCCTTCTCTACCTCTGTCTCCTCCTCTCCTCCCTTGGGGTCCCCGACCTGTCACTCCAGTTGTGCTTTAAACACCCCACACACACACACAAACACAAACACGCACCCCAAGTTCCCTCATCAGAATCTCGGGGATAGACTGACTGGTACTTCTGAAAGCTGGGGCGAAGAGATGAAAGGAGAGAGAATGAACGAAAGAGTGGAGTGTTATTCCTCTGCCAGAAAAAGAAAGGAAGAATAGAAAGTAGGCCATAAATGCCCCGTGGGCCCCCGCGATGCTAATCTATGTTTCGTTAGATTTCTTCTTCTCCTCTCGTATCTGTAAACAGAGCTTTCCAGAGCCGTCAAAGCAATAGATCCGGCACAGGTGTGTTCGTGTTTGTGTTTGTGTGCGTGTGTGTGTGCTGGGCTTTTTAATCTAGCCAGAGCAGGGGGGGTTTAGGAGTAGGTCTTAAACAGATCACAGACAGACTGTGGGTTCTGAGCCAAAAACCTGCCATCATCGAGTCTGACTTCATAGAGTTGGGCTGTGGGGGTGGGGGGGTTAGTGAGTGTGCGTGTGTACGGTAGTGTGGTTGTGAGACGAAAGATGAAAACCCATCACCCCTCTGTCAACCGGTGTGGAAGTGCCTCTCCCGCCTCTACCCATTTTCTCCTTATTCCTCATTCCCAAGGCATGCTGGGAGTGCTCTTATCAACCAGCGCAGTCGAGTTTGTTCACAGCACATTGGTGTTACCGCCAAAAAGGCTCCACTTCCCAAGTCACCCCTCTCGCAGGCCCCAATTCTTTTTGTTGCCATTCCAAGTCAATCAGACTGAACGTTGTGTGTGCAGTCAGCCAGCCAGACAGCAGCCTTCCCCAGCTCAACTGGACTCCACAGCTTTGAATGACTCAAACTTCACACAGTCGCCCTCCAAGTCTCCCAACTCACAATAACACACTCTTTGACATTGCATTCTACCCCAAGAACATACATACCTACAGGCTCTTTCATTCTATTTCTTTTGACTTGCAGTATTGAGAAAGTTGTCAATAGGCTATAGAGTGATATCAGTGCCAAAATAATCTGAATTAAATTTGTTTAAATGTTGGTTTGGCTGTCTTTCCTAGCTATTGTTAAAAACAGTCTTCTTTCTCTCTTTCAGAACCCTTTGCTGCCTTCCCTCCCGACATGACAGGTGAGTTTGCGCCCCGTTAGCCGTGTAATGATGTCACTTCCTGTGCAAATGTTTCCGCTTCCTGCTCGCTGCGCTGCACTGTACAGCTTTGGCTAATGGGAGCTTTGCTTGATGGCACCCATGTGACAAGCCCAGTCCAATCAAAAGAAATGGGCGTGCAAGAGCTGTGTTCGCCACTTGATTAATGCTGCCTTGGTGACAAACGATTCCCAAAATCATCATCAGCATCCAGACATCATCAAATGACATCAGAGCCCACTGAATCCAGCAGTATCCAGTTTATTGCAGAGAAATTCATACTATTGCTTTGACATCCATGGTTTTAAAAGAACTGTCTGCCTCAGTAGTAATATTGGGAGAGCTATAGGGGATTGGTGTTATTGCTTGATATAGCGTTTTTGGCTGCTGATTCCAATAAGATAAGAGCTTGGGAATTTGTGTGTGTGATGTGTGCACTTTCTTCCTCCACCGTGACACACGCACGCAAACACACACACAGACTCATACACATGCACGCACGCACGCACGCACACCCACACAGACACACAAAAGCACACGCACAAAAACTCACACATACACACTTCCCAGTGAAACATAATCAAATAGAGTGACTCAGCTGCGACGCCGGTGTCTCTCTCATCCTCTCAGCTCTGTCTAATGAGCGTGTGCACAGTGCAGTGGCAGGTACACGCGCCATTTCCCTCTAATTATGTGACATGGTCGAATACTCAGGGTGGCTTCAACTCTACACCATACATGGAGTCTCTCAGCTGTCTCTCCCTCTCTCTCTCTCTCTCCCTCCCTCTCTCTCTCTCTCTCTCTCTCTCTCTCTCTCTCTCTCTCTCTCTCTCTCTCTCTCTCTCTCTCTCTCTCTCTCTCTCTCTCTCTCTCTCTCTCTCTCTCTCTCTCTCTCTCCTCTCTCTCTCTCTCTCTCTCTCTCTCTCTCTCTCTCTCTCTCTCTCTCTCTCCCTGTCTCTCTCTCTCTCTTTCTCTCTCTCTCTCTTTCTCTCTCTCTCTCCCTCTCTCCCTCTCGCTCCCTCTCTCTCGGGCCCTTAAACTGCTGCTTTTGGTCCATTTTCCTAGATGAGACCTAAGAGTGCTTGGAAACTGTTGTCGGTGTCTGATTTCACAGACCTGTATGAATTAGGAAGACGTTGTTAGGACGATTGCGCAAAGAATGTGAGAGGGGTTCATAGGATTGAAGTGGAGGATCTGTGTTAGTAGAGGAGGGTCTCCACTGAGATACTTCTTGGCTTGAAGAGGAAAGAACTGACCAAGAGAGCAACAAAAACAAAGACTAGGACAGAACAGCAATGGGTCTTCCAAATAAACCCATTTGAACCTTCCCAACATATTCCATCACTGTCTCCAAATTAAAGAGAGAACAATCCAGAACATTCCTATGTAGGCTCCATGGGGTCTTATGATTGGTCAGTGGAGCACTGGGATTTCCTGTACCAACAGGAAGTAGTGGCTCCTCATTGGGAACAAAAAATATTTGACTTCATCGGCGTAGTCACGTAACGTTGCATCAGTGACTTTTTGTGTCTTGATCCAACCCAGGTTTCAATCATAAATCAATTAATTAGGTATCAATTCAAATTGTTCAGATGTCTCTGTCCAGTGGGTCTCTGTGTGTGTGTACATCTGTGTGTGTGTGTGTGTGTGTGTTTGTGTGCGTGCGTGCGTCCGTTCTGTTACAGCTAATTATCACACCCTTTGTTTCACATCCAAGTTATTACATGAGAGCTTTATTCATTGGAGTATTGGATCAATTCAATCCCACAGACTAATTTAAAATCTGTAGCTATACTCTACTGCTCTTAGTGTGAAAATCACCTCTCTCACCATCGACTGCAACCCAAGCTTCAATCCTCAGATCAAAAAAAAACCCTGATGCATTTGATTTGTTTTAGCCATTATCTGTGATGAATAACTTTTTCCCCGTTTGAGCTGGCATGCTTGTGCATGCCAATGTGCTCGTACGCCTGCTGTTCATGTGATGGAAAGCCACAGGGGAGAAAACCCCCCACAAAAAACAAAGCAGTCAATTGGATGTGCTTAGCTTGCCTCCTCTCTACTCCCCCCCCCCCGAGCCAACATATTCCTTATCTCTCCACCAGGGGGAGGTGTTCCTGGCGGGAGTGACCCCACAGTAGACACGTTGGCGCTGCCACTCATACCCACCCTCTGGTACTACCTCGTGGCCGCCGGGGGTGCCCTGATACTCCTGGCAGTGTCCATCTTGGTACGGGCGCTCTGTTGCCATCGACGAAGGCTGGCAGCGAAGAAGAGCCAGCTCTCTGTGTCCTACCACAGCCAGTCCCAGTACTTTCAGTACTCCCAGTGCTCAGCCAGTAACCCGGTGACGGCCGCTCCAGGGACGGAGCCCGTGCTCACCGTGAGGCTAGACAACCACGGCCACCAAACATATGCCCTCTGCTGAAAGGAAGAGGTGGGGCTTATAGCTAAAAACCTCCCCTTTTGATGGCATGGATCATGGATGATGCAACGGGGGACAAGGATCGGAGTGGTATTGACAGTGACATTTTCTGTTGGGTCCTGCTTTCATCAGCAGCGGATGTTATTGTTCACAGACTAACTCTTCGAACACTATTTCTATCATTTGAATCTGTCTACGGACTATGGACGTAGTTTTGGCCACTGTTTTTCTGGGGGAGTTGGTCGTTGACTTTTCACACTTCAAGCTGGGGTGATGTGATTCAGAGAGAGATGAAGCGATCTATGTGATTGGCTCGTTTCAAACCCAACCTCCAGCCTTGCAGGACTATTGGTTCAAGTTCTGGTTCCTACCCCCTGGGGTTTCCTGAAATCACACCAGCACGGACACACTCAGTGTGGGCTAACCTCCCGGCCCTGTGTGGGTGCAGTAGTTCAGCCATGCAAAACCTCTAGCGCTGTCAGACCACAAACAGACAAGCGAGAGACACTGTCTTGCTGACAGCTCTGCTGGGACACTCCGAGAAGAGAGAAGAGCGAGAGGAGGGGGAATGTTACAGACAGAGACGATGGATGTGCCTACAGGAGAGGCTTCATTGTAAAGATGGTGCTTCAGGACAGGCTGCTAAGATGTCAGTGTTACTATTACTGAAGGAGATGTTAAATAGATACACTGTAACGATTATGTGCGTTTTGTTTATTATGAGTGGGACGGGTTATTTGGTATTCCAGTGTAAGACTAAAAGCATGTTTGAATATGAAGTTGAGCATTTTTGTGTCGCCCTTATTGACCTGAGGAATCAATCTCATTCACGCAGCTCAAGAATAATATTTTAGTAGTCCCACACCGGAAACCCCGCATCAAGCTTTTGATTGATATGACCCCTCAGTCAGTCTGTGAGCAGAGTCCCCGTCTTTATAATATCATTATCATCATCATCATCATCACCTGTGATTAATGCTCATTCCCACATTGTTTGTGTTCTATCTTGGAAAGTCCTCGATGGTGTCACCCATGTGAAAACATGTGTCTGGTAAGACATGTGTCTGGTAAGACATGTGTCTGGTAAGACATGTGGCTGGTAAGACATGTGGCTGGTAAGCCCTACATCCAACTCTATGCAATACTCTCAAACAGCTGTAAGACATGTTTTTTTCCTGTTGCGTGTGCTCTTAGTTGAGAATGCACCAAAACATCATGGAAACCAGGGACTGCAAACGATGCTGCAAACGATGCTTCCCTATAACTTAAGATGGAGGCTGGCGGGATGCATCCCTCATTAGAACATTGGGGGCATAAACAAAATGGCAAAGAATGTAATGGTATAACAACTGGTGGCCAAGAGAATTGGAAATGTGTTTCAAATGGGTTGGTTGGTAAGTTGGTTGGTTAGTGGTTATGTAGAGCTCTGTGAATCAGAAGTTCACCCAAATTACAAAACAGTGGCCATGTAAACAAAGCCTAAGCATGGATTCTATAGACTGCTTTCAGGGGAATATTTTTTTATTGTGTAGTTTGGTTGAACTATCCATTATTGTACATCCAGAGCTAGTTTAGTTCAATACCTGCCCATTCAACCCAATTAACCACCAAATATGTCAAAGGTGTTTT
Source organism: Oncorhynchus kisutch (assembly GCF_002021735.2). NCBI lineage: Eukaryota > Metazoa > Chordata > Actinopteri > Salmoniformes > Salmonidae > Oncorhynchus > Oncorhynchus kisutch. The sequence goes on from NC_034189.2 coordinate 36,861,636, forward strand.
CCGACCTCAAAAGTAGTCTATGAGATGAGTCCACGTCCCATAGTTGCGTAGATCCAGCTTATATGCCTCAACCTCGAATGAATGGAAAAGATAAACAATCAAATCAGCAAATGATGGTGCTTCCATTTTGCAACCGGTGGCCTGGGATGTGAACTTATCTCAACGTAAGACCAATTCCCAGGTCTGAAAGCATCTGACAAACTTTGAGTTTGGAATGAACTGTCCCTTTAAGTAGAACAACCGTGTTTGGGTTAGAGTGATGCCTCCACGGAATTAAATAGAACATTTCTATGGAAGCCACCATGTTATCAGGGGGGGGGGGGGGGGGTTGAAGAAGGCTTTAAGGAGTCTTCCCATTGAGTTGGGTGAATGTGTATGGCAATCAGGCTTTTTACTTTTCTCAGAGTTAAGAGGAGTTTTTTTGGCATCCACTCACAATGTGCTTTTAAATCAACTGGGGGTTGGGCACCCCACTCTGTCCATCTCACCATAGGTCCGCTCCAAACTCTTAATATCTCTAATTAGGTAATGGAGCGATAACATTTATTTAGGCTGTGGTAAGCACTTTTCTCTTTTCCCATCTCCTGTACACACAAACACAATCTCTCACGCAAACACACACCCACACACACACATGCAGTCTCTCTCACACATGCGCACATGCACCCCCCCCCCCCCCCCACACACACACACACACACCAGCAGCCAACAGCAGTTGCCCCTGGAGACCATATTAATGATTCTCGTTGAGGGCTCCAGTTAAGGTGTTCCTGCCAAGCACTTACTCCCACCCCTGTCCACATGCCAAGTGTTGCGCACACACATCTCGAGATGAAAATCAACCTGAAGTTAAAGTGGCCTTTTCAAAAACGGCGTCGAGGGTGAATTTTGGGGCGTTGAACGGAGGGCTCGGCTTATGCACTCCTAAGCACCACTCTCAGTGCTGATACTCATTGGTATCTCATGATGATCGCACCACATCACAACGCAGTGGGTGGAAGCCAGGAGGGAACTGTGTTTGATTGTCTCGGTGTCTGTTTAGCGCTCAATGCATAATCTATTTGTATGATGATGATGATGATAAAACTGTTTGCTGATACTTTACTTGGGCTTTGCACCTCTTTGTGAGCTATGTCGAAAGTGTGATTTGAAATAGTTAAATGAATGTGAATATAGTATGGTCTGTGGTAATAAAGTGATATTTTTCTACATTGTGGTATGTGTCTGTATGCCATTGGACTTTAGCAGCCCCAACACATATTATAGTCATTCATTACTGGCATTAGTAATTACAGTGAAGGAAGATTTGACATAGACAGCTTACATTATTGCATGAAATCAAAATGTACTGTGTGGATGCTTGGCATTGTACATACTTTGTACAATTGTTCTGTTGTATCTTCTTCTCTCATAGATAAGAGACCAGAGTTTGGAGACAGCAGACTTTTTAATGGCAGGGACCAGTTAGATGGAGGTAAGTGCTTCCATCTACTACAATGTATTTCATGTGTCCATTACTGCAATAGGTTTTTCCAAATAGTTTCTAATAAGCATCTCTCTTTTTCTCTCCTTCTCTACTCCTCCTTCCTCTCTGTCTGTCTGTCTCTCTCTCTCTCTCTCTCTCTCTCTCTTTTCCTCCTGTCGTCCAGGCTGGGCGTTCCCCGAGGAGTTGAGTTCCGCGGCCCCATCCTCCGAGCCACTGGAGACGCGCGTCTCCTCCTCGGCAGGCAAGGACAACTCGTGGCTGTACACGCTGGACCCCATCCTGGTCACCATCATCGTTATGAGCTCCCTGGGCGTGCTGCTGGGCGCTGTGTGCGCCGGCATGCTGCTCTACTGCACGTGCTCCTACAGTGGCCTGTCATCGCGTAGTTCTACCACGCTGGAGAACTACAACTTTGAGCTGTACGACGGCCTCAAGCACAAGGTGAAGCTCAACCAGCAGCGCTGCTGCACCGAGGCATGAGGGGAAAGAGTAGAGAGGGGAGAGGGGTAGAGGAATGTAGAGAGGCGGCCATTTTGAGGAGATTATTTTCTCCTTTGTTTTCTCTCCTTTGCTTGGACCGTGAATTTCCTTTCTGAGCTGAAGGACTACACCTGCCAGATGGAAGGACATTTTGGGGAAAATACACTTTTTTAGACTGATCTTGAGACCCCTCCACCCTGCTTCAATCAAAGTGGTGCAGTCCAGGGTGGGGTTTTCTGGACCAAAACCAATGAGGGAAGGACCGGGTAATTCCCAAAGTGGTCCCTATAGCGGACTGTTCCATTGCCAGGGGAGTTCAAATATCAACACATATCAATACCTACCCCCCCCCCCCCCCCCCCCCAAATTCCATATAAATACATCATAGTTTTCTAGGCCTAGTTTTTAAACTGGAAAGATGTTATGCTAAACTCCTTGACACAGGAAACGCCTTAGACAGGTGTTCATGCAGTGCTCAGATAGTATTTCTCTATCACGTGGACACAGTGGCCTAGAACCTAGTGAAGTGAATTCTTTATGAAGTGTTTTCGTTGAGTTAGACTCTTGCGTCTCTGTAACACATCAGCCTCAGTTCTCCACCCCATTTTCTGACAGGTCTGGGGTATTTTTAGATTAATCACCATCTTTGGTGTGTCTTTTTGTTATTTGTTCAATTCTTCTCTGTTTTCTTTCTCGGTTTGGCCCTTTGCCAGCCTGTGAATGCTGATAAAGAAAGGAGAGAATGGGGGGAGAAGGGGGGGGGGGGGGGGGGGGGTTCTAATCATGTTCTCTTCTAAACGTGTTCATTTTGAAGATAGAAAGCAAGGGAGTTTATTGTTAGATTTAGTTTCAGGCTGTTGTTGCCGGTGGGTTTGTATCGAAAAGAAGGTTGACAGTCGTGTTTACAGTAAACTGTGGCTAGGTGAAGTAAAAGGTTAAGGTGGAGATGGTTTTGGGCAGTGCAACCTATGGATTGCTGGGAAATCCAGGCAGAGACTGAATAGCCATCTACAAATGAGAACTGATGAAGAGAGAAGAAGGAAACAAAATGATGAATCAATGGAGCACAAAGTCCTAAATCAACCTCTCTGGGGACAATGTACTCTGTGTGTTGGATCAGGAACGAATCGACGATAAAACGCAAAGTGGGATACAAAAAAAAAAAGATATATATATTCTAGATCGTAACTTGACAGTGGACACACATCTGAGCTTTAAGTCAGCGATTGGCAGAGAAAACACCAATGGAAGGACACCATTTCCTCAGAGTGGACCAATGTGGTCTTGGTGTCATGGTTCTTCACTTGTGCTCTCCTCGTTTGATGTTTGTTGCTCTTTTTTTCACACTTTGACGTTGTCACGGTGAGGCTGGCGTGTTAACAGGAAACAGGTTTATGGGGAGAGGTAAATCAGGAGGATTTAAACACACATCTGCTCCCTCTGGACTCTCTAGCCTTGTGAAGGAGGAGTGGAAAAGAGAACAGTAAATCTTTCCACTGTACCTCAGACTTCTCACTTTCACACACACTGATCACACACACACACATGCATACACAGCGTGCACATGCTAGGGCACACACACCGAAGACAGAGTATCCTGGTCATTCTGATGCAATGCTGGGCATGTATAGGGCTGTGTGCGTCTGGATGCACTGAAGTGGACCCAGGCTTGTGCTGACCGAGAGGCCCAGGTTGTTGGGGGAGGGGTCGCTGGGCCGTGAGGTAGAGTCTATCCCATTCTCCCTTCCACCCTCCACCCCACCAACCCACGTTCCCTCTCCTATCCCAGAGGCTCCCATCACTGGACCCCACTGACTCTCTTCCAAGTGCCTTGGAGCTTCTGTGATCCAGCTTGCCTTTGTAGCCCGTATCAGATTACAGATACAGAACAGTAGCACAATCTGTCTGGGCAGGAGGGGCTAAAACACACCTCCCCGGGCAAGAATGAGTCAAACTCACCCCTCTGGGCAAGAGACCTCACGAGGACGACCTTGACACTGGTCAGACCTAATTGTTGCTTGGGGGCTTTGTACAGAAATGCTCTTTTTATGATTGTTATTAATATTGTTATTATGATTATTTAATAAAGGATTTATACCATACAGAGAACGTTGGTGGTCATCGCTGGATGTGCTCATTTGTCTTGCTTTGTGTGAGTTTCAGATGGGTTGTTAGTATGAGGACACTGAGGTAACCTCGGCTTGTACACACACACACACACACGCACACACAGTACATTGTATCGTCCATAGCCATGTACACACTTGTACACTCTAACAAACCAAACACCCTCACAGGCACATTTCTATTCACACACTGTACACCGTTTGTATTCACAAACTCTCTGTATAGGTCACACACACAGGCTTTCAAACACAAACATGAAAACAGACATGCATACACATAGTGTCAGCCAGCCATAGTTTTCCTCTCATCTCTCCATGGCCTCCCATTAGCCCAGACCTCTAGTCGCCCTTGTTCAGGAGCTCCAACATCAAAGCTTTGAAGTACCCAGCATCTCTCTCTCACACACACACACACACACACACACACACAATAACACACAAAGCACACACACACACACATGATTACTCTGCTTCCTCCATTTACATGGCTCCCCATCTCCTACACATGGTTTTGTTTGGCCATGTCAGCCCTCATACCTATACACTAACACAACCAGAAGGTATGGCCTGTAACATATCCGTGACTGCAAGGATTTCTTTGGCTGGCATTAGTAAGAGGGAGGAAATGGATACAGGCATAATATGAATAGGCCGTGTATTGAATTTAAAGGGAAGGTTTAATGACATTTCGTAATTCGCTAAACTAATTTGCCTCACAATAGACCAAAAAGGTAATTGTCTCATAACTTTTCATATCCCTCACAATGGATTGACAACATTCACTGTTAGCTACTTCCTGGGAACTGTGGCTCAGCTTAAGAGTTAGTTGGCTCTTTACTGAGGGCGTAATACCCACTGCTCCACAACCAGTGATTCAGAGCCTCGACACATGTTGTTACCCAGTCAAAGTGGGTGCGCGGCTGTTAGCACGCTCTGCGGTGCAACATAACAGCCCAATTATGGTCCCTAAACGCAACACCCGAACCAACAGAGGAGCACACCACCATCTGTTAGCTAGCGAGCAAGTGTGATTGATCCCAGCAGAAACGAGCTAGCACACCAGACACAAACCATGACCGAACCGTCAACAAGAAACTACCAAAGAAGACTGATTGTCGTTGTTCTGTGCAGGGGGGGGGGGGGGGGGGGGGGGCTAGGTTCTTAAGACTCAAATTATAAAAAAAGATAAATAATGTTTTGCCAAATAATGTTTTTTCCCTTTTCTCTGTGAGTTGGAAATGGAATACTCCACATGAGCTCAGAGAGACGTCTCGCTTCTAACGTTGCGCCCGGCCAGACCAGCCTTCAAAGTATCTGTAAACTGATAGGGCCAGATTAAGAGCGGCAGCGCCAGTGGACGCACAGCTCATTACTCATTCTGTAATCACAGTGTCTGTGTGAGGGCTTACAGTGGTTGCTCCACAAAAAGTTTTGCGATTATGCTGCGTGACTTTGTAGGTCCAATCATTTATTTGTATCTTGATTACATGTAGAGAGGAGAGTGTTGTGTGGTGTGATTGGGTTTTGCTGTATATTTTGTTGGTTGTTGGTGTATTTGTTGAATGTAGGTTAGTTAGTTTGAGTGAATTTTCTCTGTGACTGAATCGACAGATGAGAGATAGACCTATTGACAGTCTGGGCGAGTTGGATCTGATCGAGATGGAGTGACAGTCCATTCTCCCCATCAGTGATTAACAGGAGCGGACCCCAGAGAAGCACCAAGAGACTGACCCAGTATTCCTTTCAGCAGTATCCAGACCCCTCACATCACTCCCTCCCTCCCAACACACACACACTCCTTCTCCCTTCCACTGAGCAGCCCCCCTGTCTCACAAGGCATGCTGGGAAGTCAGCCCAGTCACATCCCTGCCTGTCCTGTCCTGTGTGCCAATGGTTCAAAGCTTATATCTGGGTCAGAGGAGGGGTGTACAGGGGATCCGGGCTGCTGCTGCCATAGAAATGGAATTAGATTCTAGAATAGATTATCCCATTCAAGTCAATGTTCTGATAGGTGGACCGGCGGCCACATTGAGTACTTCCATAGGCTAACCTAATTGCCTCCCTTCTAGTAATTATATTTCTATGATCGCTATCGCCCAAACACAGTGACATCCACAGCCACCTATCTAAACATTTACAGAAAGACAGGCTGTCACTCTTTCCTAGCGATTCATTCTCCGCCACTACAGGATATGGCTTCTGAAAGCAAATAAATGGAGGAAATATTAGAACAGGAACATAGAGTATCTCTGTTTGTGAGCTCAAACTAGGCCAGACTCAATGTGGATCTGTGTCACAAATGTAACCCTATTCCCTGCATAGTGCACAACTTTGTAGTAGTGTAAGTACACCACTATATAGGGAATAGGTTGCCATTTGGGACGCAACCTGGTTCTCGCTCCCCTGTCATGGAAGGTCATCATGGAGGAAATTCACTCAGTATACATATTCCCTGTGAGCTGATAGAATGATGCGCTCTTAAAGCTGAAGACAGCAAGAGGAAACCTTCAATTATCAATGTATTGCTCTGTTTGTAATTACCATTCAGATGGTAATTTCTCAAGTTATTAGTTGACCTTTGAGGTCAAATGTTTTTCATAAAGATCTAATACAGTGCCTTGCGAAAGTATTCGGCCCCCTTGAACTTTGGGACCTTTTGCCACATTTCAGGCTTCAAACATAAAGATATAAAACTGTATTTTTTTGTGAAGAATCAACAACAAGTGGGACACAATCATGAAGTGGAACGACATTTATTGGATATTTCAAACTTTTTTAACAAATCAAAAACAGAAAAATTGGGCGTGCAAAATTATTCAGCCCCCTTAAGTTAATACTTTGTAGCGCCACCTTTTGCTGCGATTACAGCTGTAAGTCGCTTGGGGTATGTCTCTATCAGTTTTGCACATCGAGAGACTGAATTTTTTTCCCATTCCTCCTTGCAAAACAGCTCGAGCTCAGTGAGGTTGGATGGAGAGCATTTGTGAACAGCAGTTTTCAGTTCTTTCCACAGATTCTCTATTGGATTCAGGTCTGGACTTTGACTTGGCCATTCTAACACCTGGATATGTTTATTTTTGAACCATTCCATTGTAGATTTTGCTTTATGTTTTGGATCATTGTCTTGTTGGAAGACAAATCTCTGTCCCAGTCTCAGGTCTTTTGCAGACTCCATCAGGTTTTCTTCTAGAATGGTCCTGTATTTGGCTCCATCCATCTTCCCATCAATTTTAACCATCTTCCCTGTCCCTGCACATGTTTGGTGTGTCCAGGTGGCTTGTGGCAAACTTTAAACAACACTTTTTATGGATATCTTTAAGAAATGGCTTTCTTCTTGCCACTCTTCCATAAAGGCCAGATTTGTGCAATATACGACTGATTGTTGTCCTATGGACAGAGTCTCCCACCTCAGCTGTAGATCTCTGCAGTTCATCCAGAGTGATCATGGGCCTCTTGGCTGCATCTCTGATCAGTCTTCTCCTTGTATGAGCTGAAAGTTTAGAGGGACGGCCAGGTCTTGGTAGATTTGCAGTGGTCTGATACTCCTTCCATTTCAATATTATCGCTTGCACAGTGCTCCTTGGGATGTTTAAAGCTTGGGAAATCTTTTTGTATCCAAATCCGGCTTTAAACTTCTTCACAACAGTATCTCGGACCTGCCTGGTGTGTTCCTTGTTCTTCATGATGCTCTCTGCTCTTTTAACGGACCTCTGAGATTATCACAGTGCAGGTGCATTTATACGGAGACTTGATTACACACAGGTGGATTGTATTTATCATCATTAGTCATTTAGGTCAACATTGGATCATTCAGAGATCCTCACTGAACTTCTGGCGAGAGTTTGCTGCACTGAAAGTAAAGGGGCTGAATAATTTTGCACGCCCAATTTTTCAGTTTTGGATTTGTTAAAAAAGTTTGAAATATCCAATAAATGTCGTTCCACTTCATGATTGTGTCCCACTTGTTGTTGATTCTTCACAAAAAAATACAGTTTTATATCTTTATGTTTGAAGCCTGAAATGTGGCAAAAGGTCGCAAAGTTCAAGGGGGCCGAATACTTTCGCAAGGCACTGTATCTATGGGGCTCCGGAGTGGCGCAGTGGTCTAAGACACTGCATCTCAGGCGTCAATGCAGTTCCTGGTCTGAATCCAGGCTGCAACACATCTGGTTGTGATTGGGAGTCCCATAGGGCGGCGCACAATTGGCCCAGCGTCGTCCAGGTTTGGCCGGGGTAGGCCGTCATTGTGAGAAAGAATTTGTTCTTAACTGACTTGCCTGGTTAAATAAAGGTTACATTTTTTTTAATTTAAAACCTCATAGATATAAAGTCCCCTATTTAGGGGACCTGTGTGGTTTTGGTACTGGTTCCGACCAACATTTTTGCTTGTATATAGATCTGTGGACACTGTAGATCGAAGGCGTAGCCCTGGTTCTCACGGACACAGAAGTATATCTCTTCCGCCTGTGTGATGTAGGATGTGAAATCTGTCACCACTTGAAGTTGGGATTTCCCTCCTACCATTTAATTCGCTCTTATGACTGTCCATCAACTTCTGGCTAAACCCTACGTTAAAGCCACTAATTAAGCACATACCTGCAATCCTTACGACACATTCAAAGCAACTGGGAACTCCGACTTCAGTGCGTTCAAGACAACTGGGAAAAATGCTCCCACTGAGATAAATCCTTTTGAATGGTCATCCAACTCGCTAGAGCTGTGTGACGTTCACAGCGGTGGGGGAAGACGTTTTGTTTAAGAGAGACCTTTTTATTTTTATTTATTTATTTCACCTTTATTTAACCAGGTAGGCCAGTTGAGAACAAGATCTCATTTACAATTGCGACCTGGCCAAAAAAAGCAGTGCGACACAAACAACCACATGGAGTTACACATGGAATAAACAAACATGCAGTCAATAATACAATAGAAAAAGTATATATACAGTGTGTGTAAATGAGCTAGGATAAGGGAGGTGAGGCAATAAATAGGCTATAGTGGCAAAATAAGTACAATATAGTAATTAAACATTGGAGTGATAGATGTGCAGAAGATGAGTGTGCAAGTAGAGATACTGGGGTGCAAAGGAGCAATATTAATAAAATAAACAGTATGGGGGATGGGGTAGTTAGATGGGCTATTTACAGATGGGTTATGTACAGTACAGGTGCAGTGATCTGTGAGCTGCTCTGACAGCTGGTGCTTATAGTTAGTGAGGGAGATATGAGTCTCCAGCTTCAGTGATTTTTGCAGTTCGTTCCAGTCATTGGCTGCAGAGAACTGAAAGGAAAGGTGGCCAAGGGGATGACCAGTGAAATATACCTGCTGGAGCGTGTGCTATGGGTGGGTGCTGCTATGATGAACAGGGAGCTGAGATAAGGTGGGGCTTTACCTAGCAAAGACTTATAGATGACCTGGAGCCAGTGGGTTTGGCGACAAATATGAAGCGAGGGCCAGCCAATGAGAGCATACAGATCGCAGTGGTGGGTAGTATATGGGGCTTTGGTGACAAAACGGATGGCACTGTGATAGACTGCATCCAATTTGCTGAGTAGAGTGTTGGAGGCTATTTTGTAAATGACGAAGTCAAGGATTTAGAAAATATGCACATTTATTCATACAGTTTTGTTGAATAGGAAATAAAAAATATTAAAATATTATATATTTTATAGGATGTATCATATTTATACTGTGTACTTGAGCTTGTGTCCTCAAAGGTGATTACACCTCAGCAATGTATGACTATTTTTACCAGAAAGCTGAGATTAAACCTTTCTTGAAGTATGCAGCATTACTAGAAATTGTTTATGCCCCTCATGATAAATAACTTTTTGGGATTACGGGATGTGCGGGGTGTAATCCCGCACACCCCGTAACCTTTTGTCGCTACTTTCACTATCTGTTTGTGACAGAAAATCGGTCCTGAGGTGTCTGCACAAAGTCACCAGCTTAATGTGCTCTTCTTCTCTCTTCTCAATGCAACATGTCAACTGCCACCACAGACAATATTTCACTCTGGCCCCATACTCACTCATGTTGTACAATGTTGTACTCACTCATGTTGTACAAACCATTTGATACACTGGTTGTGATTAGGGCTGTTACAGTGACCGTATTACCGTCACACCAGCGGTCATAACAGCAGTCAAAATCCACATGACCATTTAGTCACGGTAATTAAGCTTCTCCAAGCTCTGATGCTGCTGATGGTCATTAGTAGCCTACCGAACTTGCTAACTGCCTGGTACTTGGCACTCTATTGTCCTTCTAATCTAATCAAACACTTCACGAGAGCCCATGAGCTCATGTTACACAACATTTCTATAGGCTATGCAATTGTGTGAGAAAAAAGAGTGATGGCCTCTATTAAAAAGAGGAGGATCCCATCAGCTTTCTATAGGCTAGGTCTAATATATTTACTTCTTAACTTTGTTAATATTGAGCACTTTGCTTATCTTTACAACAGGAGTATAGCCTACCCGGCAGGCATGAATATAAACCATAGGGAAAAGCGTCCTCCATTCGCTATTTAAGTGCACAGATGACATGTATTCTTTCCTCCTGCCTGTTTCGAGACAGTTACATGATAATGGTCCATTCTAAAAAAGATAAAAAATTCAAGCAATAATTATTTTGTATATGTAAATACAAAATTAAATCAAGAATAGTGTGATGGGTGACAATTATTTTTTTATTTTTTATTTTACCTTTATTTAACCAGGTAGGCAAGTTGAGAACAAGTTCTCATTTACAATTGCGACCTGGCCAAGATAAAGCAAAGCAGTTCGACAGATAAAACGACACAGAGTTACACATGGAGTAAAAACAAACATACAGTCAATAATGCAGTATAAACAAGTCTATATACAATGTGAGCAAATGAGGTGAGAAGGGAGGTAAAGGCAAAAAAGGCCATGATGGCAAAGTAAATACAATATAGCAAGTAAAATACTGGAATGGTAGTTTTGCAATGGAAGAATGTGCAAAGTAGAAATAAAAAATAATGTGGTGCAAAGGAGCAAAATAAATAAATAAATAAAAATTAAATACAGTTGGGAAAGAGGTAGTATATATATATATACAATATTAGCCTATCAATTGTGAATGATACATCATCAATTGTGAATGATACATTATCACTTGTGAATGCTGCCCAGTTTAAGGCAAGAAACATCACATGCTTTTTTTGGCGACTTTTTCAAATCATCGTCGAACACCTCATGTAGCCTAGCTCATAGGACTATATGTTTTAATAAGGTTAGTATCACACCTCATGTAGCCTAGCCCATAGGCCTATATGTTTTAATAAGGTTAGTATCACACCTCATGTAGCCTAGCTCATAGGCTTATATGTTTTAATAAGGTTAGTATCACACCTCATGTAGCCTAGCCCATAGGCCTATATGTTTTAATAAGGTTAGTATCACACCTCATGTAGCCTAGCCCATAGGCCTATATGTTTTAATAAGGTTAGTATCACACCTCATGTAGCCTAGCTCATAGGCCTATATGTTTTAATAAGGTTAGTATCACACCTCATGTAGCCTAGCTCATAGGCCTATATGTTTTAATAAGGTTAGTATCACACCTCATGTAGCCTAGCCCATAGGCCTATATGTTTTAATAAGGTTAGTATCACACCTCATGTAGCCTAGCCCATAGACCTATATGTTTTAATAAGGTTAGTATCACACCTCATGTAGCCTAGCTCATAGGCCTATATGTTTTAATAAGGTTAGTATCACACCTCATGTAGCCTAGCCCATAGGCCTATATGTTTTAATAAGGTTAGTATCACACCTCATGTAGCCTAGCCCATAGGCCTATATGTTTTAATAAGGTTAGTATCACACCTCATGTAGCCTAGCTCATAGGCCTATATGTTTTAATAAGGTTAGTATCACACCTCATGTAGCCTAGCTCATAGACCTATATGTTTTAATAAGGTTAGTATCACACCTCATGTAGCCTAGCCCATAGACCTATATGTTTTAATAAGGTTAGTATCACAATTAAAGTGACCAAATAACTTCTTAAAATGAAGCATATTAATCCGCTTTACAACAGGTGTAGTGCCTAACTGGCATACATAAGCAGTGTATGAGTTTCAAGTTTGGGGAAGATAATTTCCACCATAAAAATGCACCTTTATAATAAAAGCATTACATGCATGATCGCATTTGTGTTCACTTTTCCTGCTAATGGAACATTTGCGCTTTTAGCCTACGGCTGTGTGCGCATTGGTGCGCTTATAATGTGAAGAAATAGCCATATAGTTTATCAACATTTCAATCTAAACGTTCTCATCTGTTGAGTCAGGCTCATTGCGTAAAACAGGTTTGCTGATGTTAGTGGTTGTATTAATTTGGGATCTATTGGATCCCACAACTGTCCCATGCTTTGTTTGGAATATGTATTTCTTGCACAGAATACAATAGGTCAACACTTGTACTATGAGGATAGTAGATTGACATAGGCTAGTGCTTTTGCTGTTCGTTAGGGATAATCATCTTGTTGGCTGACGAAAAGTAAATGTGGACAGTTCTTCAAATATCTTCAATATGCACCTCGGAATTGGATAAGGACTCTCACAGTTGCATCCCCAATGTGTCTGTCTTCACTTGTGAGTGAGAGGTGCTTCGGCACGCAGCCGGGAGTAGGGAATTATATTTATTCAATTTAACCCAACGGCCACTGGCCACTTATAGAACAACTAAAGTTACATTAATAACTCTACATGTATTTGTTAACCCGCTCAACACATAAGGACAACTCAGAGTATACCATTCTATACCGTTCTGTTCTTCTGAAATAGAATACATTTTCTTCATATCATGTTTCTTTAGAACTGTCTAAAATAAATAACTAATTGTGATTGTGTAGGCTTTATTAAATAGCTTTTTAGACCTTTTAAAAATGTAGATGTTCCTAAGGTCTGCATCAGTGGCTGGTAGGCCATGCATGGAAGCCAGGAGATCCTAAACGTGTTTATGTTAATTATGGTCAATTACCATGAGACCGACAGTTATTTGCTTGACAATCACCAGCTGGCAAAATTTCATGACTACCACTGGCCTAGTTGTGATACAATAGATATTTTTGTGATTCAACTGAGAGTTTGTCTGCACAAAAGTGTTGGCACACACAACTATTGTGAGGTGTCTCAACAACAGTTGTGTAAAAGATTTTTGCTCAGAAAAACTGTTCATTATAGCAAAACAGTTGTGACAAATGTGTTGTTTATCGGTTGCACAAACTGAGTGTGTACAGTGCCACCACAGACGATACATCATGAGTCAAGCACATCAGACCACAACAATGTGGCCATCAGACCTGGGAATGACTACTTTTTAAAACTATGTGAAAACAGATCTCAGAAAGTAACTACAATTTCAAAACTATTTGAATCATGGATTGGAACTGAAATGATTTTCTAATCATTTAGTTCTGAACAGAACCACTATTTGTTTCATTCGGTTCCACTGTTCTGACCAACAAAATAAAGTTCTGAACCGGTTCAAACCAAAAGAAAGTAACGGTTTATATCGTTTCTTTCTGTTCTTTTTTAAACCTTCTTTTTTTAAATTTATTTTTTACATTTAGCTCAACATTAAATTACTTCACCAATCTTTGAGGATGGAGAAACTTGCTATGGAACGGGCAAGTTATTTACATGCATTGGACAGACGAGTGTAGGGCGTGTGATGCAAATGTCGGTTTGCAACCAAGGTAAAGACAGTTTGAGGTTAGATATTCGACGGATATTCGCCTGTAGTTTTCCTTACGTACACCAACAGCGGTTAGGGACCGTCAACATAGTGACAAATCAATTCTTTCGAATTTCAATAGCTCTTTAACCATTACTCCTAACACTTTCAAAACTGGTTGTAGCTAACCCGATACTATAGACATACATTGCACACCCTTTAGTTGGTCCATTTTCATCTCACATGGTTTTACATGAATTTTTCCAAATTTAGAATTTCAATAGCTCCTTGGTCATGTGACCTGGTGACTTCAAACAAGGTTCAGAATGTCCACTCAGTGGCCCTATATGTTGCACACCCCTTAGTTTGTGTAGGCCCACGGGGTGGACATTCTGAACCTTGTTTGAAGTCACCAGGTCACATGACCAAGGAGCAATTGAAATTCTAAATGTAGAAAATTCAATTTTTACTAGGATTAAATGTCAGGAATTGTGAAAAACTCTGTTTAAATGTATTTGGCTAAGGTGTATGTAAACTTCTGACTTCAACTGTACATTGCTAATCTAGGGATACAACACCATGGTACAGCATTCCAGTGGGAAAATGATGTTCGAACTTGCTCTGAAACGCCGACATCCAGACACTGGTAAGAACTAGCTAGCTAAGTAGAATTTCTTTCTTCTTCTTTTTTAGCTAGCTAAGTAAATCTGAGACCAAAATGAATTAGCTAGCAAGCTAGCTAACTAGCTAGCGAGCATAGACTAATGCTACCTGCTCTCATAAGAGAAATCTGCAATTGATACTAACTTCAATCTATTAGCCATATAATGAATTATATTCAGAGATTTCATCTGATTGTTTCTTTGAATCAGTACACCATACAAACAATTTCTTGCCTGTGACAGCCACCTAGCTAAAACTGACGCGCCCCTATCAAAAAGTCAAAACCTACCTGGCTAGCATTAGCTTGAAGCAATAGATTTGTGCTACATGCTCTCATAAGAGGCGATCTGCAGTTTATACTAGCTTCAATCTATTATATCTGGAATGACTATAATCCCTGTAGTTGTATTGTGACATGTAATGAGTTATTTGAATCACTAACTTTACACCACACAAACGATCTCTAGCCAGCTGACTGTCAGTTGGACGTGCACCCCATACTGAACTGTCAAAAGCCACCCACACGCGTTTTCCGGTTGAGCGCACACACACAGCATTGCTAGCTCATTAATAATATAGATACTCACATGTTCAGAGTTTCTGGTTTTCTTTTATATTCCAGTATCGTGTGACTGTCTCGGTCAAGAAAGTTAAAATCCCAAATTGTATCCATCACCTTTGTTGGTGGCATATGTAATTAGTACAACAAGCTTTGACCAATCCCTGTGGTCTAGATGATTGGCATCTATGTGGATCAAAGTTGCCATGTGAGGGTGTATTAGGACAGTACAACCACGTCAATATTAGGTTTTATTCCTGTCAATGTCCATCCGTGCCATTTTGGGGTATTTGTAAATAAAGATGCAAATTTAAGAGCCTTTTTGGGAGCAGGAATGAAATTAATAGATGCATCGACTCTCCTGCGTTTCCTGTTGTATTGGGTCTTCCTTGGTTGGCCTCTCATGATCCTAATATTTCGTGGCAACAGAGGGCTCTCAAGGAATGGTCCTGTCAGTGTTCAGGTAGGTGTGTTGGTGTTTCCTTAGGTGCCACTACGGTGGAAAGTCCAAACCAGGTTTCCACCATGCACATTCCCCCCGAATATGCCGATTTGGCCCTCGCCTCCTGCAAAAAGAAGGCGACTCAATTACCACCCCATCGACAGGGGGCGATAGATCTCTTGGTAGATGCTGCACTTCCCAGGAGTCATGTGTATCCTCTGTCACAGGAGGAGACAGCGGCTATGGAGACCTATGTCACCGAATCTCAGAGTCAGGGATACATTCAACCTTCCATCTCACCTGTCTCCTCGAGTTTATTTTTTGTGAAGAAAAAGGATGGAGGTTTGTGCCTGTGTATTGATTATCGAGCTTTGAATAAGATCATGGTAAAATACAGTTACCCACTACCGCTCATAGCCAGTATGCCCGAGTCATTACACTGGGCAAGCTTCTTCACAAAATTGGGCCGCAGGAGCGCTTAAAACCTGGTGCGTATCCGGGCGGGAGATGAGTGGAAGACAGCATTTAGCACCACTTCTGGGCATTATGAGTACCTTGTCATGCCGTATGGGTTGATGAATGCTCCATTAGTCTTCCAATCCTTTGTAGATGAGATTTTCAGGGACCTGCATGGGCAGGGTGTAGTTGTGTATATAGATAACATACTAATATACTCCGCTACACGCGCCAAGCATGTGTCCCTGGTACGCAGGGTGCTTGGTAGACTATTGGAACATGACCTGTACGTCAAGGCTGAGAAATGTCTGTTCTTCCAACAGTCCATCTCCTTCCTAGGGTACCGCTTTTCAGCGTTGGGGTAGAGATGGACAATGATTGCTTTTCAGCCGTGCTTAATTGGCCGACTCCAACCACGGTAAAGGAGGTGCAGCAGTTTTTAGGGTTTGCCAACTACTACCGGAGGGCTCCCATTACCTCACTGCTGAAGGGGGGACCGGTGTGACTGCAGTGGACAGCAGAGGCAGACAGGGCTTTTGGTCACCTGAAGGCTCTGTTTACCTGGGCTCCCGTGTTGGCTCATCCTGATCCCTCCTTAGCTTTCATAGTTGAGGTGGATGCGTCCGAGGCTGAGATAGGGGCTGTGCTGTCTCAGCGCTCGGGTACGCCACTAAAGCTCCGCCCCTTTGCCTTCTACTCGAAGAAGCTCCGGCTGGCGGAGCGAAACTATGATATGAGGGACCGGGAGATGTTAGCTGTTGTTATGGCTCTGAAAGCGTGGAGACATTGTCTTGAGGGGGCTAGACACCCTTTTCTCATTTGGACTGACCACTGCAATCTGGAGTACATTCGCGCAGAGAGGAGACTGAACCCTCGTCAAGCAAGGTGGGCCATGTTTTTTTACCCGTTTTTTTTTCACCCTTTCCTACAAACCAGGTTCCCAGAACGTGAAGGCAGACTCACTGTCCCGGCTGTATGATACAGAGGAGCGGTCCACGGATCCCACTCCCATAATTCCAGCTTCTCGCCTGGTGGCACCGTTGGTATGGGAGATGGACGCGTACATCGAGCGGGCGTCACGTGCAGAGCCTACTCCCCCTGAGTGTCCAGCTGGGTGTCTGTATGTTCTGTTTGATGTCCGCGATCTGTTAGGCCCACACGTCACCCTCCTCTGGTCATCCTGGCATCGGTCGGACGGTGCGCTGCCTTGCTGGGAAGTACTGATGGCCCACTTTAGCTAAGGACGTGAGGGTGTATGTTTCCTCCTGTTCGGTATGCTCACAATGCAAGGCACCTAGACACCTGCCCAGAGGGAAATTACAACCCCTTCCCGTTCCACAACGACCATGGTCACACCTATCGGTGGATTTCATGACGGATCTTCCCCCGTCGCGGGGTAACACCACGATCTTGGTCGTTGTGGATCGGTTTTCTAAGTCCTGCCACCTTCTTCCTTTGCCCGGTCTTCCTACGGCTCTACAAACTGCGGAGGCCCTTTTCACCCACGTATTCCGGCACTACGGGGGTGCCTGAGGATATAGTTTCTGATCGGGGTCCCCAATTCACATCTAGAGTATGGAGAGCGTTTATGGAGCGCCTGGGGGTCTCGGTCAGCCTTACCTCAGGTTTTCACACTGATAGTAAAGGGCAGGTGGAAAGAGTAAACCAGGATGTGGGTAGGTTTCTGCGGTCCTATTGCCAGGACCGGACAAGGGAGTGGGCGGTTTACATCCCCTGGGAAGAGATGGCCCAAAACTCCCTCCGCCACTCATCTACCAACCTCCCTCCGCCACTCCTCTACCAACCTATCACCATTTCAATGTGTGCAGGGTTATCAGCCGGTCCTGGCACCATGGCATCAGAGCCAGATCGAGGCTCCTGCGGTGGATGAATGGTTTCGGCACTCAGAGGAGACATGGAACGCTGCCATGTGCAGCTACAACGGGCCGTCAGGAGGCAAAAGGCAAGTGCTGACCGCTACCACAGTGAGGCCCCGGTGTGTGTATGTATGTAACCCATACACCGGGGGATCGGGTCTGGCTCTCGACCCAAAACCTACCCCTTCACCAGCCCTGAGTCTGCGGTTTTTGGGGCCATTTAAAGTCCTGAGGAGACTGAACAAGGTTTGTTATAGGTTACAACTCCCCCTGATTATCACATTAACCCCTCGTTCCATGTGTCTCTCCTCAGGCCGGTGGTGGCTGGTCCACTCCAGCAGTCTGAGGTGCGGGAGGTTCCTCCGCCCCCTCTGGACATCGAGGGTGTCCCGGTGTATACCGTACAAGCCATCATGGACTCAAGGCATCTGGCGAGGGGCCTTCAGTACCTGGTGGAGTGGGAGGGGTACGACCCGGAAGAGAGATGCTGGGTACCGGTGGAGGACATCCTAGATCCCTCATTACTACAGGAGTTTCACCGTCTCCACCCGGATCGCCCTGCCTCCAGTCCTCCTGGTTGTCCCCGAGGCCGGTGTCGGCGTGCTGCTGGAGCCGCGCGTCAAGGGGGGGGGGGGGGTACAGTCACGACTTCCGCCGAAGTCAGCCCTTCTCCTTGTTCGGGTGGTGTTCGGTGGTCGACGTCACCGGCTTTCTAGTCACTACCGATACATTTTTCTGTTTAGTTTTGTCTGATTACATACACACCTGTTTTACATTCTCTCATTACATTCCCTATTTAACCATCTGACATACATTTCTGTTCTGTCCGTGATTGTTTATGTCGTTAATGGTTGTGTTCGTGTTAGTTTTGTTGTATGTTCCATTTTGGAATTTCAATTGGATTACTCCATACCTGTGTCCTGCGCCTGACTCCGCTTTCACTCTACACCCAATCACTGACAAGTAGAGTAAACTAACAAATGAAAATGGCAGATACTGCTCTTTGCTTTGGTATTACCCTGCAATTTATAACATGTCATGCCAAAGAGGAAGGCAGTAACTGCCTTTTAAGGGTCAAAGGTCATGTCAGGGTCAACATTAATAAAAGATTTACTCATAGTAAGGCAACAGATCATTACATCTCCAATGATCTCCCTAGAATTAATTTGGCTGAACAATTCAACTTTGAAGCCATTTTTCTCAGTTCCACACTATGAGCAGTTACTGCCTTTTTGCTTCCATATGTGTTATTTCATCGTTTTAATCAAATCAAAGTTTATTTGTCATGTGCAACAGGTGTACCTTACAGTGAA
The DNA here is from genome assembly GCF_002021735.2 of Oncorhynchus kisutch. Classification (NCBI taxonomy): domain Eukaryota; kingdom Metazoa; phylum Chordata; class Actinopteri; order Salmoniformes; family Salmonidae; genus Oncorhynchus; species Oncorhynchus kisutch. Next base: position 36,880,745 of record NC_034189.2, read on the forward strand.
ATGATTACTTACAGGCTCTAACCAATAGTGCAAAAAAGGTATTAGGTGAACAATAGGTAGGTAAAGAAATTAAACAACAGTAAAAAGACAGGCTATATACAGTAGCGAGGCTACATACAGTAGCGAGGCTATATACAGTAGCGAGGCTACATACAGTAGCGAGGCTATATACAGTAGCGAGGCTATATACAGTAGCGAGGCTACATACAGTAGCGAGGCTATATACAGTAGCGAGGCTACATACAGTAGCGAGGCTATATACAGTAGCGAGGCTATATACAGTAGCGAGGCTACATACAGTAGCGAGGCTATATACAGTAGCGAGGCTATATACAGTAGCGAGGCTATATACAGTAGCGAGGCTATATACAGTAGCGAGGCTATAAAAGTAGCGAGGCTACATACAGACACCGGTTAATCAGGCTGATTCAGGTAGTATGTACATGTAGATATGGTTAAAGTGACTATGCATATATGATAAACAGAGAGTAGCAGAGGCATAAAAGAGGGGCTGGCAGGTGGTGGGTGGGTTTTGATGTCTTCAATATTATTCTACAATGTAGAAAATAGTACAAATAAAGGAAAACCCTTGAATGAGTCAGTGTGTCTAAACTTTTGACTGGTACTGTATACTTGACTACTTTGAGTATTTGAAAAGTTGGTCTTTTTTAATAAACCACAAAATACAACTATTGTTTGTCCAGTTCTGGTTGCCATATTATTACCCAATTATTTAAAAGGGAGTGAGTCAATATAAATCTGGGTGAAAAACAAAGTGACATACTGTATTTCATATTGAAAACCAGCAATCAAGTATGTCAAATTGAAAATCCTTTACTTTCAATAGAAATGAGTCACCCTCAACAACGGAATGCACTGAACACAACTTGAGGCCCATCATTCAGCCAATTGTTCTCAAGATCTTTCTTTTGTTTTTATTATGTGGCAGGCAGATTTTTGTCTTTTGTTTTGGGAATAATAATTCAAATGGCCTTCTCATAATTTCCCTCAAATTTCTTCTCTTTCATTACAGACTCCATTGAGGCGTTAATAAAATTCAATGGCACTTCAATATGTTTCAGAATAATTGACAATGTTGTTACAAAAAAAAAGGTTTTTAAGGTTTGTAAGGTTTATAAGGTTTGTCCATAAATAATCTGCATCTGAATTCACTCTTCTTCAACAAATGATTTACCCAATCTGCATTATTTAGCCAATCTAGTCATATTCCAACTGTTTAATCATTTTTAGAGTGAGAAGCTTGGGTGACTATGTTTCTGCAGTGTGAAGGGGCTGGTATGGGTACATTTGCTTTATGTAGTCTTTTGGTTTGTTCTGTTCATTATCGCTCACTGAGTGAGCAGGGTTTTTTGTTGACGGACGTTCCCATGCCTTGTAGGAGGTATGTTCACAGACCTTGACAGTGTGTGTCTGCGTGCCTGCATGCGTGCGCGCACACAAACACACACGCTTTTGTCCACGTGGGCAAGTGCCCTCGTGTGTGTTTGCCCGCGTGTGTGAGTGTACTTTATGTAATGACTGTGATGATACCCCTCTCGGCTCTTTCCCCTTTCTCTCTGACTGATAGTTCTGTGCTTCTCTAAGTAACAGCACCCAGGGGAGAGAGGACTTACAACCCGTCAGCTGCTCAAAGACTAAGCTTAGCATCATTCATACCACTGAGGTACGCACACACACATGAAAGCATGCACACACACGTGCACCCAGATCAGAACCTCTTTCAATCACTTATGAATGATGATATGGAAGCGTTCATGAGGAATTTATGGAAGACATATGGAATGTAGAATTTATCTTCGCAAATCCCAGGAATGTTCCTGCATGGTATTGTTTTAGCGAGAAGATGATAATGCAGTACAGGAGATAGGAATCTCTAGGCACAGTGTGGTGAGACTCCACACACACACACACACACACACATACGTAGAAGCACACGCACACTAAGAGAGGAGGTGGTTGAAGATAGCTAGAAGACGATGCAAGGATGACAGAAATAGCTGGGGATGAAGGTAACAGAGAGAGAAGACAGAGGAAAGGTCATAAAGAATTGTTCCATTTTTGTTATAAAGTCAAATATAATTGATAGGAAATAGGGCCTAATGCTGTTATCAGTCTCTCTCAAGATTTTATTTTGGAGGGCCTCTGAGACAAAGTTTTCATCCCAAATGGCGCCCTATTCAATATTGGCACTGGTAAAAAAATAAAAAATTGAACCTGAAAGTGTTCTTCTGCTGTCCCAATAGGATAACCCTTTGAAGAACCCTTTTCTGTTCCAGGTAGAACCCTCTTAGGTTCAATGTAGAACCATTTCCACAGAGGGTTCTACATGGAAACAAAGAAGGGTTTTCCTATGGGTACAGCCAAAGAACCCCTTTGGAACCCTTTTTTCTAAGAGTGTAGGGAATAGGATGCCATTTGGGACAAAGACCAAACAGCACTGGGACAGTGGGACACTAGCTGTAAACAGTTCTCTGTAGGATAAGCAAGCCTCACAAAAGGCCTTCCTCTCATGAATAGACCGCACACAAAGAGGCAGCACTGCACTTTCCATAAATACACTACACAAAACAACAAACACCCCAGAGTCGCCGGGCAAAATATATCTCTCCAAATACCACGTTATGCATCAATATCCGGTCTTTATTTTTGAAACTGTTTAAAAAGGCGTCACCCGAGGCTTATTTCTAGGAATGCCCAGTGAAGGGACCCTTGGACTCGTCACCACCTGCCTGGCCTGTCCTGCAAACAAATTTGGGGAGGAAACACAGACGTCACATGTGTGTGTTTAAGTTGGGGTTGTATGTGTGTGCACATGTATATGCGCACACACATCTGTGTGCATTCGTGCATATTCAGTGATATCCTGAGTTCTGTATTTTGAGTGGGAGCCGTCCTACCTGTACTTGTAGAAACAACAATGGCTGTTATAACGAATGCAGTTGTACAGTAACAACCTGATTTCCTATGAGCAAAATAACATAAGAACAGAGGTCAGTGGTGAGTCAAGCTTAACCATCAGTATCATATTTAAATAAGAAATGTGTGCCCAGAAATGTCCCATCTGGCATGCAACATTAGCACAAAAAAACACTCTTTGAATACACAAATTGTAACCGCTGAGTTAAATATGTGCATATTTGTGTAAAACATCAATGGCCCTGTCACACCCTGACCTTAGAGAGCTTTTTATGTCTCTATTTTGGTTTGGTCAGGGTGTGATTTGAGTGGGCATTCTATGTTTCTTTTTCTATGTTTTGTATTTCTTTGTTTTGGCCGGGTATGGTTCTCAATCAGGAACAGCTGTCTATCGTTGTCTCTGATTGGGAACCATACTTAGGCAGCCCTTTTTCCCACCTGTCTTTGTGGGTAGTTGTCTTTGTTTGCTGGCACTATAGCATTTAGCTTCACGGTTGGGTTTTGGATTGTATATTGTTTTTGTCGGCGTCAATATAATAAAAGGAATATGTACCCTCACCACGCTGCACCTTGTTCCGGTTCATTCGATAGCCGTGACATTCCTTTTGAGCAATTCAAGGTGATTTTCACATAGTTGTGGAAACAACAGATCATTCCCCAACAGACTAGGAAAGAAACTCAGCTTCACTCTACTCCAGACACTGGCTCCCTGCTGGGCTTAGTCTGGGCGAGGGTGTCAAACTCAGAGACGCACCATAGAAAAATTATCCCTACGAATATGACTCATGAAATTTGCTGCATTCAATGTTTGTAAGAGAGAGGATGGGCAGATAAGATCAGTGTGTGTGCATGCTTGTCCATGTGACATCATCTATGTACTGCGTGATTGTGTGTATGTGTACATGTACTTGGGTGATTCAATGTATGTTTGTGTGGTACCGTAACATGAAACATACTGGCAGGGGAACATGCCAGCCGGACACACCGTTATTCGTCAAAACGTAGATGTTTCCCAAATTCCCACGCCCCAACCAAATAAATAATCGGCCCTGTTTGACAGAGTGAGAGCCCCTTGTCTCCAGATGCTCTGACCTGGCGTGTCACACACACACACTGATGCACACCTAACCCCTGACACTCACACACATATGCCTGCCTGTCTGTCTTGTATCCTTCTGCACTACCCAAGGCCTCCCCATTCCCACCAACCCCACAGACAGACACCCAGAGGGGGATCGCATTGCCTGCAAATGATCAAACACCAACATGATGGATGGCTATCCTCTCTTGGTAATACATAAATGCAATATCTGTCCCGAGGCAGAGGTAGTAACTCTTTTTAAAACTGACACTTACGTGGCCTGGGGTGGCCTAGCGGACTGCCAGCATGGGTTTAAATCCAGCGCACTGCACTTTCAACAATCTCTCTATCTCTCTTTCACCTGTCTTTATCCAAAAACACACAGAGACAAACAATATATGTGACTAAATGTTTTACACTTACTCTCAGGCGGTTTCTCCAGCCACCTGCCAGACCGGAGTAGGACCCTCTCTTGCGGATAGAAGATACCCATCCTCAGAGTGCTCCCTGGGTGCCAGATCACAACCCTTATACTTAATTGAACACTTCCTACAGTTCTTACAGTTCATTATTCATAGTTGCTATGATTGGGACTATATATGCTCACTTTGGGGACCCTGAACTGTGTGGCGCAGTTGGTAAAGCTCTTCAATGTCATGATTGTGCGTTAAAATCCCTCAAATGAAAATGTATGCACGAGCCATTGTAAATTGCTTTGGATAAAAGCATCCGCAAAATGGCATACATGATTATATTCTGAACTATTACTAGATGTAGTCTGTATCTGAAAAAGAGCATACTGATAGAAATGAAAGTCATGTTCAAAGGCAACCCAGTACATTAAGGCAAAGCCAGACTGTAGTGATGTGCTATGCTAGCTCACATGCTAGCCTTCTTGAGGGGTAGGAGAGGCCACCAATGTGATCATCAAGATGCTGTAGCCTATACATCTACACTAAACAAAAATATAAACGCAACAAGCAACAATTTCAAAGATTTTACAGTCACAGCTCACTGAGCCAAGACCTCAGATATACATTTGTAGACCTCCACAAGTCTGGTTCATCCTTGGGAGCAATTTCCAAATGCCTGAAAGTACCACGTTTATCTGTACAAACAATAGTACGCAAGTATTAACACCATGGGACCACGCAGCCATCATACCGCTCAGGAAGGAGACGCGTTCTGTCTACTAGAGATTAATGTACTTTCGTGAGAAAAGTGCAAATCAATGGGGACAAAGATCGTGGGGACAAAGATCGTACTTTTTGGAGAAATGTTCTCTAGTCTGATGAAACAAAAATAGAACTGTTTGGCCATAATGACCATCGTTATGTTTGGAGGAAAAAGGGGGTGGCTTGCAAGCCGAAGAACATCATCCCAACTGTGAAGAACAGGGGTGGCAGCATCATGTTGTGGGGGTGCTTTGCTGAAGGAGGGACTGGTGTACTTCACAAAATAGATGGCATCATGAGGGGGGGAAATTATGTGGATATATTGAAGCAACATCTCAAGACATCAGTCAGAAAGTTAAAGCTTGGTCACAAATGGGTCTTTCAAATGGACAAGGACCCCAAGCATACTTTTAAAGTTGTGGCAAAATGGCTTGAGGACAACAAGGTCAAGGTATTGGAGTGGCCATCACAAAGCCCTGACCTCAATCCTGTAGAAAATGTGTGGGCAGAACTAAAACAAATGTGTGCGAGCAAGGAGGCCTACAAACCTGACTCAGTTACACCAGCTCTGTCAGGAAGAATGGGTCAAAATTCACCCAACTTATTGTGGGAAGCTTGTGGAAGGCCACCCAAAAACGTTTTACTCAAGTTAAGCTATTTAAAGGCAATGCTACCAAATACTAATTGAGTGTATGTAAACTTCTGACCCACTGGGAATGTGATGAAAGAAATATCAGCTGAAATAAATCCTTCTCTCTACTATTATTCTGACATTTCACATTCTTAAAATAAAGTGGTGATCCTAACTGACCAAAAACAGGGAATTTATTCTAGGATTAAATGTCAGGAATTGTGAAAAATTGAGTGTAAATGTATTTGGCTAAGGTGTATGTAAACCTCCGACTTCGACTGTAGGTTTTCAAGCAAATATAAGTCAAAACTGTAACTCAGCCACTCATGAACATTCGCTGACTTCTTGGTAAGCATCTCCAGTGGAGATTTAGCCTTGTATTTTAGGTTATTGTCCTGCTGAAAGGTGAATTCATCTCCCACTGTCTGGTGGAAAGCAAAGTGAACCAGGTTTTACTCTAGGATTTTGCCTGTGTTAAGCTCATTCAGTTTCTTTTTTTATCCTGAAAATCTCCCCAGTCCTTTAACGATTACAAGCATACCCATAACATGATGCAGCCACCAGTATGCTTGAAAATATGGATATTAGTACTTACTAATGTGTTGTACTGGATTTGCCCCAAACGTAACACTTTGTATTCAGGGAAAAAAGTGAATTGCTTTGCTACATTTCTTGCAGTATTAGTGCTTTGTTGCCAACAGGATGCATGTTGTAGAATATTTTTTAGTCTGTATAGGCTTCCTTCTTTTCACTCTGTCAGTTAGGTTATTATTATGGAGTAACTAGAATGTTGTTGATCCATTCTCAGTTTTCTCCCATCCCAGCCATTACAATTTGTAACTGTTTTACTTAAAGTCATGATTGGCCTCATGGTGAGTGGTTTCTTTCCTTTCCAGCAATTTGTCCAGCCAGTGACAAATCTCGGTTTAATCTGTTTTATATTCAGGCTGAAGCACAACAAAATGTGGACAAATGTAAGGGGTGTGACTACTTTCTGAAGACACTGTATTCTGTTGGCAGTAATTCTGGTGGGATGTCCCTTTTTAATAATTAAAACATCTGTGATACTCCTACACTGTAACTAATGGAACATAAATGTTTTCAATACAATATCGTATGACAACACCCAAGACGACAGTCAACAAAACAGTATAGTGACCACTGCTGCTTGTCATAAGAGTGATTTGTTTTTCAATATTTCACCAAAACTATAGGCCCATAGTAGGTCAATGGCAGGCAGACAGAAAGGTTGTCTTTCTGACAGAGGAGTCCTGCAAATGTATTCTTTCCCTTGCCAGTTGCCAGTGCTTTCAGACCTTTGGTTACAGGAAGCCTCGGAGTCACTCTAGCTATGATACGAGACTGCCCCTGGTGACCAAAACGCACTGTTGCATCGTAGACATGGTACTCAAATGAGTAAAAATGTACAAAAGCTGCTGCTTGTCAAGAAGTCCATGGCATACTACCTTACTGTGCTACCCACCCACTCATATACATTGGAGTTAATGCTTCCCTCGTTCAAGCTACCTCTATTTTTTTGTCTCTCTCACAGCCACGCTGACGTGTTCATTAAGCTTGTCTTAACTGTGGCACTATCTCTCACTCTTCCCTTCTTCTCTCTCTTCATATCTCCCTTTCTGGCTCTTTCTCTATGTGTCTCTCTCTCCAACTCCCCCTTCTATCTCTCTATTCCTCTCCCCCCTCTCTCACTCTCTCTTGAGAATTTATTAAACCTTTATTTAACTCAGCAAGTCAGTTCAGAACAAATTCTTATTTCCAAGAAGTGTGGTAAAGGTTTAGCGTTTGCAGAAAGTGTCTGTGTTTGTCAGCGACAGCCTGACTGACAGAGATATCTTCTCCCACTTCCCTCTTCTCCTTTCCCTTCCTCTTCTCCCCTCTTTTCACCCCTCCTCTTTCTTCTTCTTCCTCTCCTCCTTTCCCTTCCTCTCACACTCCTCGTTAAGAGGACAGTGCCCTACAGGGACCAACGACGTGTCCTTCTAAACCATTTCACCTGGGTGTAAAGTGTATTGAATACCTAAAGGCTGTGGTATAGTTGTTAGTGCCATACCTACACCACTCATATACCAGTGTCTATGATTCACGTTCCGACCCACTTCCTATGAAACACTCTATTCCTATTATTCCCTGTCTCTCCTGTCCAATAAAAATATGAACAAATACTTTATAAGAATTTTAGACAGGATACTGTGTTTAAAACAAGATAGTAGATTACCCTCACAGGGGAAACCGACATTATCAAAGTTGGTTTGTCAAGACAGTGATGTTTATTATGATCTTACAGAGAGTTGATACTGGCAGACTGGCTTGTCTCTTCGGGGGAGTTCTAGTAATATTAAGAAAGACATTTGGAGTGCTCTCCTACTGTACTTATTCAAAGATTGAAGTAGAAAATGATTTTCCCATATTTTCTGGGTAGATTTATAAAAGCCTGTGGCATTTGTGGTGCTAAACATAATGTCCTGCTCTTTCTGAGATTCTGAAATCTGACATTGCCATTTTTGAGATGGAACATCTACACACACTGTGTACAATGTGAACAACCAAAGGTGTTAAGATCACAATCTCAACTGATTCAACTGACGACATGATCTGAAAACAAAACAACCCTCCCCTCCAAAGAAAGATATACCACAAAGTTGAATGGGTTTATAAACTGATATCCCTTTGGTCTCTGTTGAGATCTGAATGTAACATTTCTCCATGCTCCAAAGTGCAAGAATATAGGCCTACCATTTTACCGCTGTGCCAAAGCTTTAGATTGATACACCTCCTATCCTCCTCTCACTCTGCCCATCAAACTGTCAGTCAGTCAACCCACTTCAGTTCAGATGGAAAGCAACAACATGGAGAGGGAAAAAGAAAAGAGAGAAGAATGAAAGAAATAAAATATGGACCTAAAAGAGGCCTTACGGTCCTGCTGTGCTGCACAGTGAGGTTGAGCCAGGCCCCACAATGAACAGGAGATATGAGCACTGTGTGGGTGTGTCCCAAATAGCACCTTTTCCCCTATGTAGTGCACTACTTTTGACCAGAGCCCATAGGTTGACGTTTGGGACGCACAATGTGACAGACAGGCCATGGCAGCCATCGAATTCATTGGGGACAAAGGAGATGTGTGAGAGGCAGCTGATTGACAGAGGGCCCATTTCCACTCGCACAAAAGACTGGAGAGATGAAGCAGATAAGCCACTCTCTAGACCTTTTGTGAGCGGGCCAAATGATAAGATTTCCCTTTTCGATTCCTACTTATGTGCGTATGCTGCGCGGCGATGGACATACGTTTTTTTTGAAAGGTTCTTTTATTCCCCTTCTTTTTAAGCAGCTCAGATGTGACAGCTGCCTTTTCATTTCATCTCTGGTCTCCTTTGTCCCTTGGCTGAATTGAAAGCAGGATACTGGTGATCGGCTATAAGGCTTCAAGTGTGGCCCTCATCATGAAAAAGTCAATATACTCCGATATCCTCTCCAGGATTAGGTGCATTCTGCCGCATTCTGTAGAATATAAAGCATACTTACACATCAGAGATATCTAATTGCAGGTATCTTCTTAAAAAGCATAAAACTGCCAATAAATGTAATATCATGGGGTTGTTCTTGTGCCACATTGAATGTACTTTTTTTCCCCCCTGATCCTCAACACCACTAACAGTAAATTGTTGACACCTTATGGCCCTAACCTACTGCTCTGCAACAGTACCCATTGATTCTTGGAGAATATAACTACTACTAAATGCCTCATGGGTTTATTACATCTGTCTTATCCTATCATAACCCCAAAAATATAAGGTTATTGTTCTCTATTGTAAATGATTACAATTATTCTATAAAATTGTATAATTTCACTCCTGGGCTACTGGGTGTGCAGGCTTTAGGTCCAGGTCTGCAGTAACACACCTGATTTTGTTTTATGGTCCAGAGAGAAGACTGCTTAGTACAATACCTGAATCAGGTGTGTTAGTGATGGGCAAGAACATAAGTCTGCACAACCACTTATTCTAAATTGGTCTGGATGAGAGCATCTGCTAAATGATGCTCTTAGGTCATGTGAATGCACAAAAACGCATAGCGGTACAATGATGTCTCTGTGACAGGGATGGAGTGGATAAAGAAGGACCTAGTCAGGTTAGAAGTTAGAAAGAGCATTTTCACGTTAGAACATCCAAAAAATATATGTGGAAACCTTCAGTTGTCAAGAAGCAAGAAACAGGCCCATGATGCATGGTTCACATCAGTATTTTCAATCCGTTATGTTTTAATCAGTGACCTTTACCACTGCACTCTGCTCTCTCATCACAGGCACTCAGCATTTCAGAGAAATATTTTACATTTAAATAACAAAGGAACACAAAACGTACTCTGTTCGAGTAACGACCCAAAAGCAGATATGAAAAGTGCTACTGGCTGTTTATGTAAATGAAACGTGCTACTGAAGCAATAAAAAGGCCCATGGTGCAATCGTAATTCACATCAGCATTTTCAATCTCTGATCTTTTAACCTATCCGTGACCTTTCCAATGCACTCCGTTCTCTCCTCTCATACGATAACAGGGCAAAAGCCGATATAAAGCTAGTGGTTTGTCACAACACAATCAGCAGAGACAGAGTGTGTACAATGGCCTCTGTCACAAAGCTGAACATTCTACTTTCTGTTCTGATGGGAAACATCCATGATGTCTAAGAAGTCTATTAGATTAAAGCAGAAGGAGAAAAGTATGCTTTTTACAACAATCTTGCTTTTTACAACTGTTTGACCTTTAAATCCGAAGCTGAAGAGAGCCTGCTTTTGTTGAACTCTTCTAACACTTCACCTGAATATTCCACACTGAATGCCAGATTAAGGGATCGATGGAAATTGATTCATAACATGTCAACTGTCCTGATCCAGAACATCTCTGTCAGACACTGGACTATACAGGGCGGAGTGCTGGACAGCTGGTAGGTGGAAACTCCAGAAAGGCATCAACCTCAGTGTCTGCAGTACTGAAGCTGTATAATCAGTTTATACAGTATGTATGTATGCTCATTTGGGAGGGAAATTGGACCTGCAGTGTGGGGATTCTTGGGGGGATGGTAACTTTACAGTCAGATGGCTCCGCAAGCACTTTTGGGACATGAACAAATCCGCAAATCCCTTCATGGAGGAAGTAAGGGTGCTGTTGGCTGACAACGGATCCTCTCTCCATATGACCAACTTCACATTTAATGCCTGGTAATGGAGAGACAGCGTTGTGTTTACAGTCAAACCATCTTAGCGATCTACTGTATAAGGCAGTGTTAATTCACCATTATGTGGGAAAGAAGGCTGTGCTTCCCTGTTTCAACCCTGACCCCAATGGGACAAAGACATGGTGGGGGAGAATCCTCAGTCATCAAGGGAAGCAGACATCGTACGTCGTGAATGGAAGATTGTAAGGAAATGACACCCTAGTCATCCCATCACCGATGCTCAACAACTCAGGGTTTTATGATTGCCATCAGAAGCCCCCATCAAGAGTCATCATATCATATTGTCTAATGGTGTACCCTAAGTCTGAGTCCCTCAAATAGTTTTTCTCAGAAGGAGGGGAGGTTGCCCTCAGATGCAGCTGATGTCCCACAGTATGACAGGATGGTGTGGCGGAGGAAGACTACAAAGGTGGCCAATGTTATTCTGGACACAAGATGTATGGATAAGTATAAACAATTCCCTGAAGTTTTGGAGGACATAATGAATGTATTTTGCCCTTAGGTCTGTCTGGTCCTCTCTGACCTCTCACCAGAGGACAGTGGGATACTGGTGTGCTCTCATCTCTGACCAGAAGAACATGGTCTGTTTATCAATAACTACAACCTTCTTAATTGAAGGGCAGAGAGACCCGTTTGGCATGGACTCCACATTATATGCTGTGTACTCTTCACATGCTGGGCTGTGCTATGGGGATGGACTTTGCTGTGATCACTGTGAACCTTCAGACCAGGAGAAGAGACCAGGCTTCCATGAAGACCAGGAGACGTTACCAGGCTTCCCCTGAAGAACATGAAGTCTGCAGCCAAGACGCTGGGCAGCAGAACAGCAGAGTGGAAGAGGAGAGTGAATAAAGGGAAGAGAGAGACAGGATAGTGAAGAATAAAGAGACGACTTTAACATTTGATCTGTTTTTTCACTTGCTTAATTGATCCAGATAAGTTTAAAGTCCACATTCGACTTTTAAAAAAAATCCTGTTTTACTTTCAGTAGCTTCTGGCCAGTATTTTTGTGCATGTAACAAAGCTAATGTAATTGTGTAGGGCAGCTATACCTTAGCACATTTCCAAAATAACCTTTTTTGCACATATGAATGTACACCATTTGTTTTTTTAGACATAAAGTATTGATATTGAGTAGGTTTTAATAGGTCCACTCTTTAAAAATAGCTCCACAACAATTTTACCTTAATAATGTGTTACTTCTATGTACAATTGCGTTGAAGGATTTTGTTAATACTTCTATGTTAAGTTTATTTCAGGAATTGTGCTACAGCCACAATCTAGAAGATGTCCTGCACTTCATTTGATTTGTCATTTCAATTAATGATATATACCCAGCTAATTGAATATTATGCCTCGTGAGCTTAGTACATCTTTCTTATCCTATCAACATAACCCAAACTATAAGGTTATTAAAGACAAAAAAACTGCCTAATTCACCATAATGGGTTTTGTACCGCTCGCAAATGGTTTCTTCACACACCAAACTAAGACATTATATAAGTGCACAAGGCACAAGACCCAGATGCAGATGGTTGGTGTCTTACAATATTTATTCATCCAATGGGGTAAGGCAAGAGAATGGTCGTGGACAGTCAAAAGGGACAAAATCAGTTCAGAGTTCAAAAGCTACCGAAGAGCAGGCAGAATCAATGTCAGGGCAGCCAGGATGATCAGGTGGGCGGGAAAGTAGTACAGAGTCAGGCAGGGGTCAACACCGGAAGACTATCAAAAAGAGAATAGCAAAAGGAGTACGGGAAAAACACGCTGGTTGACTTGACTAACATACAAGACGAACTGGCACAGAGAGACAGGAAACACAGGGATGAATACACTGGGGAAAATAAGCGACACCTGGAAGGGGTGGAGACAATCACAGGAACAGGTGAAACAGATCAGGGTGTTTCAAGATTTTCTTTTAGACATTTTCAATATTTTTTTTTATACATGCAAGTAGACCATCAGGTTTGTTTAAGTGAGCTGTATTCACATTCTCAGTTGGAGTGCTGATCTAGTTTGGCCTTTTAGATCCTAATCAAGAACGCTACGTTACGTTACGAGAGAGCGGCGTCATCAGAGTGCGCAACAGGACACTGTACTGTCTACAACCTGGTTTGTTGTTTACATTAAAACTTTTTCATTAAATCAATTTTAATCTGAACTAACGTTTTGTTACTAAGGATTCCACAACGCAGTTAGCCTTTACGGCTGGGACTGCAAGTTTGGGTTCCTTTTTTGTTGTTGCGTGGATTCCACGAGTGCTAGCTGGCTGTACTACAGACACTGGTCGTCATCGTGGGAAAGACTCATTGCTATCTTTTCGTAAAACAACTGGTTGCAGTATAGAGCCAATCTGGATACCAAGCAGATCCTGAGGGAAATTGACGAGTACCAACAGCTTTACGCTATGGAGGAACAACATACTCCTTCGTGGAAAGATCCGACCACCTCACAAAATAACTTTAACCCGACAAAAAAAAGAAAAACTGATTAATCTACAGACACGATTAGAGGCTAGTGCTCTGGCTGGAATCCATGCAACAATGCAAAAGTTGTGTGAGGAGGTATCAGGGCTGAGGGGGAGTTTGGAGTTCAGCCAGAGTGAAATTCTCAAGCTACAAAGAGAAAACAAGACACTCACAACCAAGGTAAAAATACACAATTCCAACATGGATTGTCTACTCAGGGAAAACAGGGTGATGAAGGAGACGCTACTAGACATACAAAGTCGTAGCATGCGTGAAAATCTAATTTTGTCTGGTATTCCTGAGCACGCATCCAATAATCCAGAGGGCGCGATCAGAGAATTCATGAAATCCGCATTGAAACTTCCTATAGAGACTGTAAACAAGGTGGCTTTCCACCGAGTACACAGACTTGGAGCTCGGAGCGACAAGACCAAGGGTCCCCGACCGATCATCGCAAAATTTGAACACTACCAACAAAAGGAGCTGATCAAAAGCAGAGGAAGGGAGCTTAAAGGGACCAAATTCAGTTTCAATGACCAATTTCCAAAGGAGATAAACGAAAGTCGTAAGAGACTGTATCCGGTATAAAGAAAACAAAGGATGGATGGTAGGTGTGCCTTTATCATTGTGGACATACTCTTTATAGATGGACAGCTATTCCGAGACAGCTCCATAACACCGTAGCTGTACTAAATTCTACAGGGACTTCAGGTTACGAAGAAAAAAATAAGCTATGGGAACTGTTTAAAATATCTGAACATTATGAAGTGGATATGAACACACACGTACTCAACTACATGCTTGCTTACATACGGACTTATACATACACACACACCTGATCTCGCTCTCTTCCCTCTCTCTTTCTCTCTTTTCTCTTCTCTTCTCTCCCTCTGTCTCTATTGTCGAGAACCGTTTTATAATTGAATGTGCTTATTGTTTGTCTATCTTTTTTAGGTATTTGTCTACAAGTTTATGTATGTTTACAACAAGCAAGGGGAAGATATCAGAATAGGGGCATTGGTGAATAATAACATATTGTACGGAATACATTTGTACTGTAGTGGAGTCGTCTCTAGAGTAATGCAAGGGCTCTTTCATGATCATGTGAAACGTCATTAACTATGGAAATGCTGGGATGTATTTTTCAATGATGTTAAAGGTAATTATGATGCAACTATGACGGTGATACAATATGGATTACAATTATGAATATTAAGGCTATACGCACTACATGTTACACACATAGACACTCAAACATGCAAATTGGCAGAGTTATTATTTATTTGGACATCACACATTATAGTCTTACTCTTATACAGACATCGTACACACTCATTATATCATATCCAATATCATACACATCAACCTACTCAGATTTGTTACACACATAATTTGTCTCAATTTTCAAACATCTGTGGCATTGGCTCACAGGCAAACAGGCAAGGGAACAAACAAATATTGCTAGAACCTATTTCTTGAATTCTAAATATCAGACATTTGAAAGCTCTAGTTTTGACCTTCATAATACCTCTGATGGCAGTAACTAGCACTAATTATGGTCAATTTAGCCTGAGAATAGTGTCTAGTTATGGTAAGGGGTGAAATAAGTATAGCTAGTTATAATTGTAAAGGTTTGGCAGATTATAAGAAAAGAAGATCAGTCTTTACTTGGCTAAAAGAAAAGAAATATAACATATACTGTTTACAGGAAACTCACTCTACATCCTTAGATGAAGTTGCGTGGAAAAAAGAATGGGGTGGTGAAGTAATTTTCTGTCATGGAGAAAGGAACTCAAAGGGTGTGTGATATTAATTAACGAAAAAATATGATCTGAATGTGCAAATAAACAGGAAGGATTCGCAAGGAAGGTGGATCCTTTGAATTTGAAAGTGGACGAAAAAGAGATTTGGCTCATCAATCTATATGGTCCAAATCAGGATGATCCACACTTCTTCGAAAACATTTATACCAATGTATTGAACTTACAGGCAACAAATGATCTAATCATTATGGTAGGAGACTATAACACAGTGTTAAGTACCTCAATAAAGGTAAAGGTAATCACTCTACAAACTATCATCACCGTGCCCTTAAGGAAATCACAAATATTATGGACACATTAGAAATAGTGGATATTTGGAGACTAAAAAACCCCGACCTAGTGAGATATGCATGGAGGAGACTTAATCAAGCTAGTCATCTTGACCTCTTTCTTGTCTCTTTCTCTCTTGCATCAAAGGTTAAAAAAGTTTTAATAGGAGACAGAATGCGATCGAATCATCATCTAATTGGCATTCACATAACTCTTGTAGATTTTCCACGTGGACGGGGATATTGGAAATTTTATCAAAGTTTACTGGAGGACAACTTATTTTTAACTAAGACAAAAGAGTATATAACTGAATTTTTCCAGTATAATATAGGTTCAGCAAATCCCCTTATTTTTTGGGATACCTTTAAATGTACCTTCAGGGGTCATTCAATTCAATATTGATCCATAATAAAAAAGCAGTTTCTGGCTAAAGAGACAAGACTAACAAGGGAAATCCATGAACTAATAGTACAGGTAGATAGATAGCAATACAAACAATACTACAGAGATACAAAATATGTTAGAGTAAAAACAAAAAGAACTTGAGGAACTTATTCAAGGATGATCTAATGTAATCTATTACAAAAATAAAGCAAACTGGATGGAATATGGAGAAAAAGTAATCTATGATTCTCCGAATTATATTTTAAAAGAGGAAGCTAATTATTTTAGGCAGATGTTCTCTTTTCCGTCTCATCCTCTCCCCCTGAATTAAGATTACGGAAGCTCCATTGTTAGATTGTTTTAACTACTCCTACAGAAATGGTAGTCTGTCAGGTACTCAGCAGTAAGGTCTGATTTCTCTATTATTAGAACAAGACCCAGATGGCAAATATAAAGACCCAGTCTATCTAAAAAACTGGAGGCCCCTTACACTTCAATGTTGTGATGCAGAAATACTAGCAAAATGCATAGCACTCAGAATTAAAAGGGTTTTACCAGGTATTGTTCTTTACATGGATGATACATTGGAGATAATATACGACAACTACTAGAAATAATAGAACATCATGAAACATATAAGAATCCAGGAATGGTATTTATAGCTGATTTTGAAAAGGTATTTGATCAAGTAAGACTGGATTTTATTTGTAAATGCCTGGATTTTTTTTACATTTCTTATAAAATGGGTAAAAAATAATGTATAGTAACCCCAGGTGTAAAATAGTAAATAACAGCTACTTTTTGAATTGTCAAGAGGAGTTAAACAAGGGTGTGCGCTGTTACCATATCTATTTGTTATGGCTATCGAAATGCTAGCAATTAAAATCAGCCCCAACAACAACAATAGAGGATTAGAAATCCAAGGCTTAAAAACAAAGGTGTCCATGTATGCCGATGACTCAAGTTTTATGTTAAGTCCGCAAGCTAGATCCCTGCAACGTCTCATTAAAGATCTAGATAACTTTTCTGGACTCTCTGGACTAAAACCTAATTATGATAAGTGCACAATATTACTTATTGGATCCTTAAAAAATACAACTTTAACATTACCTTGCAGCTTACCTATAAAATAGGCTGATGGTGAAGTAGACATACTCGGTATTCATATCACAAAATATATAAATAAGCTCTTCACAATGGATTTAGATAGAAAACTTCTAAAAATAACAAGATCCTGCAATGAAGAGGAAAATATCTGTCTATTTATGGAAAAATTGCCTTGATTAACTCCTTAGTCATATCTCAGTTTACTCACTTACTTGTTGCGCTGCCTACTCCTGATGATTCGTTTTTCAAATCATATGAGCAAAAAATATTTCACTTTATCTGGGACGCTAAACCAGACAAAATAAAACGAGCCTATCTATATAATGAATATGAATTGGGTGGGTTGAGGTTATTAAATATAAACACACTAAACCTCTCTCTAAAAGCTTCACTCATTCAAAATATTTATTTGAACCCTAAATGGTTCTCAAGTAGATTACTAAGAAAACCTCATCCATTGTTTAAAAATTGCCTTTGTGCAGATTGCCATGTCTCATTTTCGATTAATTGAAAATGATACTTTTTTCAAAGGATCTCTCTTTTTCAAACAAGCATTGCAGAGCTGGCTACAATTTCAATTTCTTCCCCCTGAAAAGATAGAACAAATATTACAACAAATATTATGGCTGAACTCAAATGTGCTGGTTGATAAAATACCTGTATTTATGGGAAAGATGTTTGAGAAGGGTATTTTGTTCTTAAATTATATTGTAAATTGGAACGGTAGAGTTATATCCTTTATTGAGTTATCATAACTGTACGGGAGGTCTGCTCAATCCAAGAGTACCACCAATTGATTACAGCATTGCCCCAAAAATGGAGGAGGCGGGTGGCAGCGGGAGAAAGTAGGGAACTGGTCTGTCTGTCCAATATAAAGGAACAAAACTGGCGGAGGAACAAAAATAGCATAAATAGGAAAGTCTACCAGTTTCATTTGAGGACCAGGATGTTGACAACTGTGCCATACAGATTGCAAAATAGTTGGGAAGAGATTTTTGATGTACCGATTCGATGGTACAGGGTGTATGAGTTGATATATAAAAACAACACAAAATTTAAGACTTCGTGCTTTTCAGCTAAAATTATTATATAAAATTCTTGCCACCAACAAAATGTTGAATATTTGGGGCATAAAATCATCAAAGCTCTGCAGATTTTGTTGTGAGGATACAGAATCAATAGACCATTTATTTTGGTATTGTTTCTGGTCTCAGGTTCAGGAATGGCTGAAAATGCATAGCATTGATCTAAAATGGACCCTAGAAATAGTACTGTTAGGAGATCTGGAGAGACCGGGTCAGTCAATTACTAATATACTAATACTCTTAGTCAAATAATTTATCTTCAACACGCAATCTGTAGATTATATTTGATTAGATAGATTGAAATTGTACATTAAACATCATAAAAACACGAAGTGGGTGGCCAGCAGAGATAGATGGGATGAGGGAAGCTGAGGGTTAGTATGTGGAATTGCGAGTGGAGTTGCTGTGTGAGAGAGAGAATGATGGTCAAAAGATAAAGGGGGAAAAAAGTCAAAAGAAAACATAATAAAAGGACATTTGAATGACACTAAGTGGCAGTGTTTTTACAACTAATGCCAGTTTGCCTGAGGCTCATGCCGTGCAGGTGTTTGTACACATGCATATACACACACTCTCATTCAAATAAACACATACAAGAACACACACATACATGTAATAGTGCCAGACATGCACAAAAACATATAAAGTAGGCATTGCTGTTATTTCAGATGTCCTTGATGTCCTTTGTTTTAAATTTATTATTTAAAAAATAAATAATTTGCATTGTTGTTTGCTGTTTTCTTCTGTCTTTTCCTTTTTTCTCTTTAGTTCATTATCTTGGTTGTTGGTACATTGGGGGGTTCTTGGGGGTGGGGAATGAAATTAATTGTATTTTTTTATTTTTTCTCTTCAGGGGGGGGGGGCTGTGGGAGGGGTCTCGAATGGTTGAGGGACAGCTATTGGGGAACTGTGGGGGAATCTTGGAGGGTTCGGGTTTCACAAGATTGTGATCATGAAAAAGGAAACTATGACACATATTTTATATCACTATCATGCACATGTTTCCTCAAACATAAGGATGGCTCTGTTGCGGAAAGACGGATACATGTTTGATAGGGTCTTGATGCTGTAGTGTTTGATAGTGTCTTGATGCTGTATTGTTTGTCCTTCATGTTCTAATACTTTAATTTTACCCCTTGTGTTTTTTTGTAATAAATAATTATTCAAACTTTTTTTTTTAAAGACGATTTTGGAACGGCTTAGTCAAAGTCCAGACATAATCCCAATTGAGATGTTGTGGCAGGACTTGAAACGAGCAGTTCATGCTTTAAAAAAAACAAAATGTTGATGAGTTAAAGTATTTCTGCATGGAAGAGTGGGCTAAAATTCCTCCACTGCGATGTGAGCGACTGATCAACAACTACAGGAAGAGTTTGTTTGGAGTCATTGCAGCTAAAGGTGACACAACCAATTACTGAGTGTAAAGGGGCAATTACTTTTTTCACACAAGGGCATTGGGTGTTGCATAACCTTGTCTATGAAATATGTATGTAAGAGAGATTAAAGTAGATGTCACGTGTCAAAATTTTGATTGATGACCCTATGTGAACCTATGTGAACTCTATGTGAACCCTATGTAGTGATGACGTGTGCATGTCTTCTGGTCAGGCAAGCCTGGTTAGGTGGGGGCTATGGGGTGAGTAAGGGTCCATTTGACAGGCCGTTAATGATTGATGACCCAAGCCTGATAGGCAAGCCTGGTTAGGTGGGGGCTATGGGGTGAGTAAGGGTCCATTTGACAGGCCGTTAATGATTGATGACCCAAGCCTGATTTATGACCCTATGTAATGATTTATGACCCTATGTCATGTAGAAGGGTGCATGCCCAGGGTTGAGTAAGTGACCATGTGTCAGGTCAACCTGTTACTGTTTCTCACGGTTTGGGTTGGTTAAGGCCCCTTATAAAGCCGCTGAACAATACCTGTTTAAGAGTGCACAAGATCTTAAGAATAACCATGGAATTTGGGATCGGTACCAAAGCAGTGATGACGGTAACAACTGAAACAGGCCTTCGGGTTGCCCATAGAGCAAGGGCAAAGTATCAACCAGCAATATATGATGCGCCAAAAAAACGTTTTTTAAATGTGTATAGAACCCAAATACCGCCAGCAAATGCTCTGACAGATCAAGTGTTGATGTCTAATGGCCAGCAGTGGGGGTATCGGTTTGATTACCTGGCCTGTAGAGTGACCCTCTATACGGTAGATGAAGGAGAAGAATATACAGACCAGACTGTAGGCTTGGAATATGGTGTTGAAGACTGGTCGGTTTTTCGCAAGGTTGTGTGTCCTGAACTGAGCCTTATCACCAAGGGGTATAGTGTGTTCACGGGCCACGAGACCCGTTGGGAAGGTACCCCTGACTCCTCAGGACAAATATTTCACAGGGTGAAAATACAAAGAAAGAATGGCCGACCGTGCGGCAGCGTGGAGTTCTATATCGGCACCGAGGCAATCCGAAACCACAACCTTAGGGGTGGTGGCCTGACTGGGGATACCCGACTGCGTCTGCTTATTCCTTTTAAGAGTTGGGATGTACTGGAATTGAAAATGTTGCAACCGTTGGATGCTCTCTTTGTACAGAGCCAACAGCGTCAGAGCCTTGTTCATTTAAAGAAGTGCATAATATATACGAATCGTAAAGATTACGATGCAAAAGAGCCTCAAGAAGATACAGCGTCAGAAGAAAACTAAGTAAGCGGATGCTTTAACCCCGCCCCCCCAGATACCCAATGGCCTTGTTCTACAATAAAAAGAAAAAAGCAGCCAGTTCTTCATTTCAGCATACACCATGGATCTCCAGACCATCTACGAGGAAGCCACTACGTCATGGGGGCCCGACACTAAAGACTCTATGCCACGAAGCCCTACACTCTACGCACCCCTGGCAAGACCCGTGACACCCCCGACATTTACCCAGCCTGAGGATGTGTTTGATGGGGTGGCCAGTACTATTTTTGTGGATACAATCAAGGCCTCTGTAGCTACACTTTTAAACGTGGTGATTGGCGAATATATACGAGAAAAATGCATCGGCTGTGAGATCAATCATCCCAGCCAGCGTCGTCATCCTTGCCTCTACGACCCTCCTAGATACTACTTTTTCAATCATTTTGAGGAGCTGGTGAAAAGACTGTGGTCCTGCCGTTTTATACCAGCGCTGGTCATCGCCCTGGAGTCTATGGGTATTGCGCCGTCTATCCCTAGAGTTTACGGGGTAACCGAAGCCTTCCTACATGAACTGAAGGAGGCCATCTTCATCCATGAGAAACTCAAAGAAATCCGACACACCCTGGTGGACGACAACAAATACAGGGAAGCTGTGGTGGCTGATGTGATGCTTTTCTGGCTCAATAAATCCCAAGAGACCGAGTGACATTTTGTTTATTTAGAGCTATGGGTAACTATGTGTCTACGATGTTTGAGCGAATAAATACATTTTTTCTTTTGAGAGACCTTACAAATGTTATGCATCAGATTATTGAAAATAAAGTGAACAATGTAAAGTTCTACACAACCCACAATACAGGGGTTATTGTAGAGCGTGTGTTAAAAATGGAGCAAATCATGAAACATGTCCGACATACTGGCGAGAGTTTACAATGGTCACATATGGTATCAAGGCTTGTTGAGGATTCTGAAGAACTAGAAATAACTTTGGCTAAGATTTTACATTATTTGTTTGAACCACCCTTTAATGTGAATGTGTATCATATTTGTTGTTTATATACTTATATATCAGACGTGTGTGTTTTAAAAATTCAGCGAAACAAACCTGTAAATCTAAACAATATATACAGGGTGTTGCATGCTGTGATTGTTGAGAAAACGGGGACTTGTATCTTGCAACAAATCCTGAATTGTCTGTATACGTAATAATTGTTGCATTCTTAAAATAAAAATTCACAAACTGAAATGTTGTCGTTATATGAAAGTGGCTCATTACAGTTATTGTACCTCAGAGAGGCAAGAAGGATGGCTGAGCAGCTGTTGAAAAACATATATTATAATCCCTCTAACCCCGGGTCTTATGGGGGTAAAGAGCGTTTACAGAGAGCTATAGTCGAAGAAACAGGTAGTCTGTTAAGCGATGCTAAAGTGAATGAATGGTTATCAGAGCAAGATGCCTACACTCTACATAAACCTGTAAGAAAACATTTTCCAAGAAATAGAGTTTTTTCTACGCATCCATTATCCCAATTTCAGGCGGATCTATGTGACATGCAGTCCCTTGCCGATAAAAATGATGGAAATCGCTACATGCTAACGGTTATAGATATTTTCTCTAAATTAGCCTATGTAAGGGTGTTAAAAAATAAGAGCGGGGCAGAGGTGACCAGGGCCTTTGAATCGATCTTGAAGGCAGGAGGCGCACCCAAGAAAGTGCAGACGGATGGCGGAAAAGAATTTTTTAATAAAACATTTCAGAAGCTAATGAATAAGTATAATATAGTACATTTTGCTACAGGCTCTGATTTGAAAGCTTCGGTTGTGGAACGCTTTAATAGGACTTTGAAAGAGCGGATGTGGCGCTATTTTACAGCTCACAACACCAACCGATATACAGACATAGTTCAGGATTTAGTAAACGGGTACAACCACAGCTACCATAAGACTATACGTATGAAGCCCTCGGAGGTCTCTTCGGAAAACTCTTTTCAAGTCTTTAAAAATATGTATGGTTTGTTCCCACTTCGCCGTAAGAAAAAAATGACTTTTAAATTCCTAGTGGGTGACTTGGTGCGTATATCAAAGTTGAGGGGTGTTTTCGACAAAAAATACGAACAAGGCTTTAGCTCGGAGTTGTTTACCGTTACCGAATGTCTGCCACGCATTCCGCCGGTCTACAAATTAAAAGATTATGACGGGGATCTTATAGAGGGATCTTTTTATGAGAAGGAATTACAGAAGGTCCAGTTGGGTAAAGACAAAGTCTTTCACGTGGAGGAGATTCTAGATCAGAAGAGAGAAAAGGGTAAAAAATGGTTACTGGTCCGCTGGAAAAACTGGCCTCAAAAGTTCAACAGTTGGGTATTGGAGCAGGATGTGGTGGAGGCAACGGGGCTTAATTTAAACCCCTAGTCATGATAACTAGCGCATCATTCGCGTGTACACAGTTGGGCATCATGGAACACAGCGGCTTCTACCTGACTCTCCCCAGTAATGCGTCGGCACAGATATATCGTAATAATCAGAGTTCGAAGTATACAACCAATTTTCCAAAGCCTATAGAGTTATCAGAGGCTTGGGAAGTAGGTCTCAGCGAGATTACATACCCCCATAGTTGGTATAATATCAAAGCTAAGGACCGTGATTTTTATTGCAAAAGGTTCTCGGAACCTGCGATACTTATTAAGCTTAAAAAAGGTTTCTATAGAACCGTCGACAGGATCGTCTCAGAGTTGAATGAACACCTAACCCTGAACAAGATGGAAATATTCCTATTCTACAATCCAATCCATAAAAGGATACAAATCTCAGGGCCTGCTAACGGAGGTATAAAGACCAGCGGTAATTTATCCTACATGTTGGGGATGGGTCCCAATAAATGGACGTATGTGAACGATAAATTATTCCCATTCCCTGCGGATATACATGCAGGCTTTTACAACATATTTGTCTATACCGACATCATAACCTATCAAAGGGTCGGAGACAGCTGTGTGCCCCTCCTGCGAACAGTTCATATAGAAGGCAAGGATGGGGACATCGTCACTGTCAATTATGACAAGCCGCACTACGTACATGTCAGCAAGAACTATATTGAAAACATTCTGGTTGAGCTTAAAACGGATCAGAACGAAAACATTGAATTTACTTATGGTAAAACGATTGTAAAACTCCACTTTAGACCCACCAAAACCTCTCTACATATATAATAGCTGTATTATATTTATAAACATAATACAAATAAAAGTGTTATGGAGCACCATCAGCTCGACCCTAACCGTTATGTTTCATACTATGTGGATCAAGTGGGTAATGGACTACCAGGATATCATGGAGCGCCGACAATGTATGGTTCGGGGATAGGAGGTATATTCCGTAACCTCTTCAGGATGGTTTTACCGTTTATGAAGAGAGGCTTCAGCATAGCCAAACCACATTTAAAATCAGCGGCTAAAAATATAGTAAGTGAGGTTGTAGCCAATGCTATGACCCGAAGGGCGTCACCAGAGGTGGAGCATCAAGAAGGCTCGGGGCTTATGATATTGTCTCGAAGGCCAAAAAAGAGACCCCCTGGTTTAAGGCGTAGGCCGGCACCTAAAAAGCGGCGGTTAACTGTTAAAAGAACCTCAGTAAGTCAAAGACGGGGTAAAGTGAGGAGGTCTGTACCAAAACAGGCTAAAAGAATACTAGGAAGTATTTTCTAAAAGAATAAGTGACATGGCTCTTTTA
The DNA here is from genome assembly GCF_002021735.2 of Oncorhynchus kisutch. NCBI lineage: Eukaryota > Metazoa > Chordata > Actinopteri > Salmoniformes > Salmonidae > Oncorhynchus > Oncorhynchus kisutch. The sequence continues at coordinate 36,905,354 of NC_034189.2, forward strand.
CATCGAATGTCCTCTGAAGCTATAAAGACAGAACTTGATCTTTTCACGGCACCGTTAACGCAGCATTCAATAGATAGATCCAGTTATGTGGAGATAGCCCCTCTCTCTGCTATTACCGATAACGGGCCTATCGAATTTTTCATACCAGGCCATGGTGACAACTATCTGGACCTCAACAACACCTTGGTGCATTTACGTCTAAAAGTGACCAAAAGAGATGGGTCTAATATTGCAGACGATGCCAAAGTGAGTCTCATTAATTACCCCTTGGCCACCATTTTCTCCCAAGTTGATGTGACTTTGGGTGAACGCCTAATCAGTCAAAGCAGCGCTACATACCCTTATAGAGCCATCATGGAGTGTTTACTAAACTACTCCGAAGACACTCTCAAAACCCAATTTAGCGCCGGGCTGTTTAGCAAGGATACTGCAGGAGCCTCTATGGAATCGACAGACCCTTCCACCGGTGCAAACAAAGGACTAGCGGCACGAGCTCGCTACTGCGCCGAATCTCGAGAGTTTCATTTGCTAGGCCCTATACACTCTGACATTTTCTTTCAAGAACGGTTACTCTTAAATTCGGTTGATTTAAGATTAAAATTAACCAGGGCCAAGGATGATTTTTGCCTGATGTCTCCCCAAGACGGGGATTTTAGTTTGAAAGTGTTGGGGGCAACCCTTTTTATTAAAAAAGTATCTGTATCTCCGGCCGTGCGCCTGGGTCACTCACATGCTTTGATGAAAGGAAATGCCCTTTACCCTCTCCAAAGAATTACCATGAAAACCTTTAGCATACCTGTGGGCAGTAGAATCTGCAGTCAAGAAAACCTATTTCTAGGCCCTTTACCTAGATATGTGGTTATAGGTCTGGTTGATCACGCCTCTAATACGGGCAGTTTAGATAAAAACCCCTTTAATTTTCAGCACTTCAATGCAGAGTATGTAGCGCTCTGTCAGGACGGACGTCAGGTTCCGGCGAAGGCTTTCCAACCACAATTTAATAACAACATATCTGTGCGAGAATTTTACAATCTATTCCTGGCTACAGGGCGACATCTAAAAGATCTCTCTTTACCTATTGACAGAAATGATTTTGCAGAGGGTTACACATTGTATGCTTTCAATTTATCACCTGATGATGACACCTCAGGAAATCTGTCTGTGGTGTCCCAAGGTAACCTCAGGCTGGAAATGCGTTTCCGTACACCTTTAGCCTGTACAGTTAGCATGATTGTTTACGCATGCTCTGATTCAATCTTGGAAGTGAATGCCCGAAGACAGGTCTTAGTGGATTATTATTAAGGACCTTTGAACAAAGACATGAATACCCAAGAGTTGGACGGGCTCATGAGCCGCTTGATTGGAAAACAATTTTGTGGAGTGTTGGCTTGTGATGAATTACCTATGGAGATATGGTCTGAGAGGCCTGCAATGTTTATTGTCAATACCCATCCTAAACACATGCCTGGTGAACATTGGCTAGCTATGACATTAGAACAGGAAGGTGGACGAAAAATCTCAACTTTTTTTGATTCCTATGGCTTTCCCCCCGGTTTTTCACATTTCCCTAAATCTATTAAAGATTTTTTGACCCTAAACGGTACAAAGATCTACTACAACATCAAACAAGTGCAAGATAACCTTTCCACTACATGCGGTCACCACTGTGTATTTTACCTGTGCCAAAGAGCCCGGGGAGTTTCTTTTGAAGATGTTATGTCTCTTTATAAGGATGATTTAAGAAGTAATGATAACCTTGTATCTTGTTTTGTTAGAAAATATCAAAAGTGTTCAAATGTGTGTCCTTTAAGAACGCGTAATCAAGGCGTATGCTCACGTCATATGTTTCAAGAATGCCACAAATGTTAACTTGCTTATTTTTCAAATAAAAAATTTATTGAATTTAATCATAGTCATTCAAAAGTCATTTTCAAAAGTCTAACCACGCCGAGAGATCGGGTTTAGGAAAAGGTCCTGAGACGTTCATGGGAGTAAATGAGTTAGCATCATCGCTTTCATATGGGGCCGGTGTCGTTGGGGCATCTTTAGGGGTGCTGTATCTCGTTGAAGGCTTTTGTTTTAAAGCTTGAATCTGTTGACGAAGCTTATGGTTGGGTACACCGGAGAGGGGGATGTTGAGGATTGCCAGGGCCTTAAGAAACTGACGCCAGCCGGGAGGCCTTCGGTCATCAGCAACCTTGTGGGCAGCCGTGGTACTTTTAAGCAAGTCCTGCATATGGGACCCCCTAACCACAGAGCCCTGAAGGATAAACTCTCCAGAGTCGTTCCAAGCAGCTATCCCCTTTGAGTCTTTTATCTTGTTCATAATGTATTTAACATTCTTCCTGTTACGTAAAGGCACATGTGTCAGTAGGTCATGCATAACTTTATCTTCAAATGGCATTTGAGCTTCACCCGACATATTATCTCCACTAGGTAAGATCGACGGTACAGGCCTTACAGGGGCATGGCTATCGTTAGGTTCGACATCTGTTAAAGGGTCCGGTAGGGAAAGGGTTAAATGGTTAGTCTCTCTCTCCCCTTGCTTTACCCGAGTCAAATACCTTTGCATTAGGTTTGTGTATTTTTGAATCTTATCATAGGGGTTCAATCCTTTTCGGTTCAAAACATCCTTCATGGCCGTATCCAAATCATTTTCCGCTGTTTGTCTGATATCTTCAGGACCCTGCATTTGTTTTTTAAGTCTATCCAACTCTTGTTGAGGCACCAAGTACATTTTAGTGGCCATCACACCACGTGTTCAACCACCACGTCTGGCCGCAATAAGGCTGGTGATGAAGGGCACGGCTATACTGAGTAAAGGTAGAAGAAAACCCCCAGACTGTTGTATACTATGTCTTTTCTTTTGAAGACTGGCCCTTTTATTGGCAAAGAGTTTGATCGCTGTCTTTTGTCTCCTTAATTTTTTCAATTGGTTCAGGGTGAGTGGAATGCGTCCTTTGAGAAGATTCAAAGCAATCTCACATAGGGCTAATATGAGATCTGAAGAACAGCGACCCAAGATGGCCTTCCGTTCTTTAGCTGTAGAACCCACTAGCCTTCTCAAGAGGGGGAGGTTTCTTTTTAAACGCAGAGACATAGCGTTTACTTTTTAGGAAGGTATGCAGCAGGCCTCTCCCCCGGAAACAGCCCTGTACGTAGCCTAAGGTGTTCTGGAGTATTTGCTTTTAAATCCACGATTAAATAAGAAAATGGCTCTTTGGTAGCGTCCTCATAGCTCTCCATAAAGTATGATTTCCGTCCAGGGTACATCTGCTGAGCTAGAGTGCTAATTTGCAGTTTGTCTCTAGGATTTTTAAACAATACCATGTAGTTGGCATTCAAGCTAATGGTCCGACTATTTTTACCTTGGTGAAACACATTCTGGACCAAGTAAAGCACGGACAGGTTTCTATGATGAGTATATTGGGTAAAAGCTCGTGCAATTTCAGGGTGTTCGCTACCAGCAAATAGCATATCGTCCAAAACCAGCAGATTATTTACATGTGGGGGGAGAAGTTCATCATCAGACAGAGAATCGGGTATTCCTTCAACAAACTTGATTTTTATTGTCTTCAATAATTCATCATACAGAGGTTGGTAACATGAATAACACCATACAATATTGTCAGGCTTTTGAGATAACACATGTTCAGAATTCTCTAAAATACTTTTTACAAAAAAAGTTTTACCACTGTTTGAAGGGCCTGCAATTAATGCTGAAAAAGGCAATTGTAGCCGGGGGTCAAAACCCTCGACAGCAGTCATAATATCTTAAGCTTTAAGACACACTGGGGCTTGTAGCATAAGTCAGTAGCCAAAGGGCAATGTGGTACCGTCAGGCAATAGCTGTCTCTTGTCATAGACTACCCTGAATCTTTTAGTGAGTGGTGCGTTTCTTAGATGGAACCCCTTTTTATCCCTCACTATTTTGTTGTAGGAGCTCAAAATCTCCAAGTCACTATTCTTGTCCTTTACGAACCCCTCGACCAAGCGCGTGATTGATTCCAAGTTTACACGCGGTGCATTTTCATAGTTTTGAGTCACGCCTTTGGCTTTCAACACCACGTGATTGGCTTTAGTCCTAAAAGCATAGCTTTTTGGACCACATGAGGACCATTCTGTAATATGGTCACCCTCTTCGAGTTCACTCGTTAAACCCCCAAGATAGTTGCTAAGTGGGGGGGTCCAATCCCCCGGTTTGCTTACATAGACCACAGAGTCTGTGTCGTGGTAAAGAACCCGCCTCTGAAGCTGTTCCATGAGGGTGTACAGTTCAAGGCGGCCATAGGCTGTGGTAAATGCTGCAAGAAACACATTTACATTACCCGGGGGTAGAACCCACTTTTGGTGGCGCCTCCATTGCACCAAGGCAATGTCTTGACTCAAGAAGGAAAAATGTGAAATTTCGTATTGGTCCGAAAAAACAAATTCCAAAAATTCTTCGGGGTCTTTAATGATCGAAGTTGTTAGCATATTGCATCTCTGCGCTAATTTCCCCCAAAGGGAGTTCAAGTACAATTTCGACACATTTCTTTTGGTTTTGTTGACCTCTATTCTGTCAGGGTCAAGAAGTATGCCTTCTCTGTCATGGTAGTCTTGAATGTACTGGTCTTTACTTTCTTGATCTGTGACCGATGCAGGATAGCCTGAAGCCATCTGCTTGCATCTCAAGAAGGTTTTGATGTACTCTTTAAAAAGTGTGTCTGATTTCCTGGAAAAGTTCCACACTTCAAAGATTTTGGCCACACGATACCCCTTCTCTAAAGCCTTAGAGAATTCTACAGTGACCCATACACCGGTCAGGGCTCTTTCTTGATCTGTGTGATCACAGGGGTTTTCCTGGTTGTGGTTTTCACAGCATGTGCGACAAAGGGGAAAGAAAAGTTTTCCTTTAGGACCCTTGTAAGGCAACACAGGTATAAACAGCCCCCTAGGAGGGTAGACAGTCGCTTTGATTAAACCAAAATAATTTTGGGGTTCGTCAAAGTCGCTGTGAATAATTTCAGGATGCCCTATAGGATAGAATGAGGAACTCATTACATGAGGATATAGGGATGTAAAATCTACATAGCCTATTGTCTCGTCGGGTTGAGCTACATAACGCAATGTCAAAGCATTGGTCCGGCCTCCAAACAAGGCCTGTCGCGGTTCCAGGGGCTCTGGAGGGTCATAATGGGTAAGGAAGGCCTTAACACTAGGATCTGCCTTTTTGAGGGCTGTCCATTCGTGCTCCCACAAAACCACAACTTTTAACCCGTAAGTAGCCTTTAAAGAATTCAGTTTGTCTTGAAACTCTTGGTACATTTCCCCAAAAGTCTTTTGGGTTAGGACACACAAGGTGTGGGGGACAAAGCATAATTTACAACCGTGGAAGAAACAACCGTTGTACTCATACACTGTCTCAACCCCGTCAATCTGTGTGTATCCATCTACATGGTAAGGCCCAAAAGCCTTCTCCCCCCGATTCAAAGCATGTTGGATAAAAATATCTTTATCCTGGGCCAAGTACTCCAACCATTGAATGGAACCACTAGAGTAGGCCTTGAATTGGCGTCGGTAGTTGTCTGGCGATGGGATAGCTATAGATTCAGGAGTTAGATAGTGTGTACGATAGGTTTTCATGCACGCTGATGCAATAGTTGTACAGCTCCAGGGGTCAATGCCCGCATCTTTGATTACCTCTTCTCTGAATCTGAGGCATCCTTCACGAAGTATAACAACGTCATTGTCACAGTATGATTCCATCTCTTTATGGAAATCAAAAGTGCCATGTCTTACGGTCTCGTACCATGTCATGAATCTCTCACGCTCTTTGGGAGACATTTGATCACACCCGTACATTTCGGGGGCTGGATAAGATCCTATATAATGTAGATTCTCCTCAGATGTGAAGAAATGAGGGAAATAGCCTTTGACAGAGTTTTCAAAACCCAAGGCCTCTGGCATTTGAGCCAATCTCATGGGTAAGAAGCTTAAGCTGTCAATGTATCTCTGTTTGAAGGCGGGGTCAACAAAGCATAATATTTTACTCCCTTGAGCTATGACACTGGGTGCCACGCCTTGCTGTATCAAAGGGTTCAGAAGCAGATAGGAGTCATAGGCCCTAGCATTGTGAGCTATAAACGTGAAGTTTCTGTACTGGGCTTTTCTAAAATGTTTTAGAAAGAGCCGGGCACAATTGGGTCCCTCGGCCGACCATTTTTCACCCTTGAAAGTCATGGTTGACACAAAAATAGGCAAATGAACCCCTGATTGCTGATTTGTCTCAAAATCATAAAACACATATTTCTCTGTATGTTCATCTTCAGCCAAGGGCTGAATGTAACACTCATGTGTTACTTCTTGAACCGCTTCCGCGTCTCTGCTTTTCAAAGGACCTTTACAGATTGGGCAGTGTATAATTCCACAAACATGAGGTTTAGGGCTATCTATTTTAAGGTTGTAATTGCAATGACATTTTGGACATTTCTTGTTAATGTCACAACTGCTTACAGATTTACATGCCTTGGGATGCCATGTTTCAGTTTTGTGTTTTTCGTAACAGTAGGCCGAACGACATGTGCGGTGACAATCCGCACAGGGGGTCAAGTTTAGCGGCTGCATAGGGCAATGTTTATCCAGACATACTGAACAGTTGTAACGGCACGAGTGCCCCCCCATGCGTGTGTAGCCGGTATGACAGGCTGGACAGACATATGGCGCGCCTAAAAAGGCTGTGATGTTAGTTACGGCATAGTAATGCTCATTTTGCACATAAAAGTACATAGTCTTAGGATGTGGTTCGGGTATATTTTGGAACTTGAGGAGAGCGTCATTAGCCCTACTGTGGTACAAAACCACAATCTTGATGTTCAGAAAGTTTTCAAATTTGACTATGTCTGAGAAAGCCACAGCATCCTGTATACCGAGACCCACCGCAGTTTGTAGCTCTCGAGCTTTTTGTAACGCGGCTTGATCAGTACATCCTGGGCTGAGTAAGTGGGCCAAACCTATGGCAAAACATAGCTTATTACCTGGATTGTGAACGTTTATGAGATAGGCCCTTTTATTGCTTATGATTTCGGACTGCATTAAACTCTCGAGCTTTCGTCTCTGACCCCCGCCCCCTTGTGGTTGTCGTACTAATTGTACTACAAGTTCGAGGGTCCTATCTGCTAGCACGTTTAAATTTGACTGAACAAGGCGTTCTAGCAGTTTAACAAATTGTTCAAGCTCTGCTTCACCATTCTGTAAAATAAGCGATACCTTGCTCTGTAGACTGTCTCCACAAATTTCCAACTGTAAGAGATCCCTAGGTTCGCTATAATCTCTAATCCTCGCTAACAGTTCATTCAAAGTGTCCATAAGCATTACGTAAAACACAGCATATTCCCGAATCTGACCCCCCCATGCGAAATTGAAAAACTGGCGAACCTCAATATTGTTGAATTTATTTCGACGCAAAACATGTACACTTCGATCAAGACCTCCCCCCTCCAGATTTGCTAGGCAATTGTCCAACTGTTCAAAAACATCGTATTGGGTTTCAGACTCTTCGGACATTGGTGTTAAAGGCTGATTTATAGGTGTCTGGGGTGCTGAATTAAACCTAGCGCTCTCGTTCTGTACACTGATCTCAAGACCGCCCCCCTCCAGATTTGCTAGACATTTGTCCAACTGTTCAAAAACATCATATTGACTTTCAGACTCTTCGGACAATGTTGTTAAAGGCTGTCTTAGAGGTGTCTGTGGGGCCGAATTAAACCTAGGGCTCGCGTTAAGCTGGGTAATTAGAGATATGATGGTTTCGGGAATCTGTGTTAACATGTTTTCCTCGGAAGGCCCTGACTCATTCATACGTGTAATAATGTCTATGAGTTCGGAGGGAATCTGGGATAATAGATTTTCATCTATTGTCATTATGTCAATTACCCCCGAATCATTCATATGGTTAACTATATCTTGGAGCTCTGTAGGGATCCTGGCTAAGAGGGTTTCAATTGTCTCACTTTGGTCTATAGGGGGCGCCATCTGTCTAATTAAGGATGTGTGTGTGTGTGTGTGTTTACATGTGTGTTTTTTAACGGCGGTATTTGCTTGTTTTAGCCCTAATGTTTTTTAACATACGGGGTAGCTCGCTACGCCAGAATGACACATCCTGATTGTATTGATGCTCGAGTAGAATACACATGCGCCTCTGGAGTAGAGCCTTTCGTGATTTTAAACCCAGGGTAAACGCTTTGAAAAAACGTTCTTGGTCTATTTCAGAATCTGCTGTTTCCCCCACAGAATTGGCCGATTCAAGAAGGTTGGCAGCTTCACAGAACATCAAATCGTCTACCTCAGAAATGTCATTTAAATCTTTGACATCATCAGGTTTCGCTGTTTTCTTGACTGGTGTCTTTGGAGCCTCCTCGGGGATGCTTGTCTGGGCATCCTCCGTTGTTTGTGCGTTGTGTTTATAAGCCGGTGAGGAGTCTGAAATAAAAATAATACATACAAAAATAGGTTATTAACCCTAAAATATGTTAAAAATGCCAAATACATTTCAGATATAAGCCTATATATTAACAATACATTAATTAAATACCTCGGCTTTTTTGACGAGGGCTGTTCTGAAGAAGCTCTGAAACCAGGGGCTGATGTCTTTGTTCAACCTGTATTACAGCATCTGCAGGTTCGGTAGATGGTGAGCCTGAAAAAAAAATTAAAAAAAAAAAAAAAAAAAAAAAAAAAAAAAAACTGCATTAGGCCTTGTTTTAACATATTCCGGCATAAAAAAAAAATATAAATATTAAAATAATAATATATATAAATAATAATATATAATTGATTCATACCTAGTCCTTGGAACGACGTCTCGTGAATATCGGCCAAGTAGAATTGTTCGGGTGAAGCGGAACTGTGGATCTGAGCACTAATTATCCTTTGGTGTTTAGAAATATGGGGGACAACGTTGTCCTGGCCAAGGGGAGTTGACCTGCCGTTTAAAGTCTCTGTTCGCTGCTTTTGTGTAAATACATCCTGGGAGTAGGGCAGAATTGTCTCGTAGTCATATGCTTCGCAGAAACCGTTCAGGCTCCATAGGGCCTCGTTTAACCTTCTAGGCTTTAGGTCCTCTGTAAACATATAAAATAACTTTTAATATAAGATGCCCACACTTTTTGTTTTTAAGGTATAAATATTTTTATGTATGGAATTCTTGGAGCTTACTTACGTTGACAATTCAGGGCAGGCGTTTGTTTGTCTGCACTTTGTTTCGGAGCCCCATTGGATGGTTCGAGCTCAGTTATACCTCGGAGTATCTGCGTGAATGCTTCAGAATCTATAAAACATTCGACAATATTAAAGCTATAATCACTTTAGCTAATATTGCCTTGTTATACGGTAAGCATACTGATCCTAATGATTGTTTAATATTTCTATAACATCCCACGCTTTTCAAACAATTCCCCACAACAACCAAATCTAATAAAGATTTATTTCAAGAACTCACCTTGCGATAGATCCATTAGACTGTTTTCCCCGATTATATTTTTTAACGCTTCAGTCCGATAACGATTCTTGGAGTTTCTGGAGGTGCTGTTTGCATCGGAACTAAAACGCTGCTAACATTGCCCATGGTTTCTAGCGCTTTTGTACCCTACGACCTAGAGAAAAACCCCTGAATGATTTTTTACATAGCATTTGGGGTTTGTCGTTTTTTTCGGGCTATACCCCCGCCCATGGTATATTTGACACATTTCAAACACATGGTATTGGGTGTGTCTAAACATTAGGATCCTTTTGGATCTTCTAAAATCTCCGGGGTGCTAGCACCTAGATGCATGGGGGGTGGGTTGTTCTCGACATCGCTGGGATGAATGACTTTTTAGCCCACCTAAAAAAATAGTTTTATGAAAGGCCTTTAAGATTAGGAGTCGTAAGACACAATATTATTGTTGGGGGGTAGGCATCTGTTTTGCAGGCTAGTGTAAACCTTGGTTTCAAACGACCCACCAGGCATGCAAGGGTATTTTTTTAACAAACAACCCGCCCCCCCTTTTTCTGTTTTTGAAACACACACACACACACACACACACACACACACACACACACAGCCACTACAGAAAACTCCCTCACGCACATACGCGCGCACATGGCTTTTTCCGCAAGTTTTTTCTCAGGGACAGACTGCGCTAAGAGTGAACAAACGCGAGAGTTCATAACGTGGTGAGATTCTGATTTTAAAACCATTTATTTCATTCAAAATATTTAGTACATACATTTTATATCCTTACATTCTTAAGGTATTTTACGATGCCTTTCTTACAGATCCTGGGAGCTTATGCAACCAACCGCCATTGTCCGTGTCGAGTTCACCCTCAAAAGGCAAGGCTCTCTTGCTAGGTCCATCAACACATGGTAAGTTTTCACTCCAGGGGTAGATCCTCCGTCGGGCCTTTTGGTCTTGACTCTGTCTCAAGGAAAGCCTCGCCCAGCGCTTTAACTGTTCCCCATTTTGGAAGAGAATGTCCAGCTTATTCATAAGTGTTATGAAAATTGGATAATCCACCCATTTAAAACTAAACACAGGAATAAAAAAGTTTACATGTTTGCGTGCTCTGGAAGCTACCGGAGAATTGACAGACTTTGTAGCATTAGCCTTATCATAAAGGTCACAGGCTAAAATTGTCACTTTGTTGTCAGGGCTATAGTCCATTGAAGCAATTCTTAGAGCCTTGAGATCACTGCGGCCGCAGACCTGTTCTTCCAACGCATATCCTGGCACATTTGTAACACTTAGGACCTGTTCAATTTTACAAAGAGCCAGCCTGATGTTTAGCCATTCTCTCATCCCCAGAGCCGGGGGAAAACTCCCAGGTTTTGCAGGATAAAGGGGTTTGGGTCCACGGTCTGTGAATATCTTTACCGTAGAATCCTCCGGGTGGAATATGTAAGACATGTGGCCCTCACTCGTACCCAAAAATCCTTTAAAACATTCTGGAGCTTCACACAGAACTTCTTCAAGGCTTTGGTCACTGGGTTCATGACAAGCCGAGCATAACATCCCTAAAATTGGCATAGGTGTCATTTTTGTTTAATATTCAGGGGGGTTATCATGTACAGTCTTAAACAGGTATTGTTCAGGCGCTTTATAAGGGGCAATAAACCAACCAAAACCGTGAGAAACAGTAACAGGTTGACCTGACACATGGTCACTTACTCAACCCTGGGCATGCACCCTTCTACATGACATAGGGTCATAAATCATTACATAGGGTCATAAATCAGGCTTGGGTCATCAATCATTAACGGCCTGTCAAATGGACCCTTACTCACCCCATAGCCCCCACCTAACCAGGCTTGCCTATCAGGCTTGGGTCATCAATCATTAACGGCCTGTCAAATGGACCCTTACTCACCCCATAGCCCCCACCTAACCAGGCTTGCCTGACCAGAAGACATGCACACGTCATCACTACATAAGGTTCACATAGCGTTCACATAGGTTCACATAGGGTCATCAATCAAAATTTTGACACGTGACATCTACTTTAATCTCTCTTATGTAATTGCTGCGTTATTTGTTCACTCAGGTTCCCTTTATCTAACACTAGGTTTTGGTTGAATATCTGACAACATTCAATATCAAAAATATGTAAAAGTAGAAAAACTTAGAAAGCTGGCAAATACTTTTTCACAGCACTGTAACTAGTACTCACAGTACGCACTGTAACTAGTACTCACATCTGTATTCATAAAAAGGCTTTGGAAGGCTGGTCAGGGCTCACATCAACACCACCATCCTAGATACCATGGACCCACTCCAATTCGCATACCGCCCAAACAGATCCACACATGACACAATCTCTATTACACTCCACACTGCCCTCTCTCACCTGCACAAGAGGAACACCTATGTGAGAATTCTGTTCATTCACAGCTCAGCATTCAATACCACAGTGCCATCCAAGCTCTTCACTAAGGTAAGGACCCTGGGACTGAACACAGCCTTCTACAACTAGATCCTGGACTTCTTGATGGGCTGACCCTAGGTGGTGAGGGTAGGCAACAACACATCCACTATGCAGAACCTCAACACTGGTTCCCCTTAGGGGTGCGGTTTAGTCTCTTCCTGTACTCCCCGTTCACCCACGTCTGTGTGGCTGCGCATGACTCCAACACCATCATTAAGAGTGCTGATGACACGACAGTGGCAGGCCTGATCACTGATGACAATGAGACCGCTTAAATGGAGGAGGTCAGAGACCTGGCAGTGTAGTGCCCCCCTCCTCATTTTGATAGGAACGATCATGTATTTTCTTATCCATTTTAATCATCTGTAGCTAAGATATTGGTATACTGACTGACTGTATAATGTTAGCCTATTCTTCTCTGTAAGCTATGATGAGACCCAGCGTTCAGATGGCATTTTGATGTGAGGTATGATGTCTTTGTATGTACTGTCATCTACTGGCCATATATGAGATTGCGTAACATTACATTTGAACATGCTTGCTAACCAGGGGGCTCTAGGACCCGGTTCAGGCAGTAGTGTTTTGTAAGAAAGTGTCGATTGTCGAGTGATGGAATACTTTACTCCATGCATGCCACAAGAAGAATAAGGACAATTTACAAGTGGAGACAACAAGATTACCATTATTGTTTTTTTTTACTTTTAATATCTCTTCGCGTGAAACGGGTTATTTGTTTGGAGCTTCAATTCACTAAATCGCTTTCCAGCACCAGCTTTTCTTGAGAAGGTGAGTGTTGTAATAACAGCAACAGATCTAAGCTAGCTAATTTAGCTAGCTAGCTATCTTGATAGGTCAGACAGATAACGCCACAAATGTATTTATTTAAAATTTTATTTAACTAGGCAAGTCTCACAAATGATAGCTAGAGAAAAACTCTACTGCTAAGGTTATTCTGAAGCTCTGTCGTTGTTGTCACATTGTTTAAATATGCCCTCTGTCAAAGAGCGGGCCACCAAGAAAAACAGGCTAACAATGCCATTGGGACAAATGCATCATGATTACCATGATAATATCTGTAGTGCTCAAGAAATAATTCCATGAGAGCAACAACATCTGAAGCATTTGTTTAGAAAGTTCCATTTCACATGACGGACAAAAACATAAAAAATGTATGTACATCCAAATTAATAATTAGTTGGAACTACAATGTGCACCATGACCTCTCTGAACTGGAGCTTGTGAGGGCTTTGTTCCTACATACCAAGCTACTCCATGGTACATTAGACCAGGTTTCTGATCTTGAGCCCTATGTGTAGGCTTAGTGTGGTAGTAATATGTCTGTTATAGTGAATACTCTCTTTCCCCTCCCTGTCTCCCCAGCTCCCAGCTACCATGGTGGTAGTGCAAAGCTACTGTGAGGCCAGCGCTTCAATCTCCGAAGCCTGGCTGGAGGGCGGCATCTCGCCCTGCTTCTACTTCACCCTGGTGCCCACCGTCCTGCTTACCCTCTCCTTCTTCTTCGGCGCCTTCCACTGCGTCTGCTACCGCCGCTACGGCACCGAGATGGAGCCCAAGTTTGTGCCGCGCTCCCGCCTCTATGGCCTCCAACTGGCAGTCTCCCTGCTCCTCCTGCTGCAGTTCCTAGGGGGGCTGGTGTGGAGGGCAGCCGGAGGAGGGGAGCTCCCCGGCTATGTGGTGCTGTACGGATGCCTGTCCATGCTGGGCTGGGTCTGGGCAGTGGCCCTGCTAAGGCTGGAGAGGAGGAGGGTGCTGGTGAGGGACCGGACGCGGGGCCACAGCACGGTGCTGCTGCTCTTCTGGGCTGTGGCATTTTCAGCGGAGAACCTGGCCTTCGTCTCCTGGGCCAGCCCCTACTGGTGGTGGGGCCTGGAGAACACACAGCAGCAGGTGAGAGAGGACCAACGGTATTGTTGAGGGTTTAACATTATAGAATGTCCCCAATAGAGCTGACGTGACTCCTCACTCTATATATCACTCAAAGAGACACGTCTGTTCTACATAATGTATTTATATCTGAATGTTTCACAACCTTGCCTACTGAACGTGGCACTGGGGTCTGTTCAGGAGGGTGTAGTGTTAGAGGACCTTCAGATAGAAATGTATTTGTGTAGAATAAACATGTTTAACTGTCAGGTTAAGTTGGAAATGGTGTTAGATCTGTTCCTTGCATTTCTGTCTATCGTTCGAAACGTTTCATCTCTTTGATTGAACCCCACAGTGAGGATGAACTGCGATCCCACTCCCTAGTTTCATTGAGGTTGTTAAAACGTTGACATATATTGTTACTGGCTATTAGTATTAAACTTAACATTGAGTTTTTACATTCCATCACACAAGTCTAGTAATTGGCCTCCTAAAAAGTAAGTTAGTCTACTCATAGGGTGTGATACTGTATCTGCATAAATGGGACACATAGGCTAGGTTTTATGTTTCTTAAATCGCATTTCGTAATGACTGTTGTGATAGTAAAAAAAATATTACAAAGCAGTTTCTCACAAGAAGACTGCTAAATATAGAAACTGGCATTCCAACCATGACACAGCAGTGAAAGGGGGCGGAACCATTCTCATTAGTCAGCTTTGAGTAACTCCAGAAGTGCAGAGTCATTGCCCTATCATGTCATTCTACATCCCTCTCCCTCTGGCCACGCCCCCAAATATAAATGTTGTAACCAATCAGATCATGCCTTTTCTTAGTCCCACCCTGTGGCTGTCATTGGTCGTCCTACTCAGCATGACTTTAGATTGAACAAGTCATGTCTGGAAGTATGGCTGTTTAATATGTCTCCCAGGTGTGTTCAACTGATGCATTCTGAATACATCTTCATTAGCATTTTACCAAGCTTTCACCATCTTCGTTCTTCCAATGGGTTGTTATACCACATAGTATAATGACACGGTCCACTGTTTACTTTGTGTCATAATATGTACAGTATTTTACTTTGTACAGTCAGTCTGACTGTAACCACTGACTCACCTCTCACCTTTGAATGATAACCGCTGCCTCACAGAGCAGACTTGATGACAAATCTGCTGATGTGCCCTTGAGCAATGCACTTAACCATAATTGCTCCTGTAAATCGCTCTGGATAAGAGAGTCTGCTAAATGACTTAAATGTAAATTGTATGTGTTGAATGGAGTATTGACATCATTTTTTCTGTGTTTTATGCAGTTATGCTTGTCAGTCAGCACTTATTTAAAGGAATACAAAACTCCCTTTTTTTTGTTGTTTTTGACTCCTGACGTGCACCATTTGCGATTGTGATGGGATTGTATTAACAGTCCCATTGGGATTGAATTATCAGTGGACAACATACTAAAATATAGTATATGAGTGCAAGATTCCTTTAAATAGTCAATGTGTAATTGCTACATCCATTTTTGAACTAATGATCTACACCCATTGATTCTTGAAGATTATAACTTTTGAATGCCTCATGAGCTTAGTTCAACTGTCACACCCCATATGAGCTTGTTTTACTTTTAATGTTTATAACATTGTAAATGTAAACAAACAGTGTATAACCTCTAAAGATGGTTAAAACTATAATGTTGATACCATGGATGGTCAGTCCTTGCATCCATAGCTCTGTCTGTATTTGAGTGGTTCCATTTCTCCAGGCCATTCCCTCAGCTTTTTACCAAAACTGCAGTTTGCCCCTTTAAAGGTTCAGTCATGACTTAGCGTTTTTCATTCATTACCTCAGGTGGAATTTTCTCTGTGGTTGATGCGCTACATCGGCACAGGAACACTCTTCTTCCTGGGCCTGAAGGCTCCGGGATTACCACGGAGACCGTACATGCTCCTGATCAACGAGGACGAACGTGACGTGGAAGGCAGCACTGGCCAGGTAACCTAGTAATGGAATCAAATGTTATTTCTCACATGCGCCGAATACAACAGGTGTAGACTTTACCGTGAAATGCTTACTTACAAGCCCTTAACCAACAATGCAGTTTTAAGAAAATAGAGTTAAGAAAATATTTACTAAATTAACTAAAAGTTTAAAAAAATATTTTTTTAAATATCACATTAAAATAACAATAACGAGGCATTACCAGCACTGAGTCAATGTGCGGGGGTAGAGGTTAGTCAAGGTAATTGAGGTAATATGTACAGGGAGTTAAGGGTAAAGTGACTGCATAGATAATAAATAGTGAGTAGCCACAGTGTAAAAAAAAAAGGTATAGGGGTCCTGGATGGCAGGATGCTTGGCCCCAGTGATGTACTGGGCCGTATGCACTACCCTCTGTAGCGCCTTACGGTCGGATGCCGAGCAGTTGCCATACCAGGCCTCGATGCAACCGTTCAGGATGCTCTCAATGTTGTAGCTGTAGAACTTTTTGAGGATCTGGGAACCCACCAATCTTATCAGCCTCCTCAGGAGGAATATGCATTGTTGTGCATTCTTTGCGACTGTCTTGGTGTGTTTGGACCATGACAGTTTCTTGGTGATGTGGACACCAAGGAACTTGAAGCACTTGAAAACGGCAGCTCCATGGCTTCTGGTTGGGATATGTACGTACGGTCACTGTGGGGACGATATCATCAATGTACTTATGGATGAAGCCGACGACTGAGGTGGTATATTCCTCAATGCCATTGGATGAATCCCAGAATTTATTCCAGTCTGTGCTAGAAAAACAGTCCTGTAGCTTAGCATCCGCTTCATCTGACCACTTCATTATTGAGCCAGTCACTGGTACAACCTGCTTTAGTTTTTGCTTGTACGCATTTTTTTTCCTTCTAGTTGCACAGGTGACATGTTGGTAGAAATTAGGTCAACCTGATTTAAGTTTGCCTGCATTAAAGTCCCTGGCCACAACCCTTTTTGTTGTTGTTTATTGTCTCTGTCTGTATTTATTATGTTCACAATAACCCCTAATATCTCTATCTGTATGCCAGCCCCTGTTGGATGGGACAGAGGAATCCCAGTCTACCTGGCAGGACTTTGGGCAGAAGGTGCGTCTGCTGGTGCCCTACATGTGGCCCAAAGGCAGCATGCTGTTACAGGGCCTGGTGGTGCTCTGCCTGTGCCTGCTGGGTCTGGAGAGGGTCATCAATGTCTTTGTGCCCATCTACTACAAGAACATTGGTGAGAGAGCATCCCTCCTTTCGCAACATCTGCCCTAGATCCAGCTTTTATCTGGATTCCTTTTTAAATTCCTACTTGTTTGCTGTCACAGCCTTATTGGTTGTGTTGCAGGTTATCTTTATTGGTGCTGCGCTGCATATTCTCAGAAGTATTGTGTGATATCATTGTGGCTGACATGATAATCTGCCCAGGAAAACTGCAGAAAAGATGACCTGGGACTGTCAACCCTTTTCAAAACCTCTCTCTCTCACTCTCATAGTGAATGAGCTGACTGATGGAAGCAGCTGGAAGACCTTGGCCACCACTGTGTGTGTCTATGTCTTGCTCAAGTTCCTGCAAGGTGGAGGGGCAGGTAAGTGCAAGGCGCAAATTTTTTTCAAATATTTTTTTTTTTTTTTTTTACCTTTATTTAACCAGGCAAGTCAGTTAAGAACACATTCTTATTTTCAATGACGGCCTGGGAACAGTGGGTTAACTGCCTGTTCAGGGGCAGAACGACAGATTTGTACCTTGTCAGCTCGGGGGTTTGAACTCGCAACCTTCCGGTTACTAGTCCAATGCTCTAACCACTAGGCTACGCTGCCGTGCGACTCATTTGGTAAATAATATTTTGCCCTGCGACTACTTTTTTATTTTGGGAGCACTATGCAAGTATGAAAAAAATCTCCCAGATAATTTTTGTAATGATAAGACTTAGCCGTACCGTTGTTTCAGAGTTCCCTAGAGAAATAAGCGAGTGCAGATTCGTTAGTGTCCTTGTTGCACCATTACTACAGCAAAAGCGGCTTGTTTCAAGCCCAACCAGGTCAAAAGATCTGACCCGTATTAGCACCGCAACATTTTTATCTTCCTATAGCGGATAGCTGGGACCACATTTTACATTCATAAACCATGTTGTGGGCCATTCTAAAACTACTCTCGAACCATTTGTTGACACTTTGTTCTGTCATTGGCTAGCTAGCTAACAACCTGGTGACTTGAACAGTCTATCCAGCCAGACTGGTGGCACAGAAAGAAAGGAAAAGGGATAGCTTCTTCAGGAGATCAATGAATATAGCAATGAATGAATGAGGGATATATTGCATGTCATCATCACAAACCTGAGTTTTTAGAGAGACCGTGTAAAATGTTTTATCTAATGCATCTCAAACAATATGGTGTATTTGCAGACTGCAGTTCGGGGCATTTTCTGATGTGGTCATTCCTTGATATCAGGAAACGTCCATTGGTGCCTGCCATTGGTCAATTCTGGTGTCATGCGACAGATGGTTTCTCGACACATGATTTATTTACATAGCAGGTTAGGATAATTAACGTGGCAGTTTAGGATAATTAACGTGGCAGGTTAGGTGAATTAGCGTGGCAGGTTGGGAGAAGACTAAAGTTAGGAAAAGGGTTAGGCTTAGCTACAATGCTACACTTGTCAACAACTGTTGTCCCCAATGTGAAAGAAAGAGCCAAGGACCAATGGCGAGCATCAATGGGTGTAATTTGATGGGTCAAGAAACCCCTATATATATATATATATATATATATATATAAAAAACGCCCATAATTGCAGTCTGCAATTACACCCTTCTCTCTCTCAATAGGAAAATAGTGCTTTTAATATTCCACAAATTACATTGTAATTTCAATTACCGGTATTTGTATCAACGTTTTAGCTTTTATAATAACCTAATGTATTTACAGTGTTCCATATTAGTTTCCAGGGCACAACATGTGCTTCAAAAGCAGCTATAATTCATCAAAGCCAAATATAAGCTATATATCAATCAATGAAACAATACAGTGGGGCAAAAAAGTATTTAGTTAGCCACCAATTGTGCAAGTTCTCCTACTTAAAAAGATGAGAGGCCTGTAATTTTCATCATAGGTACACTTCAACTAATCCAGAAAATCACATTGTAGGACTTTTAATGAATTTATTTGCAAATTATGGCGGAAAATAAGTATTTGGTCACCTACAAACAAGCAAGATTTCTGGCTCTCACAGACCTGTAACTTCTTCTTTAAGAGGCTCCTCAGTCCTCCACTCGTTACCTGTATTAATTGCACCTGTTTGAACTTGTTATCAGTATAAACGACACCTGTCCACAACCTCAAACAGTCACACTCCAAACTCCACTATGGCCAAGACCAAAGAGCTGTTAAAGGACACCAGAAGCAAAATTGTAGACCTGCACCAGGCTGGGAAGACTGAATCTGCAATAGGTAAGCAGCTTGGTTTGAAGAAATCAACTGTGGGAGCAATTATTAGGAAATGGAAGACATATAAGACCACTGATAATCTCCCTCGATCTGGGGCTCCACACAAGATCTCACCCCATGGTGAAAATTATCACAAGAACAGTGAGCAAAAATCCCAGAACCCCACGGGGGGACCTACTGAATGACCTGCAGAGAGCTGGGACCAAAGTAACAAAGCCTACCATCAGTAACACACTACGCCGCCAGGGACTCAAATCCTGCAATGCCAGACGTGTCCCCCTGCTTAAGCCAGTACATGTCCAGGCCCGTCTGAAGTTTGCTAGAGAGCATTTGGATGATCCAGAAGAAGATTGGGAGAATGTCATATGGTCAGATTAAACCAAAATATAACTTTTTGGTAAAAACTCAACTCGTCGTGTTTGGAGGACAAAGAATGCTGAGTTGCATCCAAAGAACACCATACCTACTGTGAAGCATGGGAGTGGAAACATCATGCTTTGGGGCGGTTTTTCTGCAAAAGGACCAGGACGACTGATCTGTGTAAAGGAAAGAATGAATGGGGCCATGTATCGTGAGATTTTGAGTGAAAACCTCCTTCCATCAGCAAGGGCATTGAAGATGAAACGTGGCTGGGTCTTTCAGCATGACAATGATCCCAAACACACCGCCCGGGCAATGAAGGAGTGGCTTCGGAAGAAGGATTTCAAGGTCCTGGAGTGGCCTAGCCAGTCTCCAGATCTCAACCCCATAGAAAATCTGTGGAGGGAGTTGAAAGTCTGTGTTGCCCAGCAACAGCCCCAAAACCTCACTGCTCTAGAGGAGCATGGAGGAATGGGCCAAAATACCAGCAACAGTGTGTGAAAACCTTGTGAAGACTTACAGAAAACGTTTGACCTCTGTCATTGCCAACAAAGGGTATATAACAAAGTATTGAGATATACTTTTGTTATTGACCAAATACTTATTTTCCACCATAATTTGCAAATAAATTCATTATTAAAAATCCAACAATGTGATTTCCTGGATTTTCTTTTTCTCATTTTGTCTGTCATAGTTGAAGTGTACCTATGATGAAAATTACAGGCCTCTCATCTTTTTAAGTGGGAGAACTTGCACAATTGGTGGCTGACTAAATACTTTTTTGCCCCACTGTGTGTGTGTGTGTATATATATATATATATATATATATATATATATATATATATATATATATTCTGGTGCTCCTAAATTTGATGTGGAGAAAGAAAATATATATATATATTTTTTTTAATTTAGAGCCCTGGGTGAGGGGGAATTTCACCTCCCATATTGTCTTTCTCTGCTACACCCATTCCTTGGTCTCCTTGAGTACTGTTATTTTAAATGTCTCTCTCGCTCTATATATCTCCTCTCCCCAACCCCAACCCCAACCCCACTCTTACCCTTCCCCCCTGCCCTCTCCCTCTTCTTCTCTTTCCTGAACCTCACTCTCTCCCTAGGTGCGTCTGGCTTCATCAGTAACCTGCGCTCCTTCCTGTGGATCCGCGTGCAGCAGTACACCAACCGGGTGGTGCAGGTGCGTCTGTTCGGCCACTTACACTCACTGTCACTGCGCTGGCACCTGGGCCGACGCACCGGGGACGTCCTGCGTAGCATCGACCGCGGCACCTCCTCCATCAACAGCCTGCTCAGGTGAGTCTCCAAATAATAAATTGTGTGCGTGGTTTTCTGAGCCACGCCCCTACCTTTTTTTAAAGGTATGCATATCTGTATTCCCAGTCTTGAGAAACCCATAGATTAGGGCCTAATGAATTCATTTCAAGTGACTGATTTTCCTTATGAACTGTAACTCAGTAAAATATTTAAAGTTGTTGCCTGTTGCGTTTTATATTTTTGTTCAGTGTATATACTGTACAGTGCCTTCAGAAAATATTCACAACCCTTGACTTAAAAAAAAACAACACATGATTTAAAAATGAAAAACTGAAATGTCTTGAGTAAATGTCTTCAACCACTTTGTTATGGAAAACGTAAATACGTTCAGGAGTAAATTTTTTATTAACAATAACATTTAAAAAGCAGACATTGAATATCCCTTTGAGCAGGGTGAAGTTAGTAATTATACTTTGGATGTTGTATCAATACTCCAAGTCACTACAAAGATACAGGCATCCTTCCTAACCCAGTTGCCGGAGAGGAAGGAAACCGCTCAGGGATTTCACCATGAAGCCTATGGTGACTTTAAAACAGTTACAGAGTTGGCTGTTATAGGCTGCGATAGGAGTTGGCTGTAATGGCTGTGATAGGGTAGCTCACCGCTGCTAAATTAATATAGGGGAAACGCTGGACATACGTGTTTGATCTTGGTGTGATTTACCTTATCCTCAAAGTTTAGAGACGGCTTCCTCAGGGGTTTACTCAATTGTCAAAAAGAGAGATTAAACTGTTCTCCTTTCCACCTTAAAATTTAGTCTACATTCAATTTCTTCCATCACTACCAACCAGTGTGATGTGACCCAACTATGATCCCCCTGTAGTATGTCTTAGTTTCTTAGTGTCATCCTAACCTGTGGACAGTCTGTGTGTTCATTCCGAGTTAAACCTGGCCTCCCTCTCTTTCTCTCCACAGCTACATTGTATTCAGCATCTTCCCCACCATCGCAGATATCGTCATCTCCATCATCTACTTCATCACCTACTTCAACGCCTGGTTCGGACTCATCATATTCGTCTGCATGTTCCTCTACCTCAGTGAGTACAAGGCCTCCTTTCCAGAACCAATTCAGTTATATTTCTAAGGTAATAATAATTTGATCTGAGTCAAATGTGTGAAATACTTTCAAATGATGTGACCTGCACCAATGGAATAGTCCCAAAAGTGTAAATTAAATCTAATCCAAATGTATTGGTCACATGCGCCGAATACAACAGGTATTCACCTTACAGTGAAATGCTTAATTATGAGCCCCTAACCAACAATGCATTTAAAAATTTGGATAAGAAATAAAAATAACAAGTAATTAAAGAGCAGCAGTTCAATAACAATAGCGAGACTATGTACAGAGGGGTTCCGGTACATAGTCAATGTGTGGGGGAACCAGTTAGTTGAGGTATTATGTAAAGTGTTATGTAAAGTTATTAAAGTGACTATGCATAGATGGTAACAACAGGGAGTGGCAGCGGTGTAAAAGGGGGGGGGGGGACAATGCAAATAGTCTGGGTCTTATGGCTTGGGGGTAGAAGCTGTTTAAGAAGCATTTTGGACCTAGACTTGGCGCTCCGGTACCGCTTGCCGTGCGGTAGCAAAGAGAACAGTCTATGACTTGGGTGGCTAGAGTCTTTGACGATTTTTAGGGCCTTCCTCTGACACCGCCTGGTATAGAGGTCCTGGATAGCAGGAAGCTTGGCCCCAGTGATGTACTGTGCCTTCTGCACTACCCTCTGTAGTTCCTTGCGGACCAGGTAGTGATGCAACCAGTCAGGATGTTCTCGATGGTGCAGCTGTAGAACATTTTGAGGATCTGAGAACCCATACCAAATCTTTTCAGTGTCCTGAGAAGGAATAGGTTTTGTCGTGCCCACTTCACGGCTGTCTTGGTGTGCTTGGACCATGTTAGTTTGTTGGTGATGTGGACACCAAGGAACTTGAAGCTCTCAACCTGCTCCACTGCAGCCCCGTCAATGAGAATGGGGGCGTGCTCGGTCCTCCTTTTCCTCTAGTCCACAATCATCTCCTTTGTCTTGACCACGTTGAGGGAGAATTTGTTGTCCTGGCACCACACTGCCAGGTATCTGACCTCCCTATAGGCTGTCTCGTCGTTGTCAGTGATCAGGCCTACCACTGTTGTGTCATCGGCAAACTTAATGATGGTGTCGGAGTCATGCCTGGCTGTGCAGTCATGAGTGAACAGGGAGTGCAGGAGGGGACTGAGCACACACCCCTGAGGGGCCCCTGTGTTGGGGATCAGCGTGGCGGATGTGTTGTTACCTAACCTTACCACCTAGGGTGGCCCATCGGGAAGTACAGGATCCAGCTGCAGTGGGAGGTGTTCAATCCCAGGTTCCTTAGCTTATTGATGAGCTTTGAGGGCACTATGGTGTTGAGTGCTGAGCTGTAGTCATTGAATAGCATTCTCACATAGGTTTTCCTTTTGTCCAGATGGGCAAGGGCTGTGTGGAGTGCAATAGAGATTGCATTATCTGTTGGGGCGGTGTGTAAATTGGAGTGGGTCTAGGGTTTCTGGGATAATGATGTTGATGTGAGCCATGACCAGCCTTTCAAAGCTACATGGCTACAGATGTGAGTGCTACAGGTCGGTAGTCATTTAGGCAGGTTGCCTTAGTATTCTTGGGCGCAGGCAATATGGTGGTCTGCTTAAAACATGTTGGTATTATAGACTCGGACAAGGAGAGTTTGAAAATGTCAGTGAAGACACTTGCCAGTTGGTCATCGCATGCTCGTAGTACACGTCCTGGTAATCTGTTTGGCCCTGCAGCCTTAAAGGTCTTACTCACATCGGCAGAGAGCGTGATCATAGTCTTCCGGACACTGTGGGGACGACGTCATTGATGCACTTATTGATGAAGCCAGTGACTGATGTGGTGTACTTCTCAATGCCATCGGAAGAATCCTGGAACATATTCCAGTCTGTGCTAGCAAAACAGTCCTGTAGCTTAGCATCTGCTTTATCTGACCACTTTTTTATTGATCTAGTCACTTCCTTTTGCTTGAAAACAGGAATCAGGAGGATTGAATTGTGGTCAGATTTGCCATGTGGAGGGCGAGGGAGAGCTTTGTATGTGTCTTTTGTGTGTGGAGTAACGGTGGTCTAGAGTTTTTCTTTTTTTTTCCCACTGGTTGCACATTTAACATGCTGATAAAAATTTGCTAAGTTTCTCTGCATTAAAGTTCCCTGCAACTAGGAGCGCTGCCTCTGGGTGAGGGTTTTCTTGTTTGCTTATGTCGGAATACAGCTCATTCAATGCTGTCTTAGTGCTAGCCTCTGACTGTGGTGGTATCTAAACAGCTATGAAAAATACAGATAAACTCTCTAAGTAGATACTGTGGTCTACAGCTTATCATACACTATCTCAGGCGAGCAATAGCTCGAGACTTCCTTAGATATTTACAGAAATACATAGTCCGCTGCCCCTTGTCTTACCAGATGCCGCTGTTCCGCCACTGTTCCTGCCGGTACAGAGTATAACCAGCCGGCTGTGTGTTGATAGTGTCATCATTCAGCCACGACTCCGTGAAGCATAAGATATTACAGTTTTGAATGTCCTGTTAGTAGTTTAATCTTGCGCATAGGTCATCTATTGTATTCTCCAAAGATTGCACGTTTGCCAGCAGAATGGAAGGAAGTGGGGGTTATTTGATCGCCTGCGAATTCTCAAAAGGCAGCCCGCCCTTTGCCCCTTTTTCTCCACCTCCTCTTCACGCATATCACGGGGATCTGGGCATGTTCCCGAGAAAGCTGTATATAGTTTGCGTTGGGCTTGTCAGACTCGTTAAAAGAAAAAAAGGATTCTGCCAGCCTGTGGGGAGTAAACGCAATCCTGATGTCCAGAAGTTATTTTCGGTCATAAGAGAAGGTAGCGGCAACATTATGTACAAAATTAGTTTAAAAATAAGTTACAAACAACGCAAATAAACAAACAAAAAACACAATCGGTTGGGGACACGTTAAACGTCTGCCTTCTTCTCCGGCGCCATTTTTAATCAACTCCAAGCTAAATCAATCACACCTATTTGAAAGTATTTTACATATGCGTTCGACCGAGATCCGGTAATACCAATGTAATATTTCATAATGGTCCATCGATACATCTCTTCAGCCCTTACCATCATCATCACGGAATGGAGGACCAAGTACAGGCGAGACATGAACACCCAGGACAACAACACAAAGTCCAAGGCTGTGGACTCCCTGCTCAACTTTGAGACGGTACCGAGATGGTCCCATTGACCTTTAACCTCTACTTGGATTGTGTTCTTTAGGGCACACAACAGAAAATGTTTAAAAACATTATTCAACATTAACATTCCAGGTAGTCCCTCCCAGTTTGTCTGTTTGATGCTTAATGAACACGACCCAGAATCCCTACCTGCCATGGTGGCACATGAAGATGCCTGCAAACATATTGCATTTCTGCAACTTCAGAGTTGCTTCATGGCTGCGATTTGTAATGTTTTTCCAACAGGTGAAGTACTACAACGCAGAGAATTACGAGGTGAACCGTTTTGAGGACGCCATCCTGAAGTATCAGGTAATCCAGGCTATAGATGTCAAACTCTGATGAGTTGAGAATATAGATCTGAGTTAATTTACACCAGAGTGCTTGCTTTGGTTTTTCACATGCACAGTCCCAAGAACCCAGCAGAAATCAGCTTTTCATATATATGACTTTCATTTATTTGTCCAGTCTTTTATATTTAGCCAACAGTTGCATTCATGAGTTGTATTGACAAATGTCAATAATAAAAATTAGGTCAGCCAAAGCAAAAATCTGATAAACCTACATTTATATGAGTGCTGTAAGTACAGAAGTTGTTTGTTCATTGGGAAATGAATGTCCAACTAGTCAGTGACAACTGGAGTTTGACAGCAATTATGTAAGCGTATTACAGTATTAAATTACAGACACTTTGTCCTGGGATTCCCTATGATCTTCTATGTAGAAGAACCCCTTATCTTCTAACGATTCTTGTGTTGCTTGTGAGTGTTCGTGGGAGTCTCATCTTTTCATATACTGTATAGCTTTTAATAGTTTGTAGCTCAAACCATTCGGACTCTACAGATGTTTTTGTTTACAAAACCCTGCCCTGGTCCCCTTCAAGATCCACCCTTTTCTCACAAATACCACTCTAGCTCAACCCCTGTTAATCACACAGACTATGGATGCAGAAGAAATAGACAAATCCGATGTTACAATCCAGAAGTCTGTAGCGCAAACACACAATCTATAAAGTTAGAAGTCCTAAATCACACCTTCATTATGGTGGTGCTCATTGTCTTAACTTGCAAGCCCCTACCCAGCAGTGCAGTATTCAATATAATATCAAAAAAGTATAATTAATAAGAAAATGTTTTGTAATAACACAAGAAATAAGAGAGGAAGCTATATACAGGGTACATGTGCAATGTGCAGGGATACTGGAGTTAGGTATGTACATGTAGGCAGGGATTAGGAGAAAGTGACTGGTAGCAGGATAAATAATAATAGTAAACAGGATGGCAGAAGCATGTGGTGTGTGTGTGTGTGTGTGGTGAGTGAGTGTCAGCAGGTGTGACAGGCGGATGAATACAGTGCCTTCAGAAAGTATTCATACTTTCCACATTTTGTTTTTACAGCCTAAATTCAAAATAGATTAAATAGAATTTTGTCTCACCCATCTACACACAATACCCCATAATGAGTGAGTGAAAATGTGTTTTTAGACATTTTTGCAAATGTATTTATAATGAAATACAGAAATATCAAATTAACGTAACTTTTCACTCTCAGGAGTCAATACTTTGTAGGAGCACTTTTCGCAGTGATTACGGCTGTGAGTCTTTCTGGATAGGTCTCTAAGAACTTTCCACACCTGGATTGTGTAACATTTGCCCATTTTTATTCTTTAAAAACCCTTCAAGCTCTGTCAAATTGGCTGTTGATCATTGCTAAACAACCATTTTCAGATCTTGCCTTAGATTTTAAAGTAGATTTAAGTCAATACTGTAACTCAGCCACTCAGGAACATTTACTGTCTTGGTAAGCAACTCCAGTGTAGATTTGACTTTGCGTTTTAGGTTATTGTCCTGCTGAAAGGTGAATTCATCTTTCAGTGTCTGGTGGAAAGCAGACTCAACCAGGTTTTCCTTGAAGGATTTTGCCTGTGCTTGGTTCCATTCCGTAAAAAAAAAACTCCTCAGTCCTTAATGATTACAAGTATACCCATAACATGATGCAGCCACCACTATGCTTGAAAATATGGAGAGTTACGGTACTCAGTTAATTGCTTTGACACATTTCTTGCAGCAGGTAGTCTAGTAATTAGTGTTGGGCCAGTAACAGGAACGGTTTCTGGATTGAATCCCCGAGCTGACAAGGTAAAAATCTGTCGTTCTGCCCCTGAGCAAGGCAGTTAACCCACTGTTCCCCGGGCACATTCAAAAGTCATGTTCATCACTTACTGCACACAGAGTGAGTCCATGCGACTAATGTGACTTTAAGCACATTTTTACTCCTCTAACTTATTAAGACTTAACAAAGAGGTTAAATACTTATTGACGCAAGACACTTCAGCTTTTAAGTTTTAATTAATTTGTAAAGATGTCTAAAATGTATAATTCCACATTATGGGTTAGTGTGTGTGTGTGTGTGTGTGTAGGCCAGTGACAAAAAAATCTAAATTGAATCCATTCAGGCTGTAACACAACAAAATGTGGGAAAAGTCATAAATAGTTTCTGAAGGCGTTTTACATGTAAACAAAAGTGACTGGTAGCATATATTTAAATACTATGGTAATATAAGAATGATAATATATACAGTTGAAGTCGGAAGTTTACATACAACTTAGCCAAATACATTCAAACTCAGTTTTTCAATTCCTGACATTTAATCATAGTAACAATTCCCTGCATTAGGTCAGTTAGGATCACCACTTTATTTTATGAATGTGAAATGTCAGAATAACAGTAGAGAGAATTATTAATTTCAGCTTTTATTTCTTTCATCACATTCCCAGTGGGTCAGAAGTTAACATACACTCAATTAGTATTTGGTAGCATTGCCTTTCAATTGTTTAACTTGGGTCAAATGTTTCAGGTAGCCTTCCACAAGCTTCCCACAATAGTTGGGTGAATTTTGGCCCGTTCCTCCTGACAGAGCTGGTGTAACGGAGTCAGGTTTGTAGGCCTCCTTGCTGGCACACGCTTTTTCAGTTCAGCCCACAAATTTTCTATAGGGTTTAGGTCAGGGCTTTGTGATGGCCACTCCAATACCTTGACTTTGTTGTCCTTAAGCCATTTGGAAGTATGCTTGGGGTCATTGTCCATTTGGAAGACCCATTTGCAACCAAGCCTTAACTTCCTGACTGGTGACTGACTGGTGTCTTGATATGTTGCTTCAATATATCCACATAATTTTCCATCCTAATGATGCCATCTATTTTGTGAAGTGCACCAGTCCCTCCTGCAGCAAATCACCCCACAACATGATGCTGCCACCCCCGTGCTTCATGGTTGGGATGGTGTTCTTCGGCTTGCAAGCCTCCTCCTTTGTCCTCCAAACATAACGATTGTCATTATGGCCAAACAGTTTTGTTTCATCAGACCAGAGCACATTTCTCCAAATAGTATGATTTTTGTCCCCATGTGCAGTTGCAAACTGTAGTCTGGCTTTTTTATGGCGGTTTTGGAGCAGTGGCTTCTTCCTTACTGAGCGGCCTAACAGGTTATGCCGATATAGGACTCGTTTTACTGTGGATGGATACTTTTGTACCTGTTTCCTCCAGCATCTTCACGAGGTCCTTTGCTGCTGTTCTGAAATTGATTTGCACTTTTCGCACCAAAGTACGTTCATGTCTAGGAGACAGAACGAGTCTCCTTCCTGAGCGGTATGACGGCTGCGTGGTCCCATGGTGTTTCTACTTGCGTACTATTGTTTGTACAGATGAACGTGGTTTCTTCAGGCGTTTTGAAATTGCTCCCAAGGATGAACCAGACTTGTGGAGGTCTACAATTGTTTTTTTTGGCTGATTTCTTTTGCTTTTCCCATGAAGCAAAGAGGCACTGAGTTTGAAGGTAGGCCTTGAAATACATCCACAGGTACACCTCCAATTGACACAAATTATGTCAGTTAGCCTATCAGAAGCTTCTAAAGCCATGACGTCATTTTCTGGAATTTTCCAATCTGTTTAAAGGCACAGTCAACTTATTGTATGTAAACTTCTGACCCACTGGAATTGTGATACAGTGAAATAATCTGTCTGTAAACAATTGTTGGAGAAATTACTTGTGTCATGCACAAAGTAGATGTCCTAACCGACTTGCTAAAACTGTTAGTTTGTTAACAAGAAATGTGTGGATTTCTTGAAAAACAAGTTACAACCTAAGACTACAACCTAAGTGTATGTAAACCTCTGACTTCAACTGTACATGTAAACAGGAGTAATAGTGACCAGTAGCAGAATGAATAGATGTATACAAAAAAAAAATGACCACCTCAGAAGCATAGTTAAATAGAGCTTGCCATCATTCGTGATGTTCTAGGATTTTAGAACTGCAACCAGCAGACATTTCTTTAGCTTTTGTATCTCTATCCTGGTTCTAGGTCTGTTCAGCAGTGCAAACAGACAGCACAAACCGATGTGGGACCAGACTATAACTCTTTTGATTGTACTGTTGCGTTTGTGGCCTTTTTATCTGTCTGTCCCCTCCCGTCTTAGACCTCAGAGTGGAAGACACAAGCTTCTCTGGCCTTCCTGAACCAGACACAGAACCTGATCATCGGTTCAGGTCTACTGGCCGGGTCACTGCTCTGTGCCTACTTTGTCCAGGAGGGCAAGTTTAAGGTACTGAGCTCGGAGCTGTTACTAGCTTTAAAGGGAAAGTTGAGTATTTTACAATTTAATGTTAGATGGTTCCTCACCCTGACAATAGTCTATGAGCCAGGACTATGATCATTTATTCATGTTTGGTTTTAGTAAATAACAACTTTCAGGGTGAGAAACTATTTAACATGAAGTTGTGAACTACTGAAGTTCCCGGTAAAGGTCTAGATACTCATTCTACTACCCTTTTCACACTATCGAGCCGACCGAGAAAAAAATGTTCCTTTCACATGTTCCTTATCAGCACTGTTCCAACAACTATGGTAAATATCCGGATGTGTAACCTGACCAGTGCAGCTTGGTTTGCCTCAGTAGTGTGAAAATCCCGATTGACCCACCTCAAGCTCCCTTCATTCATCCACTTTTCTCTACTCTATGCTATGGCTATGTTGTTTTTTAGCTCTATGTCCTACATTAGATTAGAAAACGTTATTATACTCTATTAAGGAAATTATTTGTAACTTGCTTTGCCGACAAAAGCAATCAATACAAATGCACAACATCACTACTAGGCCGTGCAGCCTTGCTACTTTCTGTATGTATGTTTTCATGCATGTTTGAACATTTGCTAAAAAACGTACCTTTGCACACAGTGTTGTGGTACTACATGTTTTTCTCAGTAATACATGTGGTGTATGAAGTATACATTCAAGTCAGATGCTGTGAACTTTAGCCTGGTTAAACAAAACTGAACGAAGTGCAACAATAGTGAACCAAGTGTTCAGTCTGGTTTAACCAGGCTAATGCACTCTATTTCCAGGTTGGAGACTTTGTCCTCTTCGGCACCTACATTATCCAGCTCTACACCCCTCTCAACTGGTTTGGAACCTACTACAGGTAAGAGGTGTTATGGGCTGGGTTCCAATTCTACTTCCTCACCTTCTCTAGTCTCTTTTATGTCTGTCACTTATAGCTAAATGGACTGTATTGGTTTCCACCATATTGCTTCCACATGTCTGACTTGATCAGGAAAGACACAAGCAAATGAAGCTAGACTATTGACACAGATCTATAGAAGGCATTGTTTATAGCATCATGTACTACAGTACCCATAATGCACAACTGGTTCTCTTTATAATACTTATGTCCTCAACCTCCACAGAATGATCCAGAACTCCTTTATCGACATGGAGAGCATGTTTAAGCTCTTCACAGAGGAAGAGGAGGTAATTTTGAAATTGGTTGTCAATGACCAGCTTTTTGGTGTGTATGGGAGATACTCAATTGGAAAAGTCTGTCCTTTCCTCCACTCCTCCACCCTCCGTGACCTGGAAAAACGATAAGTGATCGAGAAGTACCAATTCGCAAGTAGGTAGTTTTCTCCCATCCTCGATTACCTACTTCGACCGAGGATGCACAATAGTATCCTCGTGGCAGGAAGCATGGAAGTGTTTTAAAATCCCTTCGAATCAGCTTTTGTTTTCTCGGAGGAGAAAAGCATGTTCACATTTAAAAACAATACACTATATACAAAAGGATAAGTCCTTTTATCTATACAATGTCGTGCACAACTAGCTAATTTAGTTTTTTATCACTACACATTTATTTTGCTGTAAGCATCATTTGCCTGATGATGCATCAGTGGAGAAAGTCTAATTTCATGAAAAGCTTATTTGTTTCCACGTTCCTTCTCCTCGCCACCTCTCCTTGATTACCTTCAACCTTTTTCAAACGAGGCGAGGATGGAAGAGAGGAGGGAGGAGGCAAGCAAAACCAATTGAGATTCTCCCTGTGTCAGAATCTAATCTTTGCATTTCATTATGGAAAATACATTTTTTGTAATTTGATGTGCTTTATCTTCATTTCTCTTCAGGTGAAGGACATGGTGAATGCAGGGAACCTTCTCTATAAACTGGGAAAAGTGGAGTTTGAGAATGTGTACTTTAGCTACACTGACGGGTAAGTCCTAAGATTTTGATTTATTTATATTTAGGTCTTGTTTGGACTGATGAAATGTTTTTAGGTTATACACAGAGACTGATTCAGAAACAGTTTGATGAATAATTATAGTTGTGGTAGTTCCAGCGTTCTCCTTTGATAGGCAACATAGGTCTGGGTGCCTTGTAAGGATCTGACGGCGAGTGGGTAATCTCCCTTTACCATCGGTCCTATTAGCCAACGTACAATCATTGGATAATAAAGTAGACAAATTACGAGCACATGTATCCTGTATAAGACCATAAGCAAACAGGACAATTCTCATCCAGAGGCGGCGCTCCTAGTGGCCGGGGACTTTAATGCAGGGAAACTTAAATCTGCTTTACCTCATTTCTACACGCATGTTAAATGTGCAGCCAAAGGGGGGGAAAAAACTCTAGACCACCTTTACTCCACACACGCACAGATGCGTACAAAGCTCTCCCTCGCACTCCATTTGGCAAATTTGACCACAATTATATCCTCCTGATTCCTGCTTACAAGCAAAAACTAAAGCAGTAAGCACCAGTGACTTGGTCAATAAAAAAGTGGTCAGATGAAGATACAGTACTGTTTTGCTAGCACAGACTGGAATATGTTCCAGGATTCTTCCGATGGCATTGAGGAGTACACTACATCAGTCACTGGCTTCATCAATAAGTGCATCAATGACGTCGTCCCCACAGTGACTGTACGCACATACCCCAACCAGAAGCCATGGATTACAGGCAACATCTGCACTGAGCTAAAGGATAGAGCTGCCCTTTTCAAGGAGCGGGACTCTAACCCGGAAGCTTTTATGAAATCACGCTACGCCCTCCGACGAACCATCAAACAGGCAAAGCATCAATACAGGACTAAGATTGAATCGTACTACACTGGCTACGACGCTCGTCGGATGTAGCAGGGCTTGCAAACTATTATAGACTACAAAGGGAAGCACAGCCGCGAGCTGCCCAGTGACACGCGCCTACCAGACGAGCTAAATTACTTCTATGCTCGCTTCGAGGCAAGTAACACTAAAACATGCATGAGAGCATCAGCTGTTCCGGACGACTGTGTGATCACACTCTCCATAGCCAATGTGAGTAAGACCTTTAAACAGGTCAACATTCACAAGGCCGCAGGGCCAAACGGATTACCAGGACGTGTACTCTGAGCATGCGCTGACCAACTGGCAAGTGTCTTCACTGACATTTTCAACCTGTGCCTGTCTGAATCTGTAATACCAACACGTTTCAAGCAGACCACCATAGTCCCTGTGCCCAAGAACACTAAGGTAACCTGCCTAAATGGACTACAGGTTTTTGGACGACCGAGCACAACTCCATTCTCATCGACAGGGCTGAGAGCTTCAAGTTCCCTGGTGTCCACATCACCAACAAACTATCATGGTCCAAACACACCAAGACAGTCGTGAAGAGGGCACGACAAAACCTGGGTCCTCAGATCTTCAAAAGTTTCTACAGCTGCACCATCGAGGGCATTCTGACTGGTTGCATCACTACCTGGTATGGCAACTGCTCTGCCTCCGACCACAATGCACTACAGAGGGTAGTGCGTACGGCCCAGTACATCACTTGGGCCAAGCTTCCTGCCATCCAGGACCTCTATACTAGGCAGTGTCAGAGGCAGGCCCTAAAAATGGTCAAAGACTCCGGCCACCCTAGTCATAGACTGTTCTCTCTACTACCGCACGGCAAACGGTACCGGAGCGCCAAGTCTAGGTCCAAAATGCTTCTTAACAGCCTATCAAACGGCTACCCAGACTAGTTGCATTACCCCCCCCCCCTTTTACGCTGCTGCTACTCTCTGTTTATTATCTATGCATAGTCACTTTAACTCTACCTAACTCTACCTACATATTACCTCAACTAACTGGTTCCCCTGCACATTAACTCTGTACCGGAATCCCCTGTATATATCCTCGCTATTGTTATTTTACTGCTGCTGTTTAATAGTTTTTAAAATGTTTTACTTATCTGTTTTTTACTTACAGTTATTTTTCTTAAGATTGCGCTGTTGTTTTAGGGCTTGTAAGTAAGCATTTCACAGTAAGGTCTACACCTGTATTATTAGGGCGCTTGTGACAAGTACAATTTTATTAAATATATATTTTGTGCTTCTGTGTGTTTTTGTTTTTTAAGGAAGGAGATCCTTAAGGACGTATCATTCACTGTGCAGCCAGGCCAGACTGTTGCATTGGTAAGATTGGATTCGAAGCTTCCGAGCATTACCCAGAGATTACGCACACTTGAGCAGTGTTTGATTTCTCTCTATCAGTCATGGGATGGTTTGTGTCTGGACCATGTGTAGTACAGATGTTTCTTGCTTCTCAACAGTTTGTGTCTTTGTTGACATCCCTAGGTTGGCCAGTCAGGGTGTGGTAAGAGCACCATCCTTCGCCTGCTCTTCCGTTTTTATGACGTCCAGGGGGGATGCATCCGCATCGATGGCCAGGACATCTCTAAGGTGAGTAATTTGCCCAGTTGCACAAAAATAGTTCCCAGACAAACTGCCTTGTTAGCAGATGATGTACAGTGCCTTGCGAAAGTATTCGGCCCCCTTGAACTTTGCGACCTTTTGCCACATTTCAGGCTTCAAACATAAAGATATAAAACTGTATTTTTTTGTGAAGAATCAACAACAAGTGGGACACAATCATGAAGTGGAACGACATTTATTGGATATTTCAAACTTTTTTAACAAATCAAAAACTGAAAAATTGGGCGTGCAAAATGATTCAGCCCCTTTACTTTCAGTGCAGCAAACTCTCTCCAGAAGTTCAGTGAGGATCTCTGAATGATCCAATGTTGACCTAAATGACTGATGATAAATACAATCCACCTGTGTGTAATCAATTCTCCGTATAAATGCACCTGCACTGTGATAGTCTCAGAGGTCCGTTAAAAGCGCAGAGAGCATCATGAAGAACAAGGAACACACCAGGCAGGTCCGAGATACTGTTGTGAAGAAGTTTAAAGCCGGATTTGGATACAAAAAGATTTCCCAAGCTTTAAACATCCCAAGGAGCACTGTGCAAGCGATAATATTGAAATGGAAGGAGTATCAGACCACTGCAAATCTACCAAGACCTGGCCGTCCCTCTAAACTTTCAGCTCATACAAGGAGAAGACTGATCAGAGATGCAGCCAAGAGGCCCATGATCACTCTGGATGAACTGCAGAGATCTACAGCTGAGGTGGGAGACTCTGTCCATAGGACAACAATCAGTCGTATATTGCACACATCTGGCCTTTATGGAAGAGTGGCAAGAAGAAAGCCATTTCTTAAAGATATCCATAAAAAGTGTCGTTTAAAGTTTGCCACAAGCCACCTGGGAGACACACCAAACATGTGGAAGAAGGTGCTCTGGTCAGATGAAACCAAAATGGAACTTTTTGGCAACAATGCAAAACGTTATGTTTGGCGTAAAAGCAACACAGCTCATCACCCTGAACACACCATCCCCACTGTCAAACATGGTGGTGGCAGCATCATGGTTTGGGCCTGCTTTTCTTCAGCAGGGACAGGGAAGATGGTTAAAATTGATGGGAAGATGGATGGAGCCAAATACAGGACCATTCTGGAAGAAAACCTGATGGAGTCTGCAAAAGACCTGAGACTGGGACGGAGATTTGTCTTCCAACAAGACAATGATCCAAAACATAAAGCAAAATCTACAATGGAATGGTTCAAAAATAAACATATCCAGGTGTTAGAATGGCCAAGTCAAAGTCCAGACCTGAATCCAATCGAGAATCTGTGGAAAGAACTGAAAACTGCTGTTCACAAATGCTCTCCATCCAACCTCACTGAGCTCGAGCTGTTTTGCAAGGAGGAATGGGAAAAATTTTCAGTCTCTCGATGTGCAAAACTGATAGAGACATACCCCAAGAGACTTACAGCTGTAATCGCAGCAAAAGGTGGCGCTACAAAGTATTAACTTAAGTGGGCTGAATAATTTTGCACGCCCAATTTTTCTGTTTTTGAATTGTTAAAAAAGTTTGAAATATCCAATAAATGTTGTTCCACTTCATGATTGTGTCCCACTTGTTGTTGATTCTTCACAAAAAAATACAGTTTTATATCTTTATGTTTGAAGCCTGAAATGTGGCAAAAGGTCGCAAAGTTCAAGGGGGCCGAATACTTTCGCAATGCACTGTATATAACATTGTTTGTTATATGTTGGTGGTCTTCTGGTTCAGTTATACAGTATAGTTAATATGATACACCTGGGTCGTGTTCATTAGGCACCAAATTAAGAAAAAACTATCAGGACGTTTGAAAACGTTTTTCCCGTTGCGTGTCCTAATGAACTTGACCTTGTATTAATATAGTGTGTTCTGAGCCTCTTGGTATCTGGGTGCAGGTGAAGCAGGTGTCTCTGCGTGCCCACATCGGCGTGGTGCCCCAGGACACGGTCCTCTTCAACGACAACATCCGCGACAACATCCGCTACGGACGAATCTCTGCCAGCGACCACGAAGTGGAGGAGGCGGCTATCGCCGCAGACATTCACGAGAAGATCCAGACGTTCCCAGAAGGTATGGAAATACCAGGCCTCTTTTGCTGGTTTCCCAGACACCGATTAAGCCTTGTCCTAGACTAAAACACTATTTCAGTGGAGATTCTCTATTGAGTCCAGGACTAGGCTTAATCTGTGCCTGGAAACCAGAACTGTATGTTGCCATTATATTTCTGTCTGTAGTTAATGTGAAGGTGGCTTATGGGTGTCAATATTGTTGTTTTAAGGGTTTGAATTTACTAACCACATTTGCAGAATAATTTTGACATCTTAATCTCCTCAAACAAGTGGGGAGATTTTGCGGCGTTCACACAGTAGCTGCCAGGTGCATTGTTAGTGTATGAGGTGAGTGACGTCTGTGTTTTCTGTCTGTCCCCCTCCCAGGATACGACACCCAGGTGGGCGAGAGGGGTCTGAAGCTGAGCGGGGGGGAGAAGCAGAGGGTGGCTATCGCCCGGACCATCCTCAAGGCCCCTCAGATTATCCTGCTGGATGAGGTAAACTTTCAGGAAGGGCCACCAGAAGGGTCAATGACCGTGTTCAAATAGATGCCCCGAGACACTGATCTTGGGTCAGTTTCATTTTTGTAAATTTATTTTTTTTGGCTAAGTTTAGGATTGGGGAGGGAAAGCTGGTCCTAGATCTTTACCTAGGAGAAACTTCACCCCGGAGCATTCAAATACTTTAAAAACACACTTCCTCCCTCCTCTCCTGAGCTTACACAAATTGATAGGTGAACACAATGGCTCTATCACTTAGCTTTCACCAGTCCAGCCATGTCAGATCAGATATTTCTTCAAGGACGAGAGGAAGCAAGGATGCATTCTTAACGTATTTGATGAGGGC
Organism: Oncorhynchus kisutch; assembly: GCF_002021735.2. Taxonomy (NCBI): domain Eukaryota; kingdom Metazoa; phylum Chordata; class Actinopteri; order Salmoniformes; family Salmonidae; genus Oncorhynchus; species Oncorhynchus kisutch. The sequence goes on from NC_034189.2 coordinate 36,942,495, forward strand.
CAATGTTTGCCCCCACACCACTGATCCTCCTGTCATATTGTGTTACAGTGGATTAATACAAGTTCACTGAACTTGAATATTTTTGTCATGTAATTTATCTCATAAAGTTTTCCCTCTGCACAGGCCACATCTGCTCTCGACACACAGACGGAGCGCAACATTCAGGCGTCGCTCACCAAAGTGTGCTCCAATCGGACCACCATCGTCGTGGCTCACAGGTAAGGGATGGGTCTCAGGTGGACAAAAATGCATGTATAAAGGGAACCCATACATTAGGATCAGTGGAGGCTGCTGAGGGGAGGATGGCTCATAATAATGGCTAGAACGGAGCGAATGGAATGGCATCATGATGTATTGGATACCATTCCACTCCAGCCATGACCACTAGCCTGTCCTCCTCAATTATGGTACCAACTAATACCCCTCTGTTAAGTTTATGTGGTTTGGATCTGTCTTTAGTCTGATTGTGAATCGTCTGTCTTCAGGTTGTCGACCATCATCGGTGCCGACCAGATTCTTGTTCTAAGTGACGGTCAGATAGCAGAGCGAGGACGGTGAGGGAATGGTTGAAAGAGTGATTGTTCTATTTCTGCACACTCCACAAGCCTATTCCAATCAAAATATTGTTTTATGCTCGTCAAGAAACAAACATCTAAAGAATGTATGTAAATGCCAAGAATGGGACAGGCCAATGTTTCTGATGCTTCTCACACTATAGTCCTATTCTCAAAACCATATAGTGGGAACATCTTGGCGATGATGTTAATGGTGATTGTGTGTCCCCATTGTAACTACATATTCTCCACTTTCTCCCTCCCAGGCATGATGAGCTGCTGGCTAAGGGAGGGTTGTACTGTGACATGTGGATGAAGCAGCAACATGCCCAGGACTCAGACTCAGCCTCTGACACAGAAGCCAAAGACAGGAAGTCTGAGAAACTACAGCCCCCATCAGTCACTGCAGGCCACGGGAGCCACTGAGTATAGAGTGAGAGGTTCAAGGATATGTAGACATTGTGAGGAGATGGAGGAGGACGAGAGATGCAGTGAGAGTATTAGATACCTCAAAAGGCTGTTTTGTCTGCACTTTTTTCAGGTATCTGTCCATCGAGGTTCATTCGGTCATGAGTGAAGTTTTAAGCAGATATTTATTGGGTATTTAATGTTTGATCATTCAATCAAAATGTTTGTGCCATGAATGCCTCGGGCCATTTGTTTTTAAGTGTATTCAGGATCGTGTTCATTAGGTTAACAGAAAATGTTTTAAAATGTTTTAAAATCTAAAATTAGTGTTTCTTATTGGACAAGTCCAGGAAGTCCCTCCTTATTGCAGTCTGTTTTGATCCGTTTTCTGCGTAATTAATCTCACTTGCCCCAATTTTTTTAAATTGAGTCAAATGCTCGTTAACGTGTCGGAAAAGATACTAGAACGAGTAGCAGAAGCAGGGCGGTAGCTCCCTCCCACACACTCTTTCTGCAAGTTACGGGCAAGTCTAGGGGCCAAATGTCCCCTCCCCTTCCAAAATGTGAAAGATATGAACACCTGCAAAATCCTAATTTATCCAAATAATCAGTGGCAAAAATCTGTGCACCTCGCTGTTGTCGCATCCCACAGTCTGTTGACATACACTACAATACCAGTTCTGTTACATGCGTCTGTCCACGAGAGATTAGTGCCTAATGAACATGACCAGGACTCTATAATTTGTCCTCTTGCTGTCTGAAGTCGGTTGACTGCAGCCGTCCAGAGAAGTGGCAACAAGTCCAAAGTAGACTAATACCTACCCTTAAGCGCAGGTATAAGGCAGTTTGGCACAGTGTCTCACAAAACTTTGAATTGTTGACTTAATGTTTAGGGGTTGACGAATGTATTAGTTTTATTTACAGCATCTAGAGATTATTTTATTTTTACTATACCCACTTTAAGCTTATTTTTTTAGCTATTATACAAGCAATAGACTTACATTATACTTTATAGACTAATTCAGACCGAATTGAATGTTTAAACAAAGAAATCTGTTGCACAAAAAAATGTTATAAGTACAAAGGTATGTGTACGAGAACTTCAACTTTAACATTTTAATTTGGTTATTAGTAAAACAGATATTTAGTCTGTGTTTGGTCTGTTTCACATCCAAGCTGCATCAATTTTACCCCAATCAGACTCGGGTCTAGGTGTTGACTGATGCATGCCAAATTAATCCTGTAACTTTTATTTGTCACCAATGGTGATCAATAAGAACTACTGGCAGTATATTAAAGAAAACAGAATCGGTAGAATTGACTAAATTCACAGAGGAAAAGCAAACATTTCTCTATGAATGAACTCAGAAAGCCTGTTTGTGCTGCTACCCGTTTTGAGTAAAGAACTACTGTCAGTGTATCTTTATTTTAATGGAAGAAATTAGTCTGTATTTGAATTTGTTAATATCTATGCCTTGCATTCCCAAGGCAGTGTGGAGTTTGTCAATATCTGTAGATAATAATCATACTCCATTTACAGTATGTATTGTCAAATTCTGTTTAATTTATTTTTTTAAAAGGGCCATAAGGGAAGATCTAGCCATTTAGCTGAACTTGAGTTATTTGAGAGAGAATGTGGACTTTACACTACCGTTCAAATGTTTGGGGTCACTTAGAAATGTCCTTGTTTTTGAAAGAAAAGCTCATATTTTTGTCCATTTAAATAACATCAAATTGATCAGAAATCAAATTGATCAGAAATACAGTTAATGATGTAAATGACTATTGTCGCTGGAATCGGCAGAGTAAAAAAAAAAAAAATATATCTACATAGGCGTACAGAGGCCCATTATCAGCAACCATCACTCCTGTGTTCCAATGGCACATTGTGTTAGCTAATTGAAGTTTATCATTTTAAAAGGCTAATTGATCATTAGAAAACCATTTTGCAATTATGTCAGCACAGCTGAAAACTGTTGTTCTAATTAAAGAAGCAATAAAACTGTACTTCTTTAGACTAGTTGAGTATCTGGAGCATCAGCATTTGTATGTTCGATTACAGGCTCAAAATGGCCAGAAACAAAGAATTTTCTTCTGAAACTTGTCAGTCTATTCTTGTTCTGAGAAATGAAGGCTATTCCATGCGAGAAATTGCCAAGAAACTGAAGATCTCGTACAACACTGTGTACTACTCCCTTCACAGAACAGCGCAAACTGGCACTAACTAGTTATGTGACTTCTGAAGGTAATTGGTTACACCAGATCTTATTTAGGGGCTTCATAGCAAAGGGGGTGAATGCATATGCATGCACCACTTTTCTGTAATTTTAAGACATTTGTTTTCACTTCACCAATTTGGACTATTTTGTGTATGTCCATTACATGAAATCGAAATAAAAATACATTTAAATTACAGGTTGTAATGCAACAAAATAGCAAAAATGCCAAGGGGGATGAATACTTTTGCAAGGCACTGTACAGCGCTGTGTACTACACCCTTCACAGAACAGCACAAACTGACTCTAAACAGAGTAGAAACAGGAGTGGGAGGCCCCGGTGCACAACTGAGCAAGAGGACAAGTACATTAGTGTCTAGTTTGAGAAACAGATGCCTCACAAGTCCTCAACTGGCAGCTTCATTAAATTGTACCCGCAAAACACCAGTCTCAACTTCAACAGTGAAGAGGCGACTCCGGAATGCTGGACTTCTTGGCAACGTGTCATTGGAACACAGGAGTGATGGTTGCTGATAATGGGCCTCTGTACGCCTATGTAGATATTCCACAAAGAATCTACCGTTTCCAGCGACAATAGTCATTTACAACATTAACAATGTCTACACTGTATTTCTGATCAAGTTGATGTAATTTTAATGGACAAAAAAATTGTATTTCTTTCAAAAACAAGGACATTTCTATGTGACCCCAAATGGTAGTGTTTATCTACGTGAAGTCCTTAGGGTTACGGGTTTGGGGTTGAAACAGAATTGGAAACTGCATTAATCAAGGGGAAGTGAAAACTGACATACTTAACATTCATATAGTGCACAGCGGACTTTACATCATGAAAAGCTGTCTGACTGTGAAATAATTAGATGAATCGCAATGCATTTGAGCATTTGTGACTGCAGGAGTAATACCAAAGAGTGGTCCTGCTAGCAAATCACTGCTCTACCACTACAGCAGTCAATAATTTGTAGGTGTACAATGTGCACAAACTGTTGCAGTCAAATTACTTACACGAATGCACCATGAGTTTGAAATGTTCTGTGCCAATGAGTGACATTGACACCACAGGAGGTTGGTGGCACCCTAACTGGGGAGAACGGGCTTGTGGTACTGGCTGAAGCAGAATCAGTGGAATGGTATCAAATACATCACTATTGGTTTCCATGTGTTTGATGCCGTTGCATTTGCACTGTTCCAGCTATTCTTTTTGATCAGGCCTCCCCTCAGCAGCCTCCACTGATTGACACAGAGAAAAATGTGTTTGTTTTGTCTTATATGTTAATAAAGGGTATAATTAAAGGTGTATTGTGATGAAGTGGGCTCTGTTTTTACTAATTTACCATATTGCTAGCTTTATATTATTAGACAACATTTTTTGCCATACAGTAACTTGCATAACATCCCAAGACTGTTCCTTCCCTGCCTTCATCTTAGCTGTTGATTGGTTTCTAAGCGGGCTTGGCAGCCATTACAACGGGTGTAACTGCTGTGCTAGCTAGTGCCGTTTTATAGATATTCAGCTAGAGTTTTCTCTTTCTAGTATTTGGCTAATTTTGGATAGACAGCATGGATTTCAACTAATTGTTTAGTGAATGAACATTTCAATTTTCTGACTTGGAGACCTGAAAGGAGCTGTGTAGCGACGCTCCCCGTCCAACCTGACAGAGCTTGAGAGGATCTGCAGAGAAGAATGGAAGAAACTCCCCAAATTTAGACAATTTTTTCCATACAGAATCTTTCCAGATCCTTGATATCATTCGTCTGTGCTTATGGAATGCCCTCTTCAATTCAAACCACAGCTTTTCGATATGGTTCAAGTCGGGAGACTGAGATGGCCATTGCACTCTTTAGATTTTGTGGTCAATTAACCATTTCTTTGTGTATGTTGATGTGTGCTTGGGGTTATTGTTGCTGCTCCAGTTTCAACTTCCATCTGACTGTGCTGCTGCTCCAGTTTCAACTGTTCTGCCTTATTATTATTCGACCATGCTGGTAATTTATGAACATTTGAACATCTTGGCCATGTTCTGTTATAATCTCCACCCGGCACAGCCAGAAGAGGACTGGTCACCCCACATAGCCTGGTTCCTCTCTAGGTTTCTTCCTAGGTATTGGCCTTTCTAGGGAGTTTTTCCTAGCCACCGTGCTTCTACACCTGCATTGCTTGCTGTTTGGGGTTTTAGGCTGGGTTTCTGTACAGCACTTTGAGATATCAGCTGATGTACGAAGGGCTATATAAATAAATTTGATTTGATTTGATTGTCTTGCTGGAAGATCCACTTGCAGCCAAGTTTCAGCCTCCTAGCAGAGGCAACCAGGTTTTGGCTAAAATGTCCAGGTACTTAGTAAAGTTACTAGCTACAGTGGGGCAAAAAAGTATTTAGTCAGCCACCAATTTCAAGGTCCTGGAGTGGCCTAGCCAGTCTCCAGATCTCAACCCCATAGAAAATCTGTGGAGGGAGTTGAAAGTCCGTGTTGCCCAGCAACAGCCCCAAAACATCACTGCTCTAGAGATCTGCATGGAGGAATGGGCCAAAATACCAGCAACAGTGTGTGAAAACCTTGTGAAGACTTACAGAAAACGTTTGACCTCTGTCATTGCCAACAACGGGTATATAACAAAGTATTGAGAAAAACTTTTGTTATTGACGAAATACTTATTTTCCACCATAATTTGCAAATAAATTCATAAAAAATCCAACAATGTGATTTTCTGGATTTTTTTTCTCATTTTGTCTGTTGAAGTGTACCTATGATGAAAATTACAGGCCTCTCTCATCTTTTTAAGTGGGAGAACTTGCACAATTGGTGGCTGACTAAATGCTTTTTTGCCCCACTGGAGGATGTTGTTAATACTTCTATGTTAAGTTTATTTAAGGAATTTTGATAAAGCCACAATCTAGAAGATGTCCTGCACTTCATTTGATTTGTAATAATGAAATGTACCCAGATAATGGAATATAATGCCTGATGAGCTTAGTACTACTTTCTTACACTATAATCATAATTCAAAATATTAGGTTATTACATTTTAAAAAGGCCTAATTCACAATAATGTGATTTGTACCGCATGCAAATGGTTTCTTCACACACCACACTAAGACATTATCTCATTCCACTACCTTTTCAAGATTTATTTTATGACATGAAAGTAAGCTTTGCTTTTATACTTACAAGACCATCAGGCTTTTTTTCAAGTGAGCTGTTTTGTCTTGTAGTAATGTGGTGCCTGCCTGTATTTCCCTAAACCTTAATTTTAGCAATACATGTCATTGAGATTTTTCTTTTGATAATACCATCCTTTGTTTGGTCAGTAGGTGCCCAACATAACAACTGGTGGTTGTGTGTTGGACACAGGCACTCATATAGATATAATGAGCTAGCCTGTCTGCATTCCTGATTTCTGTAACCGCTAGTTTACGTAATATTGACATAAGCTCAGAACCACTTGTTTTGCAAACATGTTCCTGTTTTATCAATTGCTGTGCTGATCAATGGACAGTTCATTTCCTCTGTCAAATTAATATGTAGCTTTAAGTTATCTTCGTATTTGTATTTATTTTTGCAGTGAAGATGATGACGCTACAATAATACACATTTACAATAGGCCTATATCTAAAAATACATACAGCCTGATGATAGATACATACACTGATGTCCCATGTTTCAGGAGCTGAAATAAAAGATCCCAGAAATGTTTCGTACGCACAAAAATCTTATTTCTATCTACTTTTGGGTACAACTTTGTGCTCTTAGTGAGCATTTCTTCTTTGCCAAGATAATCCATCCACCTTACAGGTGTGGCATATCAAGAAGCTGATTAAACAGCATGATCATTACACAGGTGCACCTTGTGCTGGGAACAATAAAAGGCCACTCTTAAATATGTTCATTTCTCTACCTTAAGCCAAATCTAATCTCATTTTAGAGAATTTAGCAGTACGTCCAACCGGCCTCACAACCGCAGACAACATGTATGATATTGTGTGGGCGAGTGGTTTGCTGATGTCAACGTTGTGAACAGAGTGCCCATGGTGGCTGTGGGGTTATGGTATGGGCAGGCATAAGCTACGGACAATGAACACAATTGCATTTTATAAATGGTATTTTTGTTGTTCTTTTTTGTTGGAAATATGTTGTATAACCCTTTTTTCTCCCCAATTGTTGATCTTGTCCCATCGCTGCAACTCCCCAACGGGCTCGGGAGAGGCAAAATTTCTCCTGCCCTGAGCCTGCCTGCCATCCTGTACCTTTGACCCACCTTTCTGTATTACTGACCTTTGCCTGCCCTGAGCCTGCCTGCCGTCCTGTACCTTTGACCCACCTATATGGATTAACGACCTCTGACTGCCCTGGACCTGCTTTTTGCCTGCCCCTGTTCAATTAATAAACTGTTGTTACTTTGACGTTGTCTGCATCTGGGTCTTACCTGAAACGTAATATCTGGGTATTCCTTTCCTTTGGCGGTCCTCATGAGAGCCAGTTCCATCATAGCACTTGATGGTTTTTGAAACTGCACTTGAAGAAACTTTAAAGGTTATTGAAGTTTTCTGCATTGACTGACCTTCATGTCTCAAAGTAATGATGGACTGTCGTTTCTCTTTGCTTATTTGACCTGTTCTTGCCATTATATGGACTTGGTTTTTTACCAAATAGGGCAATCTTCTGTATACCACCCCTACCTTGTCACAGCACAACTGATTGGCACAAATGCATTAAGAAGGAACGAAATTCCACAAATGACCTTTTAACAAGTTACACCTTCAAATGCATTCCAGGTGACTACCTCATGAAGCTGGTTGAGAGAGTACCAAGATTGTGCAAAGCTGTCATCAAGGCAAAGGGTGGCTACTTTGAAGAATCTCAAATATGTTTCACACTTTTTTGGTTACTAGATGATTACAAAATGTTTTATTTTATAGTTTTAATGTATTCACTATTAGGTCTACAATGTAGAAAATAGTACAAAATAAAGAAAATCCCTTGAATGAGTAGATGTGTCCAAACTTTTGACTGGTACTGTATATAATATATGTAGTCCTATAAAGTGCATTCGGAAAGTATTCAGACCTCTTGACTTTTGCCACATTTTGTTACGTTAAAGCCTTATTCTAAAATTAATTAAATTGTTATTTTTCCTCATCAATATACATACAATATCCCATAATGACAAAGCAAAAACAGGTTTTTTGAAATGTTTGCAAATGTATTCAAAACAAAAACAGAAATACGCTATTTATATAAGTATTCAGACACTTTGCTATGAGACTCGAAATTGAGCTCCGGTGTATCCTGTTTCCATTGATCATCCTTGAGAGTCCACCTGTGGTAAATTCAATTAATTGGACATGATTTTGAAAGGCACAAGTTCCCAAAGTTGACAGTGCATGTTAGAGCAAAACAATTTCCATGAATTGTCCATATGGCTCCGAGACAGGATTGTGCCGAGGCACAGATCTGGGGAAGGTTACCAAAACATTTCTGCAGCATTGAAGGTCCCCAAGAACACAGTGGACTCAATCATTCTTAAATGTTAGAAGTTTGTAACCACCAATGTATGGGTTATTTTGTGTAGATTGATGGATAAATTAATTAATTTAATCCATTTTAGAATAAGGTTGTGACGTAACAAAATGTGTAAAAAGTCAAGGGGTCTGAATACTTTCCGAATGCACTGTATACATCATTTTCATAGCAGGACACTGTAAAGTTCATTATCCATCTGAAGAAGGTTTGAATCCTAAGCAACCTGCCTACACTGTCACGCCCTGATCTGTTTCACGTGTCCTTGTGCTTGTCTCCACCCCTTTGCAGGTGTCTCCCATCTTCCCCATTATTCCTTGTGTATTTATACCTGTCGTTTGCCTGCCCCTGTGGTTACAATAAACGTTGTTACTTCACACTTGGGTCTTACCTTGATTCCTGATATACACATTGTTTGACGTACAGTAGACCAACATACCCACTGTAGTAGTTGAAAGCTTTGTGCATGTAAACCTTGGTAGAGCATGGGTAGAGTAGGCATTGTGGCGCTCATGTGAATTTCCTTTCTTTTTTTGGCTTCAGACCAATGCCTTCTTCTCACTTAAAACTTATTTTTTGGGGTTTTTAATGTCCATGGTTTTTACACCAAAATGTGATTATGCAACATTATTATATAACATTATAATACAACATAACACAGCAATACAAACCAAATAAAAATACATAATGACAAATGGCAACCGAAATAATTAGTTATATATCTTCCCTAACCTCTAAAACTACCCCCTAACCATAATTATAACCCCTATAGCTTTTGTCCTTGTGGGAAGAGGGAGAATTGTCCTTGTTTTACTATCCTTATGGGTACTTTGGGGTATGTCAGGTCCCACAAGGATAGAAGAACAAGAACACACACACATTGTGTGACTGTCAGTCATATGAAGTCTGAAGTGCTGCAGTTTATCGTAACACTCTCTGAGAAAGTTATCTAGGGTTTATTTCCAGAAGATAGAAGAAGCTGAGGAGATAATATAACGACATATGGAACGGTGTACATGTTATCAACAGGTTCCACTCAAGGTCAGAGCAACTTCACGGTGTTATTTGATTGATGCCCAATTAGCTGAGGTCATCTTGCAGGCCTTAAAGATGGGTTTACTATTAAAGGAATTAACAAACTTTTACATTTATTATATTTATTTGAAGAAGCAAAAGCATTCAGCATAAAACAACATGAGACCCTTCATACCACGAAAAAAAAAACACCTAGAAAACACTCAACCTTTTCTAGTAAGTGACCATTGGACTTTAAAAAATGCCTGATTGATTACATTTATAATTTATCGCTCTCACGTGCGTGCTTCTGTCCATTAACAACCAATGATGTGCTACATTTTTGAAGCATTTCTAACAATGCTAACGTCTTTTTCAGCCGAATCGCAAAATTCTCAAATCAGACCAAAGCACTTCGGTCAACAGCGCCAGAACCTAGCTAGCTAACACCAGTGTTTGGTTTTCACAAGACATAATGAGTCACATCTCATCCAAAAAGTTGACTCAAGTTTGCCAAAAAGCACCTGGATGATCACCAAGAGTCTTGGAAGAATGTTCTATGGACAGATGAGTCAAACGTATAACTTTCTGGACGACATGGATCCCATTATGCCTGGCGAAAACCAAACACAGCATTCCACAGTAGGAACCTTATACCAACGGGTCAAGAACGGGGGCGGTATTGTGATGATTTGGGGATGTCTATATGAAAATAGCTAAAAAGCAACAAATTTGAAGTTTTGGAACGGGTAAAAGTCCAGACCCAATCCCAATTGAGATGTTGTGGCAGGACTTGAAAATAACTTAAAAACCCACAAATATCGCTGAGTTAAAGCATTTCTTTATGGAAGAGTTGGCCAAAATTCCTCCACAGCATTGTGAGAGACTGATCAACAACTACAGGAAGTGTTTGGTTGGAGTCATTGTAGCTAAAGGTGGCACAACCAGTTAGTAGGTGTAAGGAGGCAATTACTTTTTCACACAAGGTTATTGGGTGTTGCATAACTTTGTTTATGCATTAAATTAAGTATGTATATAATGTTAGTTAATTCAGCTTCCCTATATCTAATACTAGGTTGTGGTTGAAGATCTGATAACATGCAGTATAGAAAATATGCAAAAGTGGAGAAAATTTGAAAATGGGTAAATACTTTTTCACAGCACTGTAACTAGTACTCACATCTGTATTCATAAAAAGGCTTTGGAAGGCTGGTCACACCACCATCCCAGACACCCTAGACCCACTCCAATTTGCAGACCGATATCAACCCAGAGCATATATTTCTCTACCACATCACCAAATTGCTGCCGCAAGCTCTGGACCATTACACCGGATCATCACCGCTAGCTAGCTGCAACCGAGTGGCTATTGTGGGCTAATGCATCTTGTCCAGAAGCAAACACCAGTTAGCCTTGAGCTAGCCTCGAGCTAGGCCCATCTCCCGGCCAGCCGACGGAGTATACCAGCAAATTCTTGGGCTACATTACCTCTTTAGCCAATTGGCCTGGACTCTTTATTGTCGTCATGGAGCCCCGCCGATCCATCAGGACTGGTCTGCCGACGTAATTGTCCGATATGGTTTTAACATCTGCTAACCCCGGCCTGCTAGCTTTCTGAACACTGTGTCTCCCGCTCGCCTAGCGTGGTAGTGACTAAACGAACGGCTCCCTGACTCACCTATTGCTGCTCACTGGACCCTATGATCACTCAGCTACACAGCTGATGCCTGCTGGACTATTCATTAACACTGTACCTCATTTTGTTTATCTGTCGGCCCCAGCCTCGAACTCAGGTCCTGTGTGGTCCTGTCTGCCGATTCATCACCATTTACCGTTGTTGTCTTAGCTCTCCCGACCAATCACCTGTGATTGCTTTATGCCTCTCTAATGTCAATATGCCTTGTCTACTGCTGTTTCGTTTAGTTCTTATTGTTTTATTTCCCTGTAGAGCCCGCAGTCCCGCTCAACAGATAGCTCTTTTGTCCCATCCCCCACGCATGTCGAGACCTCACTTGGCTTAACTGGTGCCTCCAGAGATGCAACCTCTGTCATTGTCACTCAATGCTTAGGTTTACCTCCACTGTACTCACATCCTACCATACCCTTGTCTGTACATTATGCCCTGAATCTATTCTGCCACGCCCAGAAATCTGCTCCCTTTATCATCTGTTCCCAACGCACAAGACGGCCAGTTTTTATAGCCTTTAGCCGTACTCTTATCCTACTCCTCCTCTGGTGATATATATAGAGGTTAACCCAGGCCCTGTAGCCCCCAGTACTACACCTATTCCCCAGGCACTCTCATTTGTTGACTTCTGTAACCGTAAAAGCCTTGGTTTCATGCATGTTAACATCAGAAGCCTCCTCCCGAAGTTTGTTTTATTCACTGCTTTAGCACACTCCGCAAAACCTGATGTCCTAGCCTTGTCTGAATCCTGGCTTAGGAAGGCCACCAAAAATTCTGAAATTTCCATCCCCAACTACAACATTTTCCGTCAAGATAGAACTGCCAAAGGAGGCAGAGTTAGCCTGCAGAGTTTTGTCTTTACTATCCAGGTCTGTGCCCAAACAGTTCAAGCTTCTACTTTTAAAAATCCACCTTTCCAGAAATAAGTCTCTCACTGTTGCAGCTTGTTGCCTCTCAGCCCCCAGCTGTGCCCTGGACACCATATGTGAATTGATTGCCCCCAATCTATCTTCAGAGTTTGTACTGTTATGTGACCGAAACTGGGATATGCTTAACACCCCAGTCATCCTACAATCTAAGCTAGATGCCCTCAATCTCACACAAATTATCAAGGAACCTACCAGGTACAACCCTAAATCTGTAAACATGGGCACCCTCATAGATATCATCCTGACCAACTTGCCCTCCAAATACACCTCTGCTGTCTTCAACCAGGATCTCAGCGATCACTGCCTCATTGCCTGCATCCGTAATGGGTCCACGGTTAAACGACCAACCCCATCACTGTCAAACGCTCCCTAAAATACTTCAGCGAGCAGGCCTTTCTAATCAATCTGGCCCGGGTATCCTGGAAGGATATTGACCTCATCCCGTCAGTAGAGGATGCGTGGTTGCTCTTTAAAAGTGCTTTCTTCGCCATCTTAAATGAGCATGCCCCATTCAAAAAATGTAGAACTAAGAACAGATATAGCCCCTGCTTCACTCCTGACTTGACTGCCCTTGACCAGCACAAAAACGTCCTGTGGCCTAGTGCAATAGCATCGAATGCACAAGCCCCCCCCCCCCCCGCTTCTCCTTCACCCAAATCCAGATAGCTGATGTTCTGAAAGAGCTGCAATATCTGGACCCCTACAATCAGCTGGGCTAGACAATCTGGACCCTCTCTTTCTAAAATTATCCACCGCAATTGCAACCCCTATTACTAGCCTGTTCAACCTCTCATAGCATCTGAGATCCCTAGAGATTGGTAAGCTGCCGCGGTCATCCCCCTTTTCAAAGGGGGAGACACTCTAAACCCACCTGTTACAGACCTATATCCATCCTGCCCTGCCTTTCTAAAGTCTTCGAAAGCCAAGTCAACAAACAGATCACCGACCATTTCGAATCCCACTGTACCTTCTCCGCTATGCAAACTGGTTTCCGAGCTGGTCATGGGTGCACCTCAGAGACGCTCAAGGTTCTAAACAATACGATAACTGCCATCGATAAAAGACAGTACTGTGCAGCCGTCTTCATCGACCTTCATCATCACCGCATTCTTATCGGCAGACTCAATAGCCTTGGTATCTCAAATGACTGCCTCGCCTGATTCACCAAGTACTTCTCAGATAGAGTTCAGTATGTCAAATTCGAGGACCAAATCGGAAGGCCTGTTGTCTGGACCTCTGGCAGTCTCTATGGGGGTGCCACAGGGTTCAATTCTTGGGCTAACTATTTTCTCTGTAAACATCAATGATATATATATCAATGTCGTCGCTCTTGCTGCTGGTGATTCTCTGATCCACCTCTACGCAGCCCTTCTTTGGAGACTGTGTCAACAAACCTCCAAACAAGCTTCAATGCCATACAACACTCCATCCGTGGCCTCCAACTGCTTTTAAGTGCTAGTAAAACTAAATGCATGCTCTTCAACCGATTGCTGCCCGAACCCTGCACAACTAACATCACTACTCTGGACGGTTCTGACTTAGAATATGTGGACAACTACAAATACCTAGGTGTCTGGTTTGACTGTAAACTCTCCTTCCAGACTCGCATTAAGCATCTCCAATCCAAAATTAAATCTAGAATCGGCTTCCTATTTCGCAACAAAGCTTCCTTCACTCATGCTGCCAAACATACCCTCGTGAAACTGACTATCCTACCGATCCTCGACTTCGGCGATGTCATTTACAAAATAGCCTCCAATACCCTACTCAATCAATTGAATGCAGTCTATCACAGTGCCATCCATTTTGTCACCGAAGCCCCACATACTACCCACCACTGCGACCTGTATGCTCTCGTTGGCTGGCCCTCACTAAATATTTGTCGCCAAACCCACTGGCTCCAGGTCATCTATAAGTCTTTGCTAGGTAAAGCCCCATCTTATTTCAGCTCACTGGTCACCATAGCAACACCCACCCGTAGCACGTGCTCCAGCAGGTATATTTCACTGGTCATCCCCAATGCCAACACTTCCTTTGGCCGCCTTTCCTTCCAGTTCTCTGCTGCCAATGACTGGAACAAATTGCAAAAATCTCTGAAGCTGGAGTCTTATACCTCCCTCTCTAACTATAAGCATCAGCTGTCAGAGCAGCTTACCGATCACTGCACCTGTACACAGCCCATCTGTAAATAGCCCACCCAACTACCTCCTCCCCATATTGTTATTTGTTTTGCTATTTTGCACCCCAGTATCTCTACTTGCTCATCATCATCTGCACATCACATCACTCCAGTGTTAATTGTAATTGTAATTGTAATTATTTCGCCACTATGGCCTATTTATTGGCTTTACCTCCCTAATCTTACTACATTTGCACACACTGTATGTAGATTGTTCTATTAAGTTATTGACTGTACGTTTGTTTATCCCATGTGTAACTCTGTGTTGTTTTTGTCGCACTGCTTTGCTTTATCTTGGCCAGGTCGCAGTTGTAAATGAGAACTTGTTCTCACCTGCCCGACCTAGTTAAATAAAGGTGAAATAAAAAATAAAATAAATACCTCTCCAGCAGATCCACAAATCTCTATTGCACTCCACACTCCCCTCTCCCACCTGGACAAAAGGAACACCTATGTGAGACTAATGTTCATTGACTACAGCTCAGCATTCAATAACACAGTGCCCTCCAAGCTCATCACTAAGGTAAGCACCCTGGGACTGAACACCTCCTTCTGCAACTAGATCCTGGACTTCCTGATGGGCCTCCCCCAGGTGGTGAGGGTAGGCAACAACACATCTGCCATGCTGAACCTCAACACTGGTGCCCCTCAGGGGTGCGGCTTAGTTCCTTCCTGTACGCCTTGTTCACCCATGACTGCGTGGCCAAGTACAACTCCAACACCATCATTAAGAGTGCTGATGACACAACGGCGGTAGGCCTGATCACTGATGACAATGAGACCACTTAAATGGAGGAGGTCACAGACCTGGCAGTGTAGTGCCGGGACAACAGCTTCCGCCTCAACATCAGCAATACAAAGGAGCTGACCGTGGACTACAGGACACGGAGGACCGAGGACGCCCCATTCACATCGAACGGGCTGTAGTGGAGCGGGTTGAGAGCTTCAAGTTCCTCAGTGTCCACATCACTATCAAGGTCCATACACACCAAATCAGTCGTGAAGAGGGCACGACGACGCCTCTTCTCCCACAGGAGGCTGAAAAGATTTGGCATGGGCCCTCAGATCCTCAAAAGGCTATACAGTTGCACCATTGAGAGCATCTTGAATGGCTGCATCACCGCTTGGTATGGCAACTGCTTGGCATCCGACAGCAAGGTGCTACAGAGGGTAATGCGCACGGCCCAGGACATCATTGGGGCCGATCTCCCTTCCATCCAGGTCCTCTATACCAGGCGATTTATGAGGAAGGCCCTAAAAATGTGCTAATTCTCCAGAAACCCAAGTCATAGACTGTTCTCTCTGCTACCGCACGGCAAGCAGTACCGATGCACCAAGTCTAGAACCAACAAGACCCTGAACAGCTTATACCCCCAAGGCATTAGGCTGCTAGGTAGTTAGTTAAATAGTTAACCAAATAGCCACCCGTATTATCTGCATTGACACTTTTCTTGACCCCACTGACCCTTTTTGTCTCATTACATATGCTGCTGCTACTGTTCCTTATCTGTCTGTATTCTGTCCTTGAGTTGCGTTCCCATGCAAAACTAGACAGATAGCTAACAACTAAGTCTTCAATAAAACTCCCAAGGCGTGACTTTTCTTGAATGAATATATTGAAAACGTTTATGTTGTGAAACTGCAAAATACAGAAAAGAATATACTTTAGTATTCAATTCACACCGACATACTGTAGCTGTACATTAAACATTTGAAGTTGCATAAATACAAAGCACGTGCTAAGGTACCATGCATCTGGCATGATGCCAAACCATATAGCTAATTGTTACTCATATGGTAATTGGCTCCTTTCATTACTCTAATGTACAACCATTTATGTAGAATAACAAAGCATATTACACTAGGAACAGTAACAAAACTACAGTATTGTATATTTTACAATTCGTTTGCATGACGCACGAGCAAAGTAATACAGCTAACGACATACATTTAAAGGCATTGCAATTTGTGAGTAAATGCAACCAATATTGATATGTAAGCAACTCTATCAATAACAAGATTATCATCATTAGCTAAATGCTTGAATCGAACTTACAAACAAATATTTCCAAGGCTGAAGCGTGACAAGAAATAACCGAAAGACCTGCACCGTAGCGTTGTTTGTAGCTGCTTCTTTGCGTGCAAAACAAATTCTGTACTTCCTGTTTGCGTCGTCTTTCTAAGTACCAGAAAGCGCCACTAGGGGGCAAATAACGCCATTGAACACAATGAAAATCCAATTTAACCATTGTAATAAAATAATCTGTTACCTTCTAACAGGATGGCAGCACACTCCCCGCCTGGCATAATGAAATTGTGCCACTATGAAATAAAACATATCAAGAAACAAATAATGTCCTTTCTATTTTTATCTTTTGTCTCTAGGATGCTTCAGAAAGAAGAACAACAATCTCTGAGATTGGTCTCAGAAACACCTTAGCAGCTCCTTGCTTGACAATTTTTAGTTCTACTTTCCTAACCTTTTTGTCAGTACTGGGAAAGGTTTTTACCACAAGCCCGACTGGCCAGTAATTTCTGTGTGCCTGACTGTCTTTCAATAAGACAACATCTCCCACTTTTACATTTGGCTTTTCTGCTGTCCATTTTCTGCGTCTCTGCAGCGTTGTCAGGTACTCCTGTCTCCACCTTTTCCAAAAGGTGTCAGCGAGACACTGGACTTGCTTCCACTGTTTTCCATGAAGGTCGTTCATGCTGAAGTATCCAGAAGGGGCTGAGGTAGCGCTGGTCTTTTGTGTAAGTAATATTGAGGGTGTGAGAATGGTAGGCATGTCAGGGTCGGTTGATACTGACACTAAGGGTCTCGCATTGATTATTGCCATAACTTCAGACATAAGAGTGCTCAAGACCTCATGTGTGAGACGAGTGGAGCCCGTCTGAAACAGCATAGCATCAAGAATACGTCTGGCAACCCCAATGAGTCTCTCCCAAGAACCACCCATATGAGACGAGTGTGGAGGATTAAATATCCAAGTACATCCCTTATCTGAGAGGTATTTAGTCAGTTCTGAGTCATTTGTGTCGATACCCAGTTCCCTGCAGGCACCTATGAAGTTTGTACCTCGATCAGACCGTAGCACTTTTGCTGGACCACGGATAGCGAAAAAACGCCTCAGCGCGTTGATGAAGCTGGATGTGGACATGGATTCGATAAGCTCGATATGGACTGCTCTAGTAGACATACATGTAAAGAGCACCGCCCAGCGCTTGGAGTCTGCACTACCACCTCTAGTGCGACGAGTTATGACATTCCATGGTCCAAACACATCAAGTCCAACGCTGGTGAATGGTGGTTCAGATGTGAGTCTGTCTGCAGGCAAGTCAGCCATTTTTTGGTCAACTAACCTCCCTCTAACCTTGCGGCAGGTGACACACTTGTGAATGATACCAGAGACCAGACGTTTGCTCCCAATAATCCAGAAGCCTGCTGCTCGAATAGCTCCATCTGAAAAATGACGGCCTTGGTGAGCCACTTGCTCGTGATAATGTCTTACCAGCAGAGTGGCAACATGATGTGTCCGTGGGATGATGAGAGGATGTTTTTCGTCTTGTAACATGTCGGCGGAGGATAAGCGGCCTCCCACCCTCAGCAACCCATCCTCATCAATCACTGGGTTCAGCTTTTTGAGTGTACTTTGCTTTGGGAACTCTTTTCCTTTTTCAATGCATTTGAATTCCTCTCTGAAGGCTTCATGTTGCACACAGTGAATGATTGCTGTTTTGGCTTGTGACAACTCACTTGTACCGCATGGTTTATTACAGTCATGCCAGCCTTTGCAGCTGGTGTTGTCTGCACCTTCATGGAAGGATCTTGCAACATGAATGAGTCGTGCTGTGGCTCGATTGAGAGTTTTCCAGCTTGAGAACCTCTCAAAGCGATGAGAGCCGAGTTGAGCTCCAGAAACTTTAGAGGCAAAGACAGTGACGTCTGGTCGAATCTCTGCATCTGTGTGAGGCTCTACAAGGTCAAAATTGATGTTCTCAGGCTTACTCGAGTTTGTTTGGGTCAGGAACGGTGGACCTGAGAACCAACTAGTGTGTTTTAAGAGCGCAGCAAGTATGGGCCTGGTTGCATGGTCTGCTGGATTGCTGTCAGTGTTTATATAGCACCACTGATCTGGATGGGTAGACTTCCTGATGCGAGTTATCCTATTGGCAACATAAACATAGAATCTTTTGGTGACATTGTGGATGTAACCGAGAACTATCTTACTGTCTGTGTAGAACTTGGCTGCATGTATATCAATGTCAATTTCGTCTTTGATCAGTTCATACATCTCAACAGCTAGCAAAGCCGCACACAGTTCTAGGCGTGGGATAGTGTGGGCCGGACGAGGGGCCAATTTTGATTTCCCCATGACAAATCCAACATGGCATTGACCTTCCGAGTCAATAACTCTCAGGTAGGCTACCGCTCCTATGGCTACTGTAGAGGCATCCGAGAAGATGTGTAGCTCTCTTCTTTGAGTGGTAGACAAGGAGACTGGGATGTAGGTCCGCTGAATATTCATATGTTCCAACTCCATCAAAGATTCCTTCCACATTTTCCATTCCTCTTCTTTTTCTGTGGGAAGAGGGGCATCCCACTCACTCTGATCAGAAGAGAGTTCTCTGATTAAGGCTTTACCTTGCATTGTTATTGGAGCCACGAACCCAAGGGGGTCATAAAGACTATTCACTGTGGACAGGATGCCTCTCCGCGTAAAAGGCTTCTCATTGTGGGACACCTGGAATGAGAAGCTGTCTGTTTCCAGGTTCCAGGAAAGTCCCAGACTCCGTTGAAAGGGGAGAGGATCCACTCCTAGGTCCAGATCTTTTAAGTCTTTCGCACGGTCCTCCATAGGGAAGGCTTCCATAACTGTTTTGCTATTGGATGCAATCTTGTGTAGTTTCATGTTGGACTCCGCCAACATTGCTTGTGTTTTTCTTAGAATGTTGACAGCTTCTTCTGTAGTAGCTACTGATGTCAGACCATCATCGACGTAGAAGTTCCTCACTACATATTGCTTGGGTTCTGACCCATGTTCCTTCTCACCCTGTAGCGCTGCTCGTCTCATGCAGTAGATGGCTACGGCTGGTGAAGGGCTGTTCCCAAATACATGCACTTTCATCCTGTACTCGGTTATGTTTCCATCTGGGTTGTTGTCTTCATACCAGAGAAACCTTAAGTAATCTCTGTGATCCTCACGTACACCAAAACAGTAAAACATTTGCTGCACATCTGCTGTTAGTGCAATGCAATCCTTGCGGAAACGCATTAGGACACCCAAGAGTGTGTTGTTTAAGTCTGGACCACTGAGCAGAACATCGTTAAGTGACACGCCTTGACACTTAGCACTGGAGTCAAATACTACTCGTATTTGTTCAGGCTTTTGTGGATGGTAAACACCAAATATGGGCAGATACCAACGTTCTTCGTCTCCCTCTAGTGGCTGTGAAGGTTCGGCTTGGTCGTTATCCAGCATCTTCTGCAAGAAGTCAATAAAATGACGCTTCATGTCAGGCTTTTTGTCTAAAGTCCTGCGAAGTGATGTGAGACGGTTCATGGCCTGCTCCCTGTTATTAGGAAGGCGACGTCTAGTGGGGCGAAAGGGTAGTGGAGCCACCCAGTTGTTTCCATCATCCTGGAAAACCTGTTTGTCCATAATGTCCAAGAAGGCTTTGTCCTCCACTGATGGTGCTGGTTTATCATCGTCTTGTGTTTTGTCGAACACGGAACATCCCAGGCTGTCTGTGTTCACAGTTGTGTTTGGATCTCTCAAGTGCACTGTAGAGGGAGAGATGTGTTTCTGAGCTACGCTGTTGTAGTTCTCTTTCACCTGGATGATGTCAGGGCAAGGGCTCAGATAGGATGTGCGACCATTTTGAAGTATGTTTGTCCTGAACACGTTAACATTGGCTGGTCGGTGAGCCGTTCCCAGACAGACCTCACCTACGATGACCCACCCGAGGTCGAGTCGCTGTGCATAAGGAGTGTCGTGGGGCCCATTGATTTGCTCTCGTACCTTGTGTACCCTTAAGATGTCTCGTCCTAAGAGCAGGAGGATGGGAGCGTCTGGGTCCACAGCTGGAATTCTGTCCATAACTGGTTGCAGATGGGGATGATGATACGCAATGTCGGGGGAGGGAATCTCCATCCTATCGTCTGGCATCATATCACACTCTATCAGGGTAGGGAGAGTGAGCTGCATGTGTCCATCTATAGACTCCACCATGAAGTTGACAGCTCTCCTGCCCGAAGTCTCTGTTACCCCAGAACACGTCTTCATGGTGTATGGAGCAGAGTTGTCATTGATGTTGAAGAGATTGAAAAACTCTGTCTTGGCCAGAGATTTGTTACTCTGTTCATCAAGCACTACATACATTTTGACAGCTTTCTCTCTTTTCCCAGCCGGATAAGCTTTGACTAGGCATATTTTTGAACATGATCTTGGATTGACTGCCTCACCACAGATCTCTGTACACTTTGAGGTGACAGATAGAAGAGCATCGTCACCCTGCTCCCCGCCATGCTCTGTCTCTGCTGTAGCGGTGTCTGTATTTGTAGGGGCTGGGCCTGGATGCAGAGCAGCAAGATGCCTGTCGCTGTCGCACTCAGAGCACTTGATTGAAACCTTACAGTCTTTAGCTCTGTGCTGAGTTGACCAACAACATCGGAAACAAATGCCATTGTCTTTGAGATATGATTTGCGCTCATCTAGAGTTTTGTATCTAAACCCACGACACTTAAGAGGATGAGGCTTGTTATATGTATTGGGCAGTGACGGTCAGGGTTTTCAACCTTTGTCTTGCTGGGTTTGGTTTGGTGGTCTGAGGCCTCAGATGACACATCTGTCTTGTATACAGTCACAGGTGTCTTGCTGCTGTACCTGGTAGGTTTCTCAGTTTTCATGGACACCTGGTTAGTTGAGGTGTAGAGGGTGAAGCTGGGGTAATTTCTAATTTTCGCCTGGTTCCTGATGAATCTCGAGAAGAACGAGAATGGTGGGAATGCTACCCGATAGTCCTCCTTATATTTGGATCCCTGTGCTATCCATTTTTCTTGTAAACTGAATGGAAGTTTCTCTACAATAGGGTTTACCCCCCGAGATGTGTCCAGATAAGCGAGGCCTGGAAGGTACCCTTCTACTTTAGCACACTCCAGTTCGAGAAGAATGTCACCTAGTTCTCTTAGTTTGTGATTGTCTTTGTTAGCCAGTTTTGGAAAATCATCAATTTTCTTCAACAGTGCATTCTCGATCACTTCAGGTGGACCATAGCACTCTTCTAGTCGTTGCCAGACCATGTTAAGTCCTGCTGTTGCGTTGAAAATATGGACAGATCTAATTCTGTTTGCTTGCTCAGACGACTCTGCCCCTAGCCACTTGGTAATTAGATCTAACTCTTCCCTGGCTGATAAATTCAAGTCTCTGATCGCATTGAGAAAGGATGCTTTCCATGCCCAATCATTTTCAGGGCGATCATCAAACTTCAGGAGTCCGGAACTCACCATCTCACGTCGTAGGAGGTACTTGGTGAGGTCTGGTGCCACTTGTGACTCAGGAAAGTTGTGTGTGTGTGACTGGAAGTGGGCTTGCTTTCCATTTCCACCATGCTGCTGTTCATTTCTTTTGAACGGAGAGTCTCTGCTCGTGTTCTGTTGTTTGCTACTTTCTGGATTATGGCATGTAGCTGGGTCAACACTAAGCTCTTGTTTCTCCACTTCAAATGGAAGTTCAGCAAAGTAGGGCCTAGCATGTTGTTGCACATACTCACATGTACGTTGGACTGGACTTAAGGGCTGTGTCCCTGTGTCTAGTTCTTTGCGAAGCTCTCTGCATTCTGATCCTACAACTTCTTCAAAGGCTGCAGCTTCAGCCAACGCAGCAGCAGCTGCTCTCTCAACTTGGAGAACATATAAACTTGCCTCGAGGTCAGCTTTTTGCTTCAACAAGCTGGCCTCTATTTCTGCCTTTTGTTTCATCACAGAAGCTTCCTTCTCAGCATAAGAGACTTGTGCGCGTGCTGAGTCCGCCTTGGCGCGTGCTTTGATGGCTGCAGAACTCGCGGTTGAGGATCTGCTTGACTGTTTTGATGACCTTGATCTTGTAGATTGAGACTTGGTCCCAATGTGCTGAAGAGGCTCTTCCATCTCTCTCTGTTGAACACCTGGCTCTGGTTGTTGCATCATAGACTCCTGGTCTTCCCTAGGAAGAGAGGCTTTGTTTGCTGATGAACGTAGAAACAAAACCACCGTGTGTGGTTATTTTTGAGCTTGAGCCCGATGTGATGATGTTTTTTCACTATTCTGTCCTTGAGTTGCGTTCCCATGCAAAACTAGACAGATAGCTAACAACTAAGTCTTCAATAAAACTCCCAAGGCGTGACTTTTCTTGAATGAATATATTGAAAACGTTTATGTTGTGAAACTGCAAAATACAGAAAAGAATATACTTTAGTATTCAATTCACACCGACATACTGTAGCTGTACATTAAACATTTGAAGTTGCATAAATACAAAGCACGTGCGAAGGTACCATGCATCTGGCATGATGCCAAACCATATAGCTAATTGTTACTCATATGGTAATTGGCTCCTTTCATTACTCTAATGTACAACCATTTTTGTAGAATAACAAAGCATATTACACTAGGAACAGTAACAAAACTACAGTATTGTATATTTTACAATTCGTTTGCATGACGCACGAGCAAAGTAATACAGCTAACGACATACATTTAAAGGCATTGCAATTTGTGAGTAAATGCAACCAATATTGATATGTAAGCAACTCTATCAATAACAAGATTATCATCATTAGCTAAATGCTTGAATCGAACTTACAAACAAATATTTCCAAGGCTGAAGCGTGACAAGAAATAACCGAAAGACCTGCACCGTAGCGTTGTTTGTAGCTGCTTCTTTGCGTGCAAAACTAATTCTGTACTTCCTGTTTGCGTCGTCTTTCTAAGTACCAGAAAGCGCCACTAGGGGGCATATAACACCATTGAACACAATGAAAATCCAATTTAACCATTGTAATAAAATAATCTGTTACCTTCTAACAGGATGGCAGCACAGTCTGGTTGACTAATCGCTTCATTCCTAGTTATACATACAGATCTATCTCAATTAACTCATACCCCTGCACATCAACTCTGTACTGGTACCCTGTTTATACCCTGTTTATATAGCCAAATTATCGCTACTCATTGTTTATTTATTATTCGTTTTACAATTACGTTTTATAACTTTTCAATTATTTCTCTATTTTCCTTCTCTCTGCATTGTTGGGAGGGGCCATAAGTAAACATTTCACAGATTTTCTGCACCTGTTGTTTACAAGGCATGTGACAAATACAATTTGATTTGTAATGCATTGACATTTCTACTCCTCATTTTGATAGGACTTGCAGGAATGATCAAATGTTTTTTTCTTATCCATCTTAATCTTCTGTAGTTAAGATGTTGGTATACTGACTGGATACAGCCTGTCATCTACTGGCCATATATGAGATTGCGTAACATTATATTTGAACATGCTTGTTATCCAGGGGGCTCTAGGACCCGGTTCAGGCAGTGTTTTGTAGGAAAGTGTCGATTGTCGAGTGATGGAATACTTTGCTCCTGTATGCCGCGACAAGAATAAGGACAATTTACAAGTGGATACAACAAAATGACCATTAATTGTTATTTTTTACTTTTAATATCTCTTCGCGTAAAACGGGTTATTTGTTGGGAGCTTCAATTCACTAAATCGCTTTCCAGCACCAGCTTGTCTTGAGAAGGTGAGTGTTGTTATAAACAGCAACAGATCTAAACTAGCTAATTTAGCTAGCTAGCTATCTTGATAGGTTGACTGACTGAAAAACACACAAATGGTAGCTGGAAAAAAATTACTACTGTAAATCTGACGCTCTGTCGTCACAGTCACATTGTTTAATGTGGCTAAACAATGCCACAGGGGAATATGCATCTTGATTCCTATGATGATATCTGTCGTGCTCAAGAAAGGATTCCATAAGAGCCATATAACGTTTTTGTAAAACATAATCTGAAGCATTTGTTTAAAGTTCCATATCACATGACAACAAAAACAATGGAGTAATAGGGTTTAATAGTTTTTTGGGGGGTTATGATAATAAAGTGCATTTGTTCTTTCATTGAAGTCATGTACATCCAAATTAATCATTGTATTAGTTGAAATTACAATGTGCACAGTGACCTCTCTCTGAACTGGAGCTTGTGAGGGCTTGTTCCAACATTCCAAGCTACTCCATGGTACATGTGTCGGCATACCACTGTAACCTAATTCTAGTGTGATATTTTGAATGAATATCAGTTGATGAAATGTGATGTGTCTTAAGTGCCTTGACTGAATCAGAATTGGTCCACCGCCCACCCCAGATGACACTATGGGGTGTGGATTCACCTGACTGGCTGGGATGCTGTTAGGAGCCATGACGGAAGCACTAACCATATCGTAAAGTTCACAGCCCGATATAGCAGGGCTGTCATGGATCTCCTAGGCATATTGAAGTCTGTTGAATGATTATAGACTTGGAAGAGATGCTTGCTGTGTTTTGCTTCATAGTACAACACACACCTCAAGGAGATTCAATCTGCTCTTGACCCTGATACATTAAGTAGGGTATAGCAAAATAATGAACAGGTGTTCACTTTTAATCGCTGCTGGGAGAGTTATGAATGGAAGAAGTTAGACTAGTTGAATGTCATCATGAATAGCAGTTTAGAATAGGATACAAATACGGTCCGGTGAAAATACTGGAAGACTAATTTCATGCAGTCTATGATTTTCTTTGCCTGTCCTGCCTTTTTTAAATCTCTTAACATACATGCGGACCAGGTTTCTGATCTTGAGCCCTATGTGTAGGCTTAATGTGGTAGTAATATGTCTGTTATAGTGAATACTCTTTCCCCTCCCTGTCTCCCCAGCTCCCAGCCACCATGGTGGTAGTGCAAAGCTACTGTGAGGCCAGCGCTTCCATCTCCGAAGCCTGGCTGGAGGGCGGCATCTCGCCCTGCTTCTACTTCACCCTGGTGGCCACCGTCCTGCTTACCCTCTCCTTCTTCTTCGGCGCCTTCCACTGCGTCTGCTACCGCCGCTACGGCACCGAGATGGAGCCCAAGTTCGTGCCGCGCTCCCGCCTCTATGGCCTCCAACTGGCAGTCTCCCTGCTCCTCCTGCTGCAGTTCCTAGGGGGGCTGGTGTGGAGGGCAGCCGGAGGAGGGGAGCTCCCCGGGTATGTGGTGCTTTACGGATGCCTGTCCATGCTGGGCTGGGTCTGGGCAGTGGCCCTGCTAAGGCTGGAGAGGATGAGGGTGCTGGTGAGGGACCGGACACAGGGCCACAGCATGGTGCTGCTGCTCTTCTGGGCTGTGGCATTTTCAGCTGAGAACCTGGCCTTCGTCTCCTGGGCCAGCCCCTACTGGTGGTGGGGCCTGGAGAACACACAGAAGCAGGTGAGAGAGGAGGAGGGGTATGTTCAGGAGGGTGTAACATTATAGAATGTCCTCAATCTACAAATTACTCAGAGAGACACGTCTGTTATACATAATGCACTGGAGTCTGTTTAGGAGGGTGTAGCATTACAGGACTTTCAGAAATAAATATATTGTTGTATAACATACATGTTTAACTGTCAGGTTAAGATCTTTTCATTGCCTTTCTATCTGCAACGTTACAAACATTTCACCCATTTGGAATGAACCTCACAGCTCAACTGTCAGTGAGGATAAACTGCCATCCCACTCCATAGTTTCACTGAGGTTGTTCAAATGTTGACATATAATGTTGCTTGATATAAGTATTAAACTTAGTTTCAACACTCCATTACACAAGTGTAGTAGTGGGCTTTCTAAAAAATTAAGTTAGTCTGCTCATAGGGTGTGATATCCATGTAAATGGGACACATAGGCTAGATGTAATATGGTTATTTTCAAGTACCTACTTAATAACCTCTAAATCCCTTATTCATCATGGGTGTTGTGGTTGTAGTTATTTTTTTAAACAGTCTATTTCAAAGCAGTTTCTCACAAGTAGACTGCTAAAATAGGAACTGATTTTCCAACCATGACACAACAGTGGAAGGGAGGTGAGCCATGATCATTATTCAGCTATGAGTAACTCTAGAAGTGCTTAGTCACTGCCCCATCTTGCCCTTCCACATCCCTCTCCCTCTGGACACTCCCCCAAATAAATACACAGTTGAAGTCGGAAGTTTACATACACCTTAGCCAAATACATTTAAACTCAGTTTTTCAAAATTCCTGACATTTAATCCTAGTAAAAATGCCCTGTCTTAGGTCAGCTAGGATCACCACTTTATTTTAAGAATGTGAAATGTCAGAATAATAGTAGAGAGAGTGATTAATTTCTGCTTTTATTTATTTCATCACATTCCCAGTGGGTCAGAAGTTTACATATACTCAATTAGTATTTGGTAGCATTGCCTATAAATAGTTTAACTTGGGTCAAACGTGTCGGGTAGCCTTCCACAAGCTTCCCACAACAAGTTGGGTGAATTTTGGCCCATTCCTCCTGACAGAGCTGTTGTAACTGAGTCAGGTTGGTAGGCTTCCTTGTTCGCACACTCTTTCAGTTCTGCCCACAAAGTTTCTATAGGATTGAGGTCAGGGCTTTGTGATGGCCACTCCAATACCTTGATTTTGTTGTCCTTAGGCCATTTGGCTACAACTTTGGAAGTATGCTTGGGGTCATTGTCCATTTGGAAAGACCCATTTGCGACTAAGCCATAACTTCCTGACTGATGTTTTGAGATGTTGCTTCAATATATCCACATAATTTTCTATTGCCATCTATTTTGTGAAGTGCACCAGTCCCTCCTTCAGCAAAGCACCCCCACAACATGATGCTGCCACCTCTGTGCTTCACGGTTGGGATGGTGTTCTTCGGCTTGCAAGCCTCTCCCTTTTTCCTCCAAACATAATGATGGTCATTATGGCCATACAGTACGATCTTTGTCCCCATGTGCAGTTGCAAACCGTAGTCTGGCTTTTTTATGGCGGTTTTGGAGCAGTGGCTTCTTCCTTACTGAGTGGCCTTTCAGGTTATGTCGATATCGGACTCGTTTTACTGTGGATATTGATACTTTTGTACCTGTTTCCTCCAGCATCTTCACAAGGTCCTTTTGCTGTTGTACTGGGATTGATTTGCACTTTTTGCACAAGTACGTTCATCTCTAGGAGACAGAACGCATCTCTTCCTGATCGGTATGACGGCTGCCTGGTCCCATGGTGTTTATACTTGCGTGCTATTGTTTGTACAGATGAACGTGGTACCTTCAGGCGTTTGGAAATTGCTCCCAAGGATGAACCAGACTTGTGGGGGTCCACAATTTTTTTTCTGAGGTCTTGGCTGATTTCTTTTGATTTTCCCATGATGTCAAGCAAAGAGGCACTGAGTTTGAAGGTAGGCCTTGAAATACATCCACAGGTACACCTCCAATAGATTCTCAAACAATGTCAATTAGCCTATCAGAAGATTCTAAAGCCATGACATCATTTTCTGGAATTTTCCAAGATGTTTAAAGGCACAGTCAACTTAGTGTATGTGAACTTCTGACCCACTGGATTTGTGATACAGTGAATTATAAGTGAAATATTCTGTCTATAAACAATTGTTGGAAAAATTACTGTCAGGCAAAGTAGATGTCCTAACCGACTTGCCAAAACTATAGTTTGTTAACAAGAAATTTGTGGAGTGGTTGAAAAACAAGTTTTAATGACTCCAACCTAAGTGTATGTAAACTTCCGACTTCAACTGTATATATACAGTGCCTTGCGAAAGTATTCGGCCCCTTTGAACTTTGCGACCTTTTGCCACATTTCAGGCTTCAAACATAAAGATATAAAACTGTATTTTTTTGTGAAGAATCAACAACAATGGGACACAATCATGAAGTGGAACGACATTTATTGAATATTTCGAACTTTTTTAACAAATCAAAAACGGAAAAATTGGACGTGCAAAATTATTCAGCCCCCTTAAATTAATACTTTGTAGCGCCACCTTTTGCTGCAATCACAGCTGTAAGTCGCTTGGGGTATGTCTCTATCAGTTTTGCACATCGAGAGACTGAAATCTTTTCCCATTCCTCCTTGCAAAACAGCTCGAGCTCAGTGAGGTTGGATGGAGAGCATTTGTGAACAGCAGTTTTCAGTTCTTTCCACAGATTCTCGATTGGATTCAGGTCTGGACTTTGACTTGGCCATTCTAACACCTGGATATGTTTATTTTTGAACCATTCCATTATAGATTTTGCTTTATGTTTTGGATTATTGTCTTGTTGGAAGACATCTCCGTCCCAGTCTCAGGTCTTTTGCAGACTCCATCAGGTTTTCTTCCAGAATGGTCCTGTATTTGGCTCCATCCATCTTCCCATCAATTTGAACCATCTTCCCTGTCCCTGCTGAAGAAAAGCAGGCCCAAACCATGATGCTGCCACCACCATGTTTGACAGTGGGGATGGTGTGTTCAGGGTGATGAGCTGTGTTGCTTTTACGCCAAACATAACGTTTTGCATTGTTGCCAAAAAGTTCAATTTTGGTTTCATCTGACCAGAGCACCTTCTTCCACATGTTTGGTGTGTCTCCCAGGTGGCTTGTGGCAAACTTTAAACAACACTTTTTATGGATATCTTTAAGAAATGGCTTTCTTCTTGCCACTCTTCCATAAAGGCCAGATTTGTGCAATATATGACTGATTGTTGTCCTATGGACAGAGTCTCCCACCTCAGCTGTAGATCTCTGCAGTTCATCCAGAGTGATCACGGGCCTCTTGGCTGCATCTCTGATCAGTCTTCTCCTTGTATAAGCTGAAAGTTTAGAGGGACGGCCAGGTCTTGGTAGATTTGCAGTGGTCTGATACTCCTTCCATTTCAATATTATCGCTTGCACAGTGCTCCTTGGGATGTTTAAAGCTTGGGAAATCTTTTTGTATCCAAATCCGGCTTTAAAATTCTTCACAACAGTATCTCGGACCTGCCTGGTGTGTTCCTAGTTCTTCATGATGCTCTCTGCGCTTTTAACAGACCTCTGAGACTATCACAGTGCAGGTGCATTTATACGGAGACTTGATTACACACAGGTGGATTGTATTTATCATCATTAGTCATTTAGGTCAACATTGGATCATTCAGAGATCCTCACTGAACTTCTGGAGAGAGTTTGCTGCACTGAAAGTAAAGGGGCTGAATAATTGTGCACGCCCAATTTTTCAGTTTTTGATTTGTTAAAAAAGTTTGAAATATCCAATAAATGTCGTTCCACTTCATGATTGTGTCCCACTTGTTGTTGATTCTTCACAAAAAAATACAGTTTTATATCTTTATGTTTGAAGCCTGAAATGTGGCAAAAGGTCGCAAAGTTCAAGGGGGCCGAATACTTTCGCAAGGCACTGTATGTGTATAGATGTAGTGTGTATACTGTAAATAGATATCCTAGCCTACCTCTTTCTGATAATACATTCAATGCAGTATTAGCCCTGTATTTAGTTACTTAATGATGGGTTATGCGTAATAAGCTTCTAACTTATAGCCTCTCTTGCGCGATACGCACTCACCTGTGCTCCACTGGCCTCTCGCGTTAAAAAACTCTCTTTGCTTTTGGAGTCCCATGCAGGACAAGCTAGACTAGAATAGCTTGATGGACATTGTAGAACTCACAGGTCATTTTAAAGAAGAGCGAACGTGCGATGGCGGTAGGCTATAGCAGTCATTTATTCAGACCCATAGCCATTTAATCTTCGTGAAGAGAATTGAAAGCCTTCTGCATCTAATTCTAGTCCTATATTATTTAAGGATGTCATTAGAATGATGAAGATAAAGGACAACTGTTGAATGCGAGGAAGGAATGACGCAACAAGAGGAGATGAGGTAGGCTAATAACATTAGGGGAAGTATTATGAAAGGTATATATGCGTCAGCCTACTAATTATACAAATAGGCCCTAATTTATATTTCAAAGTTCAAATCAAATTCACTAGCTTATAGGCTACTTGTAACTTTGAGGTCGCATGTGCTGCACCAGAATTGCATGTTATCTCCCTGCTTAATCATGGCTTGAACGATGTGTGTATTTTCAGTCCATAAATTACAGTACAGTAATACAGTTCGCACTCAAAGATTAGCATAGTGGAGCTTGTTTAATTTATTTACTGAAGAGAGCATATAGCTAGCTACATCTATGGGCTTTTATGTGTTTCTGTCATGAGTAATGTGCATTAACCTATATCATATACAGCATGTATTGGATAACGGCACAATCATTTGGGATTTTTTTCTGGGCTTGGGATCATTAACCTCTACGGGATCGGTGTCCGTTTCTCAAACTAGACACTCTAATGTACTTGTCCTCTTGCTCAGTTGTGCACAGGGGCCTCTCACTCGTCTTTCTATTCTGGTTAGAGACAGTTTGCGCTGTTCTGTGAAGGGAGTAGTACACAGTGCTGTACGAGATCTTCAGTTTATTGGCAATTTCTCGCATGGAATAGCCTTCATTTCTCAGAACAAGAATAGACTGACGAGTTTCAGAAGAAAGGTATTTGTTTCTGGCCATTTTGAGCCTGTAATCGAACACCCAAATGCTGATGCTCCAGGTACTCACCTAGTCTAAAGAAGTCCAGTTTTATTGCTTCTTTAATTAGAACAACAGTTTTCAGCTGTGCTAAAATAATTGAAAAATGATTTTTTAAGGATCAATTAGCCTTTTAAAATGATAAACTTGGATTAGCTAATATTAACGTGCTGTTGGAAGACAGGAGTGATGGTTGCTGATAATGGGCCTCTGTACGCTTATGTAGATATTCTATAAAAAATTATCTGCTGTTTCCAGCTACAATAGTCATTTACAACATTAACAATGTATTTCTGTATTTCTGATCAATTTTATGTTATTTTAATGGACAAAAATGTGCTTTTCTTTCAAAAACAAGGACATTTCTAAGTGACCCCAAACTTTTGAACGATGGTGTAGTTTATAAATTCCTCATGAGCTTAGTTCAACTTTCACACCACATCAGAACCCAAAATATAAGATTGTTTTACTCCAATGTTTGTAAACGTTAACAAACACTGTATAGCCTCAAAGCATGATTCAAATATTTGTTTATATTATGGATGGTCAGTACTTGCATACATAGCTTGGTCTATGAATTTGAGTGGTTTCATTTCTCCAGACCGATCCCTCAGCTTTTTTCCAAAACAGGCGGGGTACCCACTTTGTTATTGTTTCAACTGCGGATTGCCCCTTTAAAGGATTAGTTATGACTAAGCATTTTTCATTCATTACCTGAGGTGGAGTTTTCTCTGTGGTTGATGCGCTACCTCGGCACAGGAACACTCTTCTTCCTGGGCCTGAAGGCTCCGGGGTTGCCACGGAGACCATATATGCTCCTGATCAACGAGGACGAACGTGACGTGGAAGGCGGCACTGGCCAGGTAACCTAGTAAACACATCCCTTATGTGTGTATAATATCCAATGACTGTATAAATAAGAATATATCCTGATTCAATTTGTGTATGTATGTGTGTAAGATTGTAATGAGTGTCTGTTTGTCTGTCTGTGCCACCATGTCCCATAATAACCCCTATCTCTACCTCAGCCCCTGTTGAGTGGGGCGGAGGAGTCCCAGTCTACCTGGCAGGACTTTGGGCAGAAGGTGCGTCTGCTGGTGCCCTACATGTGGCCCCGGGGCAATATTCTACTACAGGGTCTGGTGCTGCTCTGCCTGTGCCTGCTTGGTTTGGAGAGGGTCATCAATGTCTTTGTCCCCATCTACTACAAGAACATTGGTGAGAGATCCTCCCTCATTTCTGAACATCTCCCCAAGAACCAGCTTTTTTCTGAATACCTTTTAAGATCTTAGTTTTTGTCACAGCCTTATTGTTTGCGTTGCAGGTCATCTTTTTTTTCCAGAAGGCTTTGTTATCATTGAGGCTGACATCTGAATATCTACCCAGCACAACTGCAGAAAAGATGACCTGAAACTGTCATTCCTTTTCAAAACCTCTCTTTCTGTCACAGTGAATGAGCTGACTGATGGGAGCAGCTGGAAGACCTTGGTCACCACTGTGTGTGTCTATGTCCTGCTCAAATTCCTGCAAGGTGGAGGGGCAGGTGAGTGGGACTTTCACCCCATATTTTCTTTCTCTACCGCTTTACTCATTCCTTGAGTGCTGTTGTTTGAATTCTCTCTTTTGTTTCCTCGCTCTCTCACTCCTCTCCCCTTTCCCCCTCTCCCCCTTCCCCCTCTTTCTTTCCCCTCTCTTTCCTAGGTGCGTCTGGCTTCATCAGTAACCTGCGCTCCTTCCTGTGGATCCGCGTGCAGCAGTACACCAACCGGGTGGTGCAGGTGCGTCTGTTCGGCCACTTACACTCACTGTCACTGCGCTGGCACCTGGGCCGACGCACCGGGGACGTCCTGCGCAGCATCGACCGCGGCACCTCCTCCATCAACACCCTGCTCAGGTGAGTCTCATAATAATAAATTGTGTGTGTGTCAATGAGTACGTTTACATGCCCACTAGTGATGCACCGATATGACGATCTATATCTGATATTTACAATTTTATCAGCCTTTTAAGCATTCTAGTACAGTTAAATAGTTAAAACACACACATGGGCGCAGCGGTCTAAGGCACTGCATCTCAGTGCAAGAGGCGTCACTACAGTCCCTGGTTCAAATCCAGGTTGTATCACATCCGGCCGTGATTGGGAGTCCCATAGGGCGGCGCACAATTGGCCCAGTGTCGTCTGGGTTTTGCCGGTGTAGGCCGTCATTGTAATTAAGAATTTGTTCTTAACTAACTTGCCTAGTTAAATAAAAGTTACACACACACACACACACACCCCACACTGACCAACAAGTTATTTTGTTGGCATTTACGTATGTCCCCATTACCAGTAAAACATCATCAAAACCTATTTATTTCACTTACTTGCTGTGCCACTTACTTTCTGTGCCATTGTTCATTTGTTCAGTCATTTCATTCTCAACCAGGATTTCTATGGTATGGCGTTTGGGTTTTTGCGTATCAAATAATAGAATATTTAACACTATTTCACATGTCAAATAAGCTTGTAGACCAATCAGGACCTGAATATGACTGCAAGTCACATAATGATTTAACGCATTCATACATTTTTTACGTAGTTATTACACGTTGATTACACTATCACTCGTATTTCATGTCACAATGATTCATCGATACGTGTGCTATGAAGCTGGCAAAGTTGTCTCGCGCACCTACATTGCTGGTCATAAAAAAAGCTAGCTTGCTCATGGATGCAAACAATGTTCTTCCCCAATAACCTAGCAAAATGACATTATCTGTTTCAGTAGCTGTAGTTAGCTAGCTTAGCTAACTATATAGCTAAGTGTCATCATCTAAAATAACCCTAATTTATAGGACAGTTCTTATTTGATTAATGGTCAGACCCATCTATGTGAAGCTAGCCACAAAAGGATTAGCTACAATAGTGGACTTTGCAGTTAGCCTTCAAAATAAAAGTATGGCATAATTTTACTATTTGTATTCATTTGCATCACTGTCAATGACATACTTTTATTTTGAAGGCAAACATCAAATTCCATTATTGTGCCTAATCCTTATTGTGGCGAGCTTCACAACACACAACCCGGTCTGGTCGAGCATATATCTAGCCAGATGAACCTAGCTGGCTGCTTATAACGTTAGCTCTGGGCAACAGGGTTAAGTAGTTGGCTAGCAATTTATTTTTCATGAACTGAAGTTCAATTTCAATAGGCGAACAACAATACTTACTCACAAGGATTCCTAAATCATTGCTAAGAATAATGAAAATGACTGCCGTTTCTACTGGTCATTGTTTTCAGGCTGGTTGTATTGGTGCTAGCTAGGTACCAAGCTAAAGCTTCCTACCCCAGAAGTTGTGGTCGAAGAAATGATGCTTTATTACCAACACAGTTTTTATAACACATCGTTCGTGGCCGGTGTTTGCTTGTTTGCAGAATTTGTTGTACAGCTTTGACAGTGCTACTGACGTGCAAAGACCGAAATGGCGTTCCATAGTATGAATGTCGTGAAGCTAATAGCAGTGACACTATTACTGTGTAACTCCGGTAGGGCAACATCTGAAAAATAGCTCACTTGGTAGTGTGTACCGGTGCTCAACCAGTCGGCGAAAGCCAACATCACCCCCGACAGAGAACGGTTGATTGTCAAGGGCAATGAATTCCATTATCTTGGCTTTAATGGATTTTGTGTACGAGTTGTCTCGCTGAAATGTTCTTACTCTTTCAAATGACTACTCGACTTGTTGACTGCTCGATCCACACTGCAGACATTGTGGCCTAGTTTAGGGAATGCTGTGTTGCACATGTTGCGCAAAATTACGTCATGTACCTACGTTATATAGGTATGCACGTCAGCTTTGACATCGGTTTTGCACATCGGTGTTAAACTAGACATCGGCCGATACCGGCATTTTTAGCTAATATCGTCCGATTCCGATATGTTCACCGATATATTGTGCATCCCTACTAATAATTATAATAGCAGTAGGCCGAGTATGAAAATAGTAATGTAAACACCTTACTCACATGTGCCAGCGTTGGTGGCGCAAGCCTCCCTCTTATTCGCGAGTGAAGCGAGTTCGGAAAAACTGAAATTAGGCATCTTAGAAATAGCTTTTACTTACAAACATTGGCTGTAGTTGATTCAAGAAGGTAGTTATTGGATATTTCGTTTCCTGTCGACATTAAAATACATATTTTCTTAGTTATCATTCTCAGTAACACAACATTAAACTGTTCTTATGCATGTGTAATAAAACTAATTACGTTTGAAGCAGCATTTTATTAGTATGTTACATAATACTTTGGTAATATTGTATTTTAATTGCAGAGCAATTAGCTGAGTTTTTGTAACTACTGTTACTACAAGAGGAATAGTGACTGTTCCTTAAGGCCTACAAACCTGACTCAGTTACTCCAGCTCTGTCAGGAGGAATGGGCCAAAATTCACCCAACTTATTGTGGGAAGCTTGTGGAAGGCTACCTGACACCTTTGACCCAAGTTAAACAATTTAAAGGTAATGCTACCAAATACTAATTGAGTGTATGTAAACTTCTGACCCACTGTGAAGGTGATGAATGAAATAAAAGCTGAAATAAATCATTCTCTATGCTATTATTCTGACATTTCACATTCTTAAAATAAAGTTGTGATCCTAACTGACCTAAGACAGGTAATTATTACTCGGGTTAAATGTAATTACTCTGGTTAAATTTGGCTAAGGTGTATGTAAACTTCTGACTTTTTCAACTGTATATAGCATTTTTCTAAGCATTTTACGTTATGAGTGGGAAACTCATCTGCCTTAGATTACTAATGATATCTTTCAGACACAGGTCGTATATGTCAAACACTGTCTAAGGCAATATATCCTCTAAAATGGGTGTGCAGCTCCCCTGGGACTGCTGCGCAGAAGAAATATCAGCCCATGCAGAGAAGCACGAGATTGAACTTCACTTAATTTTCTACAGTTTTCCATGTCAGATAACACTACCAACGTTTTCCTTTTACTGTTGTAATTGCGATCGAATCAACGCAATATTAGCCACTTTCAATGCAACATA
Organism: Oncorhynchus kisutch; assembly: GCF_002021735.2. Taxonomy (NCBI): domain Eukaryota; kingdom Metazoa; phylum Chordata; class Actinopteri; order Salmoniformes; family Salmonidae; genus Oncorhynchus; species Oncorhynchus kisutch. The sequence goes on from NC_034189.2 coordinate 36,978,678, forward strand.
GCGAAACAAAACTAACTATGCAAGACTTAGTATGCAAAACTAACTATCCAAGAGATTTTGTTGTAGGGAGAATGCATCGGATTGACAAGGCCCGTACTCTATACAAAGACCGGTGCACCACAACCAATCAGAGATGCAGTAGGCCTATATGCAAATAGACCATTGCCATATATGGAACCTGTGCCATTCACTTTGAACTGGACAGTGTTTACAGCATGAGCGGTCATTAGAAGATGTGCTTGTTTTGAGATGAAGGTGAGAGCTACATGTAGCCACCTGTGCACATTTGTTCAAATCCTTTGCTAGTGAGTGACTTATTAGCCCAGTTATCGATAATTTGTAGTCAGCAATGGGGGAGTGATTAAAAAATATATATATATATATATTTTTTTAACCTTTATTTAACTAGGCAAGTCAGTAAGAACAAATTCTTATTTTCTATGACGGCCTAGGAACATTGGGTTAACTGCCTGTTCAGGGGCAGAACGACAGATTTGTACCTTGTCAGCTCGGGGATATGAACTTGCAACTTTTCGGTTACTAGTCCAACTCTCTAACCACTAGGCTACCCTGCCGCCCCTGCCGATTGCTTCCTACAAGAGAACAAAACATGTGTTACAAGAGAACAAAACATGTGTTATCTTTGAAAAGTTAGTCAGATCAAGTTTTTTTTGTCTTAGAGGCAGTGTTGTATTTTGAGACAGGCTTGAATAAGCTAAGTAGCCAATAGGCAGAGGGTAGAATCATTTGTCTGATTCTCTATAATAATGGTATGGGAATAATTGTTTTATTTTGTAAAGTGGTTTCTTGCATCAAAGAGCACAACAACATTTTCAGACTGCCTTGTCTGAAGGACAAGTGGATAAACAGGTTCATGTCAAGCCATGCATGTTTTTTTTCAAAAGTGTCTTGGAATGTAGGACTACATTAAACACCACACATTGGCTGCTACTGTAGGCTGGATGATAGAACAATTATTTCCATGTTAAAATGTTTTGGGATACATTTTCTCCATTGTTTTTGATGGTAGGCCACTGGTAGGCCTTCATTATGATCAAATAGCCACAGTAGCCTACTTGACCACTTAACTGTAACTTAAAGTAGATACAGCCTCAGTGTTCACATTTAACGCCCGCCGGAAGTTGCACAGAATTTTCACAATGTTGAAGTTTGCGCTCAGCAGACCTGAAATTTGCTCAGTGCTGAAAGAATTGAGGGAACATTGGTCTGAGGTATGCTTGATTGAGCTTGCCCTTTGCTTTGCACTTTTTGAACTATTCAGTATCAATCGTATCTCAAGTGTTTGGAAGTATTTGACATAAATATTTGATCTGATTTACTTTATCCTCAAAGCTTAGATGCTGCTTCCTCTGGTGTTTGCTCTATCCTTTCCACCTTAAAATGGATTCCACCTTCCATTTCTACTTGCCAGGCCGTGTAACTATGATCCATCCCGCTGTACAGTCCTGGCCAAAAGTTTTTGAGAATGACACAAATATTCATTTTCACAAAGTCTGCTGCCTCAGTGTCTTTAGATATTTTTGTCAGATGTTACGATTGAATACTGAAGTATAATTACAAGCATTTCATAAGCATCAAAGGCTTTTATTGACAATTACATGAAGTTGATGCAAAGAGTCAATATTTGCAGTGTTGACCCTTCTTTTTCTAGACCTCTGCAATCCGCCCTGGCATGCTGTCAATTAACTTCTGGGCTGCCACTGATGGCAGCCCATTCTTGCATAATCAATGCTTGGAGTTTGTCAGAATTTGTGGGTTTTTGTTTGTCCACCCGCCTCTTGAGGATTGACCACAAGTTCTCAATGGGATTAAGGTCTGGGGAGTTTCCTGGTCATGGACCCAAAATATCAATGTTTTGTTTCCCTAGCCACTTAGTTTTCACTTTTGCCTTATGGCAAGGTGCTCCATCATGCTAGAAAAGGCATTGTTCGTCACCTAACTGTTCCTGGATGGTTGGGAGAAGTTGCTCTCAGAGGATGTGTTGGTACCATTCTTTATTCATGGCTGTGTTCTTAGGCAAAATTGTGAGTGAGCCCACTCCCTTGGCTGAGAAGCAACCCCACACATGAATGGTTTCAGGATGCTTTACTGTTGGCATGACACAGGACTGATGGTAGCGCTCACCTTGTCTTCTCCGGACAAGCTTTTTTCCAGATGCCCCAAACAATCGGAAAGAGGATTCATCAGAGAAAATGACTTTACCCCAGTCCTCAGCAGTCCAATCCCTGTACCTTTTGCAGAATATCAGTCTGTCCCTGATGTTTTTCCTGGAGAGAAGTGGCTTCTTTGCTGCCCTTCTTGACATCAGGCCATCCTCCAAAAGTCTTAGCCTCACTGTGCGTGCAGATGCACTCACACCTGCCTGCTGCCATTCCTGAGCAAGCTCTGTACTGGTGGTGCCCCGATCCCGCAGCTGAATCAACTTTAGGAGACGGTCCTGGCCCTTGCTGGACTTTCTTGGGCACCCTGAAGCCTTCTTCATAACAATTGAACCGCTCTCCTTGAAGTTCTTGATGATCCGATAAATGGTTGATTTAGGTGCAATCTTACTGGCAGCAATACCCTTGCCTGTGAAGCCCTTTTTGTGCAAAGCAATGATGACGACGCATGTTTCCTTGCATGTCACCATGGTAGACAGAGGAAGAACAATGATTCCAAGCACCACCCTCCTTTTGAAGCTTCCAGTTTGTTATTTGAACTCAATAAACATGACAGAGTGATCTCCAGCCTTGTCCCTGTCAACACTCACACCTTTGTTAACAAGAGAATCACTGACATGATGTCAGCTGGTCCTTTTGTGGCAGGGCTGAAATGCAGTGGAATTTTTTGGGTGGGATTCAGTTCATTTGCATGGCAAAGAGGGACTTTGCAATTAATTGCAATTCATCTGACCACTCTTCATAACATTCTGGAGTATATGCAAATTGCCATCATACAAACTGAGGCAGCAGACTGAAAATTTATATTTGTTTCATTCTCAAAAATGTTGGCCACGACTGTAGTATGTCTTAGTTTCTTAGTGTTATCCTGACCTCTGGACAGTCTGTAGTTTCCTGTGTCTGAATGTCTGACTTTCTGTGTCTGAACCCAGAGGTAAACCTGGACTCCCTCTCTTTCTCTCCACAGCTACATTGTATTCAGCATCTTCCCCACCATCGCAGATATCGTCATCTCCATCATCTACTTCATCACCTACTTCAACGCCTGGTTCGGACTCATCATATTCGTCTGTATGTTCCTCTATCTCAGTGAGTACAAGGCCTCCTTTCCAGAACCAATTCAGTTATATTTATAAGGTAATAATAATCTGATCTGAGTCAAATGTGATATGTCCTCTTGCTCAGTTGTTGCTCAGCTCTCTTTCTATTCTGGTTAGGGCCAGTTTGCGCTATTCTGTGAAGGGAGTTGTACGAGATCTTCCGTTTTTTGGCAATTTCCCGCATGGAATAGCCTTAATTTCTCAGAACAAGAATAGACTGACGAGTTTCAGAAGAAAGTTATTTGTTTCTGGCCAAGGGTAAATCTACACAAAACACCACCCTTATTTTAAGTGTTTATTAAAATCCCCTATAGGAAAAATAAATGGTGGGAAAATGATTCTAATCTAATTTTATTAGTCACATGCACCGTATATAAAAGGTGTAGACCTTACAGTGAAATGCTTACTTACGAGGCCCTAACCAACAATGCAGTTTAAAAAAAATACGGATAAGAATAAGAAGTAAAGTAACAAGTAATTAAAGAGCAGCAGTAAAATAACTGCTGTGAGACTATATCCAGAGGGGTACCGGTACAGAGTCAATGTGCAGGGTAGAGTTGTTAAAGTGGCTATGCATAGATGATAACAACAGAGAGTAGCAGCGGTGTAAAAGAGGGAGGGGGGAGGCAATGCAAATAGTCTTGGTAGCCATTTTATTAGATGTTCAGGAGTCTTATGGCTTGGGGGAAGAAGCTGTTTAGAAGCCTCTTGGTGACTTGGTGCTCCGGTACCACTTGCTGTGCAGTAGCAGAGAGAAAAGTCTATGACTAGGGTAGCTGGAGTCTTTGACAATTTTTAGGGCCTTCCTCTGACACCGCCTGGTATGGAGGTCCTGGATGGCAGGAAGCTTGGCCTTTTGCACTACCCTCTGTAGTGCCTTGCGGTCCGAGGCAGAGCAGTTGCCATACCTGGCAGTGATGCAACCAGTTAGGATGCTCTCGATGGTGCAGCTGTAGAACCCTTTGAGGATCTGAGGACACATGCCAAATCTTTTCTGTCTCCTGAAGGGGAATAGGTTTTGTTGTGCCCTCTTCACGACTGTCTTGGTGTGCTTGGACCATATTAGTTTGTTGGTGATGTGGACGCCAAGGAACTTGAAGCTCTCAACTTGCTCTACTACAGCCCCGTCGATGAGAATGGGGGCGTGCTCGGTGCTCTTTTTCCTGTAGTCCACAATCATCTCCTTTGTCTTGGTCACGTTGAGGGAGAGTTTGTTATCCTGGAATCACACTGCAAAGTCTCGGACCTCCTCCCTATAGGCTGTCTTTTCATTGTCTGTGATCAGGACTACCACTATTGTCTCAATCAGCAAACTTAATGATAGTCTTGGAGTCGTGCCTGGCCGTTTAGTCATGAGTGAACAGGGAGTACAGGAGGGGACTGAGCACACACCCCTGGGGGGCCCCTGTGTTGAGGATCAGCGTGGCAGATGTGTTGTTGCCTACTCTTACCACCTGGGGGCGGCCTGTCAGGAAGTAGAGGATCCAGTTACAGATGGAGGTGTTTAGTCCCAGGGTCCTTAGCTTATTGATGAGCTTTGAGGGCACTATGGTGTTGAATGCAGAGCTGTATTCAATGAATAGCATTCTCACATAGGTGTTCCTTTTGTCCAGGTGGGAAAGGGCAGTGTGGAGTGCAATAGAGATTGCATCATCTGTGGATCTGTTGGGGCAGTATGCAAATTAGAGTGGGTCTAGGGTTTCTGGGATAATGGTGTTGATGTGAGCCATGACCAGCCTTTCAAAGCACTTCATGGCTACAGACGTGAGTGCTACGGGTCGGTAGTCATTTTTGCAGGTTACCTTAGTATTCTTGGGCGCAGGCACTATGGTGGTCTCCTTAAAACCTCTAGTGACTCCCCATCCCGCATGAGGGAGCGTAATCATCGACTGACACTAATTAGCATAACGCAGCAGACATAAATATTCCTATTCATGAAAATCACAAGTGAAATATATTGAGACACGGCTTAGCCTTTTTGTTAATCACCCTGTCATCTCAGATTTTCAAAATATGCTTTACAGCCAAAGCTAGACAAGCATTTGTGTACGTTTATCGATAGCCTAGCATAGCATTTACCTTTGATGAGCTTCGGATGTTTTCACTCACGAGACTCCCAGTTAGATAGCCAATGTTTCTTCTTTCCAAAAATATTTATTTTTGTAGGCGAAATAGCTCCGTTTGTTCAGTCATGAAAACGGCGAAGAATATTCCAAATTAGCTCCATAATATCGACAGAAACATGGCAAACGTTGTTTAAAATCCATCCTCAAGGTATTTTTCAAATATCTATTCGATAATATATCCACCGGGACAATTGATTTTTCAGTAGGACCGATTGGAATAATGGCTACCTCTGTATTTTACGCGAGAGTCACTCTGGGAGCCATCAGTTGACCAGTTGCGCAATGTAGCCGCTTACGGGTATTACGCATAAATGCGTAAAACTACGTCACAATGATGAGAAAAAGTAATCTCGTTGATAGCCCGTTCCCTGCTCAATAGGGACGCATTGGAATGCAGCGCTTTCAAAACATGAGGCACTTCCGGATTGGATTTTTCTCAGGCTTTCGCCTGCAACATCAGTTCTGTTATACTCACAGACAATATTTTTACAGTTTTGGAAACTTTAGAGTGTTTTCTATCCTAAGCTGTCAATTATATGCATATTCTAGCCTCTTGTCCTGACAAAATATCCCGTTTACTACGGGAACGTTATTTTTCCAAAAATGAAAATACTGCCCCCTAGTCACAAAAGGTTAAAACATGTTGGTATTACAGAATTTGACAGGGAGAAGTTGAAAATGTCAGTGAAGACACTTGCCAGTTGGTCAGCACATGCTCGGAGTACACGTCCTGGTAATCTGTCTGTGAATGTTGACCTGTTTAAAGGTCTTACTCACATCGGCTGCGGAGAGGGTGATCTCACAGTCTTCCGGAACAGCAGGTGCTCTCATGCATTTTTCAGTGTTATTTGCCTCAAAGTGAGCGTAGAAGTAGTTTAGCTCGTCTGGTAGGCTCTTGACACTGGGCAGCTTTCGGCTGTGGTTCCCTTTGTAGTCTGTAATGGTTTGCAAGCCCTGCCACATCTGACGAGCTTCAGAGCTGGTGTAGTACGATTCTATCTTAGTCCTGTATTGATGCTTTGCCTGTTTGATGGTTCGTCGGAGGGCATAGCGTGATTTCTTATAAGCTTCCGGGTTAGAGTCCCGCTCCTTGAAAACGGAAGCTCTACCATTTAGCTCCGTGCAGATGTTGCCTATGTTTCTCTGCATTAAAATCTGCGGCTACTAGGAGCACCGCCTCTGGGTGAGCGTTTTCTTGCTTGCTTATGGCGGAATACAGCTCCTTCCATGCTGTCTTAGTGCCAGCCTCTAACTGTGGTGGTGTCTAAACAGCTACGAAAAATACAGATGAAAACTCTCTAAGTAGATAGTGTGGTCTACAGCTTATCATGAGATACTCTACCTCAGGCGAGCAATAGCTCGAGACTTCCTTCGATATCGTGCACCAGCTGTTATTTCCAAAAATACATAGACCGCCGCCCCTTGTCTTACCAGACGCCGCTGTTCTATTCTGCCGGCCAGCTCTATGTTGATAGTGTCGTCTTTCAGCCACAACTCCGTGAAGCATAAGATATTACATTTTTGAATGTCCCGTTGGTATTTTAAACTTGCGCATAGGTCATCTATTTTATTTACAAAGATTGCACGTTTGCTAGCAGAATGGACGGAAGTGAGTTATTCGATCACCTACAAATTCTCAAAAGGCAGCCCGCCCTCTGGCCCCTTTTTCTCCACCTCCTTTTCATGCAAATCACAGGGATCTGGGCCTGTTCCCTGGAAAGCAGTATGTCGTTGGCTTTGGGCTCGTTTGACTCGTTAAAAGAAAAAAAAGGATTCTGTCAGTCTGTGGTGAGTAATCGCAGTCCTGAAGTCCAGAAGTTATTTTTGGTCATAAGAGACGGTAACGGCAACATTATGTACAAAATAAGTTTAAAAAACAAGTTACAAACGAGAGCAAATAAACAAATAAAAAAAACACAATCTGTTGGAGACACGTCAGCCTTCTTCTCTGCGCCATTTTTTTGGAACCATTTCCTTGTTTGACCGCTAGATTTTATGGGTATTATGGCTCATACTGTGGTACTCAATAACATTATAACTTTACAGAATTATATAAACATAATAGATTGGGAGGAATATTTTTGGAACCAAAAATAACATTCATTATTAACCGGTTCTCAAGATTTAAAAAGATGGTTATATTCCGGAACACTAGAGATCAGTTTCCTTCTTCATTTTTAGGTTTTTTTGGTTCTGTTTCCTGAACGGGTTCCAACCCCTGGTAATAACAATGTAATATTTCATAATGGTTCATCAATATATTGCTCCAGCCCTTACCATCATCATCACGGAATGGAGGACTAAGTACAGGCGAGACATGAACACCCAGGACAACAACGCCAAGTCCAAGGCAGTGGACTCCCTGCTCAACTTTGAGACGGTACGGAGATGCTCCCATTGACTTATAACCTCAATACTTGGGTCGTGTTCATTAGGACTATAGTGGATAAATTACAAGATTAAGTTATAATACTGTTATTGCATCAAATGGTTGTTTTATGCAATAGAATAGGTTTCTATTGGTACTCTTTTATCTGTGTGTGTGAACTGAGAGGAGCCTTTGATTTATGAATGGTTTGGTGATTAATTCCTACAGCATGCATTTCATAGAATGATTTGGTGTTTGTTTACTGTTAGTTACCAGGGAGAGATGCCTCGGGTATGAGAGGAACCTTGTCTTAGGGGCCAAACTCTGGTTTCTGTACAATAAGAAAAGTCTACATGACAAATACTATTTGGCTGAGGGATACTCCTTTCTCTTATATCAAGTCTCACCTTGTGACCCATTCCACATATCTGTTGTTTGTCATGTAGACTAAGTGGGTGTATCTTTGCTATACAATATCTTTGTATTCTTTGTGTCAGGGCTCACAACCCAACAGTCAAGAGTGTTGGGTTGACCAGCCTTGTTATTGCAGAGCACTCACATCATCATCATTTCCTTATTAATAAGTTCATAAATATTTTTGTTTAAGTACAACTCTGACTTGTGTGATAAGTTTGTTTCTCCTCATTTGATAATAAAGAAATAACCACCACAGGACACACAAAGGAAAATGTTTTGCAACAGAAAATGAAAAATAAGTCCAGGTAGTCTCTCCCTGTTTAAGTCTGTTGGGTGCCTAATGAACACAATCCAGAATCCCCACCTGGCACATGAAGCTGTCCACAAACACATTACATATTTGCAGCTTCAAAGTTGCTTCATGACTGTTTTTCCAACAGGTGAAGTACTACAACGCAGAAAATTATGAAGTGAACCGTTTTGAGGACGCCATCCTGAAGTATCAGGTAATCTAGACTATAGATGTCAAACGCTGAAGAGTTAAGAATGTAGATCTGTGTACACCAGAGTTACACCAGAGTGCTTGTCTCTGATTTCTCAACCTTTGAATGCTTGGCTATGAAAAGCCAGCATTTACTCCTGAGATGCTGAACTGTTGCACCCTCTATAACCACTGATTTATTATTTGACCCTGCTGGTCATAGATTAAAATTTGAATGTCTTGAAGAAAGATCTGGCCTTGATGGCCATGTACTCTTATAATGCACAGCCATAAGAGGAGTGGCCACCTCTAAGAGCATGGTTTCTGCCTAGGTTCCTTCCTTTCTATGGAGTTTTTCCACGCCAATGTGCTTGCGCATCTGCATTGTTTGCTCTATGGACTTTTAGGCTGGGTATCTATATAAGCACTTTGTGACATCTGCTGATGTAAAAAGGCCTCTCTAAAATACATTTGATTGAAATGTTGATTGATTGAGCTTGCCATTTATTGATGTGCTATGATTTTAGAACGGCCACCAGTAGACGTTACTCTTTACCTTTTGTAAATCTGTTGTTTCCAGGTCTTTGACAGCACAAGCAGATCTGGGACCAGGCTTTAACTCTATTTATTATAATGTTGTATTTATGGTCTGCATAACAATGACTATAGGAGTTGGCAAGACAGCACAAGCAGATCTGGGACCAGGCTATAACTATATTGATTGTAATGTTGCATTTGCATTCTGTCTGTCTGTCCCCTCCCATCCTAGATTTCAGAATGGAAGACCCAAGCCTCTCTGGCCTTCCTGAACCAGACCCAGAACCTGATTGTTGGCTCAGGCCTACTGGCAGGCTCACTGCTCTGTGCCTACTTTTTCCAGGAGGGCAAGTTTAAGGTACTGAGCTCAAAGAGTGCTTGCTAGCTTAAGGGTCATTCCACCTCGAAAAGGAGAAGAAAGAGGATTTTGACACCCACTTTCTCAGATTGTGCTGAAATCTTTCTTTAGTTAGAAACAGATAAGATTAGCATTCCTGAAACATTGTTTTGTTGAAATGTATAATTTGATCTAGGATAAATTAAGCTAATTGATTTGCACCCAAATTGGCTATTTTAATTTATAGGATTTATATAATCTTCAATAAATAAATAATAATAAAAAAAGAAACGTCCTCACTGTCAACTGCGTTTCTTTTCAGCAAACTTAACATGTGTAAATATTTGTATGAACCTAACAAGATTCAACAACTGAGACATAAACTGAACAAGTTTCACAGACATGTGATTAACAGAAATGGAATAATGTGTCCCTGAACAAAGGTGGGGTAAAAATCAAAAGTAACAGTCAGTATCTGGTGTGGCCACCAGCTGCATTAAGTACTTCAGTGCATCTCCTCCTCATGGACTGCACCAGATTTGCCAGTTCTTTCTGTGGGATGTTACCCCCCTTTTCCACCAAGGCATCTGTAAGCTCCCGGACATACAGTGGGGCAAAAAAGTATTTAGTCAGCCACCAATTGTGCAAGTTCTCCCACTTAAAAAGATGAGAGAGGCCTGTAATTTTCATCATAGGTACACTTCAACTATGACAGACAAAATGAGAAAAAAATCCAGAAAATCACATTGTAGGATTTATTGTTATTCTTTTCTCCCCAATTTTGTGGTATCCAATTGTTTAGTAGCTACTGTCTTGTCTCATCGCTACAACTCCCGTACGGCTCGGGAGAGACGAAGGTTGAAAGTCATGCGTCCTCCGATACACAACCCAACCAAGCCGCACTGCTTCTTAACACAGCGCGCATCCAACCCGGAAGCCAGCCGCACCAATGTGTCGGAGGTAACACTGTGCACCTGGCAGCCTTGGTTAGCGTGCACTGCGCCCGGCCCGCCTCAGGATTCGTTGGTGCGCGATGAGACAAGGATTTCCCTACCGGCCAAACCCTCCCTAACCCGGACGACGCTAGGCCAATTGTGCGTCGCCCCACGGACCTCCCGGTCGCAGCCGGTTACGACAACATTGTAGGATTTTTAATGAATTTATTTGCAAATTATGGTGGAAAATTAGTATTTGGTCACCTACAAACAAGCAAGATTTCTGGCTCTCACAAACCTGTAACTTCTTCTTTAAGAGGCTCCTCTGTCCTCCACTCGTTACCTGTATTAATGGCACCTGATTGAACTTGTCATCAGTATAAAAGACACCTGTCCACAACCTCAAACAGTCACACTCCAAACTCCACTATGGCCAAGACCAAAGATCTTTCAAAGGACACCAGAAACAAAATTGTAGACCTGCACCAGGCTGGAAGACTAAATCTGCAATAGGTAAGCAGCTTGGTTTGAAGAAATCAACTGTGGGAGCAATTATTAGGAAATGGAAGACATACAAGACCACTGATAATCTCCCTCGATCTGGGGCTCCACGCAAGATCTCACCCCGTAAAGTCAAAATGATCACAAGAACGGTGAGCAAAAATCCCAGAACCACACGGGGGGACCTAGTGAATGATCTGCAGAGAGCAGCCTACCATCAGTAACACACTACGCCGCCAGGGACTCGAATCCTGCAGTGCCAGACGTGTCCCCCTGCTTAAGCCAGTACATGTCCAGGCCCGTATGAAGTTTGCTAGAGAGCATTTGGATGATCCAGAAGAAGATTGAGAGAATGTCGTATGGTCAGATTAATTCAAAATATAACTTTTTGGTAAAAACTCAGAATGCTGAGTTGCATCCAAAGAACACCATACCTACTGTGAAGCATGGGGGTGGAAACATCATGCTTTGGGGCTGTTTTTCTGCAAAGGGACCAGGACGACTGATCCGTGTAAAGGAAAGAATGAATGGGGCCATGTATCGTAAGATTTTGAGTGAAAACCTCCTTCCATCAGCATGACAATGATCCCAAACACACCGCCCGGGCAACGAAGGAGTGGCTTCGTAAGAAGCATTTCAAGGTCCTGGAGTGGCCTAGCCAGTCTCCAGATCTCAACCCCATAGAAATCTTTGAAGGGAGGTGAAAGTCTGTGTTGCCCAGCAACAGCCCCAAAACATCACTGCTCTAGAGGAGATCTGCATGCAGGAATGGGCCAAAATACCAGCAACAGTGTGTGAAAACCTTGTGAAGACTTACAGAAAACGTTTGACCTCTGTCATTGCCAACAAAGGGTATATAACAAAGTATTGAGATGATAAAGTTTCGTTATTGACCAAATACTTATTTGTAAACTTGATATTTCATTTTTGCTTTGTCGTTAAATAATATATTTTCCACATTTGTTACGTTATAGCCTTATTCTAAAATGTATTACATTGATGAGGGGGAAAAAGAATCTACACACAATACCCCATAATAACAAAGCAAAAACAGTTTTTTTAGGAAATGTATATAAAAAAATAAAATTATATCACATTTACGTAAGTATTCAGACCCTTTACTCAGTACTTTGTTTCCCAGAAGAGTGGCAGCTGTTACAGCAGCAAAGGGGGGACCAACTCCAAAATAATTCCCGTGATTTTGGAACGAGATGTTCGACGAGCAGGTGTCCACCTACTTTTGGTCATGTAGTGTGTGTACTGTAGAAATCTTTGTCAGAAATAATGGTATATTTCCCTTGACGTAGCGATGCTGAATGTAAAAAATGTCTCAACATACCCCACTGCTATATTTGTTGAATATTATGTGAATCCTAAAAATTAAAAGGGCATATTTGGATGAAATTAATTATCTTAATTTCTCAGAGATTAAAATATAACAAAATAATTTTACAGGAATGCAAATGTTATCTGTTTAACTACAAAAGCAATTTCAGAAAAATCTGAGCAGGTGGGTGTCATGGCTTGCTGAAATGACAGTATTTTACAAATGAATGTAACAGTTCCTCACCCTGACAATAATAGTCAATGAGCCAGGAAAAACTGTAAAACTGGTTTGGTTTTTGTTAAACAGACACTTTCAGGATGATAAACCATTTTAAAGGGGAGTTCAGTATTTTACAACTTCATGTTAAGGGCCTAGATACTCATTTTGTTACCTTTTTCACACTAATGAGCCATTCTAAAACAAACTGCTGGCTCTTTTCACATTGTGCTTTTCAGCATGGTTCCAGCAACTACGGTGAATGTCTGGAGGCATAACCAGGCCACTGCAGCTTGGTTTGGCTCAGTAGTGCGAAAAGCTCAACAGTCTCACCTCAATCTCAGGCCGCTTTTCTCTTTCACTATGCTAGGGCTACGCTGTTTTTCGTCTCTATGTCCTACATTAGATTCTAAATCTTCATTGTACTCTAATAAGGAAATTATTATTGCAGCTTGCCTTGCAGACAAACAAAATCAATACAAATGCAAAACATAGACGTATTGCATCACTATAAGGCCAAGCAGCCTTGCTATGGTTTCATGCTTGAAAAATGCATGTTTGAAGGAAGAAATCCTATAACACTGAGTGATGTTACATGTTTTTCTTAATAATACATATGGTGTGTGAAGTGTTATGATACATTTAACCAGGTTAGTGCCCTCTATCCCCAGCTTGGAGACTTTATCCTCTTTGGCACCTACATCATCCAGCTCTACACCCCTCTCAACTGGTTTGGAACCTATTACAGGTAAGAGGTGTTATGGGCTTCAATTCTACTTCCTTACATCCTTCCCTAGTCTCCTTTATGGCTATCACTTACAGCTAAAAGCATATTGCTTCACCTGTCATGTGTTACTAGATCAGGAAAGACGCAAGCAAATGAAGCTAGACTATTGAGATAAATCTATGAAAGGCATCATGTATTACAGTACCCATAATGCAAAACGGGCTCTGTATAATACATTGGTCTTCATCCTCCACAGAATCATCCAGAAGTCCTTCATCGACATGGAGAGCATGTTTAAGCTCTTCACCGAAGAAGAGGAGGTAATTTTGAAATTGGTTGTCGATGGTCATCATCAACATTAGTCAATCTCTCATGGGAAGATTATGCGTGTTAACCGAGAGATTGGGATGCGTAGGATAACGAGCAGTAGTAGTTCCAGTGTTTGGTTTTTCTACACAGGTTAGTTGGACAAATCACGATTTCGCATCTTTCGAATTTCAGAAGTGGGATAGACTTTCTGCCTGTAATTTGCGAACAGAGAGAGTGGAGCTCCTTGTTCCAGTTCCACTCCTTGGTCTAGCAATTGATTTCTTCTCTTAACATGTGTGGACCTAGAACTTAATTGAGCAGCTGACCAATTACGCGAGAGTCAATGACCAGCATTTTGGTGTCTGTCAGGATTTCTTTGCACTGCATTATGGGAAATAGTTTTTGGGTCAAATAGATTTACTTTAACTTCCCTTCAGGTGAAGGACGTGGTGAATGCAGGGAATCTTCTCTATAAACTGGGAAAAGTGGAGTTTGAGAATGTGTACTTTAGCTACACTGACGGGTAAGTCCTTGCTTAGATCACTTAGATGTATTTTTAGGTCTTCTTTGGACTAATGATCCAGCACCTCTCAATTTTTTTCCGATGTTGTGCCGAAAATATTCCCCCCTGCCAGAACCCCCCCCCCCACACTCAATTCTTCATTGCTGTGACTTGCTTGCTAGTTGAGATTTCTGATCACGTTAGGCTGCGTTTCATTAAATTTTTTATGTTGGTTTGATTGCGGGGAGGCACTAGTAATGTCTGCAGTTTTCGGTTTGGCTATTTGTTTCAAGTTTATTAGTCAATAAATATATCTCTTTGCCAAAATCCGTCATCTCTCCCTTAATCAACTAGTAGTAGTTCTGAAATGTTTATTGCTTGCCTACATTTTACTCCCTCCTCTGTTTAATATAACACACATACATTAATTATTCATTTTGGTTGCCTATCCTGATGTGAAGTTTCTTCTATAGAAACTATGTGACTCTGACGTGTGCTGCAGAAAGTATTTGACTCTAGCCACAAACATAAAGAAATTAGAAGGGGGGCAAAACTATTTTCTTGCCTCCTGAAATCCCCCCCCCCCCCTCATGTTGACCAGTAGTGTGTGCCACAGAAAACAAAATTAGAGTATAAAGAAACATTATCATTATTTTGTCATGTTTTAGAAAATATTGATAATACACAAATATTATCTCACAATAACAAAAAAACATAATTGAAAGTTGTTTGTTAACAAATATTAAATAAGAAATACAAATTTAGATATTTGCATAATAAGATATAAAATGACAAATTAAATATAAAAAGACAATAAATAACATAAACAAATATTGGAAAGCTGCAACAGTTTGGCTGAAAACCTGAGATCCTCCCCCCTTCCAATTTTCTTATTTTTGAGGCTAGAGTCAAATACTTTCTGTGGCACACATCAGAGTCTAATAATTTCTATAGAACAAACTTCACGTCAGGATAGGCAACCCGAAATGAATAATTAATGTATGTGTGTTATATTAAACAGAGGAGGGAGTAAAATGTAGGCAAGCAATAAACATTTCAGAACTACTCGTCGAATAAGACATAGGAGAGATGACGAATTCTGGAAAAGAGATTTATTTATAGACTAACACACTTGAAACAAATAGCCAAACTGAAAACTGTAGACATTACTAGTGCCTCCCCAGCGATCAAACCAACATAAAAAAATCGAATGAAACGCAGCGAAATGTGATTAAAAATCTCAACAAGCAAGTAAGTCGCAGCGATGAAGAATTGAGTACGTGCGTGTTCAAGCAAGTCGCAGCAATGAAGAATTGAGTACGTGCGTGTTCAAGCAAGGCGCAGCAATGAAGAATTGAGTATGTGCGCATTCACGCGATGGGGGGGGATTCTGGCAGGGGGGAGCTTTTAGCACAACACCGGAACCCATTTACCAGGATCCGGCACCTCTCTTGGCATAAACAATTAGTTTCACTGTTTGCAATTTCAAAATTATAATAAAATCTATCAGTTAATTCAAGTGCCTCCTCTGTAATTCTCATACCCCCTATAAACCGTAATGTGAAAACGTGCCTGATATTCTAAGAATTGATCTGTGTTGGGCCTGTCCAGGTTTATGGTTTGCGCAACATTGTAGCCTGTATAGACCAATGTGTGGCCATTGCTGTGGTGTGTGTGAGAGAGAGGAGCGTGCATGTATCTTTCTCGGAAATAGAATGAGATTCACTTTCTATGATCTCCCTCCCTCTCTCTGCTCTGATAGACATGAGCCTGCAACTCTAATCTCTGCAGTGTTGCACTTTGTTTATTTCCTCGTAGAAACATATCCCTGGGAAGGGTGCTGGACATGCCTGAGCACCCTTGATAAATGTAAATACATTTGAGTGAATTTTCATTGTTGGACATAAAATACTAAAATCTCTAGGTTATCCACTCCAAGTCATTTTAATTTTAGACATTTGTTCCCAAGTATTCCCACGCATAATAGAGACGTGATCGTATACAAGCGCAAGCCAGGTTTGAAATGATTTTGTTTTAGTCAAACATTATGTCTGTTTCGGATTCTTGCGGTCGATTCTTTGCCGTCTACAAATGATTTGTAATTATGTTCTGGCCCCCCCGACCATCCGCTTAAGAAACAATCGGCCCGCGGTTGAATCGAGTTGACGATCCCTGGTCTAGGCTATTGATGGATTCAATACAAGGTCGTTTTTATTGATCTCAGATTCTGTTTGTCAGTGTCAAAGTAGAATGTCATTTCAATCATTTGTGACGTATTAAATAAGATTCTGCTCAAGTCCCCAGTCATTTAAAATGATGTAGAATTGCAAGAAATGTGTTTTATGAAAGGCAACAAAAAATCCCAGACCCTAAACTTAAAAAAAAAAAAAATCCCCATGTGTGCAACTTCTTCAAGCACCTCTATATATGCATGCAATTCTTTATTATAATGGTGATTTTTATTTTTTTCCCATGTTTCCCCCCCCCCCAGGTCACCCTCCCTCGGCTCACTTTTTGTTCCGGCACCTCCCAATTTCCAAATTAACCACTAGCCTTACACAGTTAATGATTCAGAAATAGTTTGATGAATAATCAATAGTTGTTGTTGTTCCAGTGTTCTCCTTTGATTACATATATTTTTTGTGCTTCTGTGTTTTTTTTTAAGGAAGGAGATTCTTAAGGACGTATCATTCACTGTGCAGCCAGGCCATACTGTTGCATTGGTAAGATTGAATTCCAAGCATTACCCAGAGGTTAAAGAGCGACTGCCTTTAAAAAACAATACATCCCTTTGGAAATGGCCTATGTTGTATCGATATGAGTCAGAAATAGTTATTCTAGTGTCAAAATTGACTACAAAGTGTGCAACGTTCATTTGCCCACTAAAATGTGGTGAACAGCTGTGGTGATTGCTCTCTATCCAATAGCATAGACAGTGAGACAGAACTGCCCAGTGGCTCTGACTTTGTTTACATAAGACAACACCTCACGCATTTTTTCTTTTACTTTCGAAATACTGCACCAAACACCTTAGTTAGATGTAAAATTGCTCCACTTAAACATCAGTAAAAAACAGCTAAATTAATTACAGATTTGTTGCATTATCTTAGATTCATTCTTGGGATTTTGAGGACGTGAAATAGGCTTCTGTGTCTGCAGTGTCTCATGGGGGACAAATATCATTAACCAAACGCGGAATCGGTCAGGAAACACACTTTCGAGACTGAAATCTCGTTTTTTGAATGGCAACAGAAAAAAGCACGTACCAATCAGCGTGTTCAGTGGCTCTTAAAGCAAATAATAATACGCTTCTCAACTGTCTGTGTTTGTGTGTGGACGCCCCTAGGTTGGCCAATCAGGGTGCGGTAAGAGCACCCTCCTTCGCCTGCTGTTCCGTTTCTATGACGTCCAGGGGGGATGCATCCGCATCGATGGCCAGGACATCTCTAAGGTGAGTAATTTGCCCTGTTGCAAGAAAATAGTTCCCAGGCTATCTGTCTTATCACATGCTGTATATAACATTTTGTTTTCAATGCGCTCTGGTGGTTTTACAAGTCCAGGTAGTGCCTCCCTGTTTCACCCTTTACTGAGACTCTTCATTTCTGGGTGCAGGTGAAGCAGGTGTCTCTGCGTGCCCACATCGGCGTGGTGCCCCAGGACACAGTCCTCTTCAACGACAACATCCGTGACAACATCCGCTACGGACGCATCTCTGCCAGCGACCACGAAGTGGAGGCGGCGGCCATCGCCGCAGACATCCACAAGAAGATCCAGACGTTCCCAGAAGGTACGGAAATACCACCGTCTCTTTTGACGGTTTCTTGAACACCGATTTAAGCCAGCAGCAAACCATCCTGCATCCTGCACCCTGCTAGCTTGCTTCTGAAGCTTTGCAGGGCCGGTGCTGGTCGGTCCCTGGATGGGAGATCCAGTGGTGTTGGAGGGCCAGTAGGAGGCACTCTTTCCTCCGGTCTAAAAAAAGATCCCAATGCCCCATGGCAGAGATTGGGGACATTGCCCTGTGTAGGGTACCGTCTTTCGGATGGGTCGTTAAACGGATGTCCTGACTCTCTCTGGTCACTAAAGATCCCATGGCACTTATCGTAAGAGTTAAGGCTGTGTGATATTGCCAAAAAATCATAGCTAGATTTTTTTTTTTACTTGTGTGATTCACAATAAATACGCTACATGGCCAAAAGTATGTAGACATCCCTTCAAATGAGTGGATTCGGGTATTTCAGCCACACCCGTTGCTGACAGGTATAAAATCAAGCACACTGCCATGCAATCTCCATAGACAAACATTGGCAGCAGAATGGCCCGTACTGAGGAGCTCAGTGACTTTCAATGTGGCATCGTCATAAAAGTATTTGGTTTTAAATATACTTATAGTATGAAAAGTAAATGTAATTGCTAAAATATACTTACATATCAAAAGTACAAGTATAAATCATTTCAAATTCCTTATATTAAAACTTGTTGAATCTAGGGGGCACTATTTTCATTTTTGGAAAAATAACGTTCCCAAAGTAAACAGGCTATTTTGTCAGGACAAGATGCTAGAATATGAAAACACTAAAGTTTCCAAAACTGTAAAAATATTGTCTGTGAGTATAACAGAACTGATATTGCAGGCGAAAGCCTGAGAAAAATCCAATCAGGAAGGGACTCTTATTTAGAAAGCTCTGCATTCCTATGTGTCCCTATTGAGCAGTGAATGAGATATCAACCAGCTTCATTTTTCTATGGCTTCCCTAATGTGTCACAATACATAATTTCAGGCTTTTATTTTCAAAAATGAGCCTGAACGTGAACATTGCGTCAGTGGTCAGCTGGAGGCTCTGAGTGTTTTGTGCGTAAAAGACAAATGCGGCCATTGTTTCTCTCTTTCCTATTAAGAAGCCACCTGTCCCGGTTGATATATTATCAAATAGATATTTGAAAAATATTGATTATAAACAACGTTTGCCATCTTTCTGTCGATATTATGGAGCTAATTTGGAATATTTTTCGGCATTGTCGTGACCGCAATTTCCGGTCGAATTCTCAGCCAAACGTGAAGAACAAACAGAGTTATTTTGGCTACAAAAATAATATTTTTGGAAAAAAGGAACATTTGCTATCTAACTGGGAGTCTTGTGAGTGAAAACATCTGAAGCTCATCAAAGGTAAACGATTTAATTTGATTGCTTTTCTGATTTTCGTGACCAGGTTGCCTGCTGCTAGCTAGGCATAATGCTATGCTAGGCTATCGATAAACTTACACAAATGCTTGTCTTGCTTTGGATGTAAAGCATATTTTCAAAATCTAAGATGACACGGTGATTAACAAAAGGCTAAGCTGTGTTTCAATATATTTCACTTGTGATTTCATGAATATGAATATTTTCTAGTAATATTTATGTCCGTTGCGTTATGCTAATTAGTGTCAGTTGATGACAACGCTCCCGGATCCGGGATGGGTAGTTACAAGGGGCAACACAAACGGCACCATTTTCTGTATGGATAGCCTGGGGCACACTCCAACACTCAGACCTTATTACAAAAAATGCATTTATGTTTAGTGAGTCCGCCAGGCCAGAGGCAGTAGGGATGACCACATGTTCACTTGATAAGTGTGTGAATTTGACAATTTTCCTGTCCTGCTAAGCATTCAAAATGTAACGAGTACTTTTGGTTGCCAGGGAAAATGTATGGAGTAAAAAGTACAATATTTTCTTTAGGAATGTGTCGTGAAGTAAAAGTTGTCAAATATTAATAGTAAAGAACAGATACTCAAAAAAATGACTTAAGTAGTACTTCAAAGTATTTTTACTTAAGTACTTTCTACCACTGGATACCACCTTTCCAACAAGTCAGTTGGTTACATTTCTGACCTGCTAGAGCTGCTCCGGTAAACTGTAAGTGCTGTTATTGTGAAGTGGAAACGTCTAGGAGCAACAATGGCTCAGCCGCGAGGTGGTTAGACCACCCAAGCTCACAGAATGGGACCGCCAAATGATGATAGAGCATAGCGCGTAAAAATTGTCTGTCCTCGGTTGCATCACTCACTACTGAGTTCCAAACAGCCTCTGGAAGCAACGTCAGTACAATAACTGTTCGTCGAGAGCTTCATGGATGGGATCCATGGCTGAACAGCTGTACACAAAGCCTAAGATCACCATGCGCAATGCCAAGCGTCAGCTGGAGTAGTGTAAAGCCCACCGCCAATGGCTTCTAGAGCAGTGGGAACACATTCTCTGAAATTATGAATCACTCTTCACCATCTGGCAGTCCGACAGACAATTGGTGGAGGAGGAATAACAGTCTGGGGCTGTTTTTCATGGTTCGGGTTAGGCCCCTAAGTTTCAGTGACAGGAAATCTTAACATTACAATGACATTGTAGACGATTCTGTTCTTCCAACTTTGTGACAACAGTTTGGGGAAGGCCCTTTCCTGTTTCAGCATAGCAATGCCCCCTTGCACAAACTGAGGTCCATACAGAAATGCTTTGTCGAGATCAGTGTGGAAGAACTTGACAGAGCCTTGACCTCAACCCCACCAAACATCTTTGGGATGAATTGGAAAGCCAACTGCGAGACGGGCTTCATTGCCCAACATCAGTGCCGACCGCACTAATGCTCTTGTGGCTGAATGGAAGCAGGTCCCTGCAGTAATGTTCCAACATCTAGTGGAAAGCCTTCCAAGAAGAGTAGAGGCTGTTACAGCAGCAAAGGGGGGACCAATTCCAAATGAATGCCCATGATTTTGAAATGAGATGTTCAATGAGCAGGTGTCCACATACCATTGACCATGTTGTGTATCTCGTTTTTTTTCTAAATAGGCGTTGTTGCATAATTAAAGCTCAATACACTGCATTTCAAACAGTCAGGAATAATGTAATGAATTATTTCATAAAATTAGTTTAACCTCCTTTTTGTTGTTGTTGCAATAATCACTGATCTGGCTTTCAAGTTTGTCTATAAAAATGCCCTTTCATAACCAGAACCATGAAAAATGCACATTCACTAATAATGACCAACTTCTTGAAGCAGGCGTTATGGAAAATTAGCACAGATCTCATAAACAATCTCTCAAGCACAAGCCTATGTGCTAGTGAGTACCTGTATCAATTTTCTTTCTAACAACGTAGAACAGTTGAACTGTTATGGACACACCTTCCTGCTTCCAACTGCTTGAAAAACATAGCCTGTTCACTCTGTTTAGATATTGAAATCAAGCGGCCTAACTTGATGAGAAGATGCTTATTTCTCAGAATGAGAACGAGTTGCCAATTCATTATATAACTGCATATTTTTTATTCTCCATGCACATTTCTAAAACACAGAATAGACCTCTAGCACATAAGTCTGTGGCTAAAATGCTGCTAGCGGTACAAACTGAGCATTCATTTTCCATACTCTCGTTTTAGTAGGGTCTGCTCTGTTCTATATTTTGGAAGTTGAGACTTCTGTTGGACCAAACTTCAAATGCAAATAGCAAGTTTATCTTTTGTATTTTGTTGTTGTGAGTGGAAGGGGGGAGGGACTTGCTGTCTGTGGAAAGGTGCACACAACACAGAAGGAGTGAAGGAGACGAGACCAAAAAGACAGAAGAACACTCGTAAAAAAAACTAATAAATAAATAACCTTGATTCTTACGATACAGGCATTTTGGAACATCGTGCTAAAACATACATTTGAATTAATTTGATATATCACCCAGCTCTAGTAAGAGTTTGGGTGTTAACCCCGGTGTCCTGGCTATATTCCCAATTTGGCCCTCATCATGGCAATTTAATCATCCCCAGCTTCCAATTGGCACATTCTTGCCCCCCTCCTCGTCTTGTAACTATTCCCAAGATCGTTGCTGTAAATGAGAATGTGTTCTCAGTTAATTTACCGGGTAAGGGTTAAATATGCCTTGTCCTGGACCCCAAAAAATGTTTCAATAGAGATTCTAAGTCCAGGACTAGGTTTAATCTGTGTCTGGGAAACCAGCGCTATATGCTGCCATTATAGTTCTGGCTGTACTTTTTAAAAACATTTGACCCCTTTTTCTCCCCAATTTTGTGGTATCCAATTGTTTGTAGCTACTATCTTGTCTCATCGCTACAACTCCCGTACGGGCTCGGGAGAGACGAAGGTTGAAAGTCATGCGTCCTCCGATACACAACCCAACCAAGCCGCACTGCTTCTTAACACAGCGCGCATCCAACCCGGAAGCCAGCCGCACCAATGTGTCGGAGGAAACACTATGCACCTGGCAACCTTGGTTAGCGTGCACTGCGCCCGGCCCGCCACAGGAGTCGCTGGTGCGCGATGAGACAAGGATATCCCTACCGGCCAAGCCCTCCCTAACCCGGACGATGCTAGGCCATTTGTGCCACCAGAGTCTCTGGTGGCACAGCTGGCGCTGCAGTACAGCGCCCTTAACCACTGCGCCACCCAGGAGGCCCAGTTCTGGCTGTACTTAACCTGAAGTTGGCTTATGGGTGTCAATGTTGTTGTTTTAAGGGTTAGCATAGGTGTTTTGTATTTACCAACCACATTTGCTGAAGCATTTTGACATGCACATCTACATTTCCTGAAACACACAGTAGCTCCAAGGTGCATTGTTAATGTATGACGTGAGTGACATTTGTCTGTGTTTTCTCTGTCTGTCCCCCTCCCAGGATATGACACCCAGGTGGGTGAGAGGGGTCTGAAGCTGAGCGGGGGGGAGAAGCAGAGGGTGGCTATCGCCCGGACCATCCTCAAGGCACCTCAGATCATCCTGCTGGATGAGGTAAACTTTCAGGAAGGTTTACCAGTAGGCTCAATGACCCTGTTCAAGGTGTAGGGTGACGATGCCCCGAGACACTGATCTTGGGTCAGTTTAGCATTTATTTTTTATTTTTTTGGCTAAGTTTAGGATTGGGGAGGGAAAGCTGGTCCTAGACCTTTTACCTAGAAGAAACGTCACCCCGGAGCGTTCAAATACTTTAAAAACACACACTTTCTCCCTCCTCTCCTTGAAGTTATTGCTGAGCTTACACAAAATGATAGGTGAAATCAACAGTTCTATCACTTAGCTTTCACCAGTCCAGTCATGTCAGATCAGATATTTCTTCAAGGACGAGAGGAAGCAAGGATGCATTCTTGACGTATTTGATGAGGGCCAATGTTTGCCCCCACACCACTGAACCTCCTGTCATATTGTGTTACAGTGGATTAATACAAGTTCACTGAACTTGAATATTTTAGTCATGTAATTTATCTCATAAAGTTTTCCCTCTGCACAGGCCACATCTGCTCTAGACACACAGACGGAGCGCAACATTCAGGCGTCGCTCACCAAAGTGTGCTCCAATCGGACCACCATCGTCGTGGCTCACAGGTAAGGGATGGGTCTCAGGTGGACAAAAATACATGTATAGAGGGAACCCATACATTAGGATCAGTGGAGACTGCTGAGGGGAGGATGGCTCATAATAATGGCTGGAACGCAGCTAATGGAATGCCGTCAAACACATGGAAACCATGTGTTTTGATGTATTGGATACTATTCCACTCCAGCCATTACCACAAGCCCATCCTCCCCAATTAAGGTGCAACCAACCTTCTGTGATTAGGACACACACATTTCTCCCCTCTAATGCTGAGTTTGTATGGTTTGGATCAGTGTGGTCTGTCGTCTGATTATGAATTGTCTGTCTTCAGGTTGTCGACCATCATCGGTGCCGACCAGATTCTTGTTCTAAGTGACGGTCAGATAGCAGAGCGAGGACGGTGAGGGAATGGTTGAAAGAGTGATTGTTCTATGTCTGCACACTCCACAAGCCTATTCCAATCAAAATATTGTTTTATGCTCTTCAAGAAACCAACATCTAAAGAATGGAACAGACCTATGTTTATGATGCTATAGTCACACTGTAGTCTTATTCTCAAAACCATACAGTGCCAATGTGGGAACATCTTCGCATAGTACTTGATGATGACTTTAATGGTGATTGTGTGTCCCCATTGTAACTACATATTCTCCACTTTCTCCCTCCCAGGCATGATGAGCTGCTGGCTAAGGGAGGGTTGTACTGTGACATGTGGATGAAGCAGCAACATGCCCAGGACTCAGACTCAGCCTCTGACACAGAAGCCAAAGACAGGAAGTCTGAGAAACTACAGCCCCCATCAGTCACTGCAGGCCACGGGAGCCACTGAGTATAGAGTGAGAGGTTCAAGGATATGTAGACATTGTGAGGAGATGGGCGAGGGATGCAGGGAGAGGATTAGATACCTCAAAAGGCTGTTTTGTCTGTACTTTTTTAAGGTATCTGTCCATTGAGGTTCATTCGGTTATGAGTGAAGTTAAGCACCACCCCAACCCTCTCTGCATGTTACGGGCAAGTCTAGGGGCCAAATCTCCCTTCCCTTTCCAAAATGTGAAAGATGCGAACACCTGCAAAATCATGATTTCTCCAAATGATCAGTGGCAAAAATCTGTGCACCTCGCTGTTGTCACATCCCACAGTCTGTTGACATACCAGTTCTGTTACATGCGTCTGTCCACGAGAGATTAGTGCCTAATGAACACGACCAGGACTCCGCATAATCCGTCCTCTTGAAGTGACAGCAAGTCCAAAGTAGACTAATACCTACCCTTAAGCGCAGGTATAAGGCAGTTTGGCACAGTGTCTCACAAAACGTTGAATTGTTGACTAATGTTTAGGGGTAGAGATAAGTATTTGTTTTATTTACAGCATCTACAGGTTCATTGTAAATTTTATATATATATATATATATATATATATATATTTTACTACACCCACTTTTTAGCTTATGAGACGGATCATTTTTGTTAGCTACTATACAAGCAATAGACTTACATTATACTTTATAGACTAATGAAGCGATTCAGACCGATGTGAATGGTTAACAAAAAAATCAGTTTCACTCTAATTGTTTTTTGTCTTAGTACAAAGGTATGTGTACAAGAACTTCAATCTAATTTTGGTTATTAGTAAAATAGATATTTTGTCTGTATTTGGTCCATTTAGCATCGAAACTGCATCAGTTTTACTCCAATTAGACTTGGGCATTATCATGTACTGTACAGTCTAGGTGTTGACTGATACATGGAAAATTAGCTGGCTGTAACTTTTATTTGTCACCAATGGTGATCAATAAGAACTACTGGCAGTATATTAAAGAGAACAGAGTCGATGGAAAAGGAAACCTTTATCTTTGAATGAACTCAGAATTCTCAAACCTTTCTATGCTGCTACCCATTTTGCATAAAGAACTACTGTCAGTGTATGTTTATTTTAATGGAAGAAATTAGTCTGTATTTGAATTTGTTAATATCTATGCCTTGCATTCCCAAGGCAGTGTGGAGTTTGTCAATATCTGTAGATAATAATCACACTCCATTTACAGTATGTATTGTCAAATTTTGTTTCATTTATTTAAAAAAAAGGGCCATAAGGGAAGATCTAGCCATTTAACTGAACTTGAGTTATTTGAGAGAGAATGGGGACTTTATATCTACGTGAAGTCCCTAGAGTTACGAGTTTGGGGTTGAATTGGAAACTGTCTGCATTAATCAAGGGAACGTGAAATTGGACATACTTACCATCCATATATTGCACAGCAGACTACATCATGAAAAGTTATTTCAGACTGAAATAAATAGATGAATCCCAAATGCATTTGTGACTACAGAAGTAATACCAAAGAGCTAGAGTGGTTTTGCTAGCAAATCATTGCTCTACCACTACAGCAGTCAATCATTTGTAGGTGCGCAAACTGGTGCAGTCAAATAATTTACACTAATGCCCATGAGTTTAAATGTTCCGTGTCAATGAGTGACATTGACACCACAGGAGGTTGGTGGTGCCTTAATTGGGGAGAACGGGTGTGTGATAATGGCTGGAGTGGAATAGTATCAAATACATCAAACTATTGGTTTCCATGTGTTTGATGCCATTCCATTTGTGCCATTACAGAAATGCAACATTTTTGTTCTGATAATAACTGCTTTGACACAATGTCAAACTCTTTTGTATGTGATTTGGGGGCATAGTTTGTTTTGTAGTGTGGTCTTTGCCTTTGTCACACTTCCAATGTGTGTGGCATCGGGCTATGCCTGGATGTCAAATACATAAATGGTTTGTTTTTTCTTTGTGTATATGTTAATAAATGGTATAATTAAAGGTGTATTGTGATGAAGTGGGCTCTGTTTTTACTAATTTACCATATTACTAGCTTTATATTATTAGACAACATTTTGTAGCCATTTAGTACATTGCATAACTGTTCCCGCCCTCCTGTCTTGTCAGCCATCACGACGGGGGTTACTGCTGTGCTAGCTAGCCTGAGTAAAACCAGGCGCCGTTTTATAGCTATTCAGCTAGATTTTCTCTTTCTTCTATTTGGCTAATGTTGGATAGACATCATGGATTTCAACGAATTGTTTAGTGAACGAACATTACAATTTTCTGACTTTCAGGAGTTTACGGTAAGTTGGCCTGTCAAGGCGAGTGACGCTAGCTGAGTTGGCTAGTTTAGGTAGTGAAATATGACAGCAAACGGGTTGACGTGAGTTTTAGACATATTTGGTAATAATCGCATTTTAAATAGGTATACCAGGTTAAACAACACGTGTTGTATGCCTGTCTTACAATTGAACATCAAAACACGGCCAAGTTAACGTTTAACGTTACATATTGTACAGTATTGTACTAGCTCACGCGGTAACGTAGCTAACCAGCCTGCTAACGTTAGCTATATGTGAATGTGTTTGTTCTGGACTTAGCTTCAAATTCATGACTTGTCACCTAACGTAAACTGTTACCTCGTAAAACGGTAGCCAGCAAACCCAATGGGATAACCGAATATAAGAGTTTGTGGGATAGCTAGTTTGCTAGCTAACTTATTCCAACCGTGTTGACATGACTTGCTCATGTAAAGTTAGCTAGCTAACGTTATTTCAGTTTCGTTTTTGTCATGAAATTAGGCCCTTCGCTCAATGAACTCTGATCTGCCTTCACAGTTTCTTCCTGGCCATCAGAAACTGTCTGAGAGAGTGCGGAAGCGATTGTACTATGGCCTGGACCAAGACGGCTCTCTAGATAACCTTTCCTGTCCTGTTACAGGTTAGCTATTCTGTCTGTTAGGTTGTGTCCTGTCCATGTGTGACTGTTGTTTATTATGTTGTGAATTTGAATGATTGATTCATATGTTCTGAATATGATTTCTAGATATTGCTGTGGAACTCCTTCAGAAATCTGCCCCTAGCCCAATTCGAAAACTGCACAAGAAATATGCTGCTCATGTCGCGAGGTATGTTGTCTGTTGACACTTGTTATCCTTTTTTAGCATGTAATGGTCTTCATAACTTAATATAGTTGGTTTGTTTTTCAGGGAGGCGTGCATCTCTCCGTGTGCCATGATGCTGGCCCTGGTCTACATCGAAAGGCTACGACACAGGAACCCCGAATACCTGCAAAAGATCTCCTCCTCTGACCTCTTCCTTATCTCCATGGTATGTGGGCCAAAGGTTGCATGCATCTCAAATGGCAACCTATTCTCTTTGTAGTGTACTGCTTATTGTCAGACCAAAGACCTGCATTTCACAGTTAGTCTACACCTGTTGTTTAAGAAGTATGTGACAATATTTATTTGATTGATTGGAATAGGGTGCCATTTGGGACTCGCAGGTTGTCTCGTTAGAATTCGGCAAAGGCTATTTAGCCTAAATGATAAGCATTAGGCCATCTGACCAGAATTATGCAATGGCCATGTGGGTGACTGAAAAGCACAGGTCTTCTCGCCAGAATTAGGTCATAGCGATGTCTGTGAAACACTAGTCGTCTCGCCAGAATTAAGCCACGGCTATGCACGTGATGGGCACAGAACAGCTTGTTATGAAAATGGGCATCTATAATTGCTGGGCATGTAGGGCCCAGACCCATATACTACACCTAATTCTTGTTCAATTTAGAATTTCCCGCAGCCACCCGCAATGTGCTTTTTAGACCAGGAGTAGGCTTAAGTGTGTCTGGAAAATGTTTTCAAATCAAATCACATTTTATTTGTCACAAACTGTTTACAGCAGGTATAAAAGATGCAACAAAATGCTGACGTGATAGCTTCTTCAACAATGCAGGACATCAGTCAACAACAATAGTCACGTCAAAAGTAATAAGATGGAATCTCCTGCTCAGTATGTGTGAGGAGAAAGATGCAAACACATCTAGCTTTCTATGACATATGGACTGATCTTAACCTCCTAATCCTGTTTCGCCTTTCCTCCAGATGGTTGCCAGCAAATATTTGTACGACGAAGGGGAGGATGAGGAGGTGTTCAATGACGAGTGGGGGGCTGCTGGGAAACTGGACGTCCAGACTGTCAACACTCTGGAGATGAATTTCCTCGATGCTATTGTAAGTTATACGTAGTATTACATTACCAGCCTCGGAAATTGCTACCCAAATAAATGCTTCACAGAGTTCAAGTAACAGACCCGCTCAACATACACACAGGCTCAGAAACGTGTGGTCCCACTCAGAGCCATATATTTAATAGTGGTGCGTGGGTCAACCATTAGTTCACCCGTACCCGTCCGCAATGAATGTCTGGGGACCGACCCTAACCAGCTAAAATAGAAAATGCGCTGTAGGCTACAGTCAGAGACGGCAGAACGATTTTTTGACAGAAGGTGCATGATTTTTTTTATTGCCTGACTTGGGTATGTTTCTGCTTAGAATTATGGACATTTTGGTAGGCTTTTTTAGTCACCTTGTCTATAATTAGATACATGCAGCTTCCCTTCCGTCATTATGTTTCCCTAGAAGACAAAATAAACCCTTGCTCACCAGAATATCACAAATCGATAGAATGAATGCTTCAATCTAGTTGACATTTGTCATCTCTGCTTCTTTCACGGAGCAAAGACGTTCAGGAACCTGGAGAAAATGCAATAACAAAAAAAAGGAAATATTTTCTGTGTAAATTTTCAAATGGCATCAGGTGGACTTGTTGTAAGGAAATAGAAAGCTGTGTAAACAATCCAATGGGTTTCTGAAAATATTTCAGTTGTGCTTGGATGCATATTTTATGTGGTTGAAATACTATCAGCTTTTATGATGCTGATGAAGATAGCACCTCTACAGATGGTATCTAACTGCGCATTCGCTTTTTCTCAAGATGCTGAAAGAAAGAAATCATATTTCTCCACTCCTGTTTGGGTCTAAATGTTTCCTACATTTGGTGTATCATTTTACTGCAATAAATTCTATGTTCCGCATGGGGTTAATATTAAGGCTTTGTGAGAGGTTATAGACCTAAATTCAGGGTCCAGATTTCAGTATCCTTTTAACCCATCTGAACAGTGGGCTACAGTTCCCTTGCAGTGTCATATGCCTATTTTAAAGTATAGCGCCTCACAATCGTCACACATAACATAGCTGACACTGTTATCATCCTCTTTTACCACTTTACCAAATCTTTCCCAAACATTACTTTTCTTGCCCGCCTTTTCTTTATTTTCAACTCTCCATTTCGTAGCTTTTCTCTTATTGTCCTTTTTGCTTCACTGGATCGCCAATGACTTTTTTTCTGTTCGGCCCCTTCCCAAAAGCATTTTACAATTGGGGTGTAGGCTATTTGGCGCGTGAATCTGAAAAATGGCAAGAGAAGTACAGTTGCAAAAACCATCAAGTGCTATGATGAAACTGGCTCTCATGAATGAGGGCCGCCACTTGAAAGGAAGACCCAGAGTCACCTCTGCTGCAGAGGATAAGTTCATTAGAGTTACCAACCTCAGAAATTGCTACCCAAATAAATGCTTCACAGAGTTCAAGTAACAGACGCGCTCAACATCGTCTGTTCAGAGGAGACTACGTGAATCAGGCCTTCATGGTCGAATTGCTGCAAAGAAACCACTACTAAAGGACACCAATAAGAAAATAAGAGACTTGCTTGGGCCAAGAAACATGTGCAATGAACATTAGACTGGTGGAGATCTGTCCTTTGGTCTGGTGAGTCCAAATTTGAGATTTTTTGTTGTTGACCTCCGTGTCTTTGTGAGAAGTAGTGTAGGTGAACAGATGATCTCTGCATGTGTGATTCCCACCCTGAAGCATGGAGGAGGTGTGATGGTGTGGGGGTGCTTTGCTGGTGACACTGTCAATGATTTATTTAGAATTCAAGGCACACTTAACCAGCATGGCTACTACAACATTCTGCAGCGATACGCCATCCCATCTGGTTTGCGCTTAGTGGGACTAGTCACAGGACAATGACTCAAAACACACCTCTGGGCTATTTGACCAAGAAGGAGAGTGATGGAGTGCTGCATCAGATGACCTGGCCTCCACAATCCCCGACCTCAACCCAATTGAGATGGTTTGGGATGAGTTGGACCGCAGAGTGAAGGAAAAGCAGCAAACAGTATGTGTGAACTCCTTCAAGACTGTTGGAAAAGCATTCCTCATGAAGCTGGTTGAGAGAGTGCCAAGAGTGTGCAAAGCTGTCATCAAGGCGAAGGGTGGCTACTTTGAAGAATCTCAATTATAAATATATTTTGATTTCTGCACGATTCCATATGTTGTTTTGATGTCTTCACTATAATTCTACAATGTCGAAAATAGTACAAATAAAGAACTGCAGCTTAGAGGGAACATTGCTAGCACACACACATCATCCACACAATATTTCATGACCCTAAACCCACCCGCCCGTGTGCAGGTTGTGTCAACCCACCCATCACTAATATTTAAATCCCATTGTACTGTATTTGTATGGACATATAATATGAAATCTGACAGCTGCTCTCACTTCTGTGTTTTAGGAGTGGAGCCTCTTCACTGAGCCAGGGGACTACTTTGGCATACTGAATCAACTAGAAACCAGGTTTGTGATTGTCGTCATTCACGTAGATCGTTTTTCGTGCTGGTGCAGGTTTCCCCATGGGTGATTTAAAAAATAAATTAAAAAATATTTTTCCAATGTATTGTTGGACATTACTTTAATGTAAAAACACCAGCAAATCAACCAAGTGATTTTAATTCTGGAACTCTGTTCCAAAGTATTCCTATGCATAATGGAGAGAGATACAGTATATGTGATCGTATACAAATCTGTGCAAGATTTGAAATTATTGCTTTAGTCAAATATATCTGTTTGGCCTTCTTGTAGTCAATTTGCAGTCTACAAAATATTTGTAATTATGTTCCGACCCCCTAACCATCAGCTCAAGAAAAAATCTGCCTGTGTGTCGGGGTGGGTGGGTGGATGTGTCTGTGTGTGACTCCTAATGCATTAGAACCATTAGAAACACAAGAAGCTATGAAGGGTTCGGAATGTCATAGAGACTTCTATTTTTGTAAGCCCCATGACTTTTCAGGGAATAACTAAATTAGTAGTGTCAAGTTCTTGTGGTAATTTGGCTGGTAGATCTGATACAGAGCTGCTAGTTCA
This sequence comes from Oncorhynchus kisutch, assembly GCF_002021735.2. Classification (NCBI taxonomy): domain Eukaryota; kingdom Metazoa; phylum Chordata; class Actinopteri; order Salmoniformes; family Salmonidae; genus Oncorhynchus; species Oncorhynchus kisutch. The sequence continues at coordinate 37,010,181 of NC_034189.2, forward strand.
AACAAAGGGTTGGTCATGTGTGTCACATGAGCGTAGTAACATGAGCGTAGCCAGACTCTGTTCTAGGTCCATCTCTCTCTCTCTCTGTTTGCATTGAGTGTGGACTGTGTGTGTGTATTAACTCTGGCCTGTTGTGACTCCAGTATTGCAGAGAACCAGGGGATGAAGCGAGGCTGGTTCACCTACACTGACCTCTGTGTGCTTCTGGAGCAGGCGGCGTGGCGACAAGCACTGACGGCCATCTACCTGCACTTTGCCAAGGTGAGGAGGGGCCAGTGGTCAGAGGACAGGGCAGTGGGGTCCAGTGCACTGAAGGACTGAGTTGTGGGTAATCCTCAGTATGGGCACACCGTAGCAGAACATTTTGAAATGGACAATAGCATTTCTTATTTGACATGTTCAGGTACTATGTTTTCTCCTGTTTTGTGCCAAATGGACACAACACTAGTCTCAGAAACGCCCCTGAAATTAACATGTCAATGTCATGGAAATTCTTACACAGTGACACTCGAAGTCGAGCTTAAATTAATCAGTGTTTATTGTCAGCGTGCTGGAGAGGTTTCAACAAACTCAATACACCATAGTGAATTTCTGTTAGGAGCTCTGCTGTGGCAGTCCTAGCAGTTGTCTTATATACTGCTATACACAGACAAGTTATATTTGCATGATTTAGCATAATTAATTCATCATTACAGTTTTGTTTAATTTGTGTGACTGATCAATATTGGGTCATACATGTGACAGACCAATACCTCACGAGGCTTCTTCTCTCTAAGCTGAGACCTTGAAACTGAAATATCTTTCTTTCTCATAACAAGGTCTGAGCGTACTGCCAAATTGTAGATACTGATAAGTGAGGATTTGTTAAATCAGTCACTTACATGAACACAAAAATTGGTTATTAGAACAGCACATGAATGAACACAGAAATGAGTTATAAGAAAAGCACAAGTATAACATTTCCATCACATCAATTTCTGAAAACTGCTCATTGTAGAAACCCACATAAACTATGTGTTGATTGAAAGAAGCAACACTTTTGAAAGTAGTTAGTTTGGGAGGAAAGGAAAAACACACTGAAAGAAATCCACGTCCTCACCTCTCTCTAGGTGACCTGCATGCTGGGGCTGGTGTATCTGACCAGTGTCGCGGGCCTTATCGCCACCAGCCTCCCCAGGAGCAACCAGCCCCTGTCCCCAGTCAGCCAAGTCCACCTGCCTAGCTCCAGCCTCTCTCCACCACCACCACTAGGCCTGCTCCCAGTCCCAGAGACCCCAAGTCCAGCATCCGACCTCCCTCGCTGCTGCGTCTTGGGCAACGACAGTCACAAACGCAGACCTGGCACTCTCCACACCCACAACAACCACGGCTCGCCAACCACCTCCCAGACCTCTATACTGTGTCTATGGGGCTCTCTCCTCACTTCCCTAAGCCACACTGACCCACACCCCCAGCCTGACACTGAACCAGCCTTGTCCGCCTCCTCTCTGCACTACCCTGGCTGCCCAGTTACAGTGGGGAGCCTCCCTCCTGGCTTCATCCAGTGCGGCCCATCGAACACCTCTGCTCCACTACTTGAGCCTGGAACCCCTGGTCACCCCGCAGCACCATGGCTGGCCCCTGCCCCCCTCCTCTACGGAGCCATCCCGATGCTCCTGGACTCCCGTCTGACTGGCATGGCAAGCCTCCGTGTCGGACCCTGCTGCCCACAGTTCATGCTGCCCATCGAGAAAGCCCAATCTCTCCTCATGCCCAGCTAGACACAGACGGACAAAACAAGCCACTATCGTTACCCTGCAATGGCTATGATGCCGGACTCCAAATTAAACAAACCGATTTTTCAGAATGCGTCTGTTGCAGTGAAAGGCTTGATTTTGTTTTGTATGTGCATTTTTTTGTTGCATATACTGTCTAAATTTGAGATAAGGCCCCCTAAAGGTGAGTAGCACATTTTGTACAGTGGTTTGCCAGCTGAATTGGTGTAAATAAGTGAGATGAACTCATAACAGCGTGAGATCTGAGTTCTGTGCTCAGACCCTCGTATCTTTTCTAACGTATCTTTTTCAAAGGAGGTTGGATCACATCGCTTTACAATGGGTGTTTCCAAAGTCAAGGAGGTGTTTGAGGTCTAGAAGGTGTGTACATGGCAAACTAATCTTTCTTGTTTGGTTTAAAAAAGACACAAAACAAGTCTAAGCATGGCTACCATACCCACACAGCGTTTGTTACTACCTAGTCTTTGGCCTGGGTACCAGATTTGTTTGTGTCATCATTCCACTCACACTCCATGTTTGGCATGACAAAGTGGCATGATGGAAGAAACAGACTGGTACCCAGGCTACCTACTCTTTACCTATGCTTGAAAATGGGGGCTTGTGGGAGTTGGGCTAAGTCAAGTTTTTAGTTGGAAGAGTTAAGTTTTGATGTGACATCATAGCTATTTGAGAATGTGTTGAGAAAGTAAGTTGTCTCCACAAAAGCAAGGCTGCTTTCTAAGTCAGTACTGTACTGTAGCGCTTTAAGAAGGGAGGCAATTTAGCCTGGTCCCAGATCTGTTTGTGCTCTTGCCAACTCTATTTCTGTCCTTGTCAAGCCAAACATTGCATGACAATGAGTGAGAAGGAGTTGGATTGACGGCACAAACAGACTTGCACTCAAGCTAGAGACAACTAGACTACATTTGATTTGCCATGGAGTTTTGGGGTTATTATTCTCTCATTTACTGTAGTTGTTATTTTAAAAAATGTCAACATATTTTTGCACAGATGGCTACTGGTCCCTGCACTGAACAATAGTAGAGATGTAATGCTTTTTTATTCCAGTGAAAAAACAGTAAACATTCAATTCATATCTCGGTTTGGCTGCCCTTCAAGTCGTGTTCATTAGGGCACATCATAGCGAAATGCTTTACACCACTTCGCAATAGTAAACGAAAATAGAAGTTTCTTATTGGACAAGGTCAGAGAGCAAAAGGGGGGGACATTTGTTTCATTTCCTGCCTACTGAACATGACCCTAAACTCAGATAGCACTGGGGGACAGATGGAACTCTAACTATTTATTTTACCATGATAGAATGCAGTGGCGATCTCTAATTTCATGTTTGTACAACAGAATGCCACGCAACTGAAATAGGTCATAACCAGTTTACTGTTTATGTTTTTTTAAATAAGAGTTTTGAATATGATTGAAAATGTATCTAATGAATGTGATTTTCATCCAATTACCCTTTTCATGGAAACAGTTGTATTGTGCAAAACATCACTTTTTTAAAGTAAATGTCTGTTTTTTAATTTATGCAATTAATTAGTATCCCTCTTTAACATACCAATTTGGTTGGGGAGACCTGACAACATTAAAAACCACTCAATCACTCGCATACAATTTTGTCTTCTCCACCCGCTCAAAATTGGAAAATGTCTTCTTTCTCCATAGATTTACTTGAATGGGGATGTAAATTCTAGTAATACTATTTCAGTCTCTCATCCCTGAAAAACAGTTGGCTCTTCTCATATTGTTCTACTCAAGATAGAAGGTTCTTGCTAGGGAATTTGATATTTGTACATATGACTTGGTTTTACATTGACACCTTTCTTACAAAGCCAGGGAGGCACTGTGGTCCCTAGGACATGAACTCATGAAGTTTGGCTTTTGTTGAATTGCTGAAAACATCTAAATAAAACATTTTTCAAATCAGACTTAGATTTTGAAGCACAATATCCTTAAATTTTGTAAACAATGTGTAGAAATCTGTTAAAAAAATAATAATAAAATGCTTGACTCTTAACCAAAAAATAATAATTTGTCATTTATGCCTGTATTGCTGTTCACATGGTCCACTGACATACAGTATGTAATGTGAGTTGTCAACATTGAGCTATTAATCTCACAATCTGGGCACGCACACACACCCTAGAAAGCAATATGCCATTTGAGCTGACATCTAAGAACTGCAGTCACACAGGCACTGATCTACATGTGTAGTGTCAAGCAAGCATTAACCTGGTCACAGATTTGTTTGGGCTGTCTTGCCAATTCACATGGTCTTTATCAAGACGACACAAACAGATCCGGGACCAGGCTAAGGCACTGTCACCTAAGCCACCATCTTTGGATTCTCAATTGAATTTCTTAAATTCCTCATCTTTGTCTCCTCAAACTGCATTGGAGCAGAATATATGGGGTTCCTGTTCTGTGGGCTGTATTCACAAAGTGTCTCAGCGTAGGATTGCTAATCATGGATCAGGTTACCTCTGTCATCTAAAAGCTAAGCGAAGGACCCTGGGACTAAACACCACCCTCTGCAACTGGATCCTGTACTTCCTGACGGGCCGACCTCAGGTGGTAAGGGTAGGTAACAACATCCTCCACGCTGATCCTCAACACGGGGGCCCCTCGGGTGTGTCCTCAGTCCCCTCCTGTACTCCCTGTTCACTCACAATTGCATGACCAGGCATGACTCCAACACCATCGTCAAGTTTGCCGATGACACAATAGTGGTAGGCCTGATCACCGACAACGATGAGACAGCCAAAAGGGAGGAGGTCAGAGACATGGCCGTGTGGTGCCAGGATAACAACCTCTCCCTCAACATGATCAAGACAAAGGAGATGATTGTGGACTACAGGAAAAGGATGACCGAGCACGCACCATTCGCATCGACTGGGCTGCAGTGGGGCAGGTTGAGAGATTCAAGTTCCTTGGTGTCCACATCACCAACAAGCTATCATAGTCCAAACACACCAAGACTGTTATGAAGAGGGCACGACAAAGCATATTCCCCCTTGGAGACTGAAAAGATTTGGCATGGGTCCTCAGATCCTCGTAAGGTTCTACAGCTGCACCATCAAGAGCATTTTAAGAGCACTGGTTGCATCACTGCCTGGTATGGCAACTGCTCGGCCTCCGACCGCAAGGCACTACAGAGAGTAGTGCGTACAGTCCAGTACATCACTGGGGCCAAGCTTCCTGCCATTCAGGACCTCTATACGAGGCGGTGTCGGAGGAAGGCCCTAAAAATTGTCAATGACTCCAGCCACCCTAGTCATAGACTGTTCTCTCTGCAACCACACGGCAAGCGGTACCGGAGTGCCAAATCTAGGTCCAAAAGGCTTCTTAACAGCTTCTACCCCCACACCATAAGAGTCCTGAACAGCTAATCAAAGGGCTAACCAGACCCCTCTTTTATGTTGCCGCTACTGTTTATTATCTATGCATAGTCTCTTTAACTCTACCTACATGTACATAAACTCAGCAAAAAAAGAAAGGTCCCTTTTTCAGGTCCCTGTCTTTCAAAGTTAATTTGTAAAAATCCAAATAACTCCACAGAACTTCATTGTAAAGGGTTTAAACACTGTTTCCCATGCTTGTTCAATGAACCATAAACAATTAATGAACATGCACCTGTGGAACGGTCGTTAAGACACGAACAGCTTACAGACGGTAGGCAATTAAGGTCACAGTTATGAAAACATAGGACACTAAAGAGGCCTTTCTACTGACTGAAAAACACCAAAAGAAAGATGCCCAGGGTCCCTGCTCATCTGTGTGAACGTGCCTCAGGCATGCTGCAATGAGGCACGAGGACTGCAGATGTGGCCAGGGCAATAAATGGCAATGTCCGTACTGTGAGACACCTAAGACAGCGCTACAGGGAGACAGGACGGACAGCTGATCGTCTTCTCAGTGGCAGACCACATGTAACAACACCTGCACAGGATCGGTACATCCGAACATCACACCTGCAGGACAGGTAATGGATGGCAACAACAACTGCCCGAGTTACACCAGGAATGCACAATCCCTCCATCAGGGCTCAGACTGTCCGCAATAGGCTGAGAGAGAATGGACTGAGGTCTTGCAGGCCTGTTGTAAGGCAGGTCCTCACCAGACATCACCGGCAACAACGTCGCCTATGGGCACAAACCCACCGTCGCTGGACCAGACAGGACTGGCAAAAAGTGCTCTACACTGACGAGTCACGGTTTTGTCTCACCAGAGGTGATGGTCGGATTCGCATTTATCATCGAAAGAATGAGCGTTACACCGAGGCCTCTACTCTGGAGCGGGATACATTTGGAGGTGGACGGGCCGTCATGGTCTGGGGCGGTGTGTCACAGCATCATCGGACTGAGCTTGTTGTCATTGCAGGCAATCTCAACGCTGTGCGTTACAGGGAAGACATCCTCCTCCCTCATGTGGTACCCTTCCTGCAGGCTCATCCTGACATGACCCTCCAGTATGACAATGCCTCCAGCCATACTGCTCGTTCTGTGTGTGATTTCCTGCAAGACAGGAATGTCAGTGTTCTGCCATGGCCAGCGAAGAGCCCGGATCTCAATCCCATTGAGCACGTCTAGGACCTGTTGGATCGGAGTGCGAGGGCTAGGGCCATTCTCCCCAGAAATGTCCGGGAACTTGCAGGTGCCTTGATGGAAGAGTGGGGTAACATCTCACAGCAAGAACTGGCAATTCCAGTCCATGAGGAGGAGGTGCACTGCAGTACATAATGCAGCTGGTGGCCACACCAGATACTGACTTACTTTTGATTTTGACCCCCCCTTTGTTCAGGGACATTATTTTTAAATTTCTATTAGTCACATGTCTGTGGAACTTGTTCAGTTTATGTCTCAGTTGTTGAATCTTGTCATGTTCATACAAATATTTACACATCTTAAGTTTGCTGAAAATAAACGCTGTTGACAGTGAGAGGACAATTATTTTTAGGCTGAGTTTATTACCTCAATTACCTCGACTAACCGGTGCCCCCGCACATTGACTATGTAACGATATCCCCTGTATATGGCCTCACTATTGTTGTTTTACTGCTACTGTTGAATTATTTGTTACTTTTATTTTCAATATTTTACTTAACATTTATTTTTCTTAACCTCTTATAGCATTGTTGGTTAAGGGCTTGTAAGTAAGCATTTCACTGTAAGGTTGTGTTCGGCTCAACTTTATCCTAGATCAGCACTCCTAATCTGAGACTCTGTAAATATGAGCCCCAATCTTCTCCAATGTGTTTTGAGAGGAGAGAAGATGTGAGGAATCAAGGAAACATAATTCAAATGCAATCTACCCAGCAACAACTCTGCACAACATAGTGTGCTTCACCTCGTTTCCTGTTATTGCTGCCCTCCTCAAGCTCGTGCAAATAACAATGAGCAACACAATGCCAATGGGAACAGGAAGCCATTACAGCTGAATCAAAACAGTCAACATAGTTACACCCATCACCAGAGTCATAGCAAGCCTTCAAAACACTGCAGCACCTCTCCATTGCATTCAACTTCAGCACATATCCATATTACAACACAACACGTCCTTTTGACTGCTGTTCCTCGTGTCGTCCTACGGTGCCAAGTCTGCGTATCAGATCAGTTACATTGCCAGGCAAAACGTTTTCACAACCCAGGAACCACATCAACAACATGATGTAATGCTCCTCAAATCCACACAGAAACTATGCAGAATATGTCAGAGAGGAATGTACCCACCCCTTTTCTGCCTGCGCCTCACCCCAGACCCCACCCCCATCCCCTTGGCCCTCTGCATACCACTTGAGACTCCTGCTCCTAATATAGACCCAACTGGTTTGTGGGACAGGCAGGGGGAGAGGAGCCTGCATGTAGCAGGATCTAGCGTTTATTGTTGGGTGAGTTGTGCCCAAGTCTTTCATGGAGAAAATACTTATCAGGCAGGTAAGTCATGGTACACGAGTTGGCCAGATTTGTGTTTGAGAAGTGTGTGTAGGACTGAAACATTTAGGACTACAAGGAGTAAAGCTGGGGTAAAAAAACAAGTTGGTTGGATTGTAAACTGTTTTTGGTTTAGAGCTTAGTTCAACTTGATCCCGAATGTTTTCCCTTCGAGCTTCATTCCAGCAGTGATTTTAGAGCACATTTATCAAGGTGTTATAGAGTGTTGTTGGTGTTCTTTTTCTGTTGGTCTAGATCATGTTTCAAGAGATGCGTGAAGAATTGAAGAATTCAGGTAATTCGGGTAACCTTCAGTGTTTGTGTGTGTGAATGTACATTTGTGTGTCTGTTTCATGGAATGAGGTGTATAGGGGATCTATAACTGTCTGTGTGTGTGTGTGTGTGTGTGTGTGTGTGTGTGTGTGTGTGTGTGTGTGTAACTTTGTACCCACTTCACTTACCCATAACTTCAGAGGCTGATGCTGAGATGTACATGAAGTTCATGAAAAGTCATTGCTGCTATGAGGCCATTCCAACCAGCTGTAAACTGGTCATATTTGACACAACACTACAAGTAAGAGTCCAGGGTCATGTAACCCACTTGTATGTTGGAACTGAACAATACAAAATCATTTGGGGGCCAAATCAAGAGTCCAGGATCAGTGTTCAGTAGGGCACATCGTAGCAAAACGTCTCACAACAGGTTACAGGAAGCTAAAATCTGTGTTCTTATTTGGCAAATTCACGTAGTGCCTCCCCGTTTCAGAACATACTCTTCCTGCTGAACTCAGCCCAGATATTCTCCCTCCACTTCCCAAGGGAAAGGTCATGGTCCCTTTTGGTATGACATTTCAAGTCAGAGTTCCTCTCTCCTGTAACTACAGCTACAGTCAGTTATAGTGGTTTTCCCTTGTCCCTGCAGCAATAATTCATGTGCAGCCTCATTCCTTCTTCCCTAAAACATACTCACTACTAAGACTGGTGTTAACTGGTTGTGTTAACAAAAATCCTATGTTTGCAGGTGAAGAAAGCCTTTTTCGCTCTTGTAGCAAACGGCTTGAGAGCTGCACCTCTCTGGGATAGCAAGACACAGAGGTTTGTGGGTAAGTGAAGAGATTAGGGGGTGCTCTCTTGCTACTTGCTTATGGCAACGCAATGTCCTGAATGATTGCAAGCTTGGGCTGGTTTTGGGGGTAGTGTGATATGAAGACTAGACACTAGCACGTATCCATGCCAATAGTGATAAGAGCTCTATCTCTCTCTCTCTCTCTCTCTCTCTCTATTGTCCTCACAGGTATGCTGACTATAACAGATTTCATCAACATTCTCCATCGTTACTACAGGTCCCCATTGGTGCGTATATGAACCAAATGCCAGTCAATATCCCAGTCATAAGCATGTTTCACATTTCATGTCCAAGTCATCCCAATGTGCCTGAAATGGATTGTGTAGCTCAATAAACATCCTTAAAGATGATTTGGACATTTAACATGCAAAATGCTAATAACGGGGATATTGACCTGCATTGATTTTTGGACAAACATTCTTAAAAGTTAGCCTTTGGTGACAGTGGCCAGGTTAGAAACCAAAGCATGGATTGCTGTCTTATCTTGCCATACATTTCTTACATGGTAAGGAAACCATTTTGTAATTTGAGTGGACTATCCCTTTAAGCCTAGTCTTGGCCTATAAAGCATGTTCAATGGAGACAAGATCATGGTTGTGTGAATAACACAGAAATCATTCATCATAATTTGTCCAATATGTTTCCACCCTCCCACAGGTTCAAATGAACGAGCTGGAGAGGCATCAAATTGGAACATGGCGAGGTGATTCATTCAAGTAAATAAGCTAGAGAAAGCAAATGATACAGTGTTCTATGTCTATGGTATATACGTACATGTCTTTCTGTGACTTTCCATTCTGTTTATTTCTCTCTCTCTGCAGATGTGTACCTGCAATACTCCAACCACTGTCTTCACAGTATCGCTCCAGACGCCAGGTGAATCTACGCAGCTCTCAGTCAAACCAACTCCTGTCACCTGACTTTGTCTGAGTAGTTACTTTTGCTGATACCTTTTTAAAATGAGTGACAGACTAAGGAAATTGAGGCTGGGATTCAGTCAATTACAGGCAGTGTTCTGGGTTGTGTTCAGTACGGCACACTGTAGCAAAACGTTTTGCAACATGACCCAGGTGTGGATGTTGGTTGTGTTCTCCAGGGTTAGACACTATAGGCCTACTCAGTCTCCCCTCCTTTCCTTTGCAGCCTCTTCGACGCCATCTATTCCCTACTGAGGTATAAGATCCACAGATTGCCGGTTATCGATCCCGTGTCCGGAAATGTCTTACACATTCTCACGCACAAGCGAATCCTCAAGTTTCTCCATATATTTGTAAGACAACATGACTTGAAGAAGATGTCTGTGTGTTTATGCTCATATCATATGGTCATCCATTTCAAACAGTGGTGTTGTGAACTGTATGTGTTGCTTTTACAATCCTTGTGTTCCTTTTTATTTTTTAATTAAAAGTATTCTACACAGAAAGAGACAGTCCCAAAACCCTGCTTCATGCAGAAGACTATCCAGGACGTTGGGATCGGGACATTCCGGAACATTGCCACGGTCCAGCAGACGGCCTCAGTCTACGATGCCCTGTCTGTGTTTGTAGAGAGGAGGGTCTCCGCACTGCCCGTAGTAAACGAGCAAGGTGGGTTAACCTCATCTCTAGTTCAAAGTCGAACACTGACTAGTACAGTATGTGTATGTCCTTACGTAGGTGCCCTTCAAAAATAAAGTTTCACTTGTAAGATGTAGGCAGGCTATGTATCTCACTGTCCTTTGTACACCAAGGCAAGGTGGTGGCTCTCTACTCCAGATTTGATGTGATTGTAAGTGCCCCAAAGCTGCCCGTTACAGTTTAATTCACTTGAAAACAATACAAAATAAAGCCCTTCACATCTTTGTTGGTGCATTGTGTACATTTTTATTGTTCTCTCCGCTCCTCGTCTCTTCTTCTCGGAGACAGAATCTGGCTGCCCAGAAGACGTACAACAACCTGAACATGTCCATGCAGGAGGCCATCCGACGGCGCTGCTGTTTCATTGAGGGCGTCATCAAGTGCCTCCCCGACGAGACCCTGGAGACCGTCATTGATCGCATAATTAAGGCTGAGGTTAGTGTCCCACTCTGCTCCCACCAGGGTTGTATTCATAAGGCTCCAAATGGAAGAAAACGGGCTGCAACAGGGAGGGACTACTTGAACGTGTCCAATTAGAAACACTTGTTATTTTTGGTACGGTGTGCACTACTGAATATGACCAAGGTCATGTCCTCTATCACAGTGGCCCTCTCTCTCTCTCCACTCCACCTACGAGTTTGTTTAAAAAAGACATCAAAGTAATGGGCGCTGATATGCTGTAACATTTAGCTCTATTAGCCCACACAATTAAATATAAATAGAGTTATGAAGGTTTATGCTTACTGCTTTACTCTACTCTACTTAATTACTGGTAAGTCCTTGTTGTGTAACCATGGCCAACCCTTTCCCACCACACACTCCCATCCTCTCCCCCTCCTGTTCCCATTCTGCACCAATTCTCTTCCCATTCTACCCCATCCTGCCCCCATCCACTCTCTATCCTCTCCCCATACTGCCCTCATCCTGTCCCCATCGTGCCCTCCATCCTCTCTCCATCCTGTCCCCATCTTACCCCCATCCTGCCCCATTCCTCTCTCCATCCTCTCCTCACCTCTTTTACTCCTCATCCTTTCCCCTCAGGTCCATCGGCTGGTCCTGGTGGACAAAGAGGACGTGTGCAGGGGGATCATCTCTCTCTCTGACCTGCTCCAGGCCATGGTGTTAAGCCCGGCAGGTATTGACGCCCTTTTAGCCTCTTAGCACCTGTGGGAGTCAGGCCCCCTTGCCCTACCTCCATCTTCCACAGCCTCTAGCCCCACCTTCCTGGCCCAGGTATGTCCACCCTTTTTCTCTCCTCTCTCCAATCCCCCCAGCTCACTGACTGGCTGTCCGACACACTTCTTTGACCCCCCACAACAGCTGCTGCTGCTATACGTTGCACCCTGTTTCTCTGAGCTTCAGCCACATATCAACCCCCCACCACGTACCCTGAAGCACCAACATGCAAGTGGGCACACACGCACATGCGCAGACACACACACACACTTTCTCTGCAAAGGGTGATTATGATGACCTCTGACCTATCGTTCCCTGCTTGCCTGATGCATGGGGAGCAGTATAAATCCAATGACTTTCAAAAGGACTGGAATCTTGAAGATTCCAAGCTTTTGTGGTTGACATTCTATGGACTAGCTGCAGCTAAAAGGCCAAGTTACAGTATGGCACTACAGGAATGTGGTGATGTATCTGCATAAAGATTTGATGATATCTGATTTGATCTGCATGCCAAATGGCACCCTATTCCCTATAGTGTACTACTTTTGACCAGTGTCCATATGACTCAGGTGAAAAATTAATAAATAGCTTGGCTTGTGCAAGCCGAAACGGTTCATCTCCTGTTTCTGTAGCGTGAGGCAGCTTGATGTACAAGTACAGCCCCTGGATAGGACACTAGTCTGTCTCCGGTCAGTAGTTCATTATATATAGGTAATAGGTTGCCGTTTGGGATGCAACCATGTTGTTGTTCATTTGCATCTCTCAGATTGGTTTGTGTCTATGGCAAGAATCTGTATGGAGCTTATTATCTATTTATGCTGATATAATAAGAACACACTTTGATGCACACAACCTTTTTTTATCATATGCTTTGGTTACAATCATTCCAATCGTTGATAATATTGCATTTCCACTATTGTGTTGTTGTTTTTTTCCAGAGATTTCAAGCAAATCAAACTGAGATCACTAGAGGACAATGTGAAGTCCATGGTGGATGAAAAGGGAGACCGTTTTCAAAATGTCAACATACTGTTGTAGAGAAAAACAATCTGCAACAATCAGCTGTATCAGTTGAGTTCAATAAATCACAATAGTCGTTAGTTACATTTCATCAAATTGACGATATAAGTTTGTGTTACTTTGTGTTGAGCTGAATTTGTGCTGTATTAAACATGTTCAAATCAATTTGACTTGTTTTTTTATAATGGACTTGCACAATGGATTTCACTGTTTTATGTAAGCTTTTCAGAGAAACAAGTGGAGATATAAATATAAATGGTATTTTACGTAAGAATGGATAGTACTATCCAATTTATCCAGCAGATGTCAGTAAATAGCTATTGTTTTTGCAAAACCAAGCGCAGTAAACAAGGAAGCACGTGACATGCTGAGCCAGTAAACTGGGTTTCCACTAGATAGCACACCTATAAAGTCTTAATTTGCTAGATCGTAAGAATTCATGAAAACGACATTTTAGATTTTTGGTCTTAATTTAAGGTTAGGCATAATATTAGCAGTGTGGTTGGGGTTAGATTTAAAATATCATTTTAAGACGAGCAATTGTAGAAATCGGCGGGGTTTATGACTTTGTTGCTGTAGTAACTAGTGACCACCAGTAACCTCGGTTCCTACTTTTTTTTTTTTTAATCCATGACGGGCCTTCGCGGATCTAACCGCCTATCCATACCCCGTGATCACCAAAACAACACAACAAAGTGGGGGAAAGATGGCGAGCGGAGAGGAGGCTAGATGCCCCTCTGTTTCTTCCGTACTCGAGGACCTGTTCCCTGCCGGAGGATCAGAGCAAGTATGCGGTGATGGGAACCCTGAGCTCGTGCAACTGCGGGAGCGTCTTCAAGGCTGGCTATCGCAATATGAGCCTTTGCTGTTATGGATGCAGAGGCTGCTTGTTTGGGAAAGGCCGCTCTACAGCATCTTTGTTGCTCTCACGCTGAACACCTTGTTCTGGTAATGCTAAAGAATTAGTAAGAATCACTCATGTAATCAGTTATTTTGCACTGAATATGAAGATGCACTGTAGCTAATGTCTTAGCTTGATAGTAGTAGTAGCTACTTACTGTAGTTAGATTGAATGACAACGATAATCCTGCTCGGGCGACAGTGACGCGCTAGCTAGGTGGCTAATTAGCTATTTAATGATGTCTGCTGATAGTTTGGTATGCCAAAGTTTACCCTATTATCGAATAAACGAGTAACGTTTCGCTAAATACTCTACATAAATTCTAAGTGCGCTATCTTTCAAATATCAGTTAACTTACCTAGTTAACAGCTGTCAAATCTAGATAACAATACGTGAGCGTTCGGATAGAAATGTGTAAGTAAATGTAGAACAAACGTGCCTCTCCGACATGTAGACCAAGGAATCATGACGGCTGTATTCATGGCATGTTAAATCTGCAACGTTTGACAACTGAACGTAGCCAAGTTGGCAGGAGATCTGTTTAATGTATTGTCCTGAACCAGGACAGGGGGCTAGCTGACAGTCTATTCACTCTTGTGGCTAGCTAGTTAACGTTACTTAATGTTAAGAACGTGACTAACATTGGATACATTTTAAAATGGTATGGGTTGTTTGTCTTTTTTACAGGCTTCTGTCGTCGACGTCCCTGCGTCCTCTCTTCCTCCTGAGTCTTTCCATTCTAGGGCTCATGCAGCTGGAGAGATGGAAGCATAAGTTACCTCTTACAACAGGTAAGTTCATAAACTCAACAAAATAGAAAACGTCCTCACTGTCAACTGAATTTATTTTCAGCAAACTTGACATGTGTAAATATTTGTATGAACATAAGAGTCAACAACAGACAAACTGAACAAGTTCCACAGACATGTTACACATGCCTATTGGAGGAGGGAATGCAACACAACTCCCTGTGGAGTGAAAGAGGTATGTGACTGTAGGTGCAGGTAAGGATGACACAGAATTTTACCGTTAACATGGAATTTATTCCTTCACATGGTAATTTTGGGGGAAAGTTGCTGGACCCACAACTTAACTAACTAGCACCACCTGGCGCACTACCCAAAATACAGGGGATGGTCTTACCTAGTGTGCATCTACAAAGTACATACTAGGGGTATATGTATGCCCACAGGCCTCTTGCCTAAGCACTCCCAAGGTGCCTTCCCCCTGGGAACAAAAACAGAATAAAATTAACGTGAACAACTTCAATCATCAAAACATACCTCAACAGGACCGGCTACTAAATACTGTACAAAAAACTGTCTGCGCAACAACCAACACAATACATACTAATAAGCTCTCTCTTTCTGAGCAAAGGAACACTGGCTTATATACAGCTGGAGAAGGTGTCTGTAATTGCCGACAGCTGTATCCCCTGACGAGAGGGCGGGGTCAGCTCCAATCTGCAATGGGGCCGACCAATCAGCTGCTTGGGGGAATCCAGGAAGCCATTTCCTGAAATACATACATACAAACCCACAACAACACAGAAACTGAGGAACGTAAACACATGCGACTAACAGAAATTCCATAATGTGTCCCTGGACAAAGGGGGGTCAAAATCAAAAGTAACAGTCAGTATCTGGTGTGGCCATCAGCTGCATTAAGTACTGCAGTGCATCTCCTCATGAACTGCACCAGATTTGCCAGTTCTTGCTGTGAGATGTTACCCCACTCTTCCACCAAGGCACCTGCAAGTTCCCGGACACTTCTGGGGAGAATGGCCCTAGCCCTCACCCACCGATCCAACAGGTCCCAGATGTGCTCAATGGGATTGAGATCCGGGCTCTTCACTGGCCATGGCAGAACACTGCCATTCCCGTCTTGCAGGAAATCACACACAGAATGAGCAGTATGGCTGGTGGCATTGTCATGTAAGGATGAGCCTGCAGGAAGGGTACCACACGAGGGAGGAGGATGTCTTCCCTGTAACACACAGCGTTGAGATTGCCTGCAATGACAACAAGCTCAGTCCGATGATGCTGTGACACACCGCCCCAGACCATGACGGCCCCTCCACCTCCAAATTGATCCCGCTCCAGAGTAGAGGCCTCGGTGTAACGCTCATTCCTTCGACGATAAACGCAAATCCGACCATCACCTCTGGTGAGACAAAACCGCGACTCGTCAGTGAAGCACACTTTTTGCCAGTCCTGTCTGGTCCAGCGACGGTGGACATGCCTTACAGCAGGCCTACAAGCCCTGTCCAGCCTCTCTCAGCCTATTGCGGACAGTCTGATGGAGGGATTGTGCGGTCCTGGTGTAACTCGGCAGTTGTTGTTGCCAACCTGTACCTGTCCCGCAGGTGTGATGTTCGGATGTACCGATCCTGTGCAGGTGTTGTTACACGTGGTCTGACACTGCAAGGATGATAAGCTGTCCGTCCTGTCTCCCTGTAGCACTCTCTTAGGTGTCTCACAGTATGGACATTGCAATTTATTACCCTGGCCACATCTGCAGTCCTCGTGCCTCCTTGCAGCATGCCTAAGGCATGTTCTTTTTAGTGCCCTAAGTTTTCATAACTGTGACCTTAATTGCCTACCGTCTGTAAGCTGTTAGTGTCTTAACGACCGTTCCACAGGTGCATGTTCGTTAATTGTTTATGGTTCATTGAACAAGCATAGGAAACAGTGTTTAAACCCTTTACAATGAAGATCTGTGAAGTTATTTTGATTTTTACGAATTAACTTTGAAAGACATGGTCCTGAAAAGGGGACATTTTTTAATTTTTTTTTGCTGAGTTTAGTAGGTGCATGCATGCATTACTCATGCCACAGCCAACCCTGGCCCTGGGGTCAGTGTGAAGTCTGAAATGCTAGTATAGGTCACGATTTGATAAGATGGTTAAATGTTAGTGCTGTCGATTTGGATTTGATTTGACATAACATTGTTCTGATGACTTTGATTACCAAGCCTACTCTATGAAGTCTAAAGTGTTTTGTTGATGTTGGACTTAGATGAACAAATCTGTACTGTCTCCTCTCTCCACTACAGTTCAGTATCCTGAGGCCAACCCAATGGAAAGGTACACATCTTGACTCAAAGGTCCAATGCAGCTGTTTTAATCTCAATTTCAAATCATTTCTGGGTAACGATTAAGTACCTTACTGTGATTGTTTATAATTAAAATAGTACAAAAATAAACAAATAACTTCTTAGCAAAGAGCAATTTCTCAAGCAAGAATTTAGCTAGGAGGGGTCTGAGTGGGTAGGGGAACATGTAACATTAGCTGTTATTGGCAGAGGTTTGGAATTCTCTTTCTTATTGGTCTATTAACTAATTTAATGCATGATGATGTCACCATAGAAGGCCTAAACTTCATCCCACCAAAACAGGCTGAAATTGCAGGCGTTCTTTTCAAACAGCTCTTACACTAAAAGGGAATTATCATCATTTTCACAGTATTATTCCAACCTCATAGTGTGGAAATATAAAACAGGACAATCACAATTTTGACTACACTGGGCCTTGAAACACATCCTACCTCACCCTGCTCCTATAACACCTTCAAGCACTTTACTGTTAGAGACTATCATGTGATTATTCAGGTGTTTTCCCTACTTGTTTGCTGGTCTGTGCCTGTCAATAGCATTAGGGCACATATTTATTAAGAGTAGTAGAAGAGCTGATCTAGGACCAGGCTCACTCTATCCATTGTAATCTGATCCTAGATCAGCTCTCCTACTCGGAGATGCTTGAATCCTTTTAGGTCTGGCTTAGTACTGCTTGTGTTCGTGTGTACATCCCACAGTCTCTTTCTCTGACTGCAGAGAGACCATGAATGTGCAACCCCGGCTCCTCAGTATTCCAGAGCTCAGCCACCACCTGGTGGAGAGCTACCTCTACTGCTGCCTCTTCGTCCAGGAGATGCTGCAGTACAAAAGGCAGAACCATGGAAAGGTATGTTGGGTTTGTTGGCTGCTCAGTGGGTTAGAGCTCATTGCCTCCATCAGGGTTGTGGGTTCGATTTCCACGTGGGCCACATATACTGATTGTCATTTGGTATCTGGAGGTCGACGTGTATTAAAACTGTTACCATATTGTTATATTATAAAGTGCCTCAAAGTCATGGTTTATCAAAACATTAAATTGGTTGAGTTGCATAATTTTTTTTGTATAGCTGAAGCAGAGGAGGCTGGTGGCAGAAGCTGTAGGAGGGGAGGACGAGCTCATTGTAATGGCTGGAATGGAATTTATGGAACGGCGTCAAATGTGATTTCCATGTGTTAGATACCGTTGCATGAATCCCATTCCAGCCATTACAATGAGCCTCCTCCTATAGCGCCTCCCACCATCCTCCTCTGACCTGAAGAGGTATTTGCTGAAGTAGTTGTCCCTCCTCTACATTAGTTTCAGCCAACTTGCAAGTTTAATGACACTGTGTCTCTTTTCTCCCTCCAGTTCTGTGCCATGATGTGCTCTGGCTGTTCTGTGCTCGCCGTGGTGGGACACTATGTACCAGGAATCATGATATCCTATATCATCGGTGAGCTGCCTTGCCTTTTCAATTATTTTTCCTTGTTTTTGACAAAGGCAACCAACCAACCAGTACGCCAAAGGGTGTGGTTGTCTAAGAAATGCAGTGCTACTGCATAACAATTGCCAATAACTTCTAAATGCAACCTTCATACCACCATTTATAGTGTTGCCATTCCCCAACCTGGAAATGTATTGTGATTTGACCATATGTGACGCTCAGTATTCCAGGGTTGTAGTCTATAGTGCACACATTAGCCAAACATTTGCAATAGGAACCGCTTACGCCACGGTGTAGTGTTTGGAGTAAATGGTTTCAGTTGCAAAATGTTTTGCTACGTTGTTCACTAATGAATACAACCCTGAGGTATTTCCCTTTCTCTGGTTAAACTAAAGATGGTGTGCATTCCAAATGGAACCCTATTCCCTATATAGTGCACTACTTTTGTCCAGAACTCTATGGGTCTTGGTCAAAAGTAGTGCACTATGTAGGCAAAAGGGTGCCATTTGGGATGCTGTGCTTGTCATGGTGAATCAAACGCCATTTAAGTGCCATGTTGAGGTTGTTTTTTTGTCCTGTGCCCAGCGCTGAGTGTGTTGGTGTGGCCTCTGGTGGTGTACCACGAGCTTATCCAACGGATGTACACAGGCCTGGAGCCCATTCTGATGAAACTGGACTACAGCATGAAGGGAGACACGCAGCACCGCAAGCACGATAAGAGGAGTGAGTTTACACTGTGTGTGTGTGCGTGCGTGCGTGTGTTGTCTGTCAGTATGTGTTTGATGGTGCGTGTGTGTGTATTTTTTGTGTGTGTGCCCTGCCATCATTCACATGTCACCAGGTCCCCTCTCTCTAGCTGTGAACACTGAACGTCAGGGTTGCCTGGGAAAAATCGTTCTCCTCCCTTCCGGTTTGTGGCAGTGGTGTGGCAGCTGGAGCAAATGTATTTTCAGACATGTAAGGATCCTGTCCACGGATCCTTAAAGGCCTTACGTCTTCAAATGTCTTAAATTGCACTTTTAAAGGGCTTTAAAATATGCAACAGAGATGACTACAGTGTTTCTGTTATATTACGCAGCTGCTTAGTTGTTGCCACCGCTGGAAAAACAAACAAAATTGATTGGTAATTGATTAAATTGATAATACTCTGGGCGCACTTTCAAGACCTATCCACATATACACCTCTGAGTCACGTCGTTGCCAGAGGGGAGAGCAAGGTAGCCTATGCCATTTGAAAGACAACACTAACTAGAGATGGGACGATGAACTGAAAATTACTGCCCTGCTCGTACCGAAGCAACTTTGCTTATGTTTGTAATTTCGGTGATTAGGCTAATCAACGGTCCTGCTCATTTTTTTTAAATATATATTTTTTTTTTGGGGGGGGGGGGGTTCTAAAACCATTATTTGGTCAACTGTAATGTACATTAACCTGCTTCCTGCAACGAAAGTATCTGCCCTGTCCATGTTTCTCACTCTCGCTCCCCTCTTTGTACATGGATTGAAGGGAGAGATGTATTCTGATAAGCGCAAGCATACTGAAAGTTGAGCAACATTTCAAAATATAATTACGTGAAAGACAGTTTTTCAAACAACTACTGTTACTGTTGTTAAGTGACTCTATTTCTGAACTGTCAATATAGAGGAAAAAAAACACTTTACAAACACAGTATGGAATTGAGATGATTTGCCAACGGAGCAGTGAATTTTACGGTGAATACATCAAGTATGCTACCAATGGAAAGTTTTTGTAGGACGTTACATTTACTGTTAGTTTCTTTAGCCATACAATTGATCTAACATATTTAGCAGTCTAGCTAAAATGTTTTGAGTTCCCACTTCCTCAGTTGGTAAATGTATGTAGCATTGGCTATAGCCTAGGCCAATATATATGCACAACAAATATACAGGCAAATTCATCTCTAAAGATACTAAAATATCTAATTATTCTGGATCATATTTTGAAATATTGCACATCAAAATATCCATCATGCACTCCCTGAATATGTTACTGAAATGGCATACTTCCTTACTTGACACTGGAAAGTCAGTCTAGAGCCCTCTCACTTCGCTACCTTGCTTCGAAGCATAGCCATTTGATACCTGACTTAATGAATCAACTTTTTGGTTGTAGTCTAATGTTATAGCATAATACTCCTAGAAGAGCTACAGTGTGTGTAGACTTTTGTTCCAGCCCCACTCTAACAAACCAGACTCTACAAATCAACTGCTCAACAGGACCTTGTTAAGCTGACTTCGGTGTGTTTGAGCAGTGCTGGATCAAAAGCCTGCACACCCAGTGGCCTAGCTCTCTAGATAGAGAGTTGACCATGTGTTTTATACAGTAACAGTGCTGTATATTTGACCTTTTTTAAGGCATTTTTTTATCGGTGGTATTGAGTATCATTATACTAAGCTGGTATTGATATCAAAGCCAAAATTCTGGAAACTTAGTTAATGATTAGTCAATTTGGGTAGCCCAACAAATGCAGATGGGCAACCCCATGCTTCAGCCATCTATAGTCTAGCCAGTAGCCACTATGCTACTACATTCATCAGGCTCAATGCTAAAATAGCACACCTGCCTGATAATGAGCCACCTTTGGTGAAAATATGACTTGTCGCCAACATGGGCTCATTTCTGGAGAAGAAAATTAGCTGGTGTGGCGCTCGCAGACCTCAATTTGTATTAAATTGCATGCCAAGTGACATTAAAAAGGACTTAAGTCTTAAATTCAACTTATTGGATCCTGTAGTTACCCTTTAAACTGTGTGTGTGTGTTGCAGAGGTGAAGAAGGAGGTGGAGGAAGGGGATGAGCCCAGGGCTGAGACAGAGAGCGAGAGTGAGGAGGAGCTGTCCTGCTTTGCCCCCCTGGTAAGTACCACATCGTCTGCCATCTTGCACTAAGATCATGTGTGTGGACATATTTACCTATACTTGTGGGGACCAGAACAAAAATGTGACTAACTGGGGACATTTTGTCAGCCCCCACAAGGGGAAACGGGCTATTTCTAGGGGATTAAGGTTAGAATTAGGGTTGGGGGCAATGTTCCCTCATTTATTTCGTCACTGAGCAAATTTCAGGTCTGCTGAGCCCCAACTTGAATGTGACAATTCAGTGTAACTTCCAGTACACGTTTACTGTGAACCCTGAGGCTGTACCCGCTTTAAGTTAGTTTTTTAACAGTGGCCAAGTAGACTACTATGGCTATTTGATCATAATGTAGTCTTACCAGAGTGACCTACCATTAGAAACAATGGAGAAAATGCATCCCAAAACATTTTAATCTGGAAATAGCTGTTCTATCATTCAGCCAATGTGTGATGTTCAATGTCGGCCTACATTCCATGAGACTTTTGAAAAAAAATAAACATGCAGGGCTTGACATGAATCTTTATCCACTCAGACAAGGAAGTGACTGAAAATGTTGACTGAAGCAAGAAACCACTTTACAAGATAATATGCATTATTATTCCCATACCATTATTACAGAGAATCAGACAAATTGTGCCTCCTATTGTCTACTTAGCTTATTCAAGCCTGCCTCAAACTGCACTGCCCCTTTAAAAATATATATATCTTTACCTGACTTGCTTTTCAACGATGTTTAGAAATGTACAGGTGTTGTGCTCTTGTAGGAAGCAGTCACTCCCCCATTGCGGACTACAAATTATCTATAACTGGGCTAATAACTGACTCCCTAGAAAAGGATATGAACAAAATGTGCATAGGTGGCTACATGCAGCTCTCGCTTTGATCTCAAAACAAGAGCATCTACTCACGACCGCTCATGCTGTAAATACAGTTCAGTTTAAAGTAAATGGCACAGATCCATAAATGGCAATGGTCTATTTGCATATCAAAAATATAATTTTATTTGTCACGTACACGTGTTTAGCAGATGTTATTGCAGGTGTAGCGAAATGCTTGTGAAATAGGTCTACCGCAGGTCTGATTGGTAATGCCGCACCGGTCTGTGTAGAGTACTGGCTGAGTCATGCATGTCAAATAATTATGCTGTTTCAAAATTTGACAAGTGTTGCATCCCAATAATCTTTCCTTTCTCCCGAAGTGTGTACATGTTCACTTCCCCTTATGGATTTGAAAGGAAATTCATGTTTATGGAAACTCCCTCTAGCCCACGCCTATAAATTAAATTATTTTAAATATGTATGGAATAGAGCAAACGCACACTTCAGGAGGAATGAGAGATTATTCATACTTTACCAAGACATTCCCCTCAATGAATGGCTAAATATTAGTTTTTTACAGAATGTTGTTTAATTCATGTTTCAATGTTGACATTCACTTGAGAGGATAAGACAATATTATTGCTTGACTTTCTAATCACCTAATTGGGCTCTAGTATGGGTTCTGTCGAGAGCCTTTCACTATAGAACAATGTTGATATCATAAAATTGTGCCATGTCATTGGTCAGGTGGATGCAAAGACCACAGCCCTGGCTATGGCCATCACCGACTCGGAGCTGTCTGACGAGGAAGCATCCATTTTGGAGAGTGGGGGGTTCTCCGTATCCAGAGCTACCACCCCACAGCTCACAGACGTCTCTGAAGGCAAGTACCCAAGCACAACAGGCCCTTCCTCCAAAGTATCTGTCCTGCAACTTGGATTTAAAAGAAAATAAATGGTGTGTATTAATTAGTGCAAACCGAAGCAAAATGTTTTGCCCCATAAACAAATAGTCACCGGTAGCCTAGCGTATTGTTATTGTCGGTCAATCAAAGCGACACGACAGTCAGAGGCTCCATGTGTGTAGCAAGTGAAGTGGGAGATTTCTAATCAATGCTAAATGGAATTAGGCTACAATGATCAACCAAGTGGTAGGCTGTGGTTTCATATGAATAAAGTTGTTGTACACAAGGATGCCTCAATAAGCCTTGCTACTTTAGCTAGTTAGCTGGCTACTGTAGCTAGCTTCTTTACAAAGATTAGATGCAGTCAAGAAGGGCACTTGCCCTTGGTATGATAACCTATGGCAGCAACAAGTTTGTCTAACTAGCGCGAGTCGTTTTGGCATCTTTCTCTCTCCCTCCATACCACACACACAGACTGTCACACACACCGGCCCCTGCTCCCCTATCGCCCCTCCCCCATCGCCCCTCCCCCACACTTCCAAGCAGAGCGCAGCGCACCGGCTCTCAAGTTACGCGAGCAAGTCTCCATTGAAGTAAACAAAAATATATATCTTTAAAACATGTATTTAGACTATCTGAAAAATCAT
Organism: Oncorhynchus kisutch; assembly: GCF_002021735.2. Lineage (NCBI taxonomy): Eukaryota > Metazoa > Chordata > Actinopteri > Salmoniformes > Salmonidae > Oncorhynchus > Oncorhynchus kisutch. The sequence goes on from NC_034189.2 coordinate 37,033,503, forward strand.
GTTATTATTCTAATAGTGAAATCATTTCAAATGCTCAGCCCTAGCATATAACCCGATGTTAGAAGTTTTTCCTTTATTTGGCAAGTCAGTTAAGAACAAATTCTTATTTTCAATGACGGCCTAGGAACAGTGGGTTAACTGCCTGTTCAGGGGCAGAACGACAGATTTGTACCTTGTCAGCTCGGGGATTTGAACTTGCAACCTTTCGGTTACTAGTCCAACGCTCTAACCACTAGGCTACCCTGCCGCCCCAAGTACTTCTGTGTTAACTCAAATACGACAAGGTTCCAGTTTAACAACGTTTACTCAACTGTATTAGCACAATACATGGCTGCAATTGGCTCAGGCCAGGTTAATCTACAACGAGACTCCTGCTAATAACAGAGTGATGGTGCCCTAAAACAGAAATATAGTGATACTTACTTAAAAAATGAATTTAAACAATCTCACACTTTTTTCTTTTTAAAGACAAATAAACCATCAACAACAATTTAATTTCCATTACTGAGTGCCTTTAGGAGCACAAGACTGGATGCTCCCTTGTTGCCTACCACAAAATCCGCTGGATTCTCGATGCTTGAATAAGTTCCTTGATGATGCTTATCTCAAGGCTGTCTTTTCTCTGTGACAGACTTGGTTGACTTCACAGCATCAACTAAGGAGTAGTTGTCAGTGACACAAACTACAGGTAGAATGTGCCGTTTTGTCTCACCAGTGGTAAGTTCTGATGAGAACAGAGTTGCAAGAAAGATAGCATTGTCAATTTCATCTGCAAGAGCAAGTGTTTCTCCAGCAAGTGTGCTTTGGACAACCCTTCTGATCCTTTTTGACTGCCAACAGATAGGTGAGAATCTTCCTTCACCCATTAACACAATTACATGTCCACCTTGTGTGCCTCCATCTGTAAGGTTCCCTAGGGAAGCATCACTGAAGACAACTAGTTTCAGAGTCATCTTTTCAAACATGCTGAAACTTTAGCCACTTGTGATTACAGTTTACGAACAACTTTGTTTGCCTCGTGAATGGTTTGTACAGTGGTGTTTTGTGTTGGATGCCAAGTTGCAGCCATCAAACATTACATCAGGTCTACTCTGTCAAGCAACATATAGAATTTGACCTATATTTGAACTCAATTGATCAACTTCAATTCCACCGAGAGGGGAATTATTCTACGGCTCTTGAAGAATCCATGTGGATAGGTTGAAGATTCTTGATTTCGCTCTCCTGTTGCATCAGTATTGTTCCATCGGCTGTAATAACCTCTATGCCAACATAACAAAAATGATCATGCTCCTCACGGCTGACCTGGAAAACAGCTTTGAGGTGTGGAATCAGTTGGAGTAAAGGTCTGTGAGCCAACCCAGATAAAGTCATCAACATGACAGGGAAGTACTCCAGTCACATTGCATTAGAAGCCTGCAGGATCCACTTGTGACATTTTTCCACCTGTACTCAGCATTGTTGCCTTGACATTGTTGTATCAGTAAGAGTGATGCCTCTGCCAGGCCATACACACTTTTTAGTTTCCACAGTGTTCCTACACTCTTAGCTTCAGGCGGAGGTCGGATGTGAATGTGCCTTGACAGCTCTGTTCCCTGAAAATGTCTATGGAATTAAGTTTCTATTTTTTCTGTCAGCAGCAATCTGAGTGACTGAGGTGCATGTCGGTGAATATTTTGGGAGTTCTTCAGCAGCTAGCTCCCCAACATTTAGCCACTAGAAGTGCTTTTGGCCCTATTGCATTTAAGGATTATTTAAGGGCACCCGCCCACCTTGTTGAGACATTTTTGGCCAATGTCTTTGACTTCCTCCAACACTCCATTTACTGAGCTCATCTGGCTTAGCTGAGTCAAATGACACATCCTTTGTTTTCAAGTACATCATCATTTTGAATGTCAGTCTGTTTTTCTTGATTTTTTTCCTTTGGTTCAATTCTCAGATTATCTACAAGTGACAGATCAGCTGACCCTGTTGTACCAGAAAGTGTAGCTGGTTCAAAGTACTACAAGTTGTACCAGTTCTGGTGTTTTCCTTTGGTTTTTCCTGCTCGTCCAGTGACGGTTGCTGTATGTGGAATACCACTTTCTTTGTCCATGTATTTAAGTTTGCCCAGTTTTCAGATGGGAACAACCTTGTTGTCTTAACACGTGGCTATTGTTGAATGTTTTCCTAATTTGAATGTGCAACAGTATTACCTGTGTCGTGGTTGAAGGTCTCTGCTTTTTCAACACCGATACCGATTATTGGAGGACCAAAAGGCCGATAACGGTTAATCTGACGATTTTTATTTTTTATTATTTGTAATAATGACAATTACAACAATACTGAATGAACACTTATTTTAACTTAATACATCAATAAAATCAATTTAGTCTCAAATAAATAATGAAACATGTTCAATTTGGTTTAAATAATGCAAAAACAAAGTGTTGGAGAAGAAAGTAAAAGTGCAATATGTCCCATGTATAAAAAAAAGACGAACGTTTAAGTTCCTTGCTCAGAACATGAGAACATATGAATGCTGGTAGTTCCTTTTAACATATTCCATGGTAAGAAGTTTTAGGTTGTAGTTATTATAGGACTATTTCTCTCTATGCCATTTATATTTCATATACCTTTGACTATTGGATGTTCTTATAGGTACTTTAGTATTGCCAGCCTAATCTCGGGAGTCATAAACAGTGCAATGCTTGAAGCACAGCGAAGAGCTGCTGGCAAAGCAGTAAAGAGCTGTTTGAATGAATGCTTACGAGCCTGCTGCTGCCTACCACCGCTGTCAGACTGCTCTATCAAATATCAAATCATAGACTTAATTATAATATAATAACACACAGAAATACGAGCCTTAGTTTCCAGATAAACCATAGTTCATTACTATCATTTCGAAAACAAAACGTTTATTCTTTCAGTGAAATACGGAACCGTTCAGTATTTTAGCTAACAGGTGGCATCCATAAGTCTAAATATTGCTGTTACATTGCACAACCTTCAATGTTATGTCATAATTATATAAAATTCAGGCAAATTAATTACGATCTTTGTTAGGAAAAAATGGTCTTCACAGTTTGCAATGAGCCAGGCGGCCCAAACTGCTGCATATACCCTGACTCTGCTTGCACAGAACGCAAGAGAAGTGGCACAATTTCCCTAGTTAAATTAATGTTAGCAGGCAATATTAACTAAATTATGCAGGTTTAAAAATATACTTGTGCATTGATTTTAAGAAAGGCATTGATGTTTATGGTTAGGTACACATTGGTGTAAAGCCGGTGCTTTTTTCGCGAATGTGCTTATTAAATCATCACACGTTTGGCGAAGAAGGCTGTGATTCGATGATAAATTAACAGGCACCGCATCGATTATATGCAACACAGGACAAGCTAATCGGCCATTCCGATTAATCGGTCGACCTCTAGGCTGTAGCCATGAAAATTGTGCATTGCGTTTTTATTGCCATCAAAGCCTAATCTAGGGCTGTTTTCCAGTCACATCCATTGTCTTGTTTCACTTTCAGAATCATCTCTGAGTGTTTGATTGTCTCTCCATAAGTCCATTGCTTCATGGACTGTATGCAGCAGTTGTCTTTACATGTTGAATTTCTCAGCCATTTCTCTTATTTCATTATTATTGAATTCTCCATGGTCGCTAGCCTAGTGGTTAGAGCGTTGGACTAGTAACCGAAAGGTTGCAAGTTCAAATCCCCGAGCTGACAAGGTACAAATCTGTCGTTCTGCCCCTGAACAGGCAGTTAACCCACTGTTCCTAGGCCGTCATTGAAAATAAGAATTTGTTCTTAACTGACTTGCCTAGTTATATAAAGGTTTTTAAAAAATCTGGGGCGGGCCATGCACACTTATCCAGGAATGAATGAAGTAATTGATGTTTTCACTGGGTTTCTTTGTATTGACAATGCTTCCAGCACTGAAGCATGTGACTGTACCACACACTTGGTCCCAACTCATGTAGATCTACAGCCACTTGGAAGCCAGTGGCAAACCAACAGCTGGCCTGGTCTTAGTTTTGCTATATTTCTGACAAGTCAAACAACTGTTAACTATCTGCCGTAGAATGAAAAATACTCTCATCATTATTCCCAGAACTGCTGAGTAATTTCTGAAGTCTGTCAACTGCATGTCAAAACGGTTTGACGTTTTAACAATACATTTTATCCTGTGTTCTGTGTCTGTCAGAATCTCATTTTTACATGGTCTCTGTGTGATGTATTTGTCTAAAACGTTCACACAATAGTGGCCTGCGGTAGTAAGTTCAAGGGTCACTGATTTGTTTAAACATCACTGCCTTGTCATTTTTTTATGTCTAGTACAGCCCCTGACTTCTTGATGGAAGCTTTGCTTAATAGTAAGGGGATGTCTGTAGGGACCACCTGTTTCAATGTGACACTTATTAGTCTGACCAATAGTTGCTGGTATCTTAACTCTCTTGGTAGAATGAACAATTCCCATATCTCGGGGTGGCAGGTAGCCTAGTGTTGGGTCAGTAACCGAAAGCTTGCTAGATCGAATCCCCGAGCTGACAAGGTAAAAATCTGTAGTTCTGCCCCTAAACAAGGCAGTTAACCCACTGTTCCTATGCCGTCATTGTAAGTAAGAATTTGTTCTTAACTGTACTGGCCTAGTTAAATAAAAATTAAATCTCCAAATTTGAAAGCTCTGTTGCTTGGTGTGTCAATCAAATTTTGTACCTCCTTTCATATTTAGTTCACTGACATAGTTATCAAGCCATTTTGCTTTGCTTGTGTACATGCAGTAGCAATCACAGCAGATCCTAAGAACTCAGAAGCAGATTGGTTTGAAAAAGGGTTACACTGCTCTCTCTGTTTGCATTTTCCTCTTTAACTTGTAATTTTTTTTTATGAGGACAGTCTTTAACCCAATGGTAAGTGCTTTGACAAATGGCCCATTTTAATCTCCTGCCATATCTGTCCAGTGAATTTGTGCTGGGCAATGGCGCCCTCGTCTGGTTGTCATGAGAATAACTTTTTGGCGCCTTTTCTCTGCTGCTCTATGTAATATGCTGCGTCACTAGTCAAAAGTAGTGCACTATAGCTGGAATATGGTGCCATTTGGGATCAATCTTGTGTTTCTCGAGGCTTGGGCTTAATGGCACCTGTGTTTGACAGGCTTTTATTGCTTTTAATAAAGGGAACAAGCCATTGCGTTTTGGGAGCTACTAGTATATGTGTTTGGTTGGCAGGAGAAGGGTGTGGAGCCTCGTCCCAGGTCGTCCCATCTGTTATTGGCGCGACAGAAGTATTTTTCACCAACCTATGTTTAGTGCCGTGTTCATTGACGCCAAAGCCAGCACAGTACAAGCAGTCAAAGCCAACTGTTTCTTCCTACCACCTAGAAAGGCAGTATATAGCAACTTGAAAGCTAACACGGCATCCGGGAGAACCATCTCGTACTTGCGCATCCTATTGTATCTTTGTTCAAAATCAATTATGTAGTCCGTAATTGAAACCGAAATGTCTCTAACACTGTCAAAGTTTGAATATGCCTCGTAGGCACGGTCTTTCTCTTCTCTAAGAAACACAGAATCCAGTGCTCTAATCAAAGTTCCCATACCGTCATCCATGTTCAAATCCTCAACGGATATTTCCAGTGCTGTATCTCTCGCTCATCCTTCGAGCGATAATACAACCGCAAATACTTGCTTTTTCTTGTCCAGATTCCAAGTTTAAATGTTTCCAACTTTCATACGACCTCTTCTCGTCGAAGCGAGGTAACACATTGTAGGTACTAACTTATGTTAAGTGAAATACGACACAACTACAAGGTTCCAGTTTAACACCGTTTACTCAACTGTATTAGCACAATACATGGTTGCCATTGCGCTCAGGCCAGGTTAATCTACAACGAGACTCCTGCGAAAGGCACACTAATAATAGTAATAGCACCGTAATAACAAATATAGGGATACTTAAAATTATGATCAATCTGATGCTTTTAAATGTGTGCGGAGAAAGGACAGAATTGGCTTGCAGGGATTTTTATAATTGAGCAGCATGTTACATGTGTTCCACAGGCCAAATCATGTGAATCAAATATTGGCACTAGCAAAATTTGATTTGTCATTGTCTTGATATATGCTGTTGACTCCTTCTTCATTCACTATATATCAGAATTTCATATTCATTTTAATTTTCTAATCACTATATATAGATTTTTCTATTGGGTTTTTGTCTGTACCTTTGTTTATCCCACGTGTAACTCCTGTTTTTGTCTCACTGCTTTGCTTTAACTTGGCCAGGTTGCAGTTGTAAATTAGAACTTGTTCTCAGCTGGCCTACCTGGTTAAATAAAGGTGAAGAAGAAAAACAACTGACTCATCGACATGGCGTTGCCACAAGCAGGATATTGTAGATATTCACTCACAAAAAATATCTGGCCATGTGCAGGTGAGCTTCAAGCTGCTGCAATGTGACAGCTGCTGGACCAAAACGGCAGAGAAGTTCAGCCTTGCGATTCACACTCTTAGAAGTCAACCCAATATTCTGATTTACTTCATGTATCGCTGACTACCTTTTAACCCCATCCTCTCTCTCTCCTGTGACTGTTTAGACCCGGACCAGCAGAGTGTGCACAATGACCCAGAGGAGGCCTTCTTAAGGGACCGATCTGAAATCCCCTCGGTTGACGAGTTTCCCATCGAGCACAGCCTCCTCCACTTTCCATTGCGGGGCCCCGGTCAGGGCCAAGGGGACGGGGCTACGGCTGGGGGAATACGGCCCTCGGAGAGGGGGGAGCCCATGAGCCCGGCCAGCCTCCTCATCCAGCACCTGGCCTCCCCACTCCACTTTGTCAACACACACTTCAACGGACGTGGACGGCCACCAGGTGGGGACCATGGACCACTGCTGGGTGCTGGGACAGCGGAGGAGGTGGTGCATGGGGGGGAAGTGGAGACCCAGGCCCCGAGGCAGTCACTGGAAGCCCTGAGTGTTGAGATTGTGAACACGGCAATCTCCACAGTGGTGCAGAACACTCTGTCGGCCATGCTACGCTCCACCGAAGACAGCAAGGTCCCCTCAATCGCAGATTTCCTGCCCACCGACACGCCCCCCAGTACCCTGGAAAGTCCCCATGTCGCCGAGGCAGAAAAGGACCAGGATGCGGTCGCTGTGAAGACCGAGGAGAGGAGTGCTGAGGAGATGCCGGATGACATATTTGTACCGACCGAGGATGAGGACTTTGAGCTTCTGGACCAAAGTGAACTGGAGGAGATGGACGAGGACCTGCTGGGTCTTCTCAGTACTGATGGACAGGGGATAGTGGGAGTGGCCTCTCCCACAGATACACCCCCATCTCCAACGCACCAACCAGAGTCCTTCTAGCGTTTTCATCACCGCTCATATCCTACTGTTTTGTTTTATGTAGTAATACATTATACAGATATATATGTACACTTATCAAAGTGTCTGTGGTTAGTGGCAGTTGGTTAGTGATTGAGATCACTGTGGTTGATTCTGCCTTCACACTATCACTGTGGGTGAGTCCCGAATGGGACCCTTCCTTTTACAGTGCTCTACTTTTTTACCAGGGCCCATAGGGCTCTGGTCAAAAGTAGTGCACTATAGCTAGAATAGGGTGCCATTTGGGATGAAACTTGTGTTTCTCGAGGCTTGGGCTTGATGGCACCTGTGTTTGACAGGGTTGTATTGCTTTTAACCAAGGGAACAAGCCATTTGAGTTTTGGGAACTACTAGTAATGTGTTTGGGTGGCAGGAGGAAGGGTTTGGAGCCTTGTCCCAGATCTGTTTGTGCTGTATGTTGTAATGCTAAATGCAGTTTGGTATATTACAGCACAATCTGCAATGGGACCAGGCTATAGGGACCAGATCTATAACCACCCTTCTCAAAGGAAATTATTAACATATTATATGTGGATGGATTCTTTGAGAGAAAGAAAAGGTTTTTGTTTTGATTATATTAATATATATGATATAAACTATTTATTGCCGTCATGCGAGAATTTAAAGTAATAAAGATTCTCTATGGTCAGTAACCCAAGTCGATTCTACAATCTGCATTGGATTTAGATCTTCAGCAAAACACGTTTTCATCATGTATGCACAAATGCGTACATTTGGAAGTTTCTTTGAAGGCAGTTTATTAACCAGCAACCCCTCAAGTAAATTCAGCACTCAATTGTGAAATCTCCCAAACAAAACTTAGTACTGCAGTAATTAGCCATACACAAAGGACTTATTTTAACCATCTATTAAAATTACATTTCAGATTCACAATAATAGGTCTTTGAAACTTGGGGTGTGTTGGACATCGTACGCACAAATACATGTTTGGGAGTTTTATCGAAGGCAATTTAATGACCAGCAGCCCCTCAAGTAAGTTCCACACTCAGCAAAATTGTGAAATCTCCCAAACGATAATAGATCTTTAAATTTTAGGGTGTATTATCTTTTTATCCCCAAACCAGGTGATGGTAAATTTCTTTACCCATATAAAACATACTTACTGTGGTATGCTGACAACCTTTTCAATTGCTCATTGTCAACATCTCAAAGGTCTGTTTTGTTAGTTGTATTCTGTAATGTTTGTAAATTAATGCAAGTGCTACTTCACCTCCACCAATTGCTTAATATGTGTACAACTTAAATGTTATGGGTACTTACCTAGGGCAAAACATTTGTAACATTGTGGGAGGCAACCAGTCTGTCTAGACTAGGTACCTTACATCTAAAGGTTATTTATGCTGGTTTTGTCACGGCAATCCCACATACAACTGCGATTTGCTATGACAAATTATTGAAAGTAATAGGAATACATGCATTGCATTATCTCCCCAAAAAGGTATGTTACCTAGGTCCTATGTAACAATGGGTTATAAATGTTGCAACCTGATGATAGGAATTCTTAATTTCATAAATTGGTCATTAGTGGGAATTCAGCTCGACCCCAATTTAACTAGGACAGCTTTATTGCTGCAAGTGTGCCTATCTGAATCTCAAGGAGTGGGAGGTACTTTAGTTTGCGCAATGGAAGATACCGTTGCATATGGAGACTAATATGTAGATGAAACATTAATGTGAAGTAGAAAATGGCGTCCACCAATGTCTAGCCTAAAGTTCCCCAACCCAAGTTGTCCCTGTGCACTGTATTGTAATATAAACTAACCTTTTTCCTGGCCAATGCCTTCCAAGCACTTCTGTAAGTTTCCCTCAAAATGAGAGCAATTTGGAACATTGCATGTGATTACCAAGCATTAAAAATGCAATTGTCCTCTCCAAACTTGAAGGAAGCAAGACCTTGGACTTTTGGCAAGCATGCAATTTGTATGTTGCAGCTTTTATTACACCAATGTCCCTTAAAGAATTCCGATAAAACTACGTTGCTAATGAGGCAATTTAGTGCGATTCATTTAAAAAGTAATTTATTTTGCTGTAATCCCACTGTAACCAACTATAAGATTATATTAACAAATTGTGTTATAGAAATGTTTGCCTATGCTTTTACTGCTTCTTAATCTATAAAGGCACCTAAGAACTGTATTGTGAAGAAGGGTATCTATTTTCAAATTTCTCCTGTTTTTCAGAAACTACTCATCAGTTTGATCTTTTACATCTACAAAGGAACACAAACAAGTTCAGAAAATGCTGATAAGATTTATTGCAATTACAACAGGTTAAACACTGACAGCAGCTCTTTGTGCAGTGAAAGAATAAAATAAACTGAAACCAGGAATGGAATGCAGTTGAAATTTAATTTAAAAATCCCTTTTATCCATCTAACCCATATCCTCTTCTCCCTCCTCTTCAAACTCGCCCTCCTCCTCGGCGGTGGCATCCTGGTACTGCTGGTACTCAGATACCAGGTCGTTCATGTTGCTCTCTGCCTCGGTGAACTCCATCTCGTCCATGCCCTCTCCGGTGTACCAGTGCAGGAACGCCTTGCGGCGGAACATGGCTGTGAACTGCTCAGAGATGCGCTTAAACAGCTCCTGGATGGCCGTGCTATTGCCAATGAAGGTAGCGGCCATTTTAAGGCCGCGGGGCGGGATGTCGCAGACTGCAGTCTTGACATTGTTGGGGATCCATTCGACGAAGTAGCTGCTGTTCTTGTTCTGCACATTCAGCATCTGCTCATCCACCTCCTTCATGGACATGCGGCCACGGAAAATGGCGGCCACAGTGAGGTAGCGGCCGTGACGGGGGTCGCAGGCAGCCATCATGTTCTTGGCATCGAACATCTGCTGGGTGAGTTCAGGCACTGTCAGCGCTCTGTACTGCTGGCTGCCTCTGCTGGTGAGGGGGGCAAAGCCTGGCATGAAGAAATGCAGGCGGGGGAATGGGACCATGTTGACAGCTAGCTTACGTAGGTCGGCGTTGAGCTGGCCGGGGAAGCGCAGGCAGGTGGTGACACCACTCATGGTGGCTGACACCAGGTGGTTGAGGTCCCCGTAAGTGGGAGTTGTAAGCTTCAGAGTGCGAAAGCAGATGTCATACAAGGCCTCGTTGTCGATGCAATAAGTCTCGTCAGTGTTCTCCACTAGCTGATGCACAGACAGGGTGGCATTGTAGGGCTCCACCACAGTGTCTGACACTTTGGGGGAGGGCACCACACTGAAGGTGTTCATGATGCGGTCAGGGTACTCCTCACGGATCTTGCTAATCAACAGGGTACCCATACCAGAGCCTGTGCCGCCTCCAAGGGAGTGGGTGAGCTGGAAACCCTGAAGACAGTCGCAGCTCTCGGCTTCCTTTCTCACCACATCCAGGACAGAGTCTACCAGCTCTGCTCCCTCAGTGTAATGGCCCTTTGCCCAGTTGTTACCTGCACCACTCTGTCCTTTAAACAAACAACCAAAAGTAACGCGTTGAGATGTAGGCTAGGCATATTACTATGGTAGAATCGACTATGACAAGGTGAAATGAATTTGCAATTTCAAAGCATTTCCTCACCAAAGACAAAGTTGTCCGGTCTGAATATTTGGCCGAATGGTCCAGAGCGGACAGAGTCCATCGTGCCAGGCTCCAGATCAACTAGAATGGCACGAGGAACATACTTGCCACCTGAAATAAATTAACAATCGCATTATGGGTCAATAATTTGTCACAGATTTTCATGCAAATTGTTGAGGATAAAAACCAGTGTGATAACATGTACTTTTTCTCTTTTCATATACAAAAAAAAAAACTAAAGTTTAATGTGTTTCCATCGCAAACTGTTGAATTAAATAGCAAATGTTCCTACTCTGGTCTTGGCACATGCACTCTAGCCAACAGCTTGCAGAAACAGTGCGGGAAGGCTAGTCTACATGAGATTTATTATGGATAAGAGTGAGAATATTTGTATTTGTCAAAAAGCAGACAAGCATCAAGTCACCAGAATTAGACCCTCTATTTATTGGAAAGGAGCATAAAGATCTAATCTGTAGCCTAATAAATGGCATTGTTTCTCGTTGAGTTGGAGACCACACCATGTTGCGTGATTCCAAGTGTGCGGTCATAGGCTCTTGACAAAATTCTAGCAGTGTCTGAATTTTTGGGCCTTTATCATGTAGTGTGTGGCTGGTGTTATGAGCCGATCCTGGTGACTGACCAATTGGAACACGGTTGGCACTGAGTATGCACACAATAATACAATTAATATAATAGTAAAATTAAAACAAACATTCAGCCTACATGCTGTGCAAGAACGATTTTCCTAATTATCTTTTATACCTGAAAGATCTGAAATCAGGCCTATTTTATTCTGAGTTTGGACATACAAAGTTTTCACATAAACCTTATAAGATGCATACCTTGTTTTTCAGAACTCACTTCACTGGCACATAAACAAAGAAGCTTGAGCTGCTGGCACATTCCCAGATCAAAATATCAAATACAATGCTGCAACTGACTGCAAGCCAATGTGACTACAGAACAGAAGCAAATCTTACAATCTGGACAGGTTGATGTCAATATTTTAATTTAATAATATCAGTGTGATGATGTGTATCTTACGAAGGCCTTTAACTAAAGAGAACACTTTTTTTTGAAAACTTGACACTACTACAAGCGCAAATACACTTTAAAATCACTTCAACTAGCTACTTTCCATTTGTATATAAGATCTGAAACCACAATAATGAAACAAGCAGGGAGCAGGTCTCCAACCCTCGACCTTCTAGCCCGAAGTCCAGCGCGCTATTGACTGTGCCGCAGAGTCTATATCCGCGCTTATAAAACCAAGGTCGTTACACTACTCCCTCCTTTCAAAGAGCGCGTCCTCGCGCTAGCTTGCGACTCAACGTCTTACAGGAACGCGCTCACCGGCCAAGCACACGCACTGTCGTGGATGCAAGATCCGATCACTTCTGACACCAATGTAATGAAACCGCAGGGAGCAGGTCTCGAACCCTCGACCTTCTAGCCCGAAGTGCAGCGCGCTATGACTGTGCAGCAAAAGCATGCTCGAGCGGACGCTTATAAACCCTGGGTCGTTACAATATATACAAAAATACCGCTATGTACATAAAGGATCATTTTCAGTTAGTTACCTGTTGCCTCATTATAGTACACGTTGATTCTCTCAAGCTGCAGATCGCTATCTCCATGATAAGTGCCTGTTGGGTCTATTCCATGCTCGTCACTGATAACCTCCCAAAACTGCAAAAGTATGTTGGAATGGTTAGTGGCATGTGGGCGGGTAAACGTTACTCATAGCATTATAGCTAGCAAGCTAAAGTTAGGCGCTAGCCGAGCAGCCATCGAAAGTTGACCGAATTTTACTCTTTATATCAACCACACATTTCAGATAACCAAAGCTAACGTTAACTAACTAACAAATCGCAAATACTTTAGTTTGGATTTACCTCATGAGCAGGCTAGCGACACAAAGTTAGCTAGCTAACGTTACTTACTTTGAAAAATGCAACTGTGTTTGCAATACATTTTCATTTAAAAAATGACCTTACCTTGGCACCGATCTGATTTCCACATTGACCGGCCTGCAGATGAACAATCTCCCTCATGTTGAAATCGAGTTTCCGAGTAAATTAATCAAGATCACTTGTAAACTTCCGACTTTTTAATCTTTACTACGCGCCTTTTTGTAAACGTCTGTCTAGCGAGCCGTTGAGAGAGCGCGAGAGGGAAAAGACAGCTTCAGAGCACGTGAGGAATTTGTCTTCGCATGCATTTCATTGGCTAAATCAATATTACATCATTATCATACAAATGAAAAAAATGCTTGGGTGTGAGCAATGGTGTGTGTGTAAACTCAGCAACAACAACAAAAAATCTCACTGTCAACTGCCTTTATTTCAAACTTAACACATGTAAATATTAAAAGTTGTTGATAGTGATGTCTGATGAGGACCTCATAACTGTGGCCTACAAATCCCTCAGTTCAGCCTCTCTCAGCCTATTGCGGACAGTCTGAGCGCTGATGGAAGGATTGTGCGTTCCTGGTGTAACTCGGCAGTTGTTGTTGCCATCCTGTACCTGTCCCCCAGGTGTGATGTTCGGATGTACCGATCCTGTGCAGGTGTTGTTAAACTTGGTCTGCCACTGCGAGGACGATCAGCTGTCCATCCTGTCTCCTTGTAACCTGTCTTAGGCGTCTCACAGTACGGACATTGCAATTTCTTGCCCTGGCTGCATCTGCAGTCCTCATGCCTCCTTGCAGCAGGCCTAAGGCACGTTCACGCAGATGAGCAGGAGCCTGGGCATCTTTCTTTTGGTGTTTTTCAGTCAATAGAAAGGCCTCTTTAGTGCCCTAAGTTTTCATAACTGTGACCCTAATTGCCTACCGTCTGTAAGCTGTTAGTGTCTTAACGACGTTCCACATGTGCATGTTCATTAATTGTTTATGGTTCATTGAACAAGCATGGGAAACAGTGTTTAAACCCTTTACAATGAAGATCTGTGAAGTTATTTGGATTTTTACGAATGATCTTTGAAAGACAGGGTCCTGATAAAGGGATGTTTCTTTTTTTGCTGAGTTTGTGTGGTGTGTGTGTGTGTGTGTTATTGCATGCAATGTTTATCTATGGACCATGATAGAAAAATAGTTACATAAATGTAGCCTACACACATGTGTGTGAAGCCATTACTTTTTGACCCCAATGTGAAACTTCTGCTTCACCAGAACTCAGCCCAAACCTGTTGTTGGGCCCTTGTGCAAGGCACTATCCCACTGCTCAAGGGGCACTGCTCTGCTCCTGACACTTTGCTGCTTGTAGCCTCTTGTGTGTTTGGGGGTTGGGAATTAAATAAAAGAGAGCCCACTTACATATCCTCTAACATATCCTTTATTGCTGATGCTATATACAGTGCCTTGCGAAAGTATTCGGCCCCCTTGAACTTTGCGACCTTTTGCCACATTTCAGGCTTCAAACATAAAGATATAAAACTGTATTTTTTTGTGAAGAATCAACAACAAGTGGGACACAATCATGAAGTGGAACGACATTTATTGGATATTTCAAACTTTTTTAACAAATCAAAAACTGAAAAATTGGGCGTGCAAAATTATTCAGCCCCTTTACTTTCAGTGCAGCAAACTCTCTCCAGAAGTTCAGTGAGGATCTCTGAATGATCCAATGTTGACCTAAATGACTAATGATGATAAATACAATCCACCTGTGTGTAATCAAGTCTCCGTATAAAAGCACCTGCACTGTGATAGTCTCAGAGGTCCGTTAAAAGCGCAGAGAGCATCATGAAGAACAAGGAACACACCAGGCAGGTCCGAGATACTGTTGTGAAGAAGGTTAAAGCCGGATGTTGGATACAAAAAGATTTCCCAAGCTTTAAACATCCCAAGGAGCACTGTGCAAGCGATAATATTGAAATGGAAGGAGTATCAGACCACTGCAAATCTACCAAGACCTGGCCGTCCCTCTAAACTTTCAGCTCATACAAGGAGAAGACTGATCAGAGATGCAGCCAAGAGGACAACAATCAGTCGTATATTGCACAAATCTGGACTTTATGGAAGAGTGGCAAGAAGAAAGCCATTTCTTAAAGATATCCATAAAAAGTGTTGTTTAAAGTTTGCCACAAGCCACCTGGGAGACACACCAAACATGTGGAAGAAGGTGCTCTGGTCAGATGAAACCAAAATGGAACTTTTTGGCAACAATGCAAAACGTTATGTTTGGCGTAAAAGCAACACAGCTCATCACCCTGAACACACCATCCCCACTGTCAAACATGGTGGTGGCAGCATCATGGTTTGGGCCTGCTTTTCTTCAGCAGGGACAGGGAAGATGGTTCAAATTGATGGGAAGATGGATGGAGCCAAATACAGGACCATTCTGGAAGAAAACCTGATGGAGTCTGCAAAAGACCTGAGACTGGGACGGAGATTTGTCTTCCAACAAGACAAAGATCCAAAACATAAAGCAAAATCTACAATGGAATGGTTCAAAAATAAACATATCCAGGTGTTAGAATGGCCAAGTCAAAGTCCAGACCTGAAACCAATCGAGAATCTGTGGAAAGAACTGAAAACTGCTGTTCACAAATGCTCTCCATCCAACCTCACTGAGCTCGAGCTGTTTTGCAAGGAGGAATGGGAAAAAATTTCAGTCTCTCGATGTGCAAAACTGATAGAGACATACCCCAAGCGACTTACAGCTGTAATCGCAGCAAAAGGTGGCGCTACAAAGTATTAACTTAAGGGGGCTGAATAATTTTGCAAGCCCAATTTTTCTGTTTTTTATTTGTTAAAAAAGTTTGAAATATCCAATAAATGTCGTTCCACTTCATGATTGTGTCCCACTTGTTGTTGATTCTTCACAAAAAAATACAGTTTTATATCTTTATGTTTGAAGCCTGAAATGTGGCAAAAGGTCGCAAAGTTCAAGGGGGCCGAATACTTTCGCAAGGCACTGTATTGGACATTGAGGCTTTGAAGCCACATTGGCACTCCCCAGTAGGCACAGTCCTCCATAGGAATGAATGGAATTCTACAGTATTTCAATTAAATGTTAAAGACTAAATTACTTATTTACCACTTAGTATTTGTTGTGGGGACAGTAAAATTAGTACCCCCCCCCCCATGTTATTTTTGTATTATGTTTAGTTTAAAAGTATGCATTAACGTAAAGACTTTAAACTCAGGATTCTGTAAAAGCCTACCCCAATCAGGATATGCGTTCACTTTTAGCTTCCTGTGCCAACCAGAAGTGCCTGAAATTGGGGTCATAGGGGCTGTTTCAAAGGGTTATAAAGGTCAGATGTTTCCAAAACTTCGTATCTGTGATTAGGCAACCCTCAAACTGTAAATCAGTAATTTCTCCCAACAGATGTCAATGAAAAAAACTCTCTCTCTCTCTCACACACACACACACACACACACACACACACACACACACACACACACACACACAGCAAGGATGGAGTGGCACAGTGTGGAGCTTAAAGACACACAGAGCCTGCAATGGCATTACCATAATCTCTAGGCTGTGCCGAGTTCAACGAGATGCCCCGCTTGAACGTAGCTCGCTCGGTCTGAGCGCAGCGACCGTGAAAAAAGGTAGGCCCATAATGAGGCCTGGACCTAAATTTCAAGTGCTTTTGGGTGACAGCGAAAGAACCGTTAGGGTTAGAAGCACAATTCGACCTCAGGAAAGTTCCCGAGGTCCTCCCGATCTGTGCAAGCCTAACCTTGACCGTGTGGCATTAACCCTTAACAGTGAAAACAGGTTTTTTTCATCGTTTACAATGACATCTCTCCCCATTGGAATACATTGCCTGTTCCCCTAAATTCAACCTGAAGCCTATGTGGGTTATGAATGCCTTATGAACCTGTTTTCGATGACAATTCATCAGGCCATTATGAGATCAACCTGTGTTGATTCTAAGCTTCCTGGAGCAACCAGAAGTGGTTAAATTCACCCTAAAGGTCTTTTGATGTACCAAACCTGCAGTTTGTGAAAATCACTGCATTCAACCCTGTGTAAATCAGTCAATTCTTAAGGTGTCTGAATAGAATAATTGTGAAAAAAAGGAAAGTAGTCATTTATAAATACAAGATTTTTGCACTGTGGCTTCAATACAGCACCCCCCATTTTGAGTCAAAACTCAAATATGCAAACGCCTGTGGTGAGTTTCAGGTCTAACATATGGCGTGAATTTCCTCTGCGGAAGTCTGTCTGTCTGACAGGGGTTCAAGTGTAGTTGCACTGCCTGAGCTAAAAAAGACAAAGCCTTGTTCTTTTTTTATCTAAAATAGATCTCAAGGTGTTGAACATGGGAAAGCTAAGACCCTCTTGTTTAAAATGAATGATTTCTAGTTGGTTCGAAGCACTAGGAGGGTGTCAATGTGAACGAATGGTGAACTATCTTGGTCAGTGCTGTGTTACAGTACTGACATGAACACTTGGTAAGCAGAGCCTCTTTAAAACGAGACATGCAACTCTGCAAACATTCCTCACTAGAACCTTGGCGTTCCAGCCTTTGCCCTTAGGTCTGATGTGGACGATTTCGGATTCAAACCCCACTTATGTAAACCCAGTTACATAAGGCTTACAGACATGGAATCTGAGAATGGCATGAACTATGTAAAAATAACTTCATAGCTCAAACAATGAGTTGAAGGGGAAGGATGCAGTGGGGAAGAAGGATGCAGTGGGGAAAGGTGCAACCAGAAGTCCAGTGATGATGATATAATTCATTGAGGTCATCACTATTTAGTCACCAAAAATGTAAAACATTCAACCTTGAATAACTTTAATACGCAAATAAATATCAGATGTCTTTATCAAAAAGTATAAAGAGCATTGTTTATTTTGAACAAAACATATTACAACTCTGACAGGAAGTGCGTCAGAAACTAGTGTAAATTCATGCAGTGTCTTTTCTTGTCCTTGATGCAAGATCTTTCTCCTAGGGATAGTGTAAACAAAATAGTATAAACACAAAAGAAACATTACTTTGCAATTAAAGTTCATGAAAAATCAATTAATCCAAAGGAATGAGGGCAATGCAGTACAGATGTTTCCCCTGCCCCCACAGACACACACACACACTCTTACCACTGTGCCTCCCTCATAAAAATATTTGGGATTTAATTGGTTTCAATTGAAATATTAAAGGTCCTGGGAAATAATCTAAAAACACTGGCACAGAAGCATACTAAGCTATGAGACACAATGTGATTGCTGTGTCTGTGTCCTAGTTACTATACTCAGTTGGTCTGCAGCAATCCCTGAGTTGGTCTGCAGCAATCTGCAGCATCACCAATTACATCAGACAACACGGACCATCTACCATCCTGGAGGCTCACTGGCATTGAGAATACTACACCAGCTGGGAGGTTGTAATGTCCTGCAGAGAGGCCAAGAAAAGACAGATATCAGGGCCTTTATTCATAAAGTGTCTTAGAGAAGGAGTGCCGATCTAGGATCAGTTTAACCTTTTAGATCATAATAAATTAACAGAGGGCGGGACCTGATCCTAAATTACTTACTTTCTTGTGTTCTTATTTATTGTATGTTTTTGTTATACCTTGTTATTTTTAGTATTACGTTTGTTGTTGATTACTGCATTGTTGGGTTAAGAGTTTGCAAAAAAGGCATTTCACTCTACTTGTGCTTGTGACATTGAAACCTATCCTGAAACACATGATATAAAATGCTGATACAATATATACAATTACTACATACCCTTGTCCCAGATCTTTAGGTGCTGCAATAGCCAAATCCTATGGCTGTTGTCAATACTAATGTTACAGCACAAACAGATCTAGGATCAGGCGTAATGATGCAGTCTTTCTATAGCTAAGTCATGTCAATGACTAAAGGCGTTGGCACGTCTGCACAAACAGATCTGGGACCAGACTAGTATTATTCCCTCCTACCTGCAGCTGTCACTATGTTGACTTTTAACCCTACCTGTGCTGAGTATGCCAAAGGAGAGGACCTCCTTAGCAGAAGAGTTGCAGTTCCAGGCCTTTAGAACTGCAATCATCCTATTAGTGGCTGATATGGCTGTAGCCCTCTGGGACTTGGAGGCTACTGTGGCACGTTGGGAACTGACCAAATTCAGGAAGTCAGACTGTAGCCATTTCCTTTTGAGAAAAAAAAGGTATTCAACATTTGGGTGTACTATGTGTGTGTTAGAACTAGAGCACTGATGACACATATGATCAAAACTTAGTGCAGTGGTATTTTTATCATAGTTGAATATAGGTATGAAATAGCACAGGTGAAGACAGCTTGTCTGTCGAAATGTTGGACATACAATTTTTTCATCTGAGCTCCTAGAGTGTGCAGCTCTCCTTTTTTTTATTTTTTTTATGAAATAGCACAGGAACCGTAGCTTCGTCCCAGATCTGACGGTGCTGTCTTGCCAAATCCTAAGGACATTTTGTCATGACAACGACCATAGGAGTTGGCTATACAGCACAAACAGACTAGAGGAACAGTACAGACTCATTGATAAACAATTTGGCAATAACCTATTGGCAAACAGTTAAGTTACCTGTCATATATAATCTCTAGGACTGGTTGAGAAAAATCTGATGGTCCCCAGATGGCCCCTTTGTATTGGAAAACCTTCGCCCTCTGTAGGTCAACATGGGAACTGCCGCTGATGTTGCCTCAACCGATGACATCTGTCACATCTGACAGAAATGATAAAGAAGAATCACATGAATGTTTGAGTTTTTTTTTCTTCTCCAATTTAAGGTGAATATGTTCATCCATTTTATAGATACAAATGTAATGGTAATGAAAAAATGAAGGAAAAAAAGTTGATTTGAGAAAGGTTTCATTTGGAATGACTGGGATATGTTGTTGTCGTCTACTTTAGCTGAATGCACTGATTAAGTATGAGAGCAAAATGTATGTAAGTGTATAATTTTGATTTGTTACCTGCAGTCTTCACAGACAGCTTCTGTGCAATGTGCCTCGTACTCCAGTTGAGTTGCCATGCCCACAAAGCGCCCGCTGTCAACCGAGGGAGCATTCTCTAGCAAAAGGGAGCACTTCAGGTTAACCAAGGAGTTCCCAGCCACAATCACCGCCACGTTCATGTGCGCCCTTTCGTCGTTGAGGTGCCCATACGGTTGGTAACGCTCCGACACCTTTCTCACCTTAAAAATAATATGTTCATTTAGCAGACACTTTTATCTAAAGCAACTTAAAGAACTGTCAACACTGAAAGAACTGGACATATGTTCAGTGTATGTGGAGTGGATGATACAAGAATCCAACCCACAACCCTGGTGCTTTCACCGTGCTCTAACTAACCCACGAGCCATTCAAACTACAAACCTTGCTTTCTTCCTCGTCCTCCACCCTCTCTGTCCTCAGGCCAACTATCAGGGTAGCCTAGTGGTTACTTCCTGAATTGACTCAATTAAAATGTAATTGATCCCAGCCCTGCCTCACATTGAGACGCAGCTAGCTTCCCTACGTACCTGCTGATCCGTATGTGCAGTGGCTTGATGAGGCTCTGATGGTACACCTCCTCCTTCATGCACAGCTCCTGTGTCAGCAGGTTCTCTGTTGCAATCTTCATCATCAGTTGAACCTGTCGCTGGCTGGAGCGAGGGAACCTGACAGACCAGCTGAGGCAGGGGAGCCTGGCAATCCGGCTGAAGCATGAGAGCCTGACGAGCCGGCGGAGGCAGGGGAGCCTGGCAATCTGTCTAAAGCATGAGAGCCTGTACGGCTCCCGGACCCGACGTCATTCCCACCCAAAAAATAAATTGTAAAAAAATGAATAAACACTCCCTGATGCTTCACTAGGTGAGGCGTCATTCTATAACGATGTGCTCTGAAAGTCTGGAAGCAAGTTCAGGGAGTGAGTGTTTTAATAAAATAAACAGAACAGAACATAATACAAAACAAGAAACACAAACAGCACACAAACAAGAAACAGAAACAATGACGCCTGGAGAAGGAACCAAAGGGAGTGACATATATAGGGAAGGTAATCAGGGAAGTGATGGAGTCCATGTAAGTCTGATGACGCGATGGTGACAGGTGTGCGCAATAACAAGCAGCCTGGTGACCTAGAGGCCGGAGAGGGAGCACACCTGACAGTGGGGTTGAATGTTTGATGATTAAGGGCTCATGGTGTAATTGTAACAACATACAAGAGCTCAAGTCCTTTTGTTCACCTGACCTAGAATTGCTCACAATCAAATGCCAACCGTATTATCTCCGAAGAGAACTCTCCTCACTTTTCGTCACCGCTGTGTATATCCCCCCGCAAGCTGATACCAAGACGGCCATCAAGGAACTTCACTGGACTTTATGCAAACTGGAAACCATATCTTGAGGCTGCATTTATTGTAGCTGGGGATTTTAACAAAACTAATCCAACAACAAGGATAGAACTACATTCTATCAGCATATCGATTGCAGTGCACGACTGAGTAACACACTCGACCACTGCTACTCTAACTTCTGCAATGCATACAAGGCCCTCCCCCACCCTCCTTTGGCAAATCTGACCATGACTCCATCTTGTTGCTCCCCTTCTATAGGCAGAAACCAAAACAGGAAACGCCTGTGCTTAGGTCTATCCAAATCTGGTCTGAACAATTGGATTCCATGCTTCAATATTGCTTTGATCACGTGGACTGGGATATGTTTCCGGGTATCCTCAGACAATAACATTGACGTATACACTGATTCGGTGAGCGAGTTTATAAGGAAGTGTATAGGAGATGTTGTAACCACTGTGACTATTAAAACCTTTCCTAACCAGAAACCGTGGATTGATGACAGCATTCGCGCAAACTGAAAGCACGTACTACCTCATTTAATCATGGCAAGGCGACTGGAAACATGGCTGAATACAAACAGTGTTGTTATTCCCTCCGTAAGGCAATCAAAAAAGCAAAGCGTCAGTATAGAGACAAAGTGGAGTCGCAATTCAACAGCTCAAACACAAGACATGTGGCAGGGTCTGCAGACAATTACGGATTACAAAAAGAAAACCAGCCCCGTTGCGGACATCGACATCTTCCTCCCAGACAAATTAAACAACTTTGTTGCGCACTTTGAGGACAATACAGTGCCACCAACATGGCCCGCTACCAAAGACTGTGGGCTCTCCTTCTCAGTGGCCGACTTGAGTAAAACATTTAAACGTGTTAACTCTCGCAGGGCTGCCGGTCCAGGGGGCATCCCTAGCCGCATCCTCAGAGCATGCGCAGACCAGCTGGCTGGTGTGTTTATGGACATATTCAATCAATACTTATCCCAGGCTGCTGTTCCCACATGCTTTAAGAGGGCCACCATTGTTCCAATTCTCAAGAAAGCTAAGGTAACTGAGCTAAAGGACTTTGAGAGACTAGTCAATGATCATATCACCTCCACCCTACCTGACACCCTAGACCCACTCCAATTTGCTTACCGCCCCAATAGGTACACAGACGACGCAATCACACTGCACACTGCCCTAACCCATCTGGACAAGAGGAATACCTATGTAAGAATGCTGTTCATCAACTACAGCTCAGCATTTAACGTCATTAAGCTCGAGACCCTGGGTCTTGACCCCGCCATGTGCAACTGGGTCCTGGACATACTGACAGGCCATCCCCAGGTGGTGAGGATAGGAAACTCAATTTCCACCCCGCTGACCCCACAAGGGTGCGTGCTCAGCCCTCTCCTGTACTCCCTGTTCAACCATGACTGCGTGGCCATGCACGCTTCCAACTCAATCATCAAGTTTGCAGACGACACTGCAGTGGTAGGCATGGCTGACGTCATTTCCGGTCACAACTTGCAGGCTTGTTTTCGAGTTGCTGTGCGTTTTGTTGCCAACCTGTTTTGCTACCTGACAACTTTACGGTTTTCACTTTTTAATTACCGTTCATATATATATTTTTTTTTTCCTCAACTTTTTCACTCCGGACGCTTTATCTGGACACGATTCGTCAGGACCTCCAACAGCCGAAGCTAAGTAGTAACATTAACATGATGCCTTCTAATTGCAGCCGCTGTACTCGCCTTACGGCGAGGATAGCTGTGCTGCAAGCCCAGCTTCAGACGCAATCGTTAGGCAAGGGTAATTTCAGTGTAGGAAAGGATGAAACAGCGTCTGTGGCACCAGTAAGTACAGATAGTAGTGTAAATCCCCTGGCACAGTCCCCGCAGCCGGACAACTTTCTCACGGTTTCTGGAAGGAAATGCTGTAGGAACGCTCAACCGGTGTCGCTCATTCACCAGACAGAAACTTTCAACCGGTTTTCCCCATTAAGCAGCGGGTCGGAGTCAGAGGCCGATTCTTCTCTGGTCTCTACTCCTCCCGTTACGGGGTCTGAGACGCCAAAGCTTCCCACCATTAGCTCTGACAAATTGAAAACTCTAGTCATTGGCGACTCCATTACCCGCAGTATTAGACTTAAAGCGAATCATCCAGCGATCGTACACTGTTTACCCGGGGGCAGGGCTACCGACGTTAAGGCTAATCTGAAGATGGTGCTGGCTAAAGCTAAAACTGGCGATTGTAGAGAGTATAGAGATATTGTTATCCACGTCGGCACCAACGATGTTAGGATGAAACAGTCAGAAATCACCAAGCGCAACATAGCTTCTGCGTGCATATCAGCTAGAAAGATGTGTCGGCATCGAGTAATTGTCTCTGGCCCCCTCCCAGTTAGGGGGAGTGATGAGCTCTACAGCAGAGTCTCACAACTCAATCGCTGGTTGAAAACTGTTTTCTGCCCCTCCCAAAAGTTAGAATTTGTAGATAATTGGCCCTCTTTCTGGGACTCACCCACAAACAGGAACAAGCCTGACCTGCTGAGGAGTGACGGACTCCATCCTAGCTGGAGGGGTGCTCTCATCTTATCTACCAACATAGACAGGGCTCTAACTCCTCTAGCTCCACAATGAAATAGGGTGCAGGCCAGGCAGCAGGCTGTTAGCCAGCCTGCCAGCATAGTGGAGTCTGCCATTAGCACAGTCAGTGTAGTCAGCTCAGCTATCACCATTGAGACCGTGTCTGTGCCTCGACCTAGGTTGGGCAAAACATGGCGGTGTTCGCCTTAGCAATCTCACTAGGATAAAGACCACCTCCATTCCTGTCATTACTGAAAGAGATCATGATACCTCACATCTCAAAATAGGGCTACTTAATGTTAGATCCCTTACTTCAAAGGCAATTATAGTAAATGAACTAATCACTGATCATAATCTTGATGTGATTGGCCTGACTGAAACATGGCTTAAGCCTGATGAATTTACTGTTTTAAATGAGGCCTCACCTCCTGGCTACACTAGTGACCATATCCCCCGTGCATCCCGCAAAGGCGGAGGTGTTGCTAACATTTACGATAGCAAATTTCAATTTACAAAAAAAAAAATGACATTTTCGTCTTTTGAGCTTCTAGTCATGAAATCTATGCAGCCTACTCAATCACTTTTTATAGCTACTGTTTACAGGCCTCCTGGGCCATATACAGCGTTTCTCACTGAGTTCCCTGAATTCCTATCGGACCTTGTAGTCATAGCAGATAATATTCAAATCTTTGGTGACTTTAATATTCACATGGAAAAGTCCACAGACCCACTCCAAAAGGCTTTCGGAGCCATCATCGACTCAGTGGGTTTTGTCCAACATGTCTCTGGACCCACTCACTGTCACAGTCATACGCTGGACCTAGTTTTGTCCCATGGAATAAATGTGGTGGATCTTAATGTTTTTCCTCATAATCCTGGACTATCGGACCACCATTTTATTACGTTTGCAATTGCAACAAATAATCTGCTTAGACCCCAACCAAGGAACATCAAAAGTCGTGCTATAAATTCACAGACAACACAAAGATTCCTTGATGCCCTTCCAGACTCCCTCTGCCTACCCAAGGACGCCAGAGGACAAAAATCAGTTAACCACCTAACTGAGGATCTCAATTTAACCTTGCGCAATACCCTAGATGCAGTTGCACCCCTAAAAACTAAAACAAATTCTCATAAGAAACTAGCTCCCTGGTACACAGAAAATACCCGAGCTCTGAAGCAAGCTTCCAGAAAATTGGAACGGAAATGGCGCCACACCAAACTGGAAGTCTTCCGACTAGCTTGGAAGGACGGTACCGTGCAGTACCGTAGAGCCCTTACTGCTGCTCGATCATCCTATTTTTCTAACTTAATTGAGGAAAATAAGAACAATCCGAAATTCCT
This sequence comes from Oncorhynchus kisutch, assembly GCF_002021735.2. NCBI lineage: Eukaryota > Metazoa > Chordata > Actinopteri > Salmoniformes > Salmonidae > Oncorhynchus > Oncorhynchus kisutch. The sequence continues at coordinate 37,058,622 of NC_034189.2, forward strand.
TTTTAATACTGTCGCAAAGCTAACTAAAAAGCAGCATTCCCCAAGAGAGGATGACTTTCACTTTAGCAGTGATAAATTCATGAACTTCTTTGAGGAAAAGATTATGATTATTAGAAAGCAAATTACGGACTCCTCTTTAAACCTGCGTATTCCTCCAAACCTCAGTTGTCCTGAGTCTGCACAACTCTGCCAGGACCTAGGATCAAGAGAGACGCTCAAGTGTTTTAGTACTATATCTCTTGACACAATGATGAAAATAATCATGGCCTCTAAACCTTCAAGCTGCATACTGGACCCTATTCCAACTAAACTACTGAAAGAGCTGCTTCCTGTGCTTGGCCCTCCTATGTTGAACATAATAAACGGCTCTCTATCCACTGGATGTGTACCAAACTCACTAAAAGTGGCAGTAATAAAGCCTCTCTTGAAAAAGCCAAACCATGACCCAGAAAATATAAAAAACTATCGGACTATATCGAATCTTCCATTCCTCTCAAAATTTTTAGAGAAGGCTGTTGCGCAGCAACTCACTGCCTTCCTGAAGACAAACAATGTATACGAAATGCTTCAGTCTGGTTTTAGACCCCATCATAGCACTGAGACGGCACTTGTGAAGGTGGTAAATGACATTTTAATGGCATCGGACCGAGGCTCTGCATCTGTCCTCGTGCTCCTAGACCTTAGTGCTGCTTTTGATACCATCGATCACCACATTCTTTTGGAGAGATTGGAAACCCAAATTGGTCTACACGGACATGTTCTGGCCTGGTTTAGATCTTATCTGTCGGAAAGATATCAGTTTGTCTCTGTGAATGGTTTGTCCTCTGACAAATCAACTGTAAATTTCGGTGTTCCTCAAGGTTCCGTTTTAGGACCACTATTGTTTTCACTATATATTTTACCTCTTGGGGACGTTATTCGAAAACATAATGTAAACTTTCACTGCTATGCGGATGACACACAGCTGTACATTTCAATGATAAATGGTGAAGCCCCAAAATTGCCCTCGCTAGAAGCATGTGTTTCAGACATAAGGAAGTGGATGGCTGCAAACTTTCTACTATTAAACTCGGACAAAACAGAGATGCTTGTTCTAGGTCCCAAGAAACAAAGAGATCTTCTGTTGAATCTGACAATTAATCTTAATGGTTGTACAGTCGTCTCAAATAAAACTGTGAAGGACCTCGGCGTTACTCTGGACCCTGATCTCTCTTTTGAAGAACATATCAAGACCATTTCGAGGACAGCTTTTTTCCATCTACGTAACATTGCAAAAATCAGAAACTTTCTGTCCAGAAATGATGCAGAAAAATTAATCCATGCTTTTGTCACTTCTAGGTTAGACTACTGCAATGCTCGATTTTCCGGCTACCCGGATAAAGCACTAAATAAACTTCAGTTAGTGCTAAATACGGCTGCTAGAATCCTGACTAGAACCAAAAAATTTGATCATATTACTCCAGTGCTAGCCTCTCTACACTGGCTTCCTGTCAAAGCAAGGGCTGATTTCAAGGTTTTACTTCTAACCTACAAAGCATTACATGGGCTTGCTCCTACCTATCTCTCTGATTTGGTCCTGCCGTACATACCTACACGTACGCTACGGTCACAAGACGCAGGCCTCCTAATTGTCCCTAGAATTTCTAAGCAAACAGCTGGAGGCAGGGCTTTCTCCTATAGAGCTCCATTTTTATGGAACGGTCTGCCTACCCATGTCAAAGACGCAAACTCGGTCTCAACCTTTAAGTCTTTACTGAAGACTCATCTCTTCAGTGGGTCATATGATTGAGTGTAGTCTGGCCCAGGAGTGGGAAGGTGAACGGAAAGGCTCTGGAGCAACGAACCGCCCTTGCTGTCTCTGCCTGGCCGGTTCCCCTCTTTCCACTGGGATTCTCTGCCTCTAACCCTATTACAGGGGCTGAGTCACTGGCTTGCTGGGGCTCTCTCATGCTGTCCCTGGAGGGGGTGCGTCACCTGAGTGGGTTGATTCACTGTTGTGGTCATCCTGTCTGGGTTGGCGCCCCCCCCTTGGGTTGTGCCGTGGCGGAGATCTTTGTGGGCTATACTCAGCCTTGTCTCAGGATGGTAAGTTGGTGGTTGAAGATATCCCTCTAGTGGTGTGGGGGCTGTGCTTTGGCAAAGTGGGTGGGGTTATATCCTTCCTGTTTGGCCCTGTCCGGGGGTGTCCTCGGATGGGGCCACAGTGTCTCCTGACCCCTCCTGTCTCAGCCTCCAGTATTTATGCTGCAGTAGTTTATGTGTCGGGGGGCTGGGGTCAGTTTGTTATATCTGGAGTACTTCTCCTGTCCTATTCGGTGTCCTGTGTGAATCTAAGTGTGCGTTCTCTAATTCTCTCCTTCTCTCTTTCTTTCTCTCTCTCGGAGGACCTGAGCCCTAGGACCATGCCCCAGGACTACCTGACATGATGACTCCTTGCTGTCCCCAGTCCACCTGGCCATGCTGCTGCTCCAGTTTCAACTTCCACCTGACTGTGCTGCTGCTCCAGTTTCAACTGTTCTGCCTTATTATTATTCGACCATGCTGGTCATTTATGAACATTTGAACATCTTAGCCATGTTCTGTTATAATCTCCACCCGGCACAGCCAGAAGAGGACTGGCCACCCCACATAGCCTGGTTCCTCTCTAGGTTTCTTCCTAGGTATTGGCCTTTCTAGGGAGTTTTTCCTAGCCACCGTGCTTCTACACCTGCATTGCTTGCTGTTTGGGGTTTTAGGCTGGGTTTCTGTACAGCACTTTGAGATATCAGCTGATGTACGAAAGGCTATATAAATATATTTGATTTGATTTGATTTAGGCTTGATTACCAACAACGACGAGACGGCCTACAGGGAGGAGGTGAGGGCCCTTGGAGTGTGGTGTCAGGAAAATAACCTCACACTCAACGCCAACAAAACAAAGGAGATGATCGTGGACTTCAGGAAACAGCAGAGGGTGCACCCCCCATCCACATCAACAGGATAGTAGTGGAGAAGGTGGAAAGTTTTAAGTTCCTCGGCATACACATCACGGACAAACTGAAATGGTCCACCCACACAGACAGCGTGGTGAAGAAGCCGCAACAGCGCCTGTTACAACCTCAGGAGGCTGAAGAAATTTGGATTGTCACCAAAAACACTCACAAACTTTTACAGATGCACAATCGAGAGCATCTGTCGGGCTGTATCACCGCCTGGTACGGCAACTTCTCCGCCCACAACCGTAAGGCTCTCCAGAGGGTAGTGAGGTCTGCACAACGCATCACCGGGGGCAAACTACCTGCTCTCCAGGACACCTACACCACCCGATGTCACAGGAAGGCCAAAAAGATCATCAAGGACAACAACCACCCGAGCCACTGCCTGTTCACCCCACTATCATCCAGAAGGCGAGATCACTACAGGTGCATCAAAGTTGGAACCAAGAGACTGAAAAACAGCTTCTATCTCAAGGCCATCAAGCAGTTAATTACTGTTAAATAGCCACCACTTACACATTAGAGGCTGCTGCCCTATATACATAGACATGGAATCACTGGCCACTTTAATAATATTTACATATTTTGCATTACTCATATATGTACAGTGGGGAGAACAAGTATTTGATACACTGGCGATTTTGCAGGTTTTCCTACTTACAAAGCATGTAGAGGTCTGTAATTTTTATCACTTCAACTGTGAGAGACGGAATCTAAAACAAAAATCCAGAAAATCACATTGTATGATTTTTAAGAAATTCATTTGCATTTTATTGCATGACATAAGTATTTGGTACATCAGAAAAGCAGAACTTAATATTTGGTACCGAAATCTTTGTTTGCAATTACAGAGATCATACGTTTCCTGTAGTTCTTGACCAGGGTTGCACACACTGCAGCAGGGATTTTGGCCCACTCCTCCATACAGACCTTCTCCAGATCCTTCAGGTTTCGGGGCTGTTCCTGGGCAATACAAACTTTCAGCTCCCTCCAAAGATTTTCTATTGGGTTCAGGTCTGAGACTGGCTAGGCCACTCCAGGACCTTGAGATGCTTCTTACGGAGCCACTCCTTAGTTGCCCTGGCTGTGTGTTTCGGGTCGTTGTCATGCTGGAAGACCCAGCCACGACCCATCTTCAATGCACTTACTGAGGGAAGGAGGTTGTTGGCCAAGATCTTGCGATACATGGCCCCATCCATCCTCCCCTCAATAGGGTGCAGCCGTCCTGTCCCCTTTGCAGAAAAGCATCCCCAAAGAATGATTTTTCCACCTCCATGCTTCACAGTTGGGATGGTGTTCTTGGGGTTGTACTCATCCTTCTTCTTCCTCCAAACACGGCGAGTGGAGTTTAGACCAAAAAGCTCTATTTTTGTCTCATCAGACCACATGACCTTCTCCCATTCCTCCTCTGGATCATCCAGATGGTCATTGGCAAACTTCAGACGGACCTGGACATGCTCTGGCTTGAGCAGGGGGACCTTGCGTGCACTGCAGGATTTTAATCCATGACGGCATAGTGTGTTACTAATGGTTTTCTTTGAGACTGTGGTCCCAGCTCTCTTCAGGTCATTGACCAGGTCCTGCCGTGTAGTTCTGGGCTGATCCCTCACCTTCCTCATGATCATTGATGCCCCACGAGGTGAGATCTTGCATGGAGCCCCAGACCGAGGGTGATTGACCATCATCTTGAACTTCTTCCATTTTCTAATAATTGCGCCAACAGTTGTTGCCTTCTCACCAAGCTGCTTGCCTATTGTCCTGTAGCCCATCCCAGCCTTGTGCAGATCTACAATTTTATTCCTGATGTCCTTACACAGCTCCCTGGTCTTGGCCATTGTTGAGAGGTTGGAGTCTGTTTGATTGAGTGTGTGGACAGGTGTCTTTTATACAGGTAACGAGTTCAAACAGGTGCAGTTAATACAGGTAATGAGTGGAGAACAGGAGGGCTTCTTAAAGAAAAATGAACAGGTCTATGAGAGCCGTAATTCTTACTGGTTGGTAGGTGATCAAATACTTATATCATGCAATAAAATGCTAATTAATTACTTAAAAATCATACAATGTGATTTTCTGAATTTATGTTTTAAATTCCGTCTCTCACAGTTGAAGTGTACCTATGATAAAAAAATTACAGACCTCTACATGCTTTGTAAGTAGGAAAACCTGCAAAATCGTCAGTTTATCAAATACTTGTTCTCCCCACTGTATATACTGTATTCTATCCTATTCTACTGTATCTTAGTCTTTGCCATTCTGACATTACTCTCCCAAATATTTATATATTCTTAATTCCATTCCTTTACTTTAGATTTGTGTATATTGTTGTGAAACTGTTAGATATTACTGTTAGATATTACTGCACTGTTAGAGCTAGAAACACAAGCATTTTGCTACACGCAATAACATCTGCTAAACACGTGTATGTGACAAATACAATTTGATTTGATCTGATTTTCAGTTTTGATTTTTAATACATTTGCAAAAATGTCTAAAAACGTGTTTTTGCTTTGTCATTACAGGGTATTGTATGTAGATTGATGAGGAGGGGGGGGGGACAATTTAATCCATTTTAGAATAAGGCTGTAATGTAACTAAATTCGGAAAAAGTCAAGGGGTCTGAATACTTCACGAATGCACTGTAGTATACAGTATATGTAATATATAATATAAAAATTGTGCACTATAAAGAGAAAAGGGTGCCGTTTGGTATGTGGCTACTGTTTCATTGTGACATGAAACCTGTACACCTCATAGCCTGTACAGCCCTCTCACTGTAATTGATTATGGTGACTTGTTGTATATGCATGCAACCTCCTCTGTCTTACAGAGACTGGACTGTTTATCATGCATCCTTGCTCTTTATTACAAATGCCAAGTTACTCACCCACCATTGCACATTGTACCAAATGGTAGGACGGACCTCACTTTATATGCGCAGAAAATACATTTGCATGTGTTCATCTACAAAGCCCTAAACTCCCTCTTTACCTCTGTAGTCTGGTCTCCTTCTCCACCAGCAGTTACCATACCCGGTCTGCTAGGTGGTTGCTACTTAAAGTCCCCAGGACATTCATAGTATTAGGCAAGATTGCATTCTCTTCTTGTGCACCAGATGCATTGAATAGTCTACAATCCATGTTTCATCTAGATATGTTAGTGCCACTGAATTAATTTAAAATATTGATGTGAGACTCTGTTACGGAGGAGTGTAAATGCTTTTTTTTAGGCTGGATCATGTTGTATTGTTGTATGTTTTAATTATGTAATGTATTGATTGTTACTGCCTTCTTGGACAAGTCTCCCTTGAGAATGAGACTCTGGGTCTCAATGGGCTTTTCCTGGTTAAATAAAGGTAAAAAAATGTAATAGTCTGTTGGTTTAATGCGTTTGCCCTATCTACACAGAAACTGCAAGGTGTGCAACATCAGGTGCAGTCCCTCTTATGCATACTCTAGTATAAAATGGCACAAAACACACTCTTCAAGGAAACAGTAGACAGGAAATGATGCTAGGTGTGTTTTTTTCTCTCGTTACAGTCATTACAGCATTTTTTTTTGTATTTTAACGTTTCCTCGTGGCTGAGTTACTTAAGTTAACCCTCAAAGGACGAGTTGTAAAGTTGTTCTATAAAAATCTGTAAACAATGATTAAAACTAAAATATTGCAATACACTGAAACAGTTGAGAGAGGCCTGTAAGCTTGGGAATGCTCAATTTGAATCACCAGCTTGATTAAATAAAGGTTAAATAAAAAATAAAATAGTCTGTTGGTTTAATGCGTTTGCCCTATCTACATAGAAACTACAAGGTGTGCAACATCAGGGTGCAGTCCCTCTTACGCATACTCTAGTGCACAATGGCACAAAACACAAGCCTCCAAGGAAACAGTAGACAGGAAGTGATGCTAGGTGTGTTTTTTTTGTTTTTGTCATTACAGCAGTTTTGTTTGTATTTTAACGTTTCCTCGTGGCTGAGTTACTTAAGTTAACCCTTAAAGGACGAGTTGTAAGTTGTTCTATAAAAATCTGGTTAAAACTAAAATATTTGTAATGTGGTGCGTGCTGGTGGCAGGGAAGTCGGGCGCAGGAGAATGAACTTGGTAAAAACAGAGCTGTTTAATAAACATCAAAACCTCCGAAAACCAAAGTAAACAAAATAACAAATAGAGGGTGCAAAAACCATCGCACACCAGAATAACAATAAACACCTACATACAACAATCTCCGACAAGGACAAACAGAAGGTTAAATACACAACTTGTAATTGACGGGATTGGAACCAGGTGTGTGGGAAGACAAGACAAAACCAATGGAAAATGAAAAATGGATCAATGATGGCTAGAAGGACCACCGAACACTGCCCGAACAAGGAGAGGGACCGACTTCCGAAGTCGTGACAATATTGCAATACACTGAAACAGTTGAAAGAGGCCTGTAGCTGGGGAATTCTCGATTTGAACCACCAGAACCACCAGCAAGGTAGCCTAGTGGTTAGAGCGTTGGACTAGTAACCGAAAGGTTGCAAGTTCAAATGCCCGAACTGAAAAGGTACAAATCTGTCGTTCTGCCCCTGAACAGGCAGTTAACCCACTGTTCCTAGGCCGTCATTGAAAATAAGAATTTGTTCTTAACTGACTTGCCTAGTAAAAGAAAGGTTAAAAAAAAATTAAGTACAGTAACAAAGAATGAGTCCATTAAAAGGACAAGCAGGGATTTAATAATTCAGTATGCCAGTTTCAATGTAAGATAGTCCCTTATTTTGATACATATACTGTACATGACAATCAGTGACTCTCAGAGAGAGTGTGTGAAAATGTGGTTCCATTCACCACAGAGCTAGGGTCTTCCTACACACCCACTACAAATCAAAGAGGATGTCCCTGTGACTGTACGCATAACCAAATTGTGTGTGTGTTGGCGTGTGTTCGTTCTCTACAGTATGCATGGGGATATTTTCTTATGTAGTATGCTGCCCACAACTTCAAAACTACATTCTCAATAGTTTCCCAGAAGATCATGTTTCATCAGACTATAATTATTTGATTAACATTTCTAAGATAACTCTCTTTATTTACACACAATCAGATGAACAATTAGATGTACACCACATAATTTGAAGAGCTAGCTTTTGTATTTACATAAAGAACTTTGTCTGTTTCTCCAGTCAGCCCTCAAGGGCCAATGAAGCCTCGACTCTCCTGTTGCTTTTGTCTGAGGATGACTGATCAGTATCGTCCCATTCGGATTGGATGCTGGACCCCCTGCTTCTTCCTGGGCCCCCTGAGTGGAGCTTTGGGTTTGATGTTCATGTAGTCGCTCTGGGAACACTTCACTCTCCTCAGTCTGAGCTGAGGATCAAATTCACAGAAAGAGGTGGAGAGTGAGTAGGGTGAGCTCTGTATATGTATGCAGTGGTAGTTGCATAAATCTGTCTCCATGTATCACTTGTGTTTTCAATACATACAGTACCAGTCAAAAGTTTGGACACACCTACTCATTCAAGGGTTTGTCTTTATTTTCTACGTTGTAGAATAATAGTGAAGATAGTGAATAGTGAAGACATCAAAACTATGAAATAACACATATGGAATCATGTAGTAACCAAAAAAGTGTTAAATAAATCTTAATATCTTTTATATTGGAGATTCTTCAAAGTAGCTACCCTTTGCCATGATGACAGCGTTGCACACTCTTGGCATTCTCTCAACCAGCTTCATGAGGTAGTCACCTGGAATGCATTTCAATGAACTGGTGTGCCTTGTTAAAAGTTCATATGTGAAATGTCTTTCCTTCGTAATGCGTTTGAGCCAATCAGTTATGTTGTGACAAGGTAGGGGTGGTATACAGAAGACAGCCCTATTTGGTAAAAGACCAAGTCCATTGTATGGCAAGAACAGCTCAAATAAGCAAAGAGAAATTACAGTCCATCATTACTTTAAGACATGAAGGTCAGTCAATTTAGAAGATGTCAAGAACTTTGAAAGTTTCTTCAAGTGCAGTTGCAAAAACCATCAAGCGCTATGATGAAACTGGCTCTCATGAGGACTGCCAAAGGAAAGGAAGACCAAGAGTTAACTCTGTTGCAGAGGATAAGTTCATTAGAGTTAACTGCACCTCAGATTGCAGTCCAAATGAATGCTTCACAGAGTTCAAGTAATAGACACATCTCAACATCATCTGTTCAGAGGAGACTGCGTGAATCAGGCCTTCATGGTCGAATTGCTGCAAAGAAACCACTACTAAAGGACACCAATAAGAAGAAGAGATTTGCTCGGGCCAAGAAACATGAGGACATTAGACCGGTGGAAATCTGTCCTTTGTCCAAATTTGAGCATTTTGGTTCCAACCGCCGTGTCTGTGAAACGTAGAGTAAGTGAACGGATGATTCCTGCATGTGTGGTTCCCACCGTGAAGCATGGAGGAGGAGGTGTGATGGTATGGGGGTGCTTTTCTGGTGACACTGTCAGTGATTTATTTAGAATTCAAGGCACACTTAACCAGCATGGCTACTACAGCATTCAGCTGCGATACGCCATTCCATCTGGTTTGCGCTTTGTGGGAAAATTCACAGGACAATGACCCAAAACACTCCTCTGGGCGATGTAAAGGCTATTTGACCAAGAACGAGAGTGATGGAGTCCTGCATCAGATGACCTGGCCTCCACAATCACCTGACCTCATCCCAATTGAGATGGTTTGGGATGAGTTGGACCGCAGAGTGAAGGAAAAGCAGCCAGCAAGTGCTCAGCACATGTAGGAACTCCTTCAAGACTGTTGGAAAAGCATTCCAGGTGAAGCTGGCTGAGAGAATGCCAAGACTATGCAAAGCTGTCATCAAGGCAAAGGGTGGCTACTTTGAAGAATCTCAGATATAAAATATTTAGATTTTTTTTTTAAATTATTATTCTACAATGCAGAAAATAGTAACAAAAATGAGTAGGTGAGTAGGTGTGATGACTTTTGACTGGTCCTTTATTCTATATTACATTATTGGACTAAATAGTTCATTATGCATTGAATTTATGCCAAGGCTTGAGAGATTACTTATATATTTTGTTATCTCAGGAGGCAGCACCTCATGGATGTAAGACAAGTTACCATCTCTCTGAGTAAAGGAAGCAAGATGCCACTTACCCAGATGACAAAGGCGATGACAGTGACAGCCAGGCCATAGATGATGGTGATCCAGAACCCCAGCACCCATGCCCAAACAGGGACACCATCCACTCTAGAGCCTACACATCCCACAGTCTTTCCTGCCTGGCACTGGTATGCTGACCAACCAATCAGAGAGAGAGAGAGAGAGATGTGAGTTTTAAACTTCAAGGGGTAGTTTTACAGATCCAGATTAAGTATACTCCTGGGGTACTTGAGTTTTTACACTGAAAGTGCATTTGAAGTCAAATAAATAAGATTATCTAGGTCCAGGAAACTGGGCCGTTTGGCCTTTAAGCACAAGTACATCATTAGAATATACACTAAATGCATAAAACATTAGGAACACCTTCCTAATATTGAGATGCATCCCCTTGTGCCCTCAGAACAGCCTCAATTCGTCGGAGCATGGACTCTACATTGTGTCGAAAGCGTTCCACAGGGACATTGGCCCATGTTGACTCCAACGCTTCCCACAGTTGTGTCAAGTTAATTGAATGACCTTTGGGTGGTGGAACATTCTTGATACACACGGGAAACTTTTGAGCATGAAAAACGCAGCAGCGTTGCAGTTCTTGACACACTCAAACCGATGTGTCTGGCACCTACTACCATATTCTGTCCAAATGCACTTAAATCTTTGTCTTGCCCATTCACCCACTGATTGGCAAATATACACAATCCATATCTCAATTGTCTCAAGGCTTAAAAATCATTCTTCAACCTGTCTCCTCCCCTTTATCTACACTGATTGACGTGGATTTAACAGGTGACATCTTTAAGGGACCATAGCTTTCACCTGGATTTACCTGATCAGGCTTTGTCATGGAAAGAGCAGGTGTTCCTAATGTTTTGTACACTCAGTGTATATTCCTTCAAATCAAGATATAGCATTTTGAACTACTGTGCGTGAATGCATGCCTGCACGCATGCGTGTGAATTTGTGTGTGCTTGCAATAGATTATTTCCTTTTGAAGTAAACATACCTTCAACCAGGACCACAGTCTGAGTCTCATCTTGTACTTTCTCAATGGGAGGTGGGTACATGGGTTGCCCCTCACAGGTATAGACCCCAGCGCGCTCCGTGGTCATTCCAGAGAGGACAAAACTGACCGTATGGTCCTGTTCGTTCACCCTCAGCCCCAGACCCTCCCCAACAGGACTCACGGTCTCTGTGGAGTTGTGGTTGTGAGCGCTGTCGTGAGTATGGTTGCCAACCTCGACCAAGCCCAAGTAAAGGTGGAATCTCATTTCCTCCTGGTCCTTGCCTGTCAGGTTGGGGCAGCTGACCGATGCAGTGCCGTTGACAGACACACGGACCACATGGAACGTTCTGAGCTTGTCTGGTGAGGGAAGGTCAAAAGTCAAACAGAGGCCGTCAGTTGTGTGCGTTATATCAGGGGGAAGTAGACAAGGGCTCTGTTTAAATACTTCCCTCCGTCTTTCCTTGAAGAAATCACTGATCTGACACAGCAAGATTTGGTGAGTGCAATGGGGTGTAAACCTAGCCTGGGTGCCAGTCTGTTTCTGCTCTCTTGCCAAGTCCTTATAGAATTGTCATGCCAAACAAATTTTTGTGAGACCAGACTTTTTAGCTTGACAATGACAGCATTTGAGTCACTGTCAACAGATCTGGGACCAGGCTAGTAGAAACCTACTCTGGTTACCAGTCTTTTTAGCTAACGTTCCACTCCTTGCCACTCCTGTCATTTGCCAAATTGCTTGTCTCTTTGATCTTGAACACACACACATACACAGCTATGTATTTCTATACTTGTGAGGACTTTTGGGGGACTAACAATGGATTCCCATTCAAAATCCTATTCTCCCTAACCCTAACCTTAACTCCTAACTCCTAACCCTAACCCCAATTCTAAACCTAACCTTGATTCTAACCCTAACCCTGAACCTAACCCCTAAGCCTAAAATAACTATTTTACTTGTTAAACATTATCAGAATTTTAGCGAACTTCTGAGGACTTTTGGAACTCACAAGTATAGTAAAACACACGCACGCACGCACGCACGCACGCACGCACGCACGCACGCACGTACGCACGCACGCACGCACACACACACACACACACACACACACACACACACACACACACACACACACACACACTCTCATGTTTGGATTATTCACATGCATAATTTCACAGTATTTTAACCCACACATTGAACATTCTCCAAAACAACTGTTGTGGCCTGAGATTTCAAAAAAGTGGTGGAGAGAGGCAGTCCCGTAACTGTGTGGAATAGAAAATGTGAGTCATTTAGTTGAATCCTTGTCACCCCCACCCCTGCCGTTTCATTTCTGCAAGTCCTATCAAAATGAGGAAACAGCCAATTCAATGCATTACATACACCTGCTTATTCTGTTCATAATATAGCTGCAGTATAGATGTTAAAGCATATCCACATCTGTAATAGGGGTTTAACTACAGTAGTTTGAGTAATGCGTTGGAGGAATTCAAACCACTGCAACTAGCATCCACATCTAATAAAACCATGCAACTCTGCAAGCATCGCAATCTTGAATGATCTGCAACCCTTTGATTGGTCAACCTTTTGCTTTTGTTCCAGTTATCAGAATGTTCTGGTAGTGCTATGGATCCTGCCTGATGTGACATTTGTTGATACTGAGAATATAGATGAACGTTAATGACAAAGTCCAATGGTGAAACATTCAGATAGAAATGTAATAATTAGAGCTGAAACGATTCCCTATTCTACCTGACAGACATTCATATCTATTCTACATAATACATTTGTATATGAACATTTTATAACGTTCCTGAACTGGCCCAGAGCTTTTTATTTATTCATTTTGGCCCATATCGATCCCCCCCCAGGTTTTTATTTTGTTGTTACATGTACATACATTACATCTGGATGGATAGTACTTAGTATACATAATACACCATATTTTCAGACAAAACTACTATAGAACGTGAGCTTTTAAGCAGGCCCAGGTCTTACCTTTACAGTTGTGGGAGCTTATCATGTTGGCAGCACTGGAGAGGCAGAGGGAGAGGAGGATTGTGGGTATCCAGTAAACGTTCATCTTGAAAGTCCTCAGTTTTGTGGTAAAATTGAAGCTCCCCTAGTATCCCTTTACAGTGCACAACAATCAGGGTAAATGAGACGATACACTGTATGCCAACCAGAACGAGACAGTGACTGCTCTGCTCTACCTAGACATCACTCAACACATGCTCGTCACACGATGACAGCGTACATCTCACAACATCCTTCCCTGTCACTTCACTGTGACCAACAATCTGGCCCTCGTCGACTGTAAGCAACACTCTCTGCTGCACATCTAACAGGGCGACTGACTGCACAGACTCTTGAGGAAAAAACATCCGCACTCTGTGGCAGTGCACTCTGAACTTCACAAGAGTATCCGCCCTCTAACAGTGTGTGACCTTTGATGCCCTTTGAATTTGATACTTCTCTGTGTGTTAGGGCTTGGAACCTCGTATCGCATTAGTCATGTTTGATTTCGCCCTCCTTATCTCAGAACTGTTATATAGACTCACTTTATATCATATTTCACTGCTTCTGGTAGAACTCGCAGAGACCCACCTGGGCTACGGCACCAATGTGAGTGACCGGGGTTCGAACCTGGGTCTTGCCCCCAAGACTGTGTTAGCCTGCTGAGCTAGAGCTAATGCAAGCGTTCAGGTCTCAGGTCTCAGGCAGAGTTACTCATCACGCGGTTGTTACATAGGCCTACCTAGCACCTGTCAGTGACAACCATCGCACAACGTGGGTTTTGTCTGTGGTTATGTGACTGTCTCCTGCAACAGACAGTCAGTCAGTCAGATAAACTAACATAATGTTGCACTTATATTATCACAGACGTGTAATGCGCCGAATCCTATAACCATACACCACGTTGTGCCGACTGTATAGGCCAACATTTCTTGTTTTTCATGATATTTTTGAGTCAACTTTCCAGTGAGCGTCATTATCCAGAGTCACTTCACATCATGCAGATAGAAACCTTAATTCAAAATTAAGGTTAAGGGGGGGGGGGGGATTAATAGCCCTCTCAATTTTGAATTAAGGTATCTATCTATCTGTATGATGTGAAGTGACTCTGGATAATGACGGTCGCTGGAAAGTTTACTCAAAAATACCACTCCTACTATAGGCAAACACACACAAGTCAAATCAAATTTGATTGCGCCGTATACAACAGCTGTAGACTTTACCCACACACACACACCTACTGTAGCTCACCCTTTTTCCTCTCTACATTTACGTCTTCATAAAATAATAATAAAATATGTGCCATTTAGCAGACACTTTTATCCAAAGAGACGTACAGTCATGCATACATACAAAGCATCATGCTCTACCGACTGGGCCACACAGGATATTATTCATTACTACAATTGTCTGTAAATGATCATCAACTCAGACTAAAGAGAGTGGAGTCTTCCCAGAGTGACTATATAAACACCAAACCCGGAATTTCCCCCAGAACAATCATACACTCACACGTGACTGTCAGTCATGTCAAGGCTGAAGCGATGCAGATGATGCTTTCATGATCATCCTAACGGCCCTGCTACACTATAGCCATCCGGCGTCCCGCATTGAGAGCAATATTAATGGCGTTTTATGTTGTTGTAGGCACTAACTCAGCCATGGTTCGTTGGATAAAGCCTATGGGAAAATGTATGCAGTTTTTGGGTAATTGACAAAAAATAACGTCAGTGGTCAACACAGGCTTACGAGATCATATACGTTTTGTTCTATGAGATAATCTTGGTCATTTTGAAGCATTTATGTCATTTTAAAAAAGCCCATACAGCACATAAAAGGCTTTATAATTCATAAGGTTCACGATAACTGAATGATATCTCAAAGAATAAAACGTGTAAGATCTCCTAAGCTTGTGTTAACCTCAGACTTTTATGCGGAATGCGTTCCAAATGGCACCCTATTCCCTATAGCGCACTCCCTGGTCAAAAGTAGTGCACTAGAAAGAGAAAAGGTTTCCATTTTGGACATACGCACTACTACATTGTGAAATGAAACCTGTACAGCCCTCATAGTCTGCTGCAGTGTGTTTACCCTAACTACATAGAAACTGCAAGGTGTGCAACATCAAGGAGGAGTGCCTCTTATGCATACAAAAGAGCCAAATGGCACAAAAAAACACCCTCCAAGGGAACCATAAACAGGAAATGATGCAGTGTATTTTTTTTTTTTTTGTCATTGCAAAAGTTTTTTCCTATCGTTTTCTTATCGGCCGAGATACACACGTTAACACAATGTGTTCCGTAGTGAAAATAGAGAGATGTACCTTACATTAAGGTCATGACCTAAAGCACAAGCAGGGATTTGTAATTCAGTGTGTCAGTTTCAATGTAGGACAGTCCCTTATGTTGACCCATACATGAAAACCACAGTGGCTCTCAGAGAGAGAGAGCATGTGGTTTAGTCCCCTCGTATTTGGAAACCACTGTTTCATGTGAGACCCATTCACTAGGGTCTTCATCTAGCTACGCCACACGCGCACCACATATCACTGAGGGTGTCCCTGTGTCTATACGCTTAACCTGTCTGTGTGTGTGTTTGTGTGTGCGCGTTGACTACCGTATGCATGGGGATATGAGAGATGAACATTCATTTCGTATTATTTGTTGTTGTTGGGGGTATTCTGCCCACAACTTCAAGAGTCCATTCTCAATAGTTTCCCAGAAGATCATATTACATCAGACTATAATTATTTGATTCACATTTATAAGATAACTCAATCTTTATTTACACACAATCAGTTGTACAATTAGATGTATACCACGTGACTAAAAGAACAGGCTTACTTAAAGAACTTGGTGTGTTTCAGCAGTCAGCTCTCAAAGGCAAATTAAGGCTCAATTCTCGTTTAGCGTTTGTATGAGAAGGATTGTGATCTGAGGATGACTGTGGTCAGTATCGTCCCATTCGGATTGGATGCTGGACCCCCTGCTTCTTCCTAGGCCCCCTGAGTGGAGCTCTGGGTTTGGTGCTCATGTAGTCGCTCTGGGAACACTCTGTCTGAACTGAGGATCAAACACACAGAAAGAGGTGGAGAGCGAGTAGGGTGAGCTCTGTATATGTATGCAGTGGTAGTTGTAGTTGCATAAAACTGTCTCCATGCATCACTTATGTTTTAAATACATAATACTATATTGCATTATTTGACTTTTTTTGTGTTATTTAAACTTGTATTTTGTGCTTATTTTGACTTTGTTTTTGACTTTTATCTTTAACTGTCCCACCCAGCTTGAACCCCCAACTTCTCTCCCACTTATCTCCAGTTCCACATCCCAACCCTCAATTTCCCTCAGCCCATCCCATCAAATCAAATCAAATCAAATTTATTTATATAGCCCTTCGTACATCAGCTGATATCTCAAAGTGCTGTACAGAAACCCAGCCTAAAACCCCAAACAGCAAGCAATGCAGGTGGAGAAGCACGGTGGCTAGGAAAAACTCCCTAGAAAGGCCAATACCTAGGAAGAAACCTAGAGAGGAACCAGGCTATGTGGGGTGGCCAGTCCTCTTCTGGCTGTGCCGGGTGGAGATTATAACAGAACATGGTCAAGATGTTCAATGTTCATAAATGACCAGCATGGTCGAATAATAATAAGGCAGAACAGTTGAAACTAGAGCAGCAGCACAGTCAGGTGGAAGTTGAAACTGGAGCAGCAGCATGGCCAGGTAGACTGGGGACAGCAAGGAGTCATCATGTCAGGTAGTCCTGGGGCATGGTCCTAGGGCTCAGGTCAGTTGAAACTGGAACAGCAGCATGGCCAGGTGGACTGGGGACAGCAAGGAGTCATCATGTCAGGTAGTCCTGGGGCATGGTCCTAGGGCTCAGGTCCTCCGAGAGAGAGAAAGAAAGAGAGAAGGAGAGAATTAGAGAACGCACACTTAGATTCACACAGGACACCGAATAGGACAGGAGAAGTACTCCAGATATAACAAACTGACCCCAGCCCCCCGACACATAAACTACTGCAGCATAAATACTGGAGGCTGAGACAGGAGGGGTCAGGAGACACATCTATCTCTGCTGGACACCCTCTTCGTATTTCTATACGCAATGTATCTTTCAACTATGCTGGGATGTTTAACATAGAATTTTGAATCTATCGAATAGAATCGATAGATTGTGAGTTGAAGATAAATACTTTTACTAAGAGTATGAGTATGTTAGTAATTGACTGGCCAGGTCTCTCCAAATTTCCCAACAATGCATTTCTAGGGTCAATTTTAGATTAATGTTATGCTTTTCAGCCATTCCTGAAACTGACACCAGAAACCGGCAGCACAAATGGTTTATTGATTCTGTATCCTCACAACAAAATCTGCAGAGCTGCGATGATTGTATGCCACAAATATTCAACATTTGTTGGTGGCAAGAATTCGGTTTTACTGAAAAGCACAAAATGTTGAATCTTCCGTCATTTGATATATCAACTCGTCATTTTATATACAGTACCAATCAAAAGACTGGACACATCGGGACACTCATTCAACGGTTTTTCTTTATTTTTACCATTTTCTACATTGTACAATAATAGTGAAGACATCAAAACTATGAAATAACATATATAGTATCATGTAGTAACCAAAAAAGTGTTAAACAAAGTAACCACCCTTTGACTTGATGACAGCTTTGAACATTCTTAGCATTCTCTCAACCAGCTTCATGAGGAATGCTTTACCAACAGACTTGAAGGAGTTCTCACATATGCTGAGCACTTGTGAGCTGCTTTTCCTTCACTCTGAGGTCCAACTCATCCCAAGCCATCTCAATTGGGTTGGGGTCGGGTGATTGGTCATCTGATGCAGCACTCCATCACTCTCCTTCATGGTCAAATAGCTTGTATAATAGCCCTTACACAGTGATGACGTTGAATGTGTTGCTGAGCAATGTGTTGCTGATCATAAGAGCATTATTTTTTTTTTTCAACCTAACCTTTGGGGGGGGGGGGGATTTCATGTTGAATTCACAACCGAATGTAAAAAAACTGACATCTCTAGCAAACAATGAAGCAACAGGCAGCAATCTCAAGGGGATTCAAAAGATTCAGATTGCTTTTCACTTTGATCATGTGCACACACAGCTTTTTTTATGTGAAATTTCTAGACTTTTTAGGGAGTAAAAATGTATTCCCATTCAAAATCCAATTTACCCTAACTCCTTAAGCCTAAAATAGCATTTTAACAAATTCAGGACATTATCTGGTTTTCCTATGTTGTCAGGACATTCTTGTGACTTGTGTAGGAAATGTAAAAAACACACACAAAGGAAATAGCTTCTGAGGCTGAATCCTGCAGTACACTATATTTTACCTAGCCCCAAATCTGGATTATTCATATTTCATGATTTGTAATTTCATAGTATTTTAACCCACACATTGAACATGTTCAGAGAAAGAAAGAGATATCATAAAGTGGTGGAGAGATGCAGTCACAGAACTGTGTGGAATAGAAAACGTGAGTCACTTAGTTTCATCCCTGTCACCCCTGCCCATTCATTTCTGCAAAGTCCTATCAAAATGAGGAAACAGCCAATTCAATGCATTACATACACCTGCTTATTCTGTTCATAATATAGCTGCAGTATAGATGTTAAAGCATATCCACATCTGTAATAGGGGTTTAACTACAGTAGTTTGAGTAATGCATTGGAGAGATCCAAACAACTTCAACTAGCATCCCCACCTGAAAAACCATGCAGCTTTGCAAGCATTACAATCTTGAATGATCTGCAACCCTTTGATTGGTCAACCTTTTGCTTTTGTTCCAGTTATCAGAATGTTCTGGTAGTGCTATGGATCCTGCCTGATGTGACATTTGTTGATACTGAGAATATAGATGAACGTTAATGACAAAGTCCAATGGTGAAACATTCAGATAGAAATTTAACAATTAGAGCTGAAACGATTCCTTATTCTACCTGACAGACATTTATATCTGTTCTACACAATACTCTGAATACTCACAATATAACACTGCACCCTCCTAAACAGACTCAGATCTTACCTTTACAGTTGTGGGAGCTTATCATGTTGGCAGCACTGGAGAGGCAGAGGGAGAGGAGGATTGTGGGTATCCAGTAAACGTTCATCTTGAAAGTTGTGGAACTGAAGCTCCCCTGATATCCCTTTACAGTGCACAACAATCAGCGTAAATGTGACGATACACGGTATGCCAAACAGAACGAGACATTGACTGCTCTGCTCTACCTAGACATCACTCAACACATGCTCGTCACACGATGACAGCGTACATCTCACAACATCCTTCCCTGTCACTTCACTGTGACCAACAATCTGTCCCTCGTCAACTGTAAGCAACACTCTCTGCTGCACATCTAACAGGGTGACAGACTGCACAGACTTTTGAGGGAAAAAAACACACTCTGTGGCAGTGCACTCTGAACTTCATAAGAAGTTTCTGCCCTCTACTGGTGTGTGACCTTTGATGGGCTTGGAACCTCGTATCACATTACTCATGTTTGATTTTCTCCTCTATATCATATTTCACTGCTTGTGGTAAAACTCGCAGAGACCCACCCGGGTTTCTCTGTTGCTGACTGCGACAGACAGTCAGGAAAACGCTGATATTATCCCAGAGACAGGGGTGTAATTCATCTCGTTGTGGTCACAGTATAGGCCAACATTTCCTGGTTGTCATGCTTTTTCTGTGCAAGAACTTTCCAGTGAACGCATTATCCAGAAACACTTCATATCATACAGGTGTCTTCATTAGAAATGTAGTGTGTTATAGGTTGTTTGGGGGGAGCGGAGAGATTTACTGGTATCCTGCACACTACAGCTATACACACACACACACACACACACACAGAGAGTCCTGTATACATACATTTTTGGTATGGGTGGTCCCAGCGGGAATAGAACCCACAGTCCTGGGGTTGCAAGCATCATGCTCATCATGAGACTAAAGAGAGTGGAGTCTTCCCAGAGTACCTACATGAACACCAAACGCAGAGCTTCTCCCAGCACGAACGAACATACACACACACACACACACACACACACACACACACACACACACACACACACACACACACACACACACACACACACACACACACACACACACACACTGGGACAAGAATTCGGCCCTGGCATTTTATCAACAAGAGCCAACTCACAACCCCCAGGCGGGCCACAAGCCATATACACACCCCATCTCCACACACCCTACATAGTCACAGGCAGAGGTGCTGACAAATAACATTGGCAGTACAGTTCAGCATTTCTCAACCATTTCTATTCTAGTGACTGGCGGGACATGTCCCTCCTCCTCTATTTGAACCAGCTCATATTTAAAACAAATACAATGTGTAAAAACACCACTGGAGATACAACTAACTCATCACTATAACTGTGCCTCTGCTCTAGTCATTTTATTTGCCTCCCTCTTGTGCTGTCTATCTGTCTCAGCATCTTCTCTGCGGTCACACTGTGCTTCTTCTTGTCTGTCTGCTTAAGCCTTGTATGTTATAAAAGCGAAGCCAACGACATAGGCTATATTGCAAATTAGTGCCTGTCATATACTGAGTATACAAAAGATCACAAACACCTGCTCTTTCCCATGACATAGACTGACAAGGTGAAAGCTATGGTCCCTTATTAATGTCACTTGTTAAATCCACTTCAATCAGTGTCGATGAAGGGAAGGAGACAGGTTACAGGATTTTAAAGAATATTATGATATAGAAGCTAAAATCTAAATGCTTACATTAAAATGTAATGATTATTATCAGTGATAAGTGATAAGAGTATGGAATGTGATGGAAATGTTATACTTGTGCTTTTCTATTTACCAATTTATATGTTCTATGATTGTGCTTTTCTATATACTGTCAATCAGATCAAGGCTGAAGTGCTGCAGGCATAGATTTAGAATATAGAGGAGTCATTTTTTATTCAACTAATCATGGTCTTCTCTCTTGACCAGGGTCAGAGAGCTACTCTCTAGACCAGTTCCTGGTGAGCGACAGTTCTGTAAGGTTTTCACTCCAACCCTAGTCTAGCACACCTGATTCTAATTATTAGCCGGTTATTAAGCTGAATCTGGACAAAAACCTTCAGCGTTGTAGCTCTCAAGAAACAGACTTGGAAAGGCCTGCTCTAGACCCCTTAAACTCAACTCTGGACCTTGAAGCAAGTTTTCATTACTCCCCTCTAATCAGGGACTGATCTAGACCAGGGACACCAGGTGGGTGTAAATAATTATCAGGGCAAACAGATAACCAGCAGGCTCTGGACCTTGTAGGGTAAGAGTTGAATAACCCTGGTCTAGACCATAGCTGTGTTCGAATACTAACAGCACTATTTGTGATGTAAATTGAGTATGTAGTATGCTTATTGGTCATAGTATGGATATCGTTAATATGCCAAAAGTTCCCAGACGTCGTACTACATTTGCAAAAATGCGAAGTATACAATCAGTGGACAATATTTCTGTGCTTTTGGGGTCCATAATGCAATTATTCAGAAGTGGGCGTGACTTCACAGCATTTTCAGATTTGAAGAAAATGGCAGAAAATATGCAGCCGAAGTCTGTCAAGAGCAGATACAAATTAATTGCTTTAACAAATTATGACAAATGTTAAGCAATATAATAAAGTAATGTATTTTCAAATAAGTTACATTACATGTTGTATGACAATTAGCTTCACTAGCCTTATGAACCGCATAGCACATCATTACAGCAGTTGCTTGTATGTACCGGTATGTTAGCTAGCTACCGTCCAGTTGTACAACTGACTAGGTATCCCCCTTTCCCCTAACGTTAGTTGGCTACTAATACATTGAAATTGCCAGTATATTAACTATATACTAACTAACTACCCAATGTTTTGACTTGATCATTCATGTCATTCTTAGCTTAGCTAAGTGGTATAGCCATTGTGCATTCTCAATGGACAGTGTTAATAAAGTCATACGATGTCGTGCTAGTATTTTTTTTTGCTATGCTAACTAGCTAGCAAGAAGTTGCATAGCAACAGCATCAACTTCCGGTAGACAGGTGAAGTGCTAGTACACTTAACTGAAAGGATACCGTTTGTTTACAGCATACTACAATTAACTTGTAGTGTATATACTCATTAAGTATGCAGTATACAGTATGTTACTATGGGTATTTGAACACAGCTCACATCACTTCTGCTTTTCATAGCCTTCTTTGACAGCATGGATGGTTCCGATCAGAACAGCCAGTAGAATGTTCCGTTTTGTGAAAGATGCTATTGAACAAAGCCTAATATCTTCTCATCTCTTTCTCTGAAACACTGAGGGACTGACATGTCAGAGAGGAGAGAGCAATGGTAAAGGCCAGTGATGGGTCAAAACATCACAGATTGAAAATGCTGATTGTATCAAAACCAGAGCCAACTGGTGCTTGCACATCACTGTCAGACTGTGTTTAGACAGGCAGCCCAATTCTGATATTTTTTCAACTTATTGGTCTTTTGACCAATTGTGTTTTTAATTAGATTTTTCAAATCTGATTTGTCAAAAGACCAGTTAGGCAGTCCAATTCAGATTTTTTTACTATTAAATGCAGCCTGACACACCCAGATTCAAGTATTCAGCTCAACAAATGTTTCTCTCTGGCCCAGAGCCAGGGAGAAGGAACTAAAAAAATGTCATGGCAATATTGTCCACTAGGTGGCATAATTCGTTTAGATGTATCTCTGCTGTTGATAATTATATTTGTATGACACATTTAAACACACTTTTGACAAATGATTTTTCAAGCACTTATATATATTATCACATAAGTCCTTTGTACACCATTGCCACTTTACTGGGTTACCACTTTCAGATTTAGCCTAATTAGGTAATGGTCAACGGTGATAATTAACTTGCAGTATCCTACAACTGGGTTAGATGGCAACGACAGAAATCGCAGCTCTGCTTTTAGCTCCTAAGCAACTTTGCAGTATTTAGTTTTTTTGTGTGTGTTATTTCTTACATTACTGGCCCAGACATTTTTTTGTGTTATTACATACAGCTGGAAATAACTTCTTTTTTTTACAAGCATTTCGCTACACCCGCAATACCATCTGCTACAAATGTGTATGTGACCAATAAAATGTGAACTGTACAAGGGTCTGGGGTTGGTAGAATAGAAACACCAACAAATGGTAAATCTTTTTTCTATGTGTGGAATTCAAGTAAGAGATTAGAAAGAATTTGCAAAAAAAATATATTTGAATTTGACAGGATAATGAATGAGGTTTGATAATAATGAATCAGTCCATATGCATTTGCAAAACAACATGGTACATGGCATTGGCTTCATCAGCAGTCTGGTTGAGAAGGGTGCAACTTCACTCCATAAAACAGGAGACAATGTTTACAGTTAGAGTTAATTTAGTAGAATTCCACTTAAGTCTGCCATAGAGTGGAGAGAAATTAAGTTGAATGATATCTGAGTGAGACTGGCCAACAAAATCAATGGGGGTAATTTGACCATGATAACAAGTTTAGATAGTTTTGCAGCCAGCTAACTTGGCAATAAAAAATAATGTCAGCTGACATGGGCTAATTGACTGACATAATAGAACTGCTGATGCACAACCAAATTTCGAAATTGTACCTTATACTCTACTATTCTAACTCGCAACAGTTTATTTTATTTAACCTTTATTTAACTAGGTAAGCAAGTTGAGAACAAGTTCTCATTTACAATTGCGACCTGGCCAAGATAAAGCAAAGCAGTTCGACACATACAACACAGTTACACATGGAGTAAAACAAACATACAGTCAATAATACAGTAGAAAAATAAGTCTATACGATGTGAGCAAATGAGGTGAGATAAGGGAGGTAAAGGCAAAAAAAGTAAATACAATATAGCAAGTAAAACACTGGAATGGTAGATTTGCAGTGGAAGAATATGCAAAGTAGAAATAATGGGTGGCAAATGAGTAAGCTGAGACCCCGACTAAATTCCATTTTTTTTAATCAGAGGTCCTTCAAAAAGGGGGGGGGGCGCAGGTGGAGTGTCCTTCGCCCTCGCCTCTCGGGCACTGTTTTCCAGAAGTTCTGTTAATGACAAAGGGCAGGTGTTCGGCAGGCGGGAGCGAAGGACAGTGTGTGCTAGCGTAGTCCTAATAAGGATTCCAGTACACGGTGTTGCCTCCGCCTCCCGGCGAAGCTAGCGATAGGCGGGGGCGACACCGGTAGATGTATCTTTCGCCCCCGCCTTTTGGGTACGGTTTTCTCTGGTACGCAACAAGGTGTGCTGACTTGACACCGCATATTAGCTAGCACAAGCCACGGCGTGGCTCGCGCCTGCAGTGCTAGCGGGTGGCAGGGGCGACCGGTAGACAGTATCCCGCCTGTCAGCCATGGTTTTCTTGGGTACACAGCTGGCGGGAGGAGGGTGCGAAACCGTGTGTTAGCTAGAACACGGTGTCGCTCCCGCCTGCTGTACGGCTTCCTGCAGTTCTATTCACGATGAGGAGAGAAGGACAATGTCCAGTTAGCAAAGAGGACTCCGGTAAACTAGGTCGAAAAAAACATATTTCCATTTTGAACCACATTCGAAAGCGCCACACGACATAACCAAGCTTGGAGGGGGGCCTTCATACAGGAACCAATGGGTATACAAGGGGGGTTGGGGAGGGCAGTCATGCAGAAACCAATGGGATGCTCGAGAGGGGTCGTGAAGGAACCAATGGGATGCTCGAGAGGTATGTTCCTGCAGATGCAGAAATGCCCACATGCAGGAACGCCCCTATTTGCGTGCTGCAGTTGCACACCAGTACACTGGGTTGGAGAGGTGCTTGCTCACTCCCAGGATAGCGCTGTTGATTAGTCGAGCCTAATTCTGGGCTGGACAGGAAACAGGAGACGCTTGGCGTGCCTCGCGCAACAATCCTGGGAAAGAGAATGAGGATGGGAATATGTATGTATTTGCACGACGAGCGGTTAGTTAAAAAAAGATGAGGACAACGGGCACTACAATTATTTCAACTGTTTCACAGAAGCGTGTTATTTGGACCATTAAGTTTTTGGAACAAATACCGTGATTACTGCGTTTGGTTTTCATCAACCATTGGTGGGAATACAGAAGAGGAGCCGCTGTTAAATCCCAGTTTGACTGTAAGTGGGTTGTGAAATCAGCTATTCTCACCTATAGATGTGTTTGGGATTTATTTATTGATTAAAAACTAACAATCTACTGAACAAAAAATACCACGTGTTATGGTGTACCATCCTAGATTATCCTTATTGTAGCCTCTCCATGAAAAAAGGGCCGAGAGACGGGAATTGATAGCCTGCTGGGTGTGAATTGTTTGTGGAGGAAGGGTAGTTTGTTGTATAGGACCTCACATTTGAAATATGGCTATGTTTTTAGTTAAACATTTACCTTTTTATAAAGTCTATGATGTCAAAACTAGTGGTATGTTTGAGAGTTATGCTTTTGCGGTGCTCTTATGCGGCCATTGATAAAGGGTGTGTGTGGCTGGCCAGATTAGGGAACACCACGGGCTGACCATGACCTATTGAAAAAGATTACTGGACAACTGTTGTTAGGTCGTCATACTAGTGAATGTTTTTTTTATGAACAGGCCGGGGATACAAAGTAGCACTGTCTGTGTGAATTACTCATGAATGTCAGTTGATGATTGTCTAGGATGGGTAAAATGTTTTCATGCAAATTTGCTTGACATCGTCGTCTCTCATCAAAGTCGATTTGTGTAACGGAGAACAGCCTACTACGCAATGTCATGCCATTTTCAGCGACATATTATGATAGGCCTAGTGTCTCGTTGAACAGCGATATTGCTGCCAGTGTCCCCACCCTGTTCTGACTGGTCTCGGACTAGACATAATAGTAAACGTACATTTGGGACACCAAATTTGTATGTTCTTTGGATACGTGAGATTGAATTGCATTAAATTATATGTCTGGCAGAAATGAGCGTTTGAATCCGGGAAGTTGCTCTCACGATTTCTCCAAGCCAGAATGTTTAATACAATTATATATTAACATACATTTACCGGTTCTTGTGGCTGGCCCTTTCGGTGGTAGGAATGTGAGATGATACATCCGCAGGAAAGTATAATTACATTAACTTTTCAAAACATTGGTAGTGCATTCCGATTTATATCACCTGAAGCAGGATCAGTAGATAAAAATACATGCACACTTGCTGAGTTCGTGCACATGTTTACATGGTTCTGCACATGCTTCAGGTGATAGAAATCTGAAAGCACTAACAGCACTATGAAAAGTTGATGTAATTATACTTTCCCTGTGGATATATTGTCTCCCAGTCCTGGACATATAACGTGAACGTCTAGCCACCCTAAGGTGGTGCACAAATCTCATCATGGACAATTAGCAACTACTTACATGTTTAGCTACTTGGCATGTTAGCTAAGCCTAAACCTTTTAGCTAACCCTAGCCATTTAACTTAGCTCTAGGGGTTAACGTTAGCCAGTTACCTAACGTTAGCCACCTAGTAAAAACCTATTTAATCCATTTTAGCATTAGGCTGTAACGTAGCAAAAAGTAGTTAAGTCAAGGGGTCTGAATACTTTCTGAAGGCTTGAATGCCAAGCGTCAAGTCTGGAGGAAACCTGGCACCGTCCCTACGGTGAAGCATGGTGGTGTCAGCACTCAGGACCTCAGACTGGGGTGAAGGTTCACCTTCCAACAGGACAAAGACCCTAAGCACACAGCCAAGACAACGCAGGAGTGGCTTCGGCATAAGTCTCTGAATGTCCTTGAATGTTCTTCGATCTGACTTGAACCCGATCTAACATCCCTGGAGAGACCTGAAAATAGCTGTGCAGCGACGCTCCCCATCCAACCTGACAGAGCTTGAGAGGATCTGAGAATGGGAGAAACTCCCCAATACAGGTGTGCCAAGGTTGTAGCGTCATATCCCTCAGAAGACTCAAGATGGTAATCGCTGCCAAAGGTGCTTCAACGAAGTACTGAGTTTAGGGTCTGTAAATGTGATATTTCATTTATTTTTGTTAGCTAGCACACAGGGATTTCGATTTGTTTAGCACCTTTTTGGTGACTACATAATTCCATATGTGTTATTTCATAGTTTTGATGTCTTCACAATGTAGAATATAGTACAAATAAAGGAAAACCTTGGAATGAGTAGGTGTGTCATTGACTGGTACTGTATGTATACGAGTGTTTCTTGGCTAAGTAGACTCTGGCAATAGACCCTAAGACAAACACCGAATTGAGAGTGTGACTGGGTTTCTCTGCTCATAGCTTCAGACAGACATTCACACTGTAAAGTTAATGACCCTTCGTTGAATGTAGAGTTCATAGCTTATTTTGCAAAGAGGAGCAGAGTGCAAGGCCTCTCTCTGGATGCCATATATACCCAGGTTCCCAATACCTGCTAAAATATCAACACAAACATGTGTTGGGTGGGCATTTGTTACTCTAGTAGGGCTTGGAAGGCATAGGTTTCTTTTTGATGAGCTCCTCTTGTGAGGGGGCACAAGCACTGCTGGCACGCTGTAAGATTGCTAGTGAAACGAGGCCTACTGAGTGAAGCTGACGAGAACTTATGACACCTTTCTATCTGTCCAACATTTTATGACCATATGGTATTTTTTTTAGGCAAGCATGTAATGTAGCCTCCCCAAATCAAATGTTATTTGTCACATACACATGGTTAGCAGATGTTAGTGCGAGTGTAGCGAAATGCTTGTGCTTCTAGTTCCGACAATGCAGTAATAACCAACAAGTAATCTAGCTAACAATTCCAAAACTACTACCTTATAGACACAAGTGTAAGGGGATAAAGAATATGTACATAAAGATATATGAATGAGTGATGGTACAGAGCGGCATAGTCAAGATACAGTAGATGGTATTGAGTGCAGTATATACATATGAGATGAGTATGTAAACAAAGTGGCATAGTTAAAGTGGCTAGTGATACATGTATTACATAAGGATGCAGTAGATGATATAGAGTACAGTATATACGTATACATATGAGATGAATAATGTAGGGTATGTAAACATTATATTAGGTAGCATTGCTTAAAGTGGCTAGTGATATATTTTTACATTTCCCATCAATTCCCATTATTAAAGTGGCTGGAGTTGAGTCAGTGTGTTGGCAGCAGCCACTCAATGTTACTGGTGGCTGTTTAACAGTCTGATGGCCTTGAGATAGAAGCTGTTTTTCAGTCTCTCGGTCCCAGCTTTGATGCACCTGTACTGACCTCGCCTTCTGGATGATAGCGGGGGTGAACAGGCAGTGGCTCGGGTGGTTGCTGTCCTTGATGATCTTTATGGCCTTCCTGTGACATCGGGTGGTGTAGGTGTCTCGGAGGGCAGGTAGTTTTCCCCCGGTGATGCGTTGTGCAGACCTCACTACCCTCTGGAGAGCCTTACGGTTGTGGGCGGAGCAGTTGCCATACCAGGCGGTGATACAGCCCGACAGGATGCTCTCGATTGTGCATCTGTACAAGTTTGTGAGTGCTTTTGGTGACAAGCCGAATTTCTTCAGCCTCCTGAGGTTGAAGAGGCGCTGCTGCGCCTTCTTCACGATGCTGTCTGTGTGGGTGGACCAATTCAGTTTGTCTGTGATGTGTACGCCGAGGAACTTAAAACTTACTACCCTCTCCACTACTGTTCCATCGATGTGGATATGGGGGTGTTCCCTCTGCTGTTTCCTGAAGTCCACAATCATCTCCTTAGTTTTGTTGACGTTGAGTGTGAGGTTATTTTCCTGACACCACACTCCGAGGGCCCTCACCTCCTCCCTGTAGGCCGTCTCGTCGTTGTTGGTAATCAAGCCTACCACTGTTGTGTCGTCCGCAAACTTGATGATTTGAGTTGGAGGCGTGCGTGGCCACGCAGTCGTGGGTGAACAGGGAGTACAGGAGAGGGCTCAGAACGCACCCTTGTGGGGCCCCAGTGTTGAGGATCAGCGGGGTGGAGATGTTGTTGCCTACCCTCACCACCTGGGGGCGGCCCGTCAGGAAGTCCAGTACCCAGTTGCACAGGGCGGGGTCGAGACCCAGGGTCTCGAGCTTGATGACGAGCTTGGAGGGCACTATGGTGTTAAATGCCGAGCTGTAGTCGATGAACAGCATTCTCACATAGATATTCCTCTTGTCCAGATGGGTTAGGGCAGTGTGGTTGAGATTGCATCGTCTGTGGACCTATTTGGGCGGTAAGCAAATTGGAGTGGGTCTAGGGTGTCAGGTAGGGTGGAGGTGATATGGTCCTTGACTAGTCTCTCAAAGCACTTCATGATGACGGAAGTGAGTGCTAGCTCAGTTACCTTAGCTTTCTTGGGAACAGGAACAATGGTGGCCCTCTTGAAGCATGTGGGAACAACAGACTGGGATAGGGATTGATTGAATATGTCCGTAAACACACCAGCCAGCTGGTCTGCGCATGCTCTGAGGGCGCGGCTGGGGATGCCGTCTGGGCCTGCAGCCTTGCGAGGGTTGACACGTTTAAATGTTTTCCTCATGTCGGCTGCAGTGAAGGAGAGTCCGCATGTTTTAGTTGCGGGCAGTGTCAGTGGCACTGTATTGTCCTCAAAGCGGGCAAAAAAGTTATTTAGTCTGCCTGGGAGCAAGACATCCTGAACCGTGACAGTGCTGGTTTTCTTTTTGTAATCCGTGATTGACTGTAGACCCTGCCACATACCTCTTGTGTCTGAGCCGTTGAATTGAGATTCTACTTTGTCTCTACTGACGCTTAGCTTGTTTGATTGCCTTGCGGAGGGAATAGTTACACTGTTTGTATTCGGTCATGTTTCCAGTCACCTTGCCCTGATTAAAAGCAGTGGTTCGCGCTTTCAGTTTCACGCGAATGCTGCCGTCAATCCACGATTTCTGGTTTGGGAATGTTTTAATCGTTGCTATGGGAACGACATCTTCAACGCACGTTCTAATGAACTCGCACACCGAATCAGCGTATTCGTCTATGTTGTCGTCTGACGCAATACGGAACATATCCCAGTCCACGTGATGGAAGCAGTCTTGGAGTGTGGAATCAGATTGGTCGGACCAGCGTTGAACAGACCTCAGCGCGGGAGCTTCTTGTTTTAGTTTCTGTCTGTAGGCAGGGATCAACAAAATGGAGTCGTGGTCAGCTTTTCCGAAAGGAGGGCAGGGCCTTTTATGCGTCGCGGAAGTTGGAATAGCAATGATCCAAGGTTTTTCCGGCCCTGGTTGCGCAATCGATATGCTGATAAAATTTAGGGAGTCTTGTTTTCAGATTAGCCTTGTTAAAATCCCCAGCTACAATGAATGCAGCCTCCGGATATATGGATTCCAGTTTGCAAAGAGTCAAATAAAGTTAGTTCAGAGCCATCGATGTGTCTGCTTGGGGGGAATATATACGGCTGTGATTATAATCGAAGAGAATTCCCTTGGTAGATAATGCGGTCTACATTTGATTGTGAGGAATTCTAAATCAGGTGAACAGAAGGACTTGAGTTCCTTTATGTTGTTTTGGTCACACCACGTCCCGTTAACCATAAAGCATACGCCCCCGCCCCTCTTCTTACCAGAAAGATGTTTGTTTCTGTCGGCACGATGCGTGGAGAAACCAGCTGGCTGCACCGTCTCCGATAGCGTCTCTCCAGTGAGCCATGTTTCCGTGAAGCAAAGAATGTTACAGTCTCTGATGTCCCTCTGGAATGCTACCCTTGCTCGGATTTCATCAACTTTGTTGTCAAGAGACTGGACATTGGCGGGGAGAATGCTAGGGAGTGGTGCACGATGTGCCCGTCTCCGGAGTCTGACCAGAAGACCGCTTCGTTTTCCCCTTTTTCGAAGTCATTTTTGGGGTCGCCGGCTGGGATCCATTCCGTTGTCCTGGGTGAAAGGCAGAACACAGGGTCCGCTTCGCGAAAGTCATATTCTTGGTCGTACTGATGGTGAGTTGACGCTGCTCTTATGTTCAGTAGTTCTTCTCGACTGTATGTAATGAAACCTAAGATGACCTGGGGTACCAATGTAAGAAATAACATGTAAAAAAAAAAAATGCATAGTTTCCTAGGAACGCGAAGCGAGGCGGCCATCTCTGTCGGCGCCGGAAGTGAGTCACGGAAACACCGAAACTGCCCTAATCTCTGTGTTTGGGGACAGAGCAGTAACCTTTCTATAGGCAGTGAAGTCCTATCACCTATATTGGACACATACAGGTAGGTCCCTCCCCATTTGGGACTGTTTGCTTTGGTTCTAGGTGAATACACCTAAGTTACGGGCCAGATGATAACAACCAACTATCACTAGGTGGTTTCATGGTTTTCTTGTGAACGCTGTTTACATTTACAAGGACAGCAAGCAGCAGGAGTTGTGGTTTCACCTTTGACAGAGATTTCACTGTCATGCCAAAAGAACAGGGAAAATAATGGAAGGAAGCGCATAAGTGAAGTGTTGTGCATATCACAACAAAGACGTATGCAATCTTAAATTGACCCCTACCTCCTGTTCACCTTTAGAGTTCTGAAAGAACTTCTAGTAGTTCCACCTTGAAATAGTCTAGATTGAATTTTTGTTGTTATTGCGTACTCCTATCCAGTCCTCACAGATCTCCACAAGTGTCTATCTAGGGCAGTTACTATTTTTTGTAAGGGGGCCACTTTGTCAGAGGGCCGCACAGATTGTTGTAAGTTTTCTTTCAATATCTTTTGAGAGCAATTTCAGAGCAATAGAGCACATGCAATTGTTTTGTTTTCCAGCACTTCACAAATATATACATACACACATTAAATAGGCTACCTCACATGTATTTGACCCATATTAAGGGTTACCTCAGTAGTTGGATGAGTGAAGATGTCCCTTCTGCTCCCTGACTGAATTAAATGTATAGTCTGTTGCTATCCTTGTGAGGCAATCCAGGTGTGCATTGGTCAGTCTGTTTCTCTGTTTTTGTTTCACAATGTTCATTGAGTCCTTTCTCTTTCCCTCGTATGTTTGGGGTGCCGGAAGTGCACATAGATGCCAGATTTGACCAGTCAATATTATTAGAAAAAAATAGAATATCCTCTCGTGTTTGTACCTGAAGGGGCAGTAAACATAAAAGTAACTCTCTGAATGACTCATTTTGAGGGAAGTGGACCCAAACACGCAATTTGGCAATTTCACTTAAATCAGTGCTTTTGTCAAGTGCAGTACTAAAACACTGCTCCATGGTTGTCAGTAATCAGTTGCTTGCTGATGTCTTCTATGCCTATTGTTATGGTCGAGTCTCTGAGAGTTGCAGTCCCTTAATCTTAAGGATGTGACCCCCCTTTTTTTTCCACTTTTCGCCTGAAATAACATACCGAAATCTAACTGCCTGTAGCTCAGGACCTGAAGCAAGGATATGCATATTCTTGATACCAATTAAAAGGAAACACTTTGAAGTTTGTGGAAATGTGAAAGTAATGTAGGTGAATTTAACACATTAGACCTACTACAAGATAATACAAAGAAAAAAAAAACATTTTTTTTGTACCATCTTTAAAATGCAAGAGAAAAGCCATAATGTATTATTCCAACCCAAGCGCAATTTAGATTTCGGCCACTGATGGCAGCAGCGTATGTTTGAAGTTTTAGACTGATCCAATGAACCACTGCATATCTGTTCAAAATTGTTTACCAAGACGGCCCAAATGTGCCTAATATGGTTTATTAATCCAGTTTCAAGTTCATAATTGTGCACTCTCCTCAAACAATAGCATGGTATTATTTCACTGTAATAGCTACTGTAAATTGGACAGTGCTGCTAGATTAGCAAGAATTTAAGCTTTCTGCCTATATCAGATATGTCTATATCCTGGGATGCAATGTTTTGTCTGAGGGCAAAAAACATTATTTGACAATCTCCACGTCTGAAGGCCTTCTTGTTTCTTGCGAGTACCCAAGCAATCTCATATGTTGCCTGACGTTTTCTCTGCAACAGTGCTAGATCTGTCCATTTGTTGTTCTTTGACCTGTCCTTTTGAGTTGCGCTATTGTTGCTTTGTGGCGGATATGTTTTGTCCAAGTGGCCATGGTGTGACTGGAAATTTGCTTGTTTAAAACAATTGACTGCCTTCTGGCAAATAAGACATTGAGCTCGTCCCATCATGCAGTACAATAATACTTGTCTGTCCATTTCTCTTGGAACTTTCTGTGTTCTTCTCGAATCGACCTGCCATTTGCAGATACATTTTAGTTTTCTCCTGGTTCTCCGATGGTTGTTCGTTCACAGCTGCCACGTTGTTCTCCAGCTCTTCCCTCTCATTTTCCTTGTCAATAGATTTACGTTTCTTTTTTTACAATAAATCGTTCCATGTCTACCAGACTGTAAAATTAACTTGTCGCAAACTGATATGGGTCAGTCGCTGTAGCTGTGCAGTTGCCTTCTATTTCGGCAAATGTTCTATTTGGGGATTTGTTCAACAGCTGCGCTATACTTCCATCTATCTGCCGTCCAGGGAACAATAAATATATTCAATGAAGTGATTCAGGCCTGCATTAAACACATTGATTTGAAATTGTATCATTGTTATGAATGGAAAATCACTGTGATCTGCAAATTAAGGGTACCACTGGTCTAGGGGGTAGGGGCTGGTTGACTTGAGATGTCGGCTTGATTGTCAGTCTTGACAATAAATGTTATTAGGGTAGCTGTGTGGTTTTGTTTATGAAGGATCGCATTGCAACTTACATCGGCAGGCAGCTGTGTGGCCACATTATTTTGAAAGCCAAAGGACTGTGTTCGCTGTGTTCTTTGGGGCTGATGTAGCCTGGGTTGTGTTCATTAGTTCCAAACGTTGTGCAACAAAAACATGTAAATGCACTTATTATTTGACAAATCCAGGTATTCCATTCCCGTTTTACTCCATTCCCCTTCCATTTGGTGCCTACTGAACACGACCCAGGCTTTGTGTACGTAAACATCAGTCATGGTTTAAGTTTTCCATTGATTGTGGGGGACCATCTGTCAGGAGGAGCTGGTGAGTGTCCCAAATGGCACCCTATTCCCCATGTAGTGCACTACTTTTGATCAGGGCCCATAGTGCTTTGATTAAAAGAAGTGCAATATATGGGCAATAGGATGCCATTTGGGATGCAAACCTGGTGTCATTTTAGTTTCTCTTTTTTGAACGGCAGATGTGAGTTCAGTGTTCCACTTTTTCTCTGAGGCCAGGGAGGGAGAAGAGTGGGAGTAAAACAAGAGAGAGACTGCATGTCTGAGAGAACTGCAGCGCACAACAAAAACCACACATCTTACAGCCACTGCATGGTTTTCCCATTCACTACTTTTGTTTAAAAACAAGTTCTCTACCTTGTCTGCTCCCATATTTATCTCATCCTCTTCCCTTTCATGTCACAGTGAAAGTAGTTTTTAGTGGTAAAAAGGTACCACCTGTTAAAAAAAATAATAATAATAATCCCCCTACCCCTTTCAAATATACAAAAAGAATGGAAAGGCCTCTGTGTGCAAGGCGCTATACAGCAGGGACAAGGAAGCCAAATATAACTCCCTCTTGATTTTCATGTTCCAGTGAAAGTAGTGAAGCACATGTAGAAGGCCCTCTGCTCTGCCACCCACCACATGTCCCTAGGCACAAAAGGCAGCCCTCGAGCCACACAAAGAGCAGCAATGCCACTGAGATGACGGGTGTA
Organism: Oncorhynchus kisutch; assembly: GCF_002021735.2. Taxonomy (NCBI): domain Eukaryota; kingdom Metazoa; phylum Chordata; class Actinopteri; order Salmoniformes; family Salmonidae; genus Oncorhynchus; species Oncorhynchus kisutch. The sequence continues at coordinate 37,093,425 of NC_034189.2, forward strand.
GGCTTACCCAGGATGTGTTACACCCAGAGGGGGTGTGGGGGGCACTTCAAAGATATTCATAACTTACTGTGATAAAGAGCTGGTGGGGGGAGGGCAGGGAAACCTGTGACTGGGCCTGCTGATAAAGGAGATATCCCTGCTGCCAGTGCCTTGGGCAGGGTTGGGGGTTTGGTAGTGGGCGTGGTAGGGGCCTGCGAATGGCAGCTGGCGCCATGGTGCCCGACCGAGTGCTACCCTCATACAAACCGGAGCCCACCCTGCTTTCCTAGGCGTGAGTTTCCCCAATTGTAGTTTGCCCTGGTACATGGCCTCTGTCTCTTAGGTCCCTTAGGGTTCATATAGCATTTTCTTGACCTTTTGAGGACAGCTGCAGCTGCTATTTTGGAACAAAGGCAGCCAGCCACCCGCCTGTCTGCCCTAGATCCCCCTCCTATGGACAATGATGGAGAATGACATTTTCACTGACCAATTGTTCACAGAAATGAACAAAATCCAAATCTAGATGACTCAATGAAATGAACAAGAAAATCAATATATTTTTAATTTACATAGTGTTATTTGATACTGTAATTCACATGTGTCGTTTTTTATTTCTTTGCACTAAGAAATGAACAGGGGTTCTTATCTGGATGTTTTAAATGGATCGGCAGCACACATCTGTGGGTCCATGTCTAGATCATGTTTTCAGACTCTTAAAGGGCTGGTGTTCAGACTCTCTGTTCTGTCTGTCTGATTGGAACAGGCAGAAGGAGGGCACCTTTGCCCGTGTTGAGGGGAATGCAGGAATACATCTGGGTTCTCATTTAGCAGGAGCGCTCAAGCGATGCCATGCAGGCCGCACAGGAGTGATGAACAAAGTGAGGCAGAGGCAGTATTGCCCCACAATGAAAGGAAATGCTCTCTCCCCCCTCTACCCTGTACATCTCTCTTCTCCCCCCTCCCCCTCTTTCCCTTCCTCCCTCCCTCTCTCCATATAGTGTCATTATAAGCAGCTTGTGTAGTTATTAATCAGTCAATAGCATGAAAACAATGGTGGTTGATTTTAAAGCTTCCGCATGCTTAGGTTTGGCTGGTCTGATGTTTCATGCTTTGAAATATAATATATTTCCCGTACTCACAAAAAGCTTATTTCTATCAAATGTTGTGCACAAATTTGTTTACATCCCTGTTAGTGAGCATTTCTCCTTTGCCAAGATAATCCTGACCGGTGTGGCATATCAATAAACTGATTTTAAAAGCATGATCATTACACAGATGCGATCTAGAAGAAAAATAAACGCACACCTATTAAGACGAGGTGCTGGCTAGCGGAGTAGAAACTTGAAAATAAAAGAAAGCGGCACACTCTTGGAGCTCAGATGCAAAAATGTAATACCAATGTTTCGACAGCCAAGCTGTCTTCATCAGGGTATAATCACAAACACTGCGGGATGACTCGTTTATATGGTGTCAAAAGACACAGGTGTGTTATCATGGCCAGGAGTGGCCTAATATCATTGGTTAATAATCAAATATTAAAATGTCATACAAAGAACAGCATACAAACAAATGGATAGCATACGATCATGGATTAATTTGACTATACAAGTTTACACACAATTACAATGGCATTATTTGGAAACGATATATTGATATTTTTGTTCTATGGAGGGGTGAAGCAAAACAGCTCCAGGCGTTCCATGCTTTTCTTAACTCCTGTTCTGAGCATCTGAGATTTACTATGCAATCTGATACACGTCAAATCAGTTTTCTTGATCTTCTGATTGTGTGAAGATAATGTTCTATACACTGATCTTTACAGGAAACCTACTGATTGTAACAGTTTGTTGAGGGCTGATAGTTGTCACCCACTTCCCTTAAAAAATAGTTTGCCCTACAGCCAATTCTGTCGAATCAAAAGAATTTGTAAAAAACAGTCCGATTTCGACAGAAATATGGCTGAGACGCAAAGAAAGTTCAAGGAGAGGGGCTACAAGAATGATCAGATTAATATTGCCATTGAGAAAATTCAAAACAAAACGAGACATGACCTTTTTCAAGGTCAGTCTCGCAAAAAGACGCATTCTTGCGTTTTAACTACCCGCTATTCAAAGTGCTCTGAACAAATTAAGGGAATTGTTCACAAACATTGGCACATCCTAAAATCCGATGATAGTCTCGGTAATGTGTTTTCGGACCTTCCCTTGGTCGTATTCTCGCGGGGCAGAAATCTCAGAGACCAATTGGTAAACTCTGATTTACCACCCCAAGATATTCCTGAACAACGTCTATTTGCGCCCCTACTGGATGGAAATTACAAATGTAATGGCTGTGCTCAATGCAATGGCACTTATAAATGTAGATCCTTCAAACACCCACAAACAGGGAAAACGATCCCAATAAAAGGTGTTATTACGTGCTCCACTAAGGCAGTTATTTATCTTATAACTTGTCCTTGTGGTAAAAATTATGTAGGTAAAACAGCGCGAATTAAAAGTACGTATCTCAGAGCATCGTAGCACCATTAGGTGTAAAAACTTTACTTATCCAGTTGCGGCCCACTTCTTGGAGGCAGGTCACTCGATTTCGTCTCTGCGTTATATTGGCATCGAACATGTCACCCTCCCTAGGAGAGGGGGTGACCTTGATCATTTATTGTTAAAACGAGAGGCTGTCTGGATCTTTAATTTAAAGACCCTTGCGCCCTTCGGTCTCAACGTAGACTTTGATCTGAAGCCATTCTCATTACACAGATGCACCTTGTGCTGGGTACAAAAGACCCACTAAAATGTGCAGTTTTGTCACACAACACAATTCCACAGATGTTTTAAGGGAGCGTGCAATTGGCATGCGGACTGCAGGAATGTCTACCAGAGCTGTTGCGAGAGAATTGATTTCTCTACCATAAACCCCCTCCAACGTTGTTTTAGAGAATTTGTCAGAACGTCCAACTGGCCTCACAACCGCAGACCACGTGTAACCAGTCCAGGACCTCCACTTCCGGCTTCTTCACCTGCGGGATCGTCTGAGACTAGCCACCCGGACAGCTGATAAAACTGTGGGTTTGCCCAACCAAAGAATTTCTGGACAAACTGTCAGAAACCATCTTAGGGAAGCTCCTGTGTGCTTGTCGCCATCACCAGGGTCGTGACCTGACTACATTTCAGTGTCATAGCCGACTTCAGTGGGCAAATGCTCACCCCTCGATGGCCACTGGCACACTGGAGAAGTGTGCACTTCACAGATGAATCCTGGTTTCAACTGTACTGTGCAGATGGCAGACCGCGTGTGGGCGAACAGTTTGCTGATGTCAACGTTGTGAACCGAGTGCTCCATGGTGGCGGTGGTGTTATGGTATGGGCAGGCATAAGCTACGGACAACGAACACAATTGCATTTTATCAATGGCAATTTGAATGCACAGAGATACATACCGTGACGAGATCCTGAGGCCCATTGTCGTGCTGTTCATCCGCTGCCATCACCTCCTGTTTCAGCATGATAATGCACGGACCTATGTCACCAGGATCTGTACAAAATTCCTGGAAGCTGAAAATGTCACAGTTCTTCCATGTCTGGTGAGTATGCAGGCCATGTCACACATTGAGCATGTTTGGGGTGCTCTGGACCGGTGTACGACAGCGGGTTCCATTTATCCAGCAACTTCGCACAGCCATTGAAGAGGAGTGGGACAACATTCCACAGGCCACAATCAACAGCCTGATCAACTCTGAAGGAGATGTCGTGCTGCATGAGGCAAATGGTGATCACACCAGATACTGACTGGTTTCTGATCCACACCCCTACTTTAAAAAAAAATGTTTAAGGTATCTCTGACCAACAGAGGCATATCTGTATTCCCAGTCATGTGAAATCCATAGAATAGGGCCTAATGAATTTATTTCAATTAACTGATTTCCTTTTATTTTTGTTCAGTGTAAGATAACACAAGAAATCTGTCATTAATTTAGACATTTTTGCATAGGAGATCTTAGTCACGCAATTTTACATCTAAGATGTTTGGTGCAGTATTTCTCAAGTGAAAAAATGTGCATGGAAACGAGTCATATAGTTGAATGACAACAAAACACTTAGTTGAAGAAGCCCTACTGTTGACCAATGACCAACGAAGGGGCGTAGACTTCGGCTCTGAACTTCAGCTTGCCTCGAGAGGAAGAAAATGCTTGCAACCACCCCAAAAAAAAACTTACCGAAGACCAAAATGTCGTCATCATATACAGTTGAAGTCGGAGTTTACATACACCTTAGTCAAATACATAAAAAAAAAATCACAATTCCTGACATTTAATCCTAGTAAAATTCCCGGCTTAGGTCAGTTAAGATCACCACTTTATTTTAAGAATGTGAAATGCCAGAATAATAGTAGAGTGATTTATTTCAGCTTTTATTTCTTTCATTACATTCCCAATGGGTCAAAAGTCTACATACACTCAATTAGTATTTGGTAGCATTGCCTTTCAATTGTTTAACTTGGGTCAAATGTTTCGGGTAGCCTTCCACAAGCTTCGCACGATAAGTTGGGTGAATTTTGGCCCATTCCTCCTGACAGCTGGTGTAACGGAGTCAGGTTTGTAGGCCTCCTTGCTCGCACACACTTTCTCAGTTCTGCCCACAACATTTCTATAGGATTGAGATCAGGGCTTTGTGATGGCCACTCCAATACCTTGACTTTGTTGTTATGCTTGGGGTCATAGTCCATTTGGAAGACCGATTTGCGACCAAGCTTTAACTTCCTGACCGATGTCTTGAGATGTTTCTTCAATATGTCCACATAATTTTCCATCCTCATGATGCCATCTATTTTGTGGAGTGTACCAGTCCCACAATATGATGCTGCCACCCCCGTGCTTCACGGTTGGGATGGTGTTCTTTGGCTTGAAAGCCTCCCCCTTTTTCCTCCAAACATAACGTTGGTCATTATGGCCAAACAGTTATATTTTTGTTTCTTCAGACCAGAGGACATTTCTCCCAAAAAATATGATCTTTGTCCCCATGTGCAGTTGCAAACCGTAGTCTGGCTTTTTATGGCGGTTTTGGAGCAGTGGCTTCTTCCTTGCTGAGCAACCTTTCAGGTTATGTCGATATAGGACTCGTTTTACTGTGGATATAGATACTTTTGTACCTGTTTCCTCCAGTATCTTCACAAGGTCCTTTGCTGTTGTTCTGCGATTGATTTGCACTTTTCGCACCAAAATACATTAATCTCTAGGAGACAGAACAAGTCTCCTTCCTGAGTGGTATGACAGCTGCGTGGTCCCATGGTGTTTATACTTGCGTACTATTGTTGTACAGATGAACGTGGTACCTTCAGGCATTTGGAAATTGCTCCCAAGGATGAACCAGACTTGTGGGGGGTCCACAATTTTTTTTGTATTTTTTTTTTCCCCCGGTTTTGGCTGATTTGCTTTTGATGTTTCCATGATGTCAAGCAAAGAGGCACTGACTTTGAAGGTAGGCCTTGAAATTCATCCACAGGTACACCTCCAATTGACTCAAATGATAATAGCCTATCAGAAGCTTCTAAAGCCATGACATCATTTTCTGGAATTTTTGAAGCGGTTTAATGCCACAGTCAATTTAGTGTATAAACTTCTGACCCACTGGAATTGTGATACAGTGAATTTAAAGTGAAATAATCTGTCTGGATTCGATTGTTGGAGAAAATTACTCCTCATGCACAAAGTAGATGTCCTAAACCACTTGCCAAAACTATAGTTTGTTCACAAGAAATTCAAGGAGTGGTTGAAAAATGATTTCTAAAGACTCCATCCTAAGTGAATGTAAACTTCCGACTTCAACTGTATGCACAAACCGTTTCGGATAGGAAGCATGCGGATGCCTTTAGCCTGTCCTCAAAGGCCCCCCTCTGTTAGCTACAGGCAGATGGCCTCTGCTTGCTCCTACTGTGGTCCAATCAGTGTTGCCATTAGTGTCATGTGACAGGATGTTGGAAATTGACTGTAACCTGAACTCCGTTTCCGTTGCAAAACGTTTTGCTAGGCTTTGCTCTAACGAGTGATCCAGGTCTGAAGTACAGAATGGCTGCATTCCAAAACTGAAAAGGTCTCTCCTATGGCCCATCTCTTTTACCTTAATGATTCTTCAAGGCACGGAAGCTCAAGAAGCAATGAAGCCTTGACCCATGGCCAAGTCAGAGTAAGCATTATGGCTGCTTTCCCACCGTTATGGTGGGAAAGCAGCCAGGCCTAATAACCTGAAGGTTGCACTCTTCCATATTGCTTTCACCAATCCAGTTCGGGAAACGAGATCACATGTTTTTATTTTTAGCCTAGTCAGTCTATTCTATTGGTTTCAATTGGCAGTTTTGATGCCAAAGGGCGTGGATGTAGCTTTTGATGGCCTTTAGATTATTTTCGAGGCAGGGCACAATCTAAGAAGACCCAACGGACCAAATCTGTGGTTTAGTTGAGGTGTTTGAGCCCAGCCTGTGCTGGGTTCTCCGATCTGGTTGTGTCCCAAATGAGCTCAATGGTGCCCGCAGGAAAGGTAGTGGGAGTAAGGTGCCATTTTTGGGATGCAGTATGTCCTCTTTCCCTCCAGGGAGAAGTTCTGTTCTGAGTGACTTCCTATGACCCCTGTGATGTTTTCTTCGTTGCCATGGAAACAGGCTGTCTCCCATCAGCCAGGTGGGATAGACGTCATTATCCTTCCCATCCTGTGTGCTCGCTGCTCTCCCCTCCCAGAGTTCAGCTGGTTCTCATGGAACACTGAGAGCAGCACTGATGTGTGTTTATGTATGGGGTGGTAGAGAGAAGCCAAGATTGACATTAGGAGGTGAGGGAGATGAGGAGAAACACACACCCTGTCAGGTTCTGACTGTTTGTTGTGTTGATATGGAGTGGTAGAGAGGAGCCAGGATTTGCCTGAGATTTGCGTTTGTCTGTGTGTGTGTGCGAACTCTGTGAACTCTAGTATCAGGTCATTAGCGGTGCAGATTAAGCTAGCTCTTCCATTCACCCCACTGTGAAAGTCCTCCACTATTTATCTTGCCTGTAGTTTTTTGTTTTCTCTGTTTCCCCTGAGTGGTCTCTTGGTCACATTCCTTTTAAATCCTCAGGGAACTGTTTTTGTCCTATGAATACATGCATTTTTGTAGATGTGTGTTTGTGATTCAAGAAAATATGAGTGGACAATTGTCTTTCTTTGCGACACTGCTCTTTTCTATTGGGGTTGTGTGTGTGTGTGTGTGTGTGTGTGTGGCTATGCTCAGCATGTATTTGTCTTGGAAGAGCTGAATGGCTGTAAACAGCCTTTTGTACTTTTGGCACTTGGAAGATTCTCTCTTACCATTGAATCTAGACATTAGCTATATGGGTGATGTTCAGTAAAGTTACACTTTAGCAAAACTTTTTGCAAAGGAAATTGACAAGTTCAGGTAGTACCCTTTTCCACATTACAGAAGCCAGATTTCAAGCAGCAGCTCCATACTTCTTGCCAGACAGAGAACTGATACTGGTTGTAAGGGCGGGGTTGGTGAAGGGTGTGTGGGTTCTGTAGGTGGCTATTGATAATTTTATTGGATTCCTCATGTCTTACTCATTGTTGGGAAGAATTACATGCTGACCAGACTGGACACGAGCGTCGCAAAATAAATTCAGAAATCCATGTTATTCAATTATTGCACCCACTCTGCTCGCGCGCGCCAACGAGCGCCTGCTATGCCAAGGGCTAAAATAGAATCCGTTCTATTTCTGCCGCAGATCGCACCGCAAGTCCTGCCTCTCCCATCTCCTCATTGGTTTATAGAAGCAGGTACCCACATGCCATCTCCTCATTGGTGATACCCACGTGGGTGACTGAAAGACGAACGGGGTCAGTGGCAGTAATGCACCTATTTTATGAAAGTTGCCAATCGCATTATAAAGTCAAGAGAAGAAAAAGCCTGGAAGGAAGAGAGATGACTAGAAACGATTCAGTTGACCGTTTTATGTGTGGATTAATTGTCGGAGTAGAGGACCTTGTGCATTTCAGGTAAAATAACAACTCAATGTTTTATATCCCAAGACAAATTAGCTAGCAACAGCAAGCTAGCTAAATAGGACAAATTAGCTAACTAGTTAAATTGCCGTACATGTTTCATGCTTTTCGACCTGTCCCCAAATTAATATCATCGGCTCAGAGTTCGTTTTGATATTTTAACCTGCGTGTCTTGATCGTGTTTGGTGTAGAGGAACAAAATACATTTATGCACAATAGCGCACGATAGCCGGTTTGTGTTCTGTGTTATGGTCCAAATCGGATGTTATGTACTGTATTTATTTTAGATTTTATGAATCCTATACATTTTAAAATTGCCAATTTGGGTGCAATCAATCAGCTTTAATTTCTCAGATCAAATTATATTTCAACAAAATAAGGTTTCAGGAATGATGGTCTCATCCGTTTCTAACTACAGAAACGGTTTCAGAATAATCTTAGATGGTGGGTGACAAAATCCTCTTGTCCTTTTTGAGGTGGAATGACTGGTCTGTTGTAAGTTTTCGTTTTTTCCACTGAGTCTTTTATAGCATTCTCTATATTATGAGCTGAGACTGGGCTCAGTATAGAATAGAAAACCTCCATTAAAGATGTACAACTTGCCTTCACTTTCTTGGCTTTCCAGGCCCAGATGACCTATTTAAAACATGCAAGATGCATTACACACATTAATCTCTTCACATCCGTTGTGGAATAGAATTCACTTTACAGATGTGGCGAATGGCCATACGGATGGGAGTGATTTTTATTTTGTTAGGATCCCCGTTAGCCGGCGCCAATGGCCACAGTTAGTCCTGCTGGGGTCCGACACACAGCGAAAACGACATTGGACAGAAGACTTTACAAGTGACATGCATTTAAAAACATTAACATGTATTGTGTGTGTTTTGCATCTATCAGTTACACATGTCAGTACGCACACACAAAAAGTAGATCAGTTGTGCCGTGAGGTGTTGCTTTATTTGTCTTTTGAAACCAGGTTTGCTGGTGAAGTCCACAATCATCTCCTTTGTTTTGTTGACGTTGAGTGAGAGGTTATTTTCCTGACACCACACTCGGAGTGCCCTCACCTCCTCCCTATAGGCTGTATTGTCATTGTTGGTATTCAAGCCTACTACTGTTGTGTTGTCTGCAAACTTGATGATTTGAATTGGAGGTGTGCATGGCCACGCAGTCATGGGTGAACAGGGAGTACAGGAGGGGGCTGAGCACGCAATGTTGCGGGTCCCCAGTGTTGAGGTGAAGATGATGTTTCCTACCTTCACCACCTGGGGGCGACCTGTCAGGAAGTCTAGTTCCCAATTGCACAGGGTGGGGTTGAGAGCCAGGGCTTCAAGCTTAATGATGAGCTTGGAGGATACAATGGTGTTTGAAAGCTGAGCTGTTGTCAATGAACAGCATTCTTACAAATGTATTCCTCTTGTCCAGGTGGGATAGGGCAGTATGCAGTGTGATGGCGATTGCATCGTCTGTGGGCCTGTTGGGGCGGTACCCAATTTGAAGTGGTTCTAGGGTGACAGGTAAGGTAGAGGTGATATGATCCTTGACTAGTCTCTCAAAGCACTTCATGATGACAGAAGTGAGGGCTACAGGGCGATAGTCATTTAGTTATCTATGCCGCCTTGGGTACAGGAACAATGGTGGCAATCTTAAAGCATGTGGGGACAACAGACTGGGATAGGGAGAGAGAGAATATATCTGTGAACGCCAGCCAGCTGGTCTGCGCATGCTCTGAGGACGTGGCCAGGGATGCCGTCTGGGCCGCAGCCTTGCGAGGGTTAACACGTTTAAATGTCTTTCTCACGTCGGCCACGGAGAAGGAGAGCCCACAGTCCTTGGTAGCGGGCCGTGTCGGTGGCACTGTATTATCCTCAGTGAGACAGAGAAGGTGTTTTTAGCTTGTCTGGAAGCAAGACGTCGGTGTCTATGACGTGATTGGTTTTCTTTTTGCAGTCCACAATTGTCTGTAGACCCTGCCACTTACGTCTCTTGTCTGAGCTGTTTAATTGCGACTCCACTTTGTCTCTATATACTGACTTTTCGCTTGTTTGATTGCCTTGCGGAGGGAATAACTACACTGTTTGTATTCGGCCATATTCCCAGCCAACTTTCTATGGTTAAATGCGGTAGTTCGCGCTTTCAGTTTTGCGCGAATACTGCCATCTATATGTAGGCTCTGTATAATACTGTATGTTTCCTTGAATTTGTTCTGGACCTGTGAGAAGAGTTGGAAGGCAAAACAGCGGCTTTGTCTCAATATCCCATGCCTTCATCCTTAGTGTGCACATGCACACTCCCCATCATTGATCTAAATGCATTGCATTGGTGTAAGCATTGGCTGGAGGGAGTTTCCACCATTGTTAAATCCATGAGGAGAAGTGTGCAAGTGTATGGTTTAGGAGAAGGGTGGAGAATCGGGATGCAGACAGCATCTCCCTGTCACATTGCCCATTTTACAACGAGCCAAGGGAGGAGGGTCGACGCACATCATTGAGCCAATAACCTCACTAGGGGTTTTCCTCAACCTTCAGCTACCTCAGTAGTTAGAAGACTGATGGCAGTGGTTGGGAACTGGGTCATTTCCAGTGGGGCACACCGTCACATAAAAAATAAAAAATAAAAAGCGTTTTGAAAAGGAAATTGAGCGTTTCCTATTGGACATGTCCAAGTGGTCCCTCCCTCCCTGTTTCAATCTGTTTCCTTCAGTTTGGTGCCTAGTGATAATGAAAAAGACCCAAGTGATCGGATGGAGAGAAGAGAGAAAGAAATGAATAAAAGCGAGATGTCTGAGCAAGACCGTGCTGCTCTTAGTGTAAGTGATGTCATCTGGAAATGCGTGCTTGTAAACTCTGAGGTCATTCTCATCATTTTTCCTCAAGTCATTTGACCAGTTTCACACAGTCAACATCTGGAACACTTGGCTGTGTAGCAGTTTCACTTTGTAATGCTTTGCAGCTTTAATACCAGTGAACAAATAGCTTTTCGACAGAAAATGAGGGTTTCTTATTGAACAAGTTCAGGTAGTTCCTCCCTGTTTGTCTGTATTTTTTAAAACATTTAGTCCCTCATGAATGTGACCCTGGTATACCACTGTAGCCCAAACTTCAGAGGGAGTTATATTGGTCAATGTCTGAATGTTAAATGTTATGCAACAGCGTGCTGTCACAGGGCTTTGAATAAAGGTGGACCAGGCCAATAGTCATTTCAAAAGGTTTCAACTGCTTTGGCTAGCCTACTGTAGATATTTCACTTCACCTTACGCCCCTCTCTCCAGAAAAGAGATGGTGACTCGTATCAAACCAACACTTGTAGCTTTAGTCACTCACACTGGAGGCACATGTGAGTGTTTTACCACTCACACACAGTCATCGTGCGTGTGCATGCACTCATTTGTTTCTCTGACGTGTGTGTGTGTGTGTGTGTGAGAACAACAGCTCATGTTGTGTGTGTGTGTGTGTGTGTGTGAGAGAGTGGCTCACTCTCACGCACTCTCATTGACTAATACCCTGCCTTACCGAGTCCAACTCCCTGACTCACCCGCTGGGCTGACTGGGCTAATCTCTTGGCTGGGGCCTGGTTTGTTGTGTAGTGATCCTGATTACACACTGTCGTGCCAAATGTAGTGCGGCCTGGTTCCAGATCAGTTGCAGAGCTTGTCATCCCTATTGGTTATATGGGGCATCAGAGGGCTACTCACAAATCCAGGGTCAGCCAACATGAACCTGTTGTTGTAACAAGTGAAGTTTACAGAGTGAGAGAGTCAAGGCCCATATTCATTAATCTTCTAAGTAGGAGTGCTGCTCTTGGATCAATTTAGCCTTTTCTGTCATAATGGACCGGGAGGGCCTGATCCTAGCGCTCCTAGTCTGAGGGGTCTTTCACACCAAATTGGATTGGCGCAGATTTTCTGAACTCTGGTGCATTTACCCCCTTAGTTCAGTGTGAACACTATCCGCACTCAGGAGTGAACTAAACAACTCACGCTGTTTGATAAAAAACGGACTTAAGATCAGCACAACTTCACCCTAATCCAGTGATGGCCATGCATTTCTCTGGTTATGATGACTCGTGCTCTATGGTCACTTGTGATTTGCTCTTCTGAAAGACTTAACCTACTCGTCCTCTTAAGCCTCGTTCACAATACCCTTTACGTTTACACAACATGTGAAGTGTTATATCCAGCCGTTGAAGAGGAGTGGGACAACACTCCACAGGCCACAATCAACAGCCTGATCAACTCTGTGAAGGAAATGTCGTGCTGCATTACCTTAAAAAAAAGGGATGAGTGACCAACTGATGCATATCTGTATTCCCAGTCATATGAAATCCATAGATTAGGGCCTAATTTATTTATTTAAATGGACTGATTTCCTTATGACTTGTAACCAGGGCTGTTGCGCTTGATCATATTACCGCCACACCATATAGTCACGGTAATTAGGCTTCTCCAAGCTCTGATGCTGCTGATGGTCATTAGTAGTCTACCAAACTTGCTAACTGCCTGGTACTCAGCACTCTATTGTCCCTCTAATCACACTGACATCAATGCAAATGTATTCAAAAATCGAATCAAACACTTAATGAGAGCTTATGTTGCACAACATTTCTATAGGCTATGCAATTGTGTGAGAAAACAGAGTGATGGCCTCTACTGAATGGAGGAGGAGGATCCCATCAGCTGTTTTATAGGTTTACTATATTTATTTCTCAACTTCCCTAATATTAAGCACATTGCTTATATTTATAACCGGAGTATAGCCTCCCTGACTGGCATGAAAAGGAATTACGGGAAAAGAATCCTACTTCCCCTATTTAAGTGCATAGGTGATATGCATTTTCCCCCCGCTCCCCCTGTTTCGAGACCGGACCCATATTATGTACCTTTCTAAGTTAAAACAAACTTTACACAACAATATTTATTATTTGCAAAGATGAGATTAAATGAATAGTCTGATGGGGAGCTATTAGCCTATCACTTGTGAATGATGCCCAGCATAAGACAGACTAGCCCATAGGCCTATATGATTTGTATCCCGACTAAAGTGGCCAAAAAACGAATAAAAATGAAGTACATTGATCCTCTTTACAAGGGGTTTAGAGCCTAACTGGCATACATAAGCAGCACGTGCGTTTCAAGTTTGGGGAAGATAATGTTCACCATAAAAATGCACCTTTTTTATAATACATTACATGCTTAATTGTATTTGCGGTCACTTTTGATAATGGTGTTTACCCGCTAATGTTACGCTTATAATGTGAAGAAATAGCCTAATACTTTATCTACATTTTTTATCTAAATGTTCTGATCTGTTGTCAGCCACATTACATAAAGTTTTTTTTAATGCGAGTGGTTGTATTAATTTGGGATCTATTGGATCCCACAACTGTCCCATGCTTTGTTTGGAATATGTATTTCTTGCACAGAATACAATAGGTTGACTTTTGTACTATGAGGATAGTAGATTGACATAGCCTAGTGCTTTTGCTGTTCGTTAGGGATAATCATCTTGTTGGCTGACGAAATGTAAATGTGGACAGTTCTTCCAATACCTTCAATATGCACCTCGGAATTGGATAATATTGGCAGGCGCAGTTGCGTCCCCGATGTGTCGGTCTTCACTTGTCTGTGAGAAAGACCCAATCACGCGGAGAGCGCGCAGCACCCAGGGGGTAGGGTACAACAAAAGCATATATGTTTCTTAAGGTGCATTACGGCCACAAAGGAGATACCGCCGGGAAATTCGAGGCATTATCAATTTCTTGTCAAATTGTGAATGAGAGACTGATGAAGTGTGTACAGGCCTGCGCATAAAACGAAGCAGAGCTCATGCCTTTTATGCAAGTTTTTTTCAAATCATCATTAGTTGCATCATGCAGCCTTAAAATGTATTAAAGTCAATAATAATTGTAGAACTAAGTTACATTAACTCTAAATTGAGCATATAAGAGTACCTATTTCTTTGTTAACCGCTCAACACAGAATAGCCGCATGTGCGCCCTCCCTCATCGCTTGGAGAAAATATGTATATTCTATTCAGCTTTGTTAAATTGCATTCTTCATACGATACAATAATGCCACTGAATTCTAAGCTAATCTTGTCTGCTAAATGACCTAGTGTAGCGCACAGCCATTTAGCATAGCCACATCAGGACCTAACATAAGAACAACTCAGAGTATGCTATTCTGTTCTTCTGAAATAGTCAACATTTTCTTCATATCATGTTTCTTTAGACTTGTCTAAAATGTATTTATTGTGAAGGTGTAGGCTTTATTAAATGGATTTATTAGACTTTAAAAAAAAGTTGATGTGCCAAATGACTGCGTCAGTGTGGAAGCCAGGAGATGCTAAATGTGTTTATGTTAATTAAAGGTCAATTACCGTGGTGACTGACAGCTGGTGCTTGACAGTCACCAGCTGACTACATTTCGTGACCACCCCAGCCTTAACTGTAACTCTGTAAAAATCTTTGAAATTGTTGCATGTTTTTTATTATTGTTCAGTGTGTTTATCCTGTCTCATTTGAAAAGGTCATATTTTGCAATCTTCCAAAATAATGTGATCTCTGACAAGCGACGGGTTCTCCTCCATCTTGCGTTAAACTGTACAGTTGTCCGCTCACTAGCGGGGCAAGAGTCCATGTAATGAAATGCGGCACAATATAAACTGAGCATTAGTTAGAGAATGCATGAGGCAGTGTGATGGATGTACTAACTACTGCGAATGCAATGTGATCTGTGGGGTGGAGGTCACCGGTTTGGACGTGTCACACGCACACACACACACACACACATGTTTTTGCCTCCTACTGCTTTCGTGGTGGGTAATGTCCATTACTGTACCCGCTCCCAATTTCTCTCTCACTTTCCTCTATGTAACAATACACGTTTTTATTATCCTCTGACATCACCTCTGCATAGTGCCCTCTTTCCCGCTTCCTGCTCAGACAGGAAATGTGGGATTGTGCCAGAGCAGGAAGTATGGGTGGGAGAAGGAAACACCTGTATCCCAGGGAGATTTGAATATACAGTACAGGAAGTGGTGTTTCCCCTACATTTTGTTTTTTTGGTGGAGCGCAGAAGCCTACACTAACATCAACACTTGTCTGAATGGAAATCAACAGAGACCAGATGTGCAGCCTTAGTGGCTGTAGGGGATTTTTGAGATGTTTTTCAACCCTATCCCAAATAGAGGACTTGATTCTCTAACCTTGGCTTTGGCTCTTGAAACTCAACTCCTGCACTTAGAATACACCCAGTGTAAGAGATTGACGATTAAGGTCCTGCTCTTTTGGATCCTGGGAGAAATGTCCACTCCCTACGCACACATCCTCCCTCTCTAGCACCTGGGATAATGATGTCACACTTGTTTACTTCCTGTGTGCTGAGAGAGAAGCGGCAGCCACCTTGGGCGTCACTGCTGCTACTGCAGCGCATACAGCTGTTCAAACCTACATGTCACCTCCAATACAATGTCAGTGTTGACAGACACGCATAATTACTGGGCAGATATCACACAGAGAAGGCTTGATCACTCACTGTAAGTCAAGCTGAGTGATAGTATCAAAAACAGACGCTAACACTGTGTGTGTGTGTGAGAGGTGTTTTCATGTCTGTGTGTGTATCAGACACACACGCACCATGAAAGAACACACCCCCTGTGTTTTGAGTGGGAGCCACATGCTTCGTGTGGACAGTCCATCTGCACAGTTGTTCTACAAAGGGACAGCTGAGGCCAGCTGGGATAGCGAAGGCTAGAGTGTGTGTACTCCCCCGAGGCAAACAAACACCCACTGTGTGGCCCTGTTCACCACACGAGTCAGCTAATTTTCACACCAGCCTAATGGTCCATCTATGTGATTTCATTTGAATCATGTTGAACATAATGTTTAACATATGAGTCAGTATTAAAAACAAAAATGTATACAGTACCAGTAAAAAGTTTGGACACCTACTAATTCAAAGGTTTTTGACTATTTTCTACATTGTAGAATAATAGTGGAGTCATAAACTATGAAATAACGCTTATGGAATCATGTAGTAAACAAATCAAAATATATTTTATATTGGAGGTTCTTCAAAGTAGCCACCCTTTGCCTTGATGACAGCTTTGCACACTCTTGGCATTCTCTCAACCAGCTTCACCTGGAATGATTTTCCAACAGTCTTGAAGGAGTTCCCACATGCTGAGCACTTGTTGGCTGCTTTTCCTTTACTCTGTAGTCCAACTCATCCCAAACCATCTCAATTGGGTTGAGGTCAGGTGATTGTGGAGGCCAGGTCAACTCATGCAGCACTCCGTCACTCTCCTTCTTAGTCAAATAGCCCTTACACAGCCTGGAGGTGTGTTTTGGGTCATTGTCCTGTTGAAAAACAAATGGTATTCCCGCTAAGTGCAATCTAGATGGGTTGGTGTATCTCTGCAGAATGCTGTGGTAGCCATGCTGGTTAAGTGTGCCTTGAATTCAAAATAAATCACTGACGGTGTCACCAATAAAGAACCCCCACACCACCTCCATGCTTCACGGTGGGAACCACACATGCGGAGACGATCCGTTCACCTACTCTGCGTCTCAAATACAGCGGTTTTTGACCAAAGGACAGATTTCCACCGGTTTAATTTCCATTCCTTGTTTCTTAGGCCAAGCAAATCTCTTCTTATTATTGGTGTCCTTTAGTAGTGCTTTCTTTCCTGATTCACACAGTCTCCTCTGAACAGATGATGTTGATGTGTCTGAGGTGCAGTTATTTTCATGATCTTACTCTGGGTCTTCCTTTCCTGTGGCGGTCCTCATGAGAGCCACTTTCATTATAGTGCTGGATGGTTTCTGCGACTGCACTTAAAGAAACTTTCAAAGTTCTTGAAGTTTTCCAGATTGACTGACCTTCATGTCTTAGTAATGGACTGTCATTTTTTCTCTTTGGTTATTTGCCATAATATGGACTTGGTCTTTACCAAATAGGGCTGTCTTCTGTATACCACCCCTACCTTGTCACAGCACAACTGATTGTCTCAAACGCATTGAGAAGGAAAGAAATTCCACAAATTAACTTTTAACAAGGCACACCCATTAATTGAAATGCCTTCTAGGTGACTATCTCATGAAGCTGGTTGAAAGAATGCCGAAAGTGTGCAACGATGTCATCATGGCAAAGGTTGGCTACTTTGAAGAATCTCAATATAAAACACTTTTTTGCTTACTACATGATTCCATGTGTTATTTCATAGTTTTGATGTATTCACTATTATTCTACAATGTAGAAATAAAGAACAGATAGAGGAAGACCGTGGGGAAAGAGAGAGGTTGTGTCAAAGGGCATTAGGCCAAATTCAAACCTATCCCAACACTAGACGTGTGCTAGAGGTTGACCAGCCAGGCCATGAGTCAGCATTATTATTTATTTTTTTACACAAGCCTAATCTTCCATCTATATGATTCATTTGAATCATGTTTAACATATGGGTCGTCATTCTTTTTGGACATGAGACACATTCGTCTGAATCAGCATACTGGACAAGCCTGGTGATAAGTGAATCATAATGTGTGTCAGGGTTTTGATTAGCATTGTCGTTTTTGTTATGTGACTCAATGTGAATATCTGCCCGTGGAAGTGCGTTGCTCCTCATTTAAATGTGTGTGTGTTTGTCACAAGCTACCCTGCCACAGTGCATGTGTTAGTTTCTAAGCTTGATGCATTTGCTCAACCCAGTGTACCTTTCTATGAGCGCTCCACACCAGGCTTGCTCTGAAGCTAATCCCTGTGGCGGTAAGATTGATCCCTCTCTGTGTGTGTGTGTGTGTACAGCGACGCAGTCCATGTGATTTCTCTACAGCACTATGAGAACAAGCGTCATCGATCCACAGTTTCCTTTTTTCACTCAGTAATGGCCCTTGCTGAGCTGAATTTCAGCCACCCTTTCTGTCTCCACTTTAAAACAAAAATAGATGGTGAATCAAATCTGCTTCATATTCTTTCTTCTCTTCTCTCCAGGACATAAAAGCTTGGTCCTGACTGTTGCGTTGGCTTCATTTGACCTTAGTGGGACAAAGGGAGAGAGACACCAGAGGTAAGATGCACTTTTAACACCTTCCTTTAGCTTGATGTTTAGTCAGTTGCCAGCCACCGCCACATAGCTAGGTGGTCGTGGATGTTAGTTGATGACATGGAAAGACGACACAAACTAATCTGCAACTACCAGGCTAGCCAATACATTGGCTCCTCTTGCAATTCTTTCGATACTTTCTGACCCCTGTTGTTATTGTATAATAATAATACGGACATTTTAGAAGATGGAACCCACAACCCTGGTGTTGCCAGCACCATGCTCTAGCTCAGTGAGCCATTGGAACCAGTCATGGACACTTTATCATGGCTGTACCAAGACTCTGACAGAATCTCCACAGTGAGAGGCTCTTTGCGCATAGAAATATAATTACTAGAATGGCCATTCCCATTCAAGTCAATGTTCTGTTATTCTATTCCAATGCTCTTGCTCCATGTGTGGTGATTTTTTTCTGTAAGTTGAAGAGCAGACCCAGGAAAGATGGAGGCCAGACAGGGGAGGGAGTTGGGAGAGAGGGGCTGCGTTTCATCCCATTAACATGTTCCCTCCCTTCTGCCCTCCATACACTCCCCTTCACAGATCTAATAGGACTGTATATTTGAAAGCAATATGGTGGAAACTGGGTGGAGTCGTTTTCTCATTTTATTTATTGAACCTTTATTTAATTAGGCAAGTCAGTTAAGAACAAATTCTAATTTACATTGACGTCCTAACCCGGCCAAACCCGGACGATGCTGGGCCAATTGTGCGCCGCCCTATGGGACTCCCAATCACAGCCGGATGTGATACAGCCTGGTTTCAAACCAGGGACTGTAGTGACACCTCTTCCACTGAGATTCAGAGCCTTAGACCGCTGCGCGACTCGGGAGCCACGAAGGGGAGTGAACGAGTGCAGAAAGGAGGGAACATCTTCCTGGAATGAAACACAGCCAGGGGGGCCCAGATGAGGGGAGCCTCCCTGAGCTAGCCTCGTAAATAAGGTCCCAAATGAAAAAGGAGTTAAGGCGAGGTTCTTGTCTTTGGGCCTGGAATAATTCCAGTCAGGCTAAAGTGGAACCATGTGAAGGGGTGGACTCAAATGATGTTTGCGTGTGGCCCAAATGTCACCCCATTCCCTACATAGTTCACTACCAGGACTAAAGTAGTGCACTAGGTAGGGAATAGGGTGCTTTTTGGGATGTAGTCTCTGTGGTTGCCTGAGGGGTGTAATGAACAAGTTTTCTCCCCCGCACTGGCCTGTTCCCGGAGAGTGGAGAAGTAGCGGTGAAGTAAATTGTCACGCGTACTTTTAGAATTTGCGTCCTGCACTGTCTTGTCCCCTCCACCGCCACTGTGGAGAACTTGCTCTCTCGTGTTTCCTGGCTGTCATGCTGTCTGCCCGCATAGTGGTGTGTGTGTGTCTCCCAATTCTGGTTCTCTAGGGGGGAACCAGAGGGGTGCACGTTTTTTTTTGTTCTAGCCCCGCACTAACACACCCAACTAATCATTGAGCCTTTGATAAGTCAAATCAGGTGTCCTCGTTCGAGATCGGCCGATTATGATTTTTCAATACCGATGCCGATTTATTGGAGGATCAAAAAAGCCGATACCGATTAATCGGCCAAATGTAATTATTTTATTTTAATATACCTTTTTGTAATGACAATTACAACAATACTGAATGAACACTTGTTTTAACTTAATACAATACATCAATAAAATCAATTTAGCCTCAAATAAATAATGAAACATGTTCAATTTGGTTTAAATAATGCAAAAACAAAGTGTTGGAGAAGAAAGTAAAAGTGCAATATGTGCCATGTAAGAAAGCTAACGTTTAGGTTCCTTGCTCAGAACATGAGAACATATGAAAGTTGGTGGTACCTTTTAACATGAGACTTCAATATTCCAAGGTAAGAGGTTTTTAGGTTGTATTTAATATAGTATTTATAGGACTATTTCCCCCTACCATTTGTATTTCATATACCTTTTGACTATTGGATGTTCTTATAGGCACTATTAGGGGGGAATAGTGGTGTCAAGCCTACACTCTTAGGAAGCCATGGCAAGCTAAGAGCCTCCTGGGTGGTGCAGTGGTTAAGGGCGCTGTACTGCAGCGCCAGCTGTGCCACCAGAGACTCTGGGTTCGCGCCCAGGCTCTGTTGTAACCGGCCGCGACTGGGAGGTCCGTGGGGCGACGCACAATTGGCCTAGCGTCGTCCGGGTTAGGGAGGGCTTGGCCGGTAGGGAAATCCTTGTCTCATCGCGCACCAGGGACTCCTGTGGCGTGCCGGCGCAGTGCGCGCTAACCATGGTTGCCAGGTGCACAGTGTTTCCTCCGACACCATTGGTGCGGCTGGCTTCCGGTTTGGATGGCGCTGTGTTAAGAAGCAGTGCGGCTTGGTTGGGTTGTGTATCGGAGGACGCATGACTTTCAACCTTCGTTTCTCCCGAGCCCGTACGGGAATTGTAGCGATGAGACAAGATAGTAGCTACTAAACAATTGGATACCACGAAATTGGGGAGAAAAAGGGGCAAAATTCAACAACAAAAAAACACACAAAAAAGCCAAGGCAAGCTGGATCTGAAGACTATGTCAGAAATGTATTTTCTTCTGCAGTAGACTACATATTGCCGACATTTCCATTTGGAGATGTGCTCCTCCAGCATGCAGTGGCCAACAGGCAGGCTGCCATGTTCTCATCCCTCAACTTTTTCATGGCATGCTTTCCCTACATTATCCCTGAGGGAGCCTCTGTTGATCTGGTGGAAGATGAGTTTAGACTCTATCAGGCAACAACCTTATATTATTGGTCATATTCCATAGCAATACGAACAAATATTCAGTCCTGTTTCCAAGAACAAAACCCAGTACGAAGCCTCCCTCAGTACAGACATGCTGAGTGCCCTCGTTACCAAAAAGGTTTCAATGATTGCCAGAGAGAAGTCTACCCTGATGCCCTGCTGCGTAAGGCTAAATCTGCTAGCTACCAGGCAAATCTGTCTAGGAAATGATTTCCTGAACATTTTGAAGGTCTCCCGAAGATTTGTTCTCACCCACTGTTTCCTATCTTAGCTTTTTCCTTTTCATTATGGATAACATGTTTATTTGATACGAAGGCTCTGCTTCAAACATTTGTTGTTCTTATCATATCATTCTCGTGGATAAGACATTTGTACAATTTGTCTAAACAATTAACTTATTAGATCTTGTTAGTGACTTTTACCATATGTGTAAATGGAATTATTCCAACCTTTTTTATAGACTTGATTTGGTACAATTCTATAATTGCGATCAGACTCACAAACCGTGTGAGCAGGGGGCTGGGAAAGAACCCCCCCCCCCCAGTTCGGCAAGTATTACGTGCGTGAGTTGATTCTCCAATTTGCCGCGTGTGTCTGGTACCCAAAAAATTTGGACAGGGTTGGCAGGTCTGCTTCTGACTGGCAGGATGCTGTTGTTGCTATGGTCTCCATGGAGATGATAAAAAACACATGTATTGTGTGCTATTGGAGGGTGTGTTTGCGTGTGTACTGTGTGTGCGTGACGTTGACTGTTTGTGTGTCCTTTAAAAGCTAACCATCCCCTTTGGTGGTGAGGGAATCTGACTCTTGAAGATGGAGAGTAAGCCCTCTGGAGCTGAAAATGAGCTAGTGGGGAACAGTATAGTTGTTTGCGTGTATATGTGGGTACGTCCCAAATTCCATGTGAATGTTGTGGAGGGATGTTGTACACCCTTCAGGGGCAAGCTGGCATTCCTGAATATTACGGAACGCCAGAGATGGACGGTGCGGAATGGCCGGAAAGCCGGAGGTGGCGTGGTGGACGTGAGGTGGCACTGCTGATGGACAGACAAACGAATGGACAGAGTGACATACTACCCGACCGTTGCTATAGTCAGGAGGCATAACAAGTGCATTTTGCGTGTGCGTGTGTTTCACCCCATGTACGCGTGTGCAATGTGCCAGTTACCAATTCCCAGCCAGCTGCCAGAGGTCAAGAGGTCAGAGGCTGGCTGGAGCAGCTGGCAGGAGCTGGGGCTGCTGGGATGAATGAAGACATTCCCAGCTGTTCTGGGATCTGTGCTGTGGTGTCGGTCTGTCTGTCTGCCGATAGGGAGACGCTGAGCCTGTGCACAGGTCGGGTGTGGATTGGACAGCTCTATACCCACTGTGCTCTTTGTTCCCAAATAGGTGTGAGTTATGCACAATCTGTCTACTATGGACACACCATGGTTAGACACTGATACTTAAATACTAGGATAACTAGTAAAAGAGACCGAATAGTAGAAATATAAACGTACAGCAACGTTGTTATTGAGCCAATATCCTAAGTTGCCAAGTTTGTGTTACTCTGCAAGGAGATTGAGGACTTTTAACACATTAATGGGTTATGTCTGTGCTGGGTGACTGCACTTCTATTGTGCCTGTGTGACTTTTTTTTACCCTAGTTAGTAGTCTCTTTCTCTGTCTAAATTGGCTTAATGATGATTGCCAAATTTGGAAATCAAACCCAGAAATGATACTTGCCCACGATGAACGAACTGATGGTTGTTATGAGCCTGGAAACTATGTTACTCATTACCCAAGGATATTAATGAAACACTTTCAGCTATTATGGAACCCTGACCTGTTCACCGGACGTGCTTCCTGTCCCAGACTTTCTGTTTTCAACACTCTAGAGACAGCAGGAGCGGTAGAGATACTCTGAATGATCGGCTATGAAAAGCCAGCTAACATTTACTCCTGAGGTGCTGACCTGTTGCACCCTCGACAACTACTGTGATTATTATTATTATTTGACCCTTCTGGTCATCTATGAACATTTGAACATCTTGGCCATGTTCTGTTATAATCTCTACCCATTGACAGCCAGAAGAGGACTGGCCACCCCTCAGAGCTTGGTTCCTCTCTAGGTTTCTTCCAAGGTTCTTGCCTTTCTAAGGAGTTTTTACTAGCCACTGTGCTAGCTACACCTGCATTGCTTGCTGTTTGGGGTTTCTGTACAGCACTTTGAGATATCCGCTGATGTAAAAAGGGCTTTATAAATGGATTTGATTGATATCAGATAGTCTATGGTTACAGAGCTAGTGGTTATCATACATAAATGCCTATTTATTCCTGCATCATACATTTCCATAGTAATTTGCATTTCCAAGGACCATGCACAACAAATGAATTGTATACTATGTGCCATTTTTAGCAGAGCTACATAACAGCTCAGTGGCACAGAGGTATACAGTAAACAATCAAATCGAGCAAGATCACAAGCTGGATGGTGATCATATACAGCGCCTGCTGAAAGTATTCACACCCCTTCTCCACATTTATTTGTTACAAAGTAGGATTTAGTTGTTTTTTTTGTTAACGATCTATGCAAAATACTCAAACGTGGATGAAAAATATATATTTTTTAATTAATGGAAAATACAGCACTATCTTGATTAGATAAGTATTCAATCCCCTGAGTCAATACACATTAGTATCCCCTATGGCAGCGATTTACAACTGTGAGTCTTTCTGGGTAAGTTACTAGTAAGCTTTGAACGCCCGGGTTGTACAATATTTGCCCATTATTCTTAAACAAAGTTGTCAAGCTCTGTCAAGTTGGTTGTTGATTGATTGTTTCTCGACAGCCATTTTCATGTTTTGACATATATTTTCAAGTAGATTTAAGTGAAATCATTCAATGTTGTCTTGGTAAGCAACTCCAGTGTATATTTAGCATTGTGTTTTAGGTTATCCTGCTGAAAGGTGAATTCCAACAGACAACCAGGTTTTCCTCAAGGAATTTTAGCTCTATTCTGTTTATTGTAGCCCAAAAAACTCCCTAGAATACCCATAACATGATGCAGCCACCACCAATCTTGACAATATGAAGAGATTTGCCTCAAACGTAACGCTTTTATTAATTTTTTTCGCCACATTTTTTGCAGTACTACTTCAGTGCCTTGATGCAAACAGGATGCATTCTGTACAGGCTACTTTCTTTCTCTCTGTCAATTAGGTTAGTATTGTAGAGTAACTACAATGTTGATCCATCCTCAGTTACCTCCTATCACAGGTCTTTAAACTCTTTAAAATCATTGTTGGCCTCACAGTGAACTCCCTTAGCTGTTTCTTTAGTAGGACGGGCGCCTGTATCTTTGTAGTTACTGGGTGTATTGATACACCATCCAAATTGTAAAAGTAATAATAATAATGGCTATTAATAATAATAATAATACCCATCTACCAATAGGTGCCCCTTTTTACAATCCATATGAAAACCTCTCCTCCTGTCTTTTGTGGTTGAATCTGTGCTTGAAATTCACTGCTCCACTTAGGAACCGTACACTTATCTGCATGTGTGGGGTACAGAGATGGAGTAGTCGTTTAAAAATCACTTTAAACACTATTGCACCCACACAGAGTCCATATGCAACTTATTATGTGACTTGTTAAATCCTCTTGGAACTCCCTCTCCCGGATCCGGGAGAATTGTCATCAACGGACACTAATTAGCATAATGCAACAGACAAAAAATATTACTAGAAAATATTCATATTCATGAAATCACAAGTGAAATATATTGAAACACAGCTTAGCCTTTTGTTAATCACCCTGTCATCTCAGATTTTGAAATTATGCTTTACAGCCAAAGCAAGACAAGCATTTGTAAGTTTATCGATAGCCTGGCATAGCATTATGCCTAGCTAGCAGCAGGCAACCTGGTCACAAATCAGAAAAGCAATCAAATTAAATCGTTTACCTTTGATGAGCTTCAGATGTTTTCACTCACGAGACTCATGAGTGTTCATTTTGTCCCATAAAGATTATTTTTATAGCTGAAACACCTCTGTTTGTACTTCATGTTTGGTTGAGAAATCCACCGGAAACTGAGGTCACGACAACGCCGAAAAATATTCCAAATTATATCCATAATATCGACAGAAACATGGCAAAAAAATCAACCCTCAAGGTGTTTTTCAAATATCTATTCGATAATATATCAACCGGGATAGGTGGCTTCTTAGTAGGAAAGAGAGAAACAATGGCCGCATTTGTCTTTTACGCACAAAACACTCAGAGCCTCCAGCTGACCACTGACGCAATGTTGTCGTTCAGGCTCATTTTTTCAAAATAAATGTGACACATTAGGGAAGCCATAGAAAAAGGAATCTAGTTGATCTCTCATTTACTGCTCAATAGGGACGCATAGGAACGCAGAGCTTTCTAAATAAGAGTCCCTTCCTGATTGGATTTTTCTCGGGCTTTCCCCTGCAATATCAGTTCTGTTATACTCACAGACAATATTTGTACAGTTTTGGAAACTTTAGTGTCTTCTATCTTGTCCTGACAAAATAGCCCGTTTACTTTGGGAACGTTATTTTTCCAAAAATGAAAATAGTGCCCCCTAGTTTCAAGAGGTCAAGCAAATGTTTACTCCTGAACTTTTTTCGGCTTGCCATAATGAAATGATTGAACACTTATTGCCATTTTTTAAATGGATTTTTTTAAATGAATTTGTAAACATAATTACACTTTGACATTATTGGGCATTTTGTATAGATTAGTAGCACAATCTTAATTGAATCCATTTTAAATTCAGGCTGTAACACAGACAAATGTGAGATAGGTCCAGCGGTGTGAATACTTTCTGAAGGCACTGTATTTGCAGAGTAAGTCGGCTGCTATGGGGGTTGGGCTGTTGCTGTTACTATGGAGAAACCTGCTGCCCTTTAGCTGCTGACCTCTAGCTGCTGACCTCTAGCTGCCTCCTCTGGATGGGAACATATCAGCTGGTCAGCTCCTCTCGCCCCTTATTTCTTTACTTTCTTTCTTTTCCCGTATCCCTCTGTCTTTCTCATCTCTTTTTCTCTCCTCTATATCTCTGTTAGTTTGCTTTCTTGCTCCCCCCCCCCCCCCCCCTGTTTTAATTGGCAGCGTATGCCAGAGTCACTCTGAGTGATCCTCTCCTCCTACTCTTTCCATTCTCCTCTTTTCCTCTCTGTCTGCTGGCTGTCAGTTGTGCTTGACTGATGCTGTTTTGTCAGTCTGGCCCTCCCCCTACACATATTACAATGGTCCATTCCCTCCCCCATCATCTCTCCATCTCTGTCTTCCTCTCTCCCACTTGCCCATCCTTCCCTTTATCTGCTTATTGTAGGAAGTGCTGTGTTCTAGCTTTCTTTAATGGCACAAAGATGGCAAGATGTCTCTGGATTGGATCTCTGCTTCATTGTATGCATTTAGTTGATTTTATATCTAGGCTGTATGTCATTTTGTGCGGTTTTCCCGTTGATGATATTACCAGGGGATGTTGATATACTGTATGATGTTGAATCAAAGCAAGGTCATGTTCATTAGGCACTAAACCTTCGGGTACCATCAGAACATGTCTACGGTGTGCCCTAATGAACACAACCTTGGTCTGGAGTGAGTTCCTCTCAAATTACTCTCCAGAGCACAAAGGTTCCAGGGCCTGTGTCCATAAAGTGTCTCAGACTAAGAGTGCTGATCTAGGATTAGGTCCTCACTGTCCACGTAATCGTATTCGCTATCATCTAAAAGGACAAATGGATCCTAGAACTGTACTCCTACTCCAAGACGCTTTTTGAATGCGGGGCCAGGAGTGATCCACACCCAAATTGACTTTAGACTTGTTGCCGTTGTCAATGGGTCTCTTTCATAGCCAGTGTGGAGATGATATTCTCCTTTTTGCACGCCGTATGGGGTTGTAGCCTACTAGCCATATACAGTAGTCTTACCGTTATGAACTGATGACGTTCTCAGCCTACGTTTAATGATCTCTTTGGCCCCTCCCTCAGTGTGCAAATGACCTCTTTCATTGACTGACTGAGCATGATGGAGGAGGCCTGTTTGCCCAGAGGGGATTCGGGAGAGAGGGTGAGAAGAGTGTTGAAAGAAAAGAAAATGAGCACTGCCTTGTGCCCTGAAATAGCCGCTATTCATTCGTCCACGCTCACCCGCCTGCTTTGTCGCATAGGCGATCAAAGCACTTGAGAGCAGTAATACCAACTGTTTTTGGCCTACTCATATAACCCCCACCCTACCATTTGGGAGAGTCCAGCCACACCCTTATCTATGTTCCTCTCCAGAACTGAACCCAAGGCCAGGAACAGTGTTGGGGGGGGGGGGGTACGAGGTGTGTCGACAGCTGTTGAAGCAGACTGTCTAAATTTAGTCAGTGTTAAATGTTACCCTGCACACATAAGTCTAGTCTGTAAGGGAAAAACAAGCCACTGTCTTCTATAGCAGCCTTAGTTTGAGATGCTCACACGCGCGCGCACACTTCCCAGGGGACAATTTAGCGGTGCTGAGAATATGGGACCCACTCTATAATGAGCCATTACCTCACACACTGGAGTGCTATTCTTAACCCAGCAATTCTCCCTAAATGTTTTTTGTTCTTGGTGTTAATGTTTGTTCCACCCCCTCAGGAGACTACAGCTGAGCCCTACCAAACTCACAGGAATGATCCCCCCCTTCTCTTTTTCCTCTACCTCTCCAGAATGGAATAGTGGGGTTAAAGGGGAATTCAGCATTTTACAACTTAATGTAAGACTGTTACTCATCCTGTATGGCTTAGTTGGTAGAGCATGACACTTTCAACGCCAGGATTAATGGTTTGATTCCCGGGGGCCACCCGTAAGTAACGTGTACACGCATGACTAAGTATTTTTGGATAAAAGCGCCTTCTACTTGCCATTTATTATTAACGTCCCCTGTAGCTGATTTTCCTAAAAGGTTACCATTGTTGTAATAAGAGTGTTTTTCTCCTTTTTGAGAATTCATTCATTGTGATACGATGTGATGTTGATGTATTTTTGGACTTGAAAAGGCTCTCATCTACATTGGGGTCACGATGGAGTTTGTAGTTTGAGAGACAGAGAAAATGAGTTGCAGAGTGGGAAATAGGATTATGGGTTGGTCTGTGTGTTGTCTGGCTGTCATGTTTTTCTATGGAGGATGCTGTTGAGACGATGTGTCACTGCTGCCACTGTTTTATTAGCCCCTCTGTCATTCATGCATCAGACACACACACACACACACACACACACACACACACACACACACACACACACACACACACACACACACACACAAGGGAGTTGGTTGTGGGTGTGTGAGCATTGTCTGGGTGGGTGGGGTACAACGCCAAAATTAGACTACATCCACGCCCATTTAGAAGTTTGGTTTATGGAAATGTCTATTCAGCCATTAGTCATGATGTGTTTTCATACAGCTTACGGGATAGTCACAAACTCTACAGCTTCCACTTTCTGAATCATAAAAGGGTCATCAATCCTCTGTGTTGGAGATAGTGAAGCTAGTGTAGAAAGGTGAGCTGTGTGTGTGTGCGTGCACACTTGCATTCACGCTTACATGGTCTTGTTCGGTGGGCACAAAGTCCGAGAGCGCTCCAAAACTAAGTGATGTTCTATCTGATTCTGAACTTGTTCAGTAAGAAACAAGAAACACTCTGTTTTCCTTGGCAAAACGTTCTGCTCCTGTATGCTCTAATGAACAGGACCCGGGACGAGGCTGAGAACAAACCAAATAAACAACAGTGTTCTGTTCCTACTCGGATGCAAAGTGAATTAACGAAGAGACTGCAGGGTTCCACGTAATCTTATCTATGATGTAATGGGCAATTCCACAGTAACAAAATGATGACACAAAGCACACAAAACGTCATCATGTTACCAAACTTTGCATCTGTACTGTTCTTCAAGTAAATGTGTTTTTGTCAAATTCTCTGGAAATTGGAACTCTGGAACTCTGTGGCCTCTTCATTAATTCACTTTCAGTACATACACCACCATTCAAAAGTTTGGGGTCACTTAGAAATGTTCTTGTTTTTGAAAGAAAAGACCAATTTTATGATTTTTCAACGCAGATACCGATTATTGGAGGACCAAAAAAGCCGATACCGATTTAATCGGCCTATTTAAAAATATATATAAAAAATTTTTTTGTAATAATGACAATTACAACAATACTGAATTAACTCTTATTTTAACTTAATATAATACATCAATAAAATCCATTTAGCCTCAAGTAAATAATGAAATATGTTCAATTTGCTTTAAATAATGCAAAAACAAAGTGTTGGAGAAGAAAGTAAAAGTGCAATATGTAAGAAAGCTAACGTTTCAGTTCCTTGCTCAGAACATGAAAACATATGAAAGCTGGTGGTTCCTTGTAACATGAGTCTTCCATATTCCCAGGTAAGAAGTTTTAGGTTGTAGTTTATTATAGGAATTATAGGACTATTTCTCTCTCTACCATTTTGTATTTCATTAACCTTTGACTATTGGATGTTCTTATAGGCACTTTAGTATTGCCAGTGTAACAGTATAGCTTCTGTCCCTCTCCTCGCTCCTCCCTGGGCTTGAACCAGCAACACAACAACAGCCACCCTCGAAGCAGCGTTACCATGCAGAGCAGGGGGAACAACTACTAGAAGGCTCAGAGCAAGTGACGTTTCAAATGCTGTTAGCGCATGCTAACTAGCTAGCCATTTCACTTCGGTTACACGAGCCTCATCTCGAGAGTTGATAGGCTTGAAGTCATAAACAGCGCAATGCTTGACGCACAACTTAGAGCTGCTGGCAAAACGCACGAAAGTGCTGTTTGAATGAATGTTTACGCGCCTGCTTCTGCCTACCACCGCTCAGTCAGATACTTAGATACTTGTATGCTCAGTCTGATTATATGCAACGCAGGACACGCTAGATAATATCTAGTAATATCATCAACCATGTGTAGTTAAATAGTGATTATGATTGATTGTTTTTATAAGATACGTTTAATGCTAGCTAGCAACTTACCTTGGCTTATTGCATTTGCGTAACAGGCAGTCTCCTTGTGGAGTGCAACGAGAGAGAGGCAGGTCGTTATTGCGTTGGACTAGTTAACTGTAAGGTTGCAAGATTTGCAATTGTTAGCACAGCTGAAAACTGTTGTGCTGATTAAAGAACCAATAAAACTGTCCTTCTTTAGACTAGTTGAGTATCTGGAGCATCAGCATTTGTGGGTTCAATTACAGGCTCAAAATGCCCAGAAACAAAGACCTTCCTTCTGATACTCATCAGTCTATTCTTTTTCAGAGAAATTAAGGCTATTCCATGCAAGAAATTGCCAAGAAACTGAAAGCGAATCCCCGGTGCACATTTGAGCAAGAGGACAAGTTTAGAGGACTAGTTTAAGAAACCGATGCCTCACAAGTCCTCAACAGGCAGCTTTATTAAATAGTACTCGCAAAACCCCCAGTCTTACCTTAAACAGTGAAGAGATGACTCCGGGATTCTGGCCTTGTAGGCAGAGTTGCAAAGAAAAAGCCATATCTGACTGGCCAGTAAAAGATTAAGATGGGCAAAAGAACACAGACACTGGACAGAGGAACTCTGCCTAGAAGGCCAGCATCCCGGAGTCACCTCTTCACTGTTGACGTTGAGACTGGTGTTTTGCGGGTACCATTTAATGAAGTTGCCAGTTTCATTCTATTAGTATGGAGTTGTCTGAATGCCTTCTCCTGTTCTCCCCCCCCCCCACTCTTGTCCTCATTCTCTCTCGCTCCCTCCCCATTTCTCTCTCCGTCATGCTCCTTCCCTCTCTCTGCCTAACTCTCCTTCTATTCTCTCCCTTTTTCTCTTTCCTCCCCTCCTCTCTCTGCCTTCCATTCCCTCCCTCTCCCTTCTTTCTGCTCTATCAATCCTCATCTCCTTGTTTTTCTCCATTCTTTTGGAAACGCTTCTTATCTCTCTCCTCCCCCCCCCCCTCTCAAATATACTTATATAGCGTCAATTGGTTTGCATGTGAAGCATGAGTGGCTAGCTGATTTCTATTCAGATTACATGGAAGTCAACCAAACACCTAGGTTAAACACTGTTCTACTAGGCTACATGCTACATAACATCAGCCTGCATTTATCTCTGTCATTTAGATTTATGTAGTGTTTAAAATTCACATTTATATGACTTGTGGGGGTGTGTGTGTGGTTATATACAGATGCATTGGCTACAGGTTAGGGTTCTACACCTCCTGACTTGACTGTCAGTGAGCATCCCATGTATGACCTTTGATGACGCTGCCTGTTGACCCTCCATAGGCCAACATCGCATCCTTTTCCTTCTCTATATGAAACACTCTTCGCCCTTGCCCAGCTTGAGCACTCAACAGTACATTGACAGTTTGTGTTCTGTTCTCTATTCCCAGCCTCATGGTTAAGAACTGGAAGCCAGCCATTACCTTCTTTAATTTAGAGAAGTGCTTTTCCAGAACAGTCCCCTCAATCTTTCTCCCCCTTTCTCTTCCTTCCTCTCCCTCTATATCCCCCTCCTCGGAGGCACAGGCCAACCCAAACTGGTGGCCTTCTGTGGGGCAGACGTGTGTGTGTGTGTGTGTTTCCTATGTACCCCTCCCTCTCTGGCAGAGGCTTAACACCACAACATCCCCAGTGGGGTGACCTCTGAACCCTGAGGTGGCCCCTTTTCTCTGACCCCGGTGATGGGAGACAGATGAGTGAGTGTCATGCTCAGGCTTCTCATAGACACAGAAGCCTGGAGAGAGTGATGGAGGGAGAAAGAGACACAGGGAGAGAGTGATGGTGAGCGAGATGGGGAGAGCGAGATGGGGAGAGCGAGATGGGGAGAGCGAGATGGGGAGAGCGAGATGGGGAGAGCGAGATGGGGAGAGCGAGATGGGGAGAGGGAGTGAAGAAGAGGGATTGATGTTTGTTTTTGTGATGACTCACATAGAACTCACACACCCACACGCTGTCTGTTTCAGGTAGTGCTGATGCCCCTGGTTGTAAATCAATCATGCCTTTCGTAGCAGGTGTTTAAGTGAATTATCAGTTTTAAGTGAATTATCACCTGGGACGCTGATTTAAACGGTGCGGCCAACTCTCACGTGTTGGACGTGAGATGCATTTGACCCTCTTCACACACCACACCTTTTTATTTCTCACTTATTGAAAAAAGTACTGTGTTTATTTTCTAATTAATCCAATTCGGTGTGTTTAACTGATGAGTCCCATTAAATGAAAATGGGATCATATTCATCTGCAATTCTATATCATGAGCATTCAAGGAGCGGGACACTAATCCGGATGCTTATAAGAAATCCCGCTATGCCCTCAGATGAACCATCAAACAAGCAAAGCGTCAATACAGGATTAAGATTGAATCCTACTACACCGGCTCTGACGCTTTTCGGATGTGGCAGGGCTTGAAAACTATTACAGACTACAAAGGGAAACCCAGATGTGAGCTGCCCAGGGACGCAAGCCTACCAGACGAGCTAAATGCCTTTTATGCAAGCAACACTGAAGCATGTACGTGAGCACCAGCTGTTCTGGACGACTAAGTGATAACGCTCTCGGTAGCCGATGTGAGCCAGACCTTTTAAACACGTCAACATTCACAAAGCCGTGGGGCCAGACGGATTACCAGGACGTGTACTCAAAGCATGCCCGGACCAACTGGCAAGTGTCTTCACTGATATTTTCAACCTCTCCCTGACTGAGTCTGTAATACCTACATGTTTCAAGCAGACCACCATAGTCCCTGTGCCCAAGGAAGCGACGGTAATCTGCCTAATGATTACCGCCCCGTAGCACTCATATCGGTAGCCATGCTTTGAAAGGCTGGTCATGGCTCACATCAACATCATCCTGGATACCCTAGACCCACTCCAATTCGCATACCGCTATAACAGATCCACCGATGACGCAATCTCAATCGCACTCCACACTGCCCTTTCCCACCAGGACAAAAGGAACAACTATGTGGGAATGCTGTTAATTGACTACAGCTCAGCGTTCAACACCATAGTGCCCACGAAGCTCATCATTAAGATAAGTACTCTGGGACTAAACGCCTCCCTCTGCAACTGGATCCTGAACTTCCTGACGGGCCATCCCCAGGTGGTAAGGGTAGGCAATAACACATCTGCTACACTGATCCTCAACACAGAGGCCCCTCGGGTGTGTACTTAGTCCCCTCCTGTACTCCCGGTTCACCCACAACTGCGTAGCCAAACAAGACTCCAACACCAAGTTTGCTGATGACACAACAGGGTTATGCCTGATTACCGACAATGATGAGACAGCCTATAGGAGGAGGTCAGGACAACCACCTCTCCCTCAATGTAAGAAAGAAAGGAGCTGATCGTGGACTATAGGAAAAGCCGGGCCGAACAGGCCCCCATTAACATTGATGGGGCTGTAATGGAGCGGGTCGAGAGTTTCAAGTTCCTCGGTGTCCACATCACCAACGATCTATCATGGTCCAAACACATCAAGACAGTCATGAAGAGGGCACGACAAAACCTTTTCCCCCTCAGGAGACTGAAAAGATTTGGCATGGGTCCCCAGATCCTCAAAGTTCTACAGCTGCACCATCGAGAGCATCCTGACCGGTTGCATCAATGCCTGGTGTGGCAACTGCGAGGCATCTGACTGCGAGGCGCTACAGAGGGTAGTGCGAATGGCCCAGTGCATCACTGGGGCCAAGCTTCCTGCCATCCAGGACCTATATACTAGGCAGTGTCAGAGGAAAGCCCATACAATTGTCAAGTCTAGGACCAAAAGGCTCCTTAACAGCTTCTATCCCCAAGCCTTAAGAATGCTGAACAATTAATCAAATGCCACCAGACTTCCAACATTAAATATTAAATATTTTCTTAACCAACAGTGCATTTCACGGTAAGTTCTACACTTGTTGTATTTGGCGCATGTGCTGCCACGGCTTTGTAACCGTGGCAGCTTCACCTGGGAGATCCATCATCTTCCTGCCACTGCACTGTGTACCCCGACAGATTGAAGGTTGTAATTGGTTTAGTAAGGGTCCGGGGCCAAGGCAATTGGATGCACATTTTATAAAGAAATGCCCCTCTATGCTCTGTCTGGTGTGCAGCCACAGCAGACAAGACGGGCATTTTATGAATTAAATTTCCAAAAGAGCAGCACGGCAACGTGTAGCACTGTTTTGTTCAAAATGAATTTGTTGTCACTACTGTCCCTGTCGCAGAACGCTTCCTTATTACAGCATGTGATTATACAGCCTAGTTAGTTATTTAAATGATTTTAATCCACCACTTGCATCAGCTACTGTTACAATGCTCGTGGTGTAGAAAGGTCAGACGCATATGATCCAATTTCAAAATGATTTTCAGGCACAGTTGATAAGTTAATTTATTTGGCCTTTCACAATAGCTGATGTCATAACATTTCCCATCCCCTACAATGGGCTAAAATATAGACTAATGAGTGTGCTTATCTTAGCAAGAACACTACTGTTATTCCACCTACTTGTTATTATTTTCACTTACCAATTTTTTCTGGTGTAGTTTAGGCTATTTGAAATCGATTATGCCTGCTTGAGTCTTTTGCCCTCAGAACAGCCTCAATTCGTTGGGGCATATGGACTCTACAAGTTGTCGAAAGTATTCCATGGGGATGCTGGCTCATGTTGACTCCAGTGCTTCCCACTGTTGTCAAATTGGGTGGGTGGACCATTCTTAAAACCCAGCAGCATTGCAGTTCTTGCCACAAACCTCCTCCCCTTCATCTACACTGATTTTGAAGGGACGTCAGTAAGGGATCATAGCATTCACCTGGTCAGTCTGTCATGGAAAGAGGTGTTCATAATGTTTTGTACACTCGGCTAGATCATAGCTTTCACCTGGATTCAACTGCCAGTTTATTAGGTACACTCATCTAGTACCGGGTCGGACCCGCTTTGCCTCCATAAACAGCCTGAATTCTTGCTGCAGATTGGACGGCGATACACCTAGTTAAATAAAGGCTAATACTGCTTAAGCCAAATCCTGACTGCCATTTAGCATGACACAACAGGAACCGGGATTCGTCGACCCAGGCAATGTTTTTCCACTCCTCTAATTATCCAGTGTTGGTGATTGTGTGTCCACTGGAGCCGCTTCTCCTTGTTTTTAGCTGATAGCAGTGGAACTAGGTGTGGTCGTCCGTGACATTGATCGAAGAGCTTTGCGTTATGCATAAATGCAAAGTATCCTGCTTATGTAGAGTCAGATGGTGGCAACGTTTTGCCAGTCATCCTCACCCACTGAAGATTTATTTTCATGAGATTCTTCTTGAATGTGGGGTAATTTGTAGAAATCAAATGTCACATGGACATATTCAAACCCCAAGTATTTGGGAAGCTTAGATCAGGGGCGGCGAACCCTCTTAGAGAGCTACCTCTTATGCAGTATTTTCTATGGTCCTATTGGTTAGACACTGCCACCAACTTTTAGTATTAGCATTTTCTAACCAAAAACCAATGTAATTTAATGACCCCCAATTAGCATACTCTAAATGTCATTCCCATATAATCTCAAAGTAATTGAAGCCAAGTCGTGGAGAATCCTGACCTGTGATAAAAATCCAAATCCACCCAGGTCATGGGCCTTAGCCATGTAAAAAATATGTAGAATTGCAGGAAATGAGCTTTAAAACAGAATTTTTGGGAACCACCAGACCACCAGTTAGGAGTGGAGCCAATGACAACAGCTTGGAGTGAGAATTCCTATCTTCAATAGTTGGCAGCACTGTTTAAAGCTTATGGTCAACAACCCAAAAAGTGTGTGTGTGTGTGTGTGTGTCTATAATTTTATTACAGCAAGGGGAGTGCTGTCAGACTATAGACGGTGGCTGATCGCTCATCTCTGTACTTGCTTCCCAAATGGCACCCTATTCCCTATATAGTGTCCTACTTTTGACCGGGGTCCATAGGGTGTCATTTCAGACACAGCAGTCTATATAATAGCACCACCAGTGTATTTGCAAACAGAAAGGAGGCTTATTTCATTCTGTTCTTTTCCTGTCCTCCTGGGTTAGCCATGATGTCATGCTGTAAAGAAGCCCTGTCCCCTGCGCTGTAACCATGGCGATGCTGGGTTTTGATTGACTGCTGGGCTTGGGCGTTGTTATGGAACAGCCCGTGGGGGAAATTAGGCCATTTCCTGTTCTGGCCACCCTGACCCCCCCCACTTGCCACGCACACAGCTACTACATACACACACACACGGGTGTGTGCCCTGTTCACTGTACATTGTGTATCTCACATATATGGTGGCCATGCCAACTAAATGGTTGACTGGGATGGCCAAGGGGTTTTAGGTAGGCCATGGTTGGGCAGCTGAAGAGACACCGTGTGGAAAGACTGTGTGCGTGTAACTGTCCATTCCTGTAAATTTACACACACACACACAACAGTGGTTCTGTGTAAGCTATCTATCTTGAATGTGTCCGCCCATGATCCGAAACAGACTCCTTTCCGGCTGCTGTGTGTATTTTGCACGCATGAACTTTTGTGTGTTGTGAGTGAGGGTATACGTGTCTGTCTGTGTGTTTATGGCCTGTGCCAGTGCCCACCAGGCCCAAATCACAGGCTGTTTAACCACAGGATGCTAACTGCAACTCAGCACAGTAGGCCTTTTCTCCCTCCCTGTTCTCTCTTCTTTCCCTCACTCTGATCCCTCCCTGCTCTTCTCTCTCTCTCTGCTCTCTCTCTGCTTTTCTTTCTCCCTTCCTCTCTCACTCTTCTGCTTCTTCCTCTCACTCTTTCTTTGAGCTGTTAACACAGAAGAAAATAAAGATTTGGAGGTAGAGAATGCAGCGAAGTATGTAAGCTCTCTTTTCTTTCTGCTCTCTCTCAGGGGAATAAGAGGAGAGGGGATTTTCAAAGCAAGCGCTTCCTGCCTTTCCTCTCCACTGTTCCCTCCACACTTAAACACATTGCTCCTCTCTTTGAGACATTGCTATTACATTATACTACCTTCCACACACACACACACACACACACACACACACTCCAACATAATGCTGCAGAAAATTATACTGTACAGATACAATCTCAATTAAGCTCAATGCTGATCTTGGATCAGATTGCGGGTCACACACAGCTTTATTCTCGTGAAATTTCAGGAAATTTTGAGTAAAAATGTTTGACCATTAACAATCCTGGGGGCCCTCGAAGTGTGGTGTCAGGAAAATAACCTCACACTCAACGTCAACAAAACTAAGGAGATGATTGTGGACTTCAGGAAACAGCAGATGGAACACCCCCCTATCCACATCGATGGAACAGTAGTGGAGAGGGTAGCAAGTTTTAAGTTCCTCGGCACACATCACAGACAAACTGAATTGGTCCACCCACACAGACAGCATCGTGAAGAAGGCGCAGCAGCGCCTCTTCAACCTCAGGAGGCTGAAGAAATTCGGCTTGTCACCAAAAGCACTCACAAACTTCTACAGATGCACAATCGAGAGCATCCTGGCGGGCTGTATCACCGCCTGGTACGGCAACTGCTCCGCCCACAACCGTAAGGCTCTCCAGAGGGTAGTAAGGTCTGCACAACGCATCACCGGGGGCAAACTACCTGCCCTCCAGGACACCTACACCACCCGATGTTACAGGAAGGCCATTAAGATCATCAAGGACAACAACCACCCGAGCCACTGCCTGTTCACCCCGCTATCATCCAGAAGGCAAGGTCAGTACAGGTGCATCAAAGCTGGGACCGAGAGACTGAAAAACAGCTTCTATCTCAAGGCCATCAGACTGTTAAACAGCCACCAGTAACATTGAGTGGCTGCTGCCAACACACTGACTCAACTCCAGCCACTTTAATAATGGGAATTGATGTAAAAATATATCACTAGCCACTTTAAACAATGCTACCTAATATAATGTTTACATACCCTACATTATTCATCTCATATGTATACGTATATACTGTACTCTATATCATCTACTGCATCCTTATGTAATACATGTATCACTAGCCACTTTAACTATGCCACTTTGTTTACATACTCATCTCATATGTATATACTGTACTCGATACCATCTACTGTATCTTGCCTATGCCGCTCTGTACCATCACTCATTCATATATCTTTATGTACATATTCTTTATCCCCTTACACTTGTGTGTATAAGACAGTAGTTTTGGAATTGTTAGTTAGATTACTTGTTGGTTATTACTGCATTGTCGGAACTAGAAGCACAAGCATTTCGCTACACTCGCATTAACATCTGCTAACCATGTGTATGTGACAAATAAAATTTGATTTGATTTTGATTAGATTTTTCCCTAACTCCTAAACCTTAACCCCAAAACCATAAACCTAACCCTTAAATTTAAAATAACATTTTGAAAAAAAGTTTTTCTACACTGTCAAGATATTCGGGTGAATTATTAGGGCATTGGGGTCCTGTTAAGCTAGGAAAACAAGTGCACACACAGTATCAAAAGCAGCGCTCAATTTGGGGTTCCCCCCCCCCCCCCCATGTACCTGTGGAGGGTCCTGTTGTCTGGTACAGTTAAGGGGAAGCACTATACCCCCTGGAAAACCAATAAGATTACCTTAGGCCTGAGCTTCTAAATAGTCTGTTCCATCTGAATGGGCTGCAATCAGACCTGGCTTCAAATACTTGATTGAGCTCAATGGAACCCATAGAATATACCCCAAACTGCAAACCTGCCTACCTGGCACTCTAGGCAGTTGTAGGGGTTAATGTACTGTAGGAACACAGGGAAATATTGTGGGGATAACACTGTGCCTTTGTGTCTTTAGGCTACTTTGTCACACACTGCTGCCATGCCCGTGATACCATGTTGCCGTGTGTGTGCTTGTTTCTGTCTCACTTCTCACTGTGTGTGTGTGTGAAAAGAGAGAACGGGGGGGCGTAGTCATTGAAATATGTGTTTACAGTTTAGTGGTAGAGGGTGTGCATCCGTGCGTGTGTACATTTGTAGTCGGAAGTTTGCATACCCTAATGCATCATTAAAAGTAGTTTTTCAACCACTCCACACATTTCTTGTAAACAAACTATAGTTTTGGCAAGTCGGTTAGGACATCTACTGTGTGCATGACACAAGTCATTTTTCCAACAATTGTTTACAGACAGATTATTTCACTTATGATTCACTGTATCACAATTCCAGTGGGTCAGAAGTTTACATACACAGTAAGCTGACTGTGTAATTAAACAGCCTGGAAAATTCCAGAAAATGATGTCATGGCTTTAGAAGCTTCTGATAGGCTAATTGACATCATTTGAGTCAATTTGAGGTGTACCTGTGAATGTATTTCAAGGCCTACCTTCAAACGCAGTGCCTCTTTGCTTGACATCATGGGAAAATCAAAAGAAATCAACTAAGGCCTCAGAAGAATGTAGACCTCCACAAGTCTGGTTCATCCTTGGGAGTAATTTCCAAACGCCTGAAGGTACCACGTTCATCTGTACAAACAATAGTACGCAAGTATAAACACCATGGGACCACGCAGCCATCATACTGCTCAGGAAGGAGATGCATTCTGTCTCCTAGAGATGAACGTACTTTGGTGCGAAAAGTGCAAATCAATCCCAGAACAACAGCAAAGTACCTTGTGAAGATGCTGGAGGAAACGGGTACAAGATAATTTATATCCACATTAAAACGAGTTCTATATTGACATAACCTGAAAGGCCGCTCAGTAAGGAAGAAGTCACTGCTCCAAAACTGCCATAAAAAAGCCAGACTACAGCTTGCAACTGCACATGGGGGCAAAGATTTGTACTTTTTTGAGAAATGTCCTCTGATCTGATGAAACAAATATAGCTCACCAAAAAAACTAAATTCACCCAACTTATTATGGGAAGCTTGTGGAAGGCTACCCAAAATGTTTGAACCAAGTTAAACAATTTTAAAGGCAATTCTACCAAATACTAATTGAGTATATGTACATTTCTGACCCACTGGGAATGTGATGAAAGAAATAAAAGCTAAAAGAAATCATTCTCTCTACAATTATTCTGACATTTCACATTCTTAAAATAGGGGTGATCCTAAAACATGGAATTTTTACTAGGATTAAAGGTGAAAAACTGAGTTTAAATGTATTTGGCTCAGGTGGATGTAAACTTCCAACTTCAACTGTATGTGACCATGTGTGAGGGAGTGTTTTCTTGTGTCCCACTGTGTGTGGCTGTGCCTCCCCATGTCCTCATGGAGCCTATCAGTAGATAAAGATAAGATAGCGTTCCTCTGACTGGATCCCGTGCTGTGTTTTCATTCCTAAGGTTGTGTGACACTAATACTCCATTAAACTGTTTCCCTCTCCAACCAGGAAGTGATGCAATAGGTACAGGATGTGAAGGGGTCAGATATTACACCAATATGATTCTGTCTGCCTGATGTTGGAGGGGATCAGAAAGGAGTGTGGTCAGAGATTGGTTTAGTCACACAGATGTGGGTTAGGGGAAGGGGCTTCGGTGACATGTGTGTGTCACCTCTAGGGGCTTTAAAGGCTTGTAGTGTCACTGGCTCAAGCTCTACCGGTGTGGCATTTAGTCATGACAATGCACATGATTTACACACAGTGTCATGACCCAGCAGTGTAAAAGGTGAGAAATGAATAATCAAATCACCTATTTTCTAATCTGTCCACAAGAGGGCGCTCTGTCATTGTCATTAGATGGCACAACGAGGCTTTGTGATACAGAATACCACAGCAACGTCCCAAGTGGCACCCCATTCCCTTCATCGTGCATTACAGAGCCCTAGTGCACAATAAGGGAATAGGGTGAAATTTGGGACACAGTTATTGACTGGATGTGGCTGACAGTCGACTTCGACTCTTATCGCCAATGTCTGAACATAGATATGATGGCATCCAGCATGTGTTATACTGTATCTCTGGCAGACAACAGGGAATAGCCTCCTGCCGTTGCGCAGCCGTATCTATCCACATTAT
This sequence comes from Oncorhynchus kisutch, assembly GCF_002021735.2. Taxonomy (NCBI): domain Eukaryota; kingdom Metazoa; phylum Chordata; class Actinopteri; order Salmoniformes; family Salmonidae; genus Oncorhynchus; species Oncorhynchus kisutch. The sequence goes on from NC_034189.2 coordinate 37,134,242, forward strand.
AGAGCTCTTTTTGGCGGTTGCCATGGTAACATGTAAGAAGGTTGAGCTGGTGAAGTTGTGGATTCATCGCGGCCACTGTGCGATGGAATTCTCTCTTAGTAAATGTGTCTGCGTATGCTTGTGCACGTGAATCGAAATGTTTTAATCCTTTCAATTGTAATGTGATTCCTGTATTCAAATGAGGTACTCTGTGTCTGCCTACAGATGGCGGATATGTCTGACGATGAGCTGGACCACGGGGCAGAGGAGGAGGACAGTGATAAGGAAGACCAGGACCTGGACAAAATGTTTGGAGCCTGGTTGGGAGAACTGGACAAACTCACACAGGTATTGCAGTAGGGGAGGATGGGCGTATCCTGGTAGCCGTGTCATGGATACCATATCTTGGCAATGGTATCCTAGCAAACCAAATCCAAGTAACCATATTCTAGTAACAATATCATAGTAATAGTATCCATGCAACCATGTCTTAGTAACTGTAACCTAGTAACCGTACCCTTGCAATCATATCCTGGTAACCGTATCTCGCCAACCATATTATCCTAGTTTCCCACCCATTCGCTGAGTCATGTTAGCTTTCTTCCACTTCCTTCAAGCCTGTTAAAGTCTGGTATTGTTATGCATTAAAGACTCCTGTACTTTATTTTATGTGTAGTAGCGGTCGACCGATTCTGATTTTTCAACGACGATACCGATTTTAAAACGGCAAAAGATGTTTACGGTTAGGTAAATTTGTGCAATGATTGTGCTTTTTTTTCGCGAATGCGCCTTTGTTAAATCATCACCCATTTGGCGAAGTAGGCTGTGATTCGATGACGAAATAACAGGCACCGCATTGATTATATGCAACTCAGGACAAGCTAGTGTCGCGTCTTTGGCTATGCCGGATTAAGTGATATGACATGCTATTCTATAAAATCATTTCTCCGTAATTAATATTACCTGATTGAGCTAATCATGTAAATGTAATTAACTAGAGAGACGGGCACCACAAAATAATATTTATAGAGCTGTAATATAAGACCTAGTAATATTTTACATCAATAGCAGTCAATATCAATCGTCATCTTAATTCAGTTTCATCTGAAAGTTGTAAATTCTTGGTTATCTGCACGAACCCTGGCTAACAATTTGAATCAGCAATGCAAAATTGGGTTCAATTATTTATTTACTAAATACCTAACTAATCACACAGAATTACACATAATTAAATCATAACTTGATTACAAATGACGTCATAAAGGAAACGTCCCTAGCGGGCGGAACAGATGACAGCTGGTTACACAAAGAAAAGGGCTGGGTTTGAGTGAAAGTGCGGGAAGACTGAGGGACACAGGAAGAAGCTGTGCTATCGTAAATACAGTATCTGATGCATTCTAAATTACCATTTGGAAAAGGAAAATGCAATAAATATTTACTCTGAGTCGGTAGGTTGGTGGTAGATGGAAGGCTGTGTTGCCAAACTGAGTCCTTTGAAGAATGTCTCTGGTTGTCAATTGGATACGTTGTAGTAACGTCGTTGGGTGATAGACGGGATACTCTGTCTGTTCCTTCCTAACCCTCGTTGCATCTGCTGTTGCTAACTCAACAGCTAGGAGGTATCACTTCTGTAGTGAATAAGAGTTCAAAGTTCATACCATTCACAACCAAAGCTCACGCTGATGTTTGCTTTGTTCTGTAGTTATTATCAGAACCATTCTGACATTGGACCGTCGTCCTACATCCTCGGAACAGGAGGTTATATTGTCGTCAAGGGCTTATATAGGAAGGGAGAGGAGGGCATGTTTGAAAAGTTTTATAGCCCATGTCCCTTCACAGGGGCGGGCCACTGATTGAGCAGAGCCCTATCTTATGAAAACCCAAATCTCAATTTTAGATGCTAAAATCACATTTCATCCCATCATGAATAATTTCATATTCAAACATTTTAAATTGAACAACCATTCCATGTGAATCCGATAACTCTGATGTGTAGACTTTCCACTGTAGAGTTTGTCATCTTATCATTGATGAAAATGTCTCAGATGACAACCGAAGTACCACTGCATATGTTCAATTGGTCGGATTACCAGAATATAGTTAATTTCCCCCCACCTTCTGATGTTCCCAGAATCTCTATGTTAACCAAGGGTTTTGCAAATGTAACATCAGTAGGGAAGAGAGGAAAAAGGGGGGGAGAGGTATTTGACTGTCATAAACCTACCCCCCCAGGCCAACGTCATGACACTATTTAAACTAGTAATATCATCAACCATGTGTAGTTAACTAGTGATTATGTTAAGATTGATAGTTGTTTTATAAAATACATTTAATGCTAGCTAGCACCTTACCTTGGCTCCTTTCTGCACTCGCATAACAGGTGGACAGCCTGTCACGCAGTTTCCTCGTGGATTGCAATGTAATCGGCCATAATCGGTGTCCAGAAATGCAGATTACCGATTGTTATGAAAACTTGAAATCGGCCCTAATTAATCGGCCATGCCAATTAATCGGTCAACCTCTGTGGAGTTCATACATGCATAATCTATGAGAATGTCTTTCCTCAATTAGCCATGGAATCCCTAGTTTGAAAACGACTGTTTTCTGGAATCCGTGGGGTGCCATTTTCCCTACATTTACCCCCACGTGGGCCAGTCCCCTAGCAATTTGCGTTTCCGCCAATGAGCTTCAGCCCCTCTCCATTTGAGTGACAGCTAGCAAGACGCACACACAGTAGAGCGAGAGGTGCAATAATTTGTGAGGTAGTATGCAATATTCAGTGACTATTCAGAACGAGTGGCTAAAAAGTATCAGAGACCATCTTTAAGATGTTGGGGATTTTGATAGTGTGATTTGTCCTCTACAGAGTCTGGATGACGGGAAGCCACAGAAGTCGGTCCAGAAGGCCCCTCTCAGACAGGAAACCAACATGGCTAACTTTTCGTACCGCTTCTCCATGTACAACATCAACGGTAAGACACACACTCAGACCTATATGCCCTACCTACTTCCTGCAGAGCAATGGTGTCTGTGACATGCCTGTGTGACCCACACAACCATTGCTTTACTGCTGTGCAAAAGTACCTTTTCAACCGTCACACTTTCATGAAATCAATATTTTAGCTTCTATTTAGTGTGTGTGTGTGTGTACTAGCATGTGTGTATATAAAATAACATGGATTCACACTCCCCTTTTCCCCCTCCTTACAGAGGCTTTGAGCCAGACGACAGAGACCGTAGACCTGGATGCCCTGATGGCTGACCTGTGTTCCATAGAACAGGAGCTCAGCACCATCGGCAAGCCCAACACCGGCACCGCCCGCCAGGCTAAATGTCAACAGCGATGCCCGGGGGGTCGCAGCGCCAGTGTCAAGCAAACTGGCAGTGGTGGGGGGAGTAGCAGCGGGGGCAGCACCAGCAGTAGTACCCGGGCCTCACCGGCCTCCACCGTCCGAGGGGGCAGCTCCAACTCCCACGGGCGCCCGTCGGCATCGAACCTCTCGCTGGACGACATCACAGCCCAGTTGGAGCAGGCGTCACTCAGCATGGACGAGGCTGCACACCAGACTTCTTCCTCCTACTCCTCGACCACCCTCCGGCGCCCCTCGGCAGGTTCCTCGTCCTCGCAGCACCGGAGGACGGGCTCGGTGGGCACCGTTAGTGAACACGAGGCGGGGGGCCACTCCTCGAGGTCCAGCGTTAATTCTGCATCCGCGTCCAGCATGGACTCTCTGGATATCGACAAGGTGCTGTCTAGGACAGTAGGAGGGCCCGAGCAGGACGGGGGTTCACAAGGCCCCCAGCCGCCACAGGGCCCGGCCAGTACTGAGGTAAGGCACACACACTCATACACACACTCCAATCTTCACAATCCTCTTTTCCCAATTGTTTCCTGAAAACTATGAATAGCAATATCTCTTCGTGAAACATTATTACCACTGATAGTTTGTTCATTTCTATCCTCTGTTGTCTGTATGAGAGTCAACCTGCAAACAAGGCCCAGTTATCTCGGCCTATCAAAAGCCCTTTTTCATGTGCAGGCTTTTAGTTCGGGCAGGGTAATGATTGCCGTTTATGGGGCATTGTGGGACTTCCTTTATTCAGACTAAAAGGGTGGGCTGGCTATCTGAGTTATGACAGTGAAAGGCTGTTTGGTTAGGAGGGAAAATAAACTGCTGCAGTGGTTTGTTTGTTCAAACATGATGAATGATGATGAATGGTATGATGAGTGTGTGTGTGTGTGTGTGTGTGTACGCACGTCCTCTCGAAACCACCCTCTCTAGTTCCCTGCATGGTACACTTCCACTGCATGATGTTTTGACGTCCCAACTGCACCGTACAACTCATTGTATTACATTCGTTTGCTATCCGTGTAACACGCAATGTTGTGTGTGTGTGTGTATACTACCCATTGGAAAGTGTGGTATTTACAGTACAGTGAGTGAATGCATTGTAATCACTGAAGTCTGCATGTGTGATATGGATTTTAATGTATCTACTGTACCCGTTTTGCTGTAAACTCAACCTGCCATGACTTAAGTACGGGAACTTAGTTTAGGTTTACAAGATGGAAAGGAGAAAATATATATGCCACTTAGAGGCTTTTATCCAAAGCGACTAACAGAACAGTGCCTGCATACATACAGTATGTAGTACGTTGTCACTAATTGAACCCACACCCTGGCATTGCTAGCGCCAGACATGACCACATATAGAATCAGTATGCGATGGAGAGATTGAATAAGTGGAAGGTAAGGTGTTGAAAGGATAATGTGAACATTTTAAATGGAGAAAGAGAGCTTAACGCCTACTTGAATAAAGTGCACCTTCCCCGTCCCCTTGCATGTTTACTGTGTGTGTGTGTTTGCATCCTCTCTGCACCCATAATGCACCTCCCCGTTTCCCAGCATGCCTCACTACTGCGACGGGCCAATGGTAAGCCGGCCAGACGGCAGCTTGACTTCACCTCACGGGAGGGTGAAGTGGATCTGGACACTGTAAGTGTGTGTGTGTGTGCGCACGTGTGTGTTGGAGAAAAAGCGAGACCTGTATGTAGTGTACAGTAGGTGTGTGATTGTGTACAGGTGGGTATTAGCAATCAACTTCAGTAATCACAGCAGTATAATCTTTAGAAAATGTGCTTTTGATAAATCGTCTCTCTTCCCCATCCACAGCGATCTAATATGACTACCACCACAAACAATGCTCCACCTTTTGGACCTCTCTTGCTTCCACACTTTAACCCCCCCCCCCCCCCCCCCCCCCTTTCAAAAGCATTTTTAATGAGCCATTGAGAATCATTGCCCTGACTGTCTTATCTGTTTCTCTCCTCACTTCTGCGCCACCAAGCACTCTTATCTGGACAGAGAAACGTCCCTCATTCTGAAAAGCATTGCAGGAAAGCCTTCTCACCTGCTGACCAAGGTGACGCCTCATTCGCTTGCTTGTGATTGAACTACACTTCTTTAGCATCTCCCTAAGCTCCTCCCACAGTGCCAACACCCACCCACAATGCTCGATATGCCTGATTTGGCTCGTTTTACATCTCTCTCATCCTTCCGTAGCTTTCTTTTCTCGCCTTTCTCCTATATGCAGCCCCCTGCTTATATCCCTCCTTTGTCCATTTTATTTTTCTCGTGTTCCTCCCTGTGCTGATGTGTCCATTTTATTACCTGCACTCCTTTCCTCTAGTAGGGAGAAAGAAATGTAGGGTAGGTAACTGGCACTGTGGCTCAGTACAGTTTTGCGCTCTATCTAACTTCACTGTCATGAGTCTTGCAGACAGACCTGGGTCAATATACACTTATGTAAAATACTTTCAAATGTACTTGACTTGATTTGCCTGGGACAATAGAACCAACATAATCCCAAAAGTGCAAAACCAAGCACACCTACTGACCATACTTTTCCTGAGTTGAATTTGAAAGTGACATGCGCTTGACCCAAATCTGGAGTGTTGTTTTATAATAACCCCATACATATGGGCTGCGTTCAGTTGCACTAGGTCTGGAGCATGACTGCATGCCTGTGTGCGTCGATGCTGGTTGATATGTGCCTGAGCTTAGAGAAATGGAGCTAGATGTGTGTGTGTGTGTGTGTGTGTGTGTGTGTGTGTGTGTGTGTGTGTGTAACTCTGAACGCTCCCTTTTATATTATGAAGTCTTTGATGTGTGAGCCACTAATGCTATGGTATAAACCAGTGTTCCTCAACCTGCGGTCCACAGGCCGGGTCTGGTCCTTGGCATGTTGCTTACCGGTCCCTCAGGCGGTTATTTGTCAGACACTGATTCGGTCAACTTTCCAGTGCTCGGTTTAATGGAAGTGGTCGACCAGGGAAGAAGGGTCATTTTACGTACGTAAACAGTAGCTTGCAGCCCCCTGGTCCAAAAAAGGTTGAGAAACACTGGTATCAAGGTTGGTGTTGATTCCATTTCAATTAGATCAATACAGGAAGTTAACAGAAATTCAAATTCCAATGTTCTTTATTGTTTCTTACTGAATTGAGACAATGTTCATGGAATTGACCCCAACCCTGTCTGGTATGGTAAGCATGATCCTGAAACCAACAGGAGCCGAGACTTTGACATTGTTACAAGGCTATTTAGCTGAAAACGTCAATGGATTTGACCTGAGCCCTCCTCTCCAAAGCTACAAAGAAATAACAAGCCCGGTCATTTTATAGATTACTTACTGGTCTGGTGCAGTGAAATGACACAGGGAAATTTCCATTAAGAAAATAAGGAGCCGTGTAGTATGTTTAAGATATTTGTCTCAGAAATAGCTGGCCTGTTTCATTTGAATCGGCCTCATCCTCTTTCGGGTTAGAAAAGAGGGTCGCTCTCTCCCCCTCTCGGTGCTCCGCTATTCCTTTGCTCTCTTTCTCTCTCTCTATCATGTGTGTTTATTTATCCATCATCTTTAATCTAGAACCCCTTCTCCCCTCCCTCCCCACAGCTTTGCACAGTAAAGTACATTCTTGGCATTTGTTTGATGGTTGTGTGTCAGATGTTGACTTTGGTGGATTGTAAAAGTTGGCCACTTTCGATCATGATTTATTTTGCCTTCAAAACAAAAGCCGCTGAGCCAAGTGCTCGTCCTGAGATACACAGGGAGCAGTAGTGATAGATACTGTATTCCAGGGTGAAGAATGGAGATATACTGTATTTCTGTCAATGCTGTAAATGGCAACTTTTTCTCCCCAATTTCGTGGTATCCAATTGTTAGTAGCTACTATCTTGTCTCATCGCTACAACTCCCGTACGGGCTCGGGAGAGACGAAGGTTGAAAGTCATGCGTCCTCCGATACACAACCCAACCAAGCCGCACTGCTTCTTAACACAGCGCGCATCCAACCCGGAAGCCAGCCGCACCAATGTGTCGGAGGAAACACCGTGCACCTGGCAACCTTGGTTAGCGTGCACTGCGCCCGGCCCGCCACAGGAGTCGCTGGTGCGCGATGAGACAAGGATATCCCTACTGGCCAAACCCTCCCTAACCCGGACGACGCTATGTCAATTGTGCGTCGCCCCACGGACCTCCCGGTCGCGGCCGGTTACAACAGAGCCTGGGCGCGAACCCAGGGTCTCTGGTGGCACAGCTTAACCACTGCGCCACCCAGGAGGCAACATTTTGACAAATCTCTCTATTGTGATGCACAGACCCAAGAGCGTTTGTTTTCAGCTTTCCTTGATTAGCGCAAACGCTAGCCAAGGCCGTCTGAAATATTAGTACATCTGTTAATAAACAATTATCTCTACACAAAAGAAGACCCAAAACAAATTCATCAAGCACTTTTTAATTTATGCGGACGGCCTAAATTATCATAATGTATGGGAACGTAATTATGCAGTCATTCTCGGGGGGACGCTAACTGTATTGCTGCTCATTCTAATATTATGGATGCCAACACCTGGAGGATTGTGGGTAGGAGGAGGCACACATCTGTATGTCTTCTGACATAGTATCTCAAATTATTAAACACACATGCAAACGCAAAATTTCATGACTAGGACCTGGGGCCGTATGATTTAATTGACTAATTATGGACTAATTATGGAGTTATTATAGTCCCGTGTTGCACAAGGCTATTTGTTTATGAGCTGTTTTAAAGCCGTCCGTCCATGTCTGTATTCAGAATGCCATGTAAATGGGTTTAGAGGGAGAGCGAGAGTTCCTTGAGGTGTTTGTGGCAATGGGAGGGTTTGTATGTCAGTGTTACACTATACTTTTACACAGAGACGGCGAGAGCGAGGGAAAGAAAGGGAGAATAGATTGCCGTTTCACCTCACTATCCCTTCTCCCCTGCTTCATGAGTCAGAATAGAACAACGAAGTACAGAGGGATGATGAGGGAGAGAGGGAGGGGAACAAGAGAAAGGGAAAGAGGGTAAAACTTCAAAGGGAAAGAGCGAGACTGGCTTTTTATAGGCGCAGCAGAAAATCCTGTTTTGAATTCAGCCTCCATGGAATCCTGTGAAAATGCAGTAGGAAAGTGCCTACAGTAGAGACGGAGGGATATCTAGTTTCCAGTGTTTACCGAGGAGCATGCAGGAAGCAAAGTGCTGTAGAGGCGGGGGCGGGGGGGCGGCTTGGAGAAGAGGTTTTGCGGTCTCTCTGGATGGAAGTCCAAAAGCTAAATTAACAGTGACTGGGATTGACTCCATATTGTAATCCTCCATTGGTCCTTTGAACCCTTACACACACGCACACATACAAACACACTCCACACTAAAAGCCTGTCACTGCGTGTTGGCCAAACAGTGCGTTTTTGCATTACCCCTGCCGCTCATGCAGAAAGGTAGTCAAGGGATGGGGTGCCCAGATAAGAGGCTTGGATCTTAACACCCCCCCCCTCCTCCAAATATTCACTGCCCTACTCCTCTAATACCACTCCCTGTTTACTGTTGTCCGGGGGCGGGGGGTCAGCTACCCTGCACTGATTAGATAAGGGGGAAGAGTCTGGGCGAATGGGTCCCCTTGGTTGGTGAGAGGAGAGCGGGAACACATTGTGATTGGGCGACGGGACAGAGGGGTCCTCTCTGTCGCCAGCCGGTGAAGGGGTTCTCCTGTTTGTATGGGGATTATGGCTCGGCGATTGGGCACGCTCCCAGGACTACGCAGCTGTTCCACAGAGAGAGAGGGGGGAAACAAGAGAATGTGGAAGGATGGAAGGGGGAGGGGCGTCTCGCCTCCCAGTCTCTCTGAGTTAGAGGGGTTAGTGGTGCTCATCCTGTGTGTTTATGCCAAGGAGCCTGTACTCTCACACTCCACTCCGGTCTTGCTTTCCTGGCTGTAGTCTGTGAGTGGAAGCAGGTTGAAGTCTCTTTGCATTGGTCTCAGTTACTCCCGAAGGACTTAAACAAATATCTCTCCTTCGCTCTTGCTCTCAACAACAGGCTTATTTCCTTTTCTTAAATACATTGCTTTCTGCCATTCATCTTGACTCGATAGGGTCTTGGAATGAGAAGATCGGGATTTTGGAATGGTGACATTCCAACATCGGGAAAATGAATTTGTTTTTGTAGTATCTAGGCTTTCTCTATATACTATGTAAGTGTCTTTGGTTCTTTGTATTGTTGTTGAGGAAACGCATACTTTTAGGACCCAACTTCATATCATCTGCAGATTCTTTCCGTTTGGGGAATCCTCCACTATTGTCTCCCATCCACCGTGTAGCGAGACCAAAGGGAAATCCACACCTCGGCTGCTGCTCTAGTAGAGAGAAAGAGCGAGAGGACGATAATGGGGAGAAAGGGATGAAAGAGCGGCCATCTTTGAGCTTTTTTCCCCCCTCAATTTTTACCAATGGGAGCACTGGTGATTTAGGGCAATCTACCGTTGGGTTGGAGTCGGAAGTGTTGGGCTGATCTGTGTGTGAGGACACACTCGTTCTCTGTTGTGGTGGCTACCAGAGATGGAGGTGATGGCGTCTTGCTGGAGGGGCCAGGTAAACAACTCCAGTGCCATTGATGGAATGCGCAGTATGTATACGATTACGCATCTCTGGCTGACTGAGAGGTAGAAAGTGATATGTGAGGTGTTGGTCTCACTCTGTCAAATGGTGTTCAGAGGGCATCAACTGAACTGTCTGCCCTACGATGAGGAGAGGTATGGAAGGAGAAGGTGATAGAGGAGAAGGTTGGCTCAGTATTGACGGCTCCTGTTGGTTTTTGTGCATGTATGTGTTTGACCATTGTGTGTGTGTGTGTGTGTGTGTTTTAACTGTTGCTCTGTGTCTAGGAGGAGCAGGGGGCCAAAGTGAAGGCCGAGAAGATCCGAGTGGCCCTGGAGAAAATCAAGGAGGCGCAAGTCAAAAAGGTAAGGTTCTGACTAGGGTTGCAAAATTCCTGGAACTTTCAATAAATTCTCTGGTTTTTCCCAAAATACCGGTTGGAGGATTTCTGGAATCAGGAGGAAATAAGCAGGAAATCCGAAGACCTCCAACCAGGACTTCTGGAAAACCAGGGAATTTATTGAAAGCGACCAGAATTTTGCAACCCTAAGTTCTGACCTAACCCACAGTATACACTGTGTTTTTCTACACTTGTTTTTCCACAGTATGTGCTGTACATTCCCATTGGGATACATAGTTCCCTAAGATCCTCTCCTCCATATCTGCTTCAGATTCACTGCGTGAACTAACTTCATTCAGAGAGCTGCAGTGAAGCGCTGTGAAAATAGGTCACTGCAGTGTGTGCCTCTGAAAGAGACGGAGAATGAGAGACAATCAGACATTTTGCACTGGCATCCGTAAGACTGCTTATTCTTTGGGTTGATTTAAACAAGTCTTGTTTTCGTGAACAACTGGGGTCCTTTGCATTGTGTTCCAGTCAGTGAATTGGTTCTGTGAGCCACACCAGGCACCATTTCAGGCCATCGGACCAGTTCACCAGTGTGAGTGAGCTTGAATGAAGTGCAACTGCTCTGAATGAAACAGCTCCATTGAACAGTGTTTTTTTTCTCCCAGTACATTATGGAGAGAGCAGACCCATCATTTCAGCCCACACTGACTGATTGAGCCAGCTGTTAGATCCCAACAAAATGCACAAGATTGTGCCCTCTTCAAATATGTTGGTGTTTTACACCACGGTAGATATAGTATGTTAAATGTATAGAACACAGAAAAATATGTGACATTTTGTGAATCTTGCTTTGAAACTGTGTGTTGTTGAATTTGCTCTATTTTACCGTATTGCAATATAAAATGCAGCAAAGATTGAATGTTGTATTGAAACCGATTACACCTCCACTTTGCTAGAGGCTTGGATTTTAGATTTGTATTTAGGAGGGCAGATTTTGGACTCCTATGATTTAGAATGGGAGGATTTTTTGGGGGGGGGGGGGGGGGGGGGGCTAGGGAAGCGTCCCTAATGGAACCCGATTCCCTATATAGGGTTCCTATATATATATATAGGGTTCCTATATATGACTTTTGACCAAAAGTAGTGCGCTATATAGGGAACAGGGTGCCATTTGGGACTAAACCCATGACTGTGGATGTAGGTCAAACTCAATGGATGCCCATGTCTAGGGCACAGTCGCTTCCTGGCTACAGTTTGGTTTAGCGATCTATTTGATCGGCTCTACTAACTTAGTGATTGGATGCTGTAGTCCCTGTGGAAGGGGATTACTGGGCACTTCTGTGGGTGCTTGCTGGTTTTTGCTCCCTACCATGTCACACACGCTCATAAGCACGTACACACAACAACAAAAACTTTTTTATTGTCATATACACCAGATTAGGTGCAGTGAAATGTTATTTTACAGGGTCAGCCATAGAAGTACGGCGCCCTTGGAACAAATTAGGGTTAAGTGCCTTGCTCATAGGCACATTGACAGGTTTTTCACCTTGTTGGCTCTGATATTTGATCCAGCAACCTTTTTGGTTACTAACCCACCTCTCTAACTGCTAGGCTACCTGTCGCCTAGACTCTCACTGCTGGGGCTATGGGAGCCTGGTTGTGTCACAAGGGGGATTTTGTCGCAGTGGTCTCAGATAAGGTTAAGCCTATGGGGTGCATTCAATGGACCAAACCAGCGCTGGAGACCAGGACTGCAGCAGAACAGAGGCCTGAATTGGTTGAACAGTGTATACTTTAGATCTGTTTTCTAGATGGCAGCATGGAGACAGGACTAAGTTCATTTGAAGACTGTTTCAGTCTTTGGAGCCATGACCTTTTTAGATCCACTTGGTAAATACACTGTGTCTGTATCCAAAATGGCACCCTATTCTCTGTATAAAGGCTCTGGTCAAAAGTAGTGCACTATATAGGGAATAGGGTGCCATTTCAGGTGCAGCCTGCATTTTAACCATCATGTCGTGACACCATACTCCACGCTGTGGCATATCACTGGTTCAAATCACATCCTCAATAGTTGTCCCGGGGGCATGGAAACATCCCTCTTAAATTGATTTCATATCAACAATTATGTTATGAAGTAGCCTGGTCCAAGATCTGTTTATGCTCTTGCTGACCTCGTCCCCAAGCTCAAGTATCTGGTGCATAGAGCCTGGTAACACTGTGCAATAAAGTGGGACTTGAAAGGGGTGTGATTTTAAAAATTGAGGTGGGAGAGGGAGCGAGCCTGCTTCAGCTGTGTTAGATGGGACTTGCATTTGATGGGACTTGCATTTGATGGGACTTGCATTTGATGGGACTTGCATTTGATGGGACTTGCATTTGATGGGACTTGCATTTGATGGGACTTGCATTAATTAGATGGGACTTGCATTAATTAGATGGGACTTGCATTAATTAGATGGGACTTGCATTAATTAGATGGGACTTACATTAATTAGATGGGACTTACATTAATTAGATGGGACTTGCATTAGATGGGACTTGCATTAGATGGGACTTGCATTAGATCTATTAGATGTATTAGACGGGACTTGCATTAGACGGGACTTGCATTAGACGGGACTTGCATTAGATGAAAAATGGCAAATTGCCAATCAAAATAAACGTTTTATCACATTGACCATATTATTTGGGGGAAGACCCATTTGTTAGGGCCTATAACGTTTTTATGTGTGAACTATTTCTAAGGTATGTACTTTCAGGCTTTCCAAACTGTCCTTTCAAGTCCACAATGTAGGGGGGAGTTAGGAGTTAAGGGTTATGCTAGATGGTGCTGGACTAATAGATCAGCCAATTTAAAACCAGCGGTTGTTTAGTCCGCTCCTGCCATAGACTTTCGGTCAAGTCCTGTCCTGAGGCGCTGTAAAACTCGACAGTTCAACCGAGAGGGAGCCAGCTGGTGGACGAGGTTAAGTTCTTGCTAACTCCATTGCCGTCATTCTCAAGCCAAAACCTTCATTATGACCAGAGGTTTGGCACGGTGGCACAAACAGCCTGGCACTCAGGCTAGTGTGAGAACTGTTCCATACAAAGAGCCTGGCACTCAGGCTAGTGTGAGAACTGTTCCATACAAAGAGCCTGGCACTCAGGCTAGTGTGAGAACTGTTCCATACAAAGAGCCTGGCACTCAGGCTAGTGTGAGAACTGTTCCATACAAAGAGCCTGGCACTCAGGCTAGTGTGAGAACTGTTCCATACAAAGAGCCTGGCACTCAGGCTAGTGTGAGAACTGTTCCATACAAAGAGCCTGAACGTTCTGCACCTCTTCCTCCGCTTTCTCCTCATCCCTCTTCGTCATCCTCAGCTGGTGATCCGGGTGCACATGTCGGACGAGAGCTCCAAGACCGTGATGGTGGATGAGAGACAGACTGTCAGACAGGTGCTGGACAGCCTGCTGGACAAGTCCCACTGTGGCTACAGCCCCGACTGGGCACTGGTGGAGACCATCAACGAGCTGCAAATGGGTATGGATATACTGTCAGACAGATACTGGGAATATACTGGGGGGGGAGGTCAGATATTGGGGAGATACTTGAGGATATACTTGAGGACCCTGGGGGCGAGTGCGATATTGAGGATGATACTGGTGGATATACTGGGGAGAGAGTGAGGCATACTGGGGAAGTACTGTGCCACTGAGACAAACGTGGACTCGGACAGTGTCAGCTTGTAGTGTTAGGTAGTAGCTCGTATTGTATCTGTTTGTGTTTTCAAGACTGCCCTAGAGTGCCTCTGTAACTGTTGATCTGTCTGACGGCGTGAGGCAGGGATGGGCGCCCAGCCTTTATAATGCTAGACGAAGCACTCGCGTTTGGGCGCAGGCAGCATGGTTATGTAAGCTGCGTCACACACAGCGCACCTTTTCCTTCTATAGTGACCAGGGTATGCTTAGTCCGGATTGAATCGTGTTTCACACACACATTCCCTCGCTCTTTCTGTCCTCAGAGCGGATCTTTGAGGACCATGAGAACTTGGTGGAGAACCTACTGAATTGGACCAGAGACAGCCATAACAAACTGATGTTCATCGAGCGCATCGAGAAATATGCCCTCTTCAAGAACCCCCAGGTAGGAACTAAGAAACCCTCCCAATGTGTTGTGTGTACACTACTCGCACAGCTTTAGTGTGGTGTACACACATTTCTTATGCCTGCTAAGAGCCCTTGAGTGTGTGTTTTTAAGAAGTAGGTCACAGCTCTGGCAATAAACGACTGAATAATGCATTGGACATGAGAAGGCTAGGTGAGCCAGCTTGCCTGGAGGAGTGTGTGTGATCTGCTGTTTTCAACTCGTGTCTAATTCTCCTTTGCTTTCCTTGCCTCGTTCTCTCTATTTTCCCCACTTATTTACAGAACTACTTGTTGGGGAGGAAGGAGACCTCTGAAATGGCCGATAGGAATAAAGAGGCCCTACTGGAGGTGAGACATACATGCTCACTCACACAGTCCCCCCCCCCCCCCCAACACTAATAATAACACTAATAATGATGATGTGTTTGTGCAGGAGTGTTTCTGTGGCAGCTCGGTTTCAGTACCAGAAATAGAGGGAATCCTATGGCTGAAGGATGACGGGAAGAAGTCGTGGAAGAAACGATACTTCCTGCTGCGCGCATCAGGGATCTACTACGTGCCCAAAGGCAAAGCTAAGGTTAGCCACCGACTGACTACGTCGATCATAACCACTTTGTGACAACTGATTTAAAAATTATAAAATACAATTGTGTGCGTGTGTGTTTAACCCGGTGTGTGTGTGTGTCCCTGATTGTGTGTATTCGGTTCACATGTTGTCAGTTAATGAGAAACAGATCCGCACCATCTCTCTGGTATTTCCTGTTTCTGGATATGACTCCACCGGGATCGACAGAGCACGTGCCTCTTCTCCTATTGCATCATGGGTCATTGGTTACCCCCGGATACCAATATTTCTCAACTGCAGCCCCGTGTTGTGTGTGTATATGCTTTAGCTTTTAACCCAGGGTCGTGTTCAGAAGGCATGAAACAGAAGTTAACCTTGGACTTGTATTTTTCAAAACGTTTTCCCATTGCGTTGGGAAATTGTATTTTTTGTCCCACTCCCACACCGTTTCTGTGTTCTCTTTCTTGTCCTCTCTGATTATCCCATCAGTTGTCTCCTTTTTTATGTATATACAATGCCACCTTGTGGGGTGTTAATTCTGCAGTGAATGAACCAGAAATCTGATAAGATTTGGCACGTTGAGTTGTTGCAACACACACACGCACAACACTAAAAGCCTGTCACTGTGTGTAAACAGTGCGTATTTCAACCTCTACTTACATTATTAATACCTTAACAAACCAGTTTGGCCTCTAGACATGGGCCTTGGCCGCCTGTAACCAATCAATTATATGTCAATATAAACTCAGCAAAAAATGAAACGTCCTCACTGTCAACTGAGTTTATTTTCAGTAAACTTAACATGTGTAAATATTTGTATGAACATAACAAGATTCAACAACTGAGACATAAACTGAACAAGTTCCACAGACATGTGACTAACAGAAATGGAATAATGTGTTCCTGAACAAATGGTGGTCAAATCAAAAGTAACTGTCAGTATCTGGTGTGGCCACCAGCTGCATTAAGTACTGCAGTGCATCTCCTCCTCATGGACTGCACCAGATTTTCCAGTTCTTGCTGTGAGATGTTACTCCACTCTTCCACCAAGGCACCTGCAAGTTTCCGGACATTTCTGGGGGGAATGGCCCTAGCCCTCACCCTCTGATCCAACAGGTCCCAGATGTGCTCAATGGGGTTGAGATCTGGGCTCTTCGCTGGCCATGGCAGAACACTGACATTCCTGTCTTGCAGGAAAGCACGCACAGAACAAGCAGTATGGCTGGTGGCATTGTCATGTAAGGATGAGGGAAGGGTACCACATGAGGGAGGAGGATGTCTTACCTGTAACGCACAGCGTTGCGGCTGCCTGCAATGACAACAAGCTCAATCTGATGATACTGTGACACACCGCCCCAGACCATGACAGACCCTCCACCTCCAAATCGATCCCGCTCCAGAGTACAGGCCTCGGTGTAACGCTCATTCCTTTGACGATAAACACGAATCCGACCATCACCCCCGGTGAGACAAAACCACGACTCGTCAGAGAAGAGCACTTTTTGCTAGTCCTGTCTGGTCCAGCGGCAGTAGGTTTGTGCCCATAGGCGTTGCCGGTGATGTCTGGTGAGGACCTTCCTTACCACAGGCCTACAAGCCCTCAGTCCAGCCTCTCTCAGGCCTATTGCGGACAGTCTGAGCACTGATGGAGGGATTGTGCGAAGACGGTCAGCTGTCTGTCCTGTCTCCCTGTAGCGCTGTCTTCGGCGTCTCATATTACGGACATTGCAATTTATTGCCCAGGCCACATCTGCAGTCCTCATGCCTCCTTGCAGCAGGCCTAAGGCACCTTCACGCAGATGAGCAGGGATCCTGTGCATCTTTCTTTTGGTGTTTTTGAGTCAGTAGAAAGGCCTCTTTAGTGCCCTAAGTTTTCATAACTGTGACCTTAATTGCCTACCGTCTGTAAGCTGTTATTGTCTTAATGACTGTTCCACAGGTGCATGTTCATTAATTGTTTATGGTTCATTGAACAAGCATGGGAAACAGTGTTTAAACCCTTTACAATGATGAACTGTGAAGTTATTTGGATTTTTACAAATTATCTTTGAAAGACAGAGTCCTGAGAAAGGGATGTTTTTTTGTTGTTTGCTGAGTATATCTCCACTCACTCTCCTCTTTCTCCATATAGACTTCTCTAGTCTAAATCCTCGGACAATTTATTTATTTAATGTTTTTGCGAAAATCGGTCGGCCTTTTAACTTTAACTGCTGTTGAGAGTTGCAATAGTAGACGGCACAAAAAGTATTTAGAAATGTGGTATTGCATGGGCAGTTTTCCTCTCATCATTCACTGACAGACCTTAGAGCAGTTGTTCCCAAAATTAAAAAAGGAATTCAGTCCGGCTTTAAACTTGCTTGTAATAGCGGAATGCACAAGGTGCAATTTGGAAATTGGGTAGTGTATCATCACTTCCTCTTGTCATGTTAGTCATTATATACCTTAGAGAGCTATTTATAACTTGTCAGAAATGTCCAGATCAACTAGCCCATGTCGGTTAACAATTTTATTTCATTTTTGTAGCCCATAGCTATTGTTGTAATTTTCATGTCACTAAATATCACATAAATACACATTAGACATGGTAAAATGTATAGAATTGCAAGAAAATGTGCTTTAAAACTGCAAAACTGTTTGAATTGCAGGAAATAAGTTTTAACGTTGCAACATTCTCTCCACCAACAAGAGGGGTGTGAACCGTTTGTGTCATGAACAGTGCTTGTGCCAGTAGAAATAGATGTGCGGGGGGGGTGTTCCCCAATGTTGGAAGGTGGCCCGAGTGGGGGTTTGTTGCTATGCCGATAAACAACAATATCCATCTGGACCTTTGCCACCTAGGAAAATGTGTGACCGGACCTTATCAAATAGTATTTGAGTACCCTTGCAATTAATGATAGAACCAATCATATCTAAAGATATGAATCCTGTCTCTCCCTCTATATAGGCCTCCAGGGACCTGGTATGCTTTCTACAGCTGGACCACGTTAATGTGTACTACGGCCAGGACTACCGCAGCAAGTACAAGGCCCCCACAGACTACTGCCTGGCCCTTAAGGTAAGCCAAACCCCCCTCCTCCCTTTCACCTAATGGAACACTCCACTTCTGCTTCTTGTGGAGATTTGATTAGGGACTCATTTTTAGACAAGGGGTGGCACATTTTTAGAGTAGAGATGTTGCTGTGAGCCTGGACAAGCCCATTAAGATGGATCTGCTGTGTGGGTGGATGTGGTCTGGGTAATGCCATCCTGTGAGGTCTTAACACCAATGACCATTACGATCTGCATACTGGAAAGATCGTTTGTCAAACTCATCAGTCACTTTCAGCCTGTCTCTACATCACTTCTTTTTAAAATCACACAACCCCTGAAAAACACCAACAATAAGTTTTAAGGCGCCAGTCTCCTATATTATTAATGTTGATCTATCTTTAGCTGTAGTCAAACTAACAGGCACAAAGGCAATTATCAAGGATGGTTTTGGAATCAATATCTTTACCGGAACGATCATGGCCACTCAGACACCTAGACAGAATATTTGCCGCACTCAGTAAAACTCAAATAGAACTAGAAAGGAAAATTACTTTGAGAAGACTTCTAAAATATGTGTGTTCCCGACGTTGAAGTTGGGTTCAATTTAGGTGCTGAATGAACATTGTAAATATGTATTTTCTGGATGTTCAAATTGGTTCTGAATGAAAGTTGAACAGACGGAATTTATAGCTGTCTATGTTTGGGCCAAATCAAGGCTGGTCTCTATGATTGATTCGATTTGTTCCGGATCACACCAAAAACCAACGTACGTGGAATTCCAGACCGTTCTAGACTGCACAAAAAAAGGCGTCTCTATAGGACCAAAAAAACACATCCAAAAGGTGTCAGTGTTGGTCCCTGCTTATTTAGGTATAGACCACAGTGTCACCTGAAATTGAATTTTAGGAATGCCCATCTATGTGGTGGGCCTACCCTTTGTAAAACACCCCAAAAAGACGTCCAGACAGATCCAAAAATACGTCAGTGTCGGTCCACGCTTACTGGGGTGTAGCCTACCGTGTGGCCCACAATGGAATTTTAGGAATGCCCATTCATGTGGGTAGGCCCACCGTTTGTAAAAATAAATAAACTGTCCGTTGCATTGTCTTTATTAGTCCTGATTCCTGTGAGTAATCAATTTGGCTATTTAAACTCTGAATATCAGCTACCCAACTTTTTCCGGAGGAGTTATCCTGAACCTATGTGTTTACACAGCGGGAAATGTAGAAGTGTTTCCTTGTTCACTATGATCAGCTTGTAAAAAAAAATACAAACTTGAAACCACTGATCATGACAATTTAGCCCATGGGATCAAACTTCTGGATTGCAGAAGGACCTGATTGGCCATTCCATATTATCCATTCCTCCAAAGAACGAAGTGAAACTACATGTGTTGTGTTGTCATGGTAACACGCATGTCTCTGTGTGTTCAGCACCCCCAGATCCAGAAGAAGTCCCAGTACATCAAGTATCTGTGCTGTGATGATGTCAGGACCCTCCACCAATGGTTCAACGGCATTCGCATCGCCAAGGTAAACCTTAACCTCCTCGTCACTCACAAACATGACTATTAGAGGCTATATAGTACTTTTGCTCTTAAGCCAAAAGGGGTCCCCTAAACTTAAAGCTTTAAAAAAAAATGTTTTTATTATTTTAAATTTCCCCGAAATCTAAAGATGGTGTTTTACAAGATTGGGTCAATATTAAATCCTATATTTACATGAAGCATGCAACCAAAATACACGGAAGAAAAAAAAATACACCATTCGATGTAAACAATTAGCAACTGTGACCTCTCTCTTTCCCCCACGATGGCGGTGGTGTAGTACGGGAAACAGATGTATGTGAACTACCAAGAGGCCATGAAACGCACGGAGGCGGCCTACGACTGGTCCTCCCTCTCCACCTCCAGCATCCGCTCTGGCTCCAGCTCCGGGTCAGCCAGTCTGCCTGGTGAGTCAGCCTTCCAGGGCTTCCAACTGGTCTGGGATCAGCTGCTCAAATCCACGGTGGTCCACTAAGGCCGAATGGTAGTGGCTGGGGGACTGTGATAGACAAGCACAGATCCGGCATCAGCTTGGTTGTCATTTCGAATTCAGTCGATTCAGAAGAGATTGATATGCTATTAATCAATTGATATCCTATTATTTTCAAAGACTACTTTTTGATTCAATTTCTGAATTGGAGTTCAGATGGAATTGACCACAACCCCTGTCAAGCAGTAGGTAAATTGATTCTAGTTCTGATCTTGAATCAGTTGTTGTGGCTTTGAGGGTACACGATAAAGCTCTAGTGTGTCTACAGACACATGGATTCACCCTTTTTTTACACACTCACTCCCATTACTCAAATCTGCAAAATAGGGAGTACTAATATGGCAGCTCGGTGGCTTCAGAGCCTCTTGTTAGCTAATGCATAGGTCAGCAATCTAGTGTTTAAATGTTCCGGGGTGAAGTTTCCCCCTAGGTACAGATCTAGGATCAGCTTCCCCTTGCCCAATCCTAACCTTAACCATTAGTGGGGAAATTCAACAATGACCCAAGATCAGCATCTAGCGGCTCTCTTCCATGGCTGTGTGTGTGTGTGTGTGTCCCCCAGAGTCCCAGTCGAACCACTCGGGCCAGTCAGACAGTGGAGTGGACACGGCCTCCAGCCACGGGCGCTCCCAGAGCGTGGTCAGCTCCATCTTCTCTGAGGCCTGGAAGAGAGGAACGCAGATGGAGGAGAACACCAGGGTTAGTCCTTCTCCCCTTTGACCTCTTCACTCCAGCATATCCCTCCTTTGTATTTCCTCTCTTCTCTCTATATGTCTCTCCATTGCATCCCTCCTTTCTCCTCTTTGTCTCCGTCGCAGGTTTTTCCTTTCCCTTTGCTTGAATTTATCTTTCACTCACTGCTGGTTCTAGTAAGGTTCTACTTTAGTTCTACTTTAGGGTAACACTTTATTCTATTGTCAGCTTGTGCTTACATGGTGTGAGTCTTCACTCAATGGCATAAGTTGGAGCATGTCTCATAAACAACACAAGCTAGTGAGTGCATTGCTGATGTTGTTTTTTGTTTGAGATGTAGGGCCTGCTCTCTGTGATGATATTTTGGGGTGATAATTGGCCAGTTGCATTGTCTCTGGCTTGTTCTATCCAAACGGCGCCGTGCCTTCCTTTCTCCTGTCTCACCGTTTTCATTTGGTGGTGGTGGCGCGGGCACCTGCTCAGTGCGCCCAGTTCTGGCTTTTTTTGCGCTTAGGCCTCGGAGGTATAGATTCAGGCTGAGGCTCAGAATCAGAAGAATAATCATCAGAGATGTCATCGTGATTCATTTCTTCCCCACCATCTGAGTCATTTTCGTTCAGATTTTGTCGCAACGCTGCATGTGCATCCATTGGTCTACTTGCTATAGTAAATTATGCACACTTTCACTGTACTCCAAGTAGGCCAGTGTAGACTGATAAGACTGCTTGGATTCGGTGGACAGATATCGGGTACTTACCATTTTCATCTGTTGTATGTGAAATACATTTTGGTATATGTTCAGTTTCGAGGAAATGATTGGTGTAATTATCAACTGGGTACAGCACCTTAATTATCGGGAGGAGGGGAGCAGGCCCTACTGTCGGGAGGAGGGGAGCAGGCCCTACTGTCGGGAGGAGGGGAGCAGGCCCTACTGTCGGGAGGAGGGGAGCAGGCCCTACTGTCGGGAGGAGGGGAGCAGGCCCTACTGTCGGGAGGAGGGGAGCAGGCCCTACTGTCGGGAGGAGGGGAGCAGGCCCTACTGTCGGGAGGAGGGGAGCAGGCCCTACTGTCGGGAGGAGGGGAGCAGGCCCTACTGTCGGGAGGAGGGGAGCAGGCCCTACTGTCGGGAGGAGGGGAGCAGGCCCTACTGTCGGGAGGAGGGGAGCAGGCCCTACTGTCGGGAGGAGGGGAGGGCAATGGGGGAAAACCATAAAGAAAATGACATGCCCTCCTAACACTGGTTATAACACCAGTTCTGTTTATGATATTACGATTCTAACAATGGCATTGTGTTTTATATAATTATTTAGGTAAAGTCAAGGGCAGCATGACTTAAAATGTCAGAGTAATTAATACAATTACCTGAACACAAACAGTCGTGATGTTTTCAACTGATTTGTCATACAGATCACTTCAAAAGGTAGGTTACCTTTTGCACGTTCGTCTAAAATAATTCCAGCATCCAAACAGTGCACTGTGCACCTGCCAACAATTTGCAAGTGGCTGAAACAACTATCTCACCAGAGAAAGCATCCGAGCGAGCAAAACAGCGCCCCCTCTGTCTTACAACGTCAACAAAACGAAGGAGCTGGTCGTGGACTTCAGGAGACAGTAGAGGGAGCCCGCCCCCATCCACATCGACAGGGCCGCAGTGGAGAAGGTGAAAAGCTTTGAGTTCCTCGGCGTACACATCAGACAATCTGAAATAGTCCACCCACACAGACATTGTGGGTAAGACGACGCAACAGCGCCTCTTCAACCTCAGGAGGCTGAAGAAATTTGGCTTGGCCCCTAAGACAATCACACACTTTTACAGATGCACCATTGAGAGCATCCTGTCGGGCTGTATCACCGCCTGACACCTACAGCACCTAATGTCACAGGAAAGCCAAAGGGATCATCAAGCATATCAACCCACCCGAGCCACAGGCCTGTTCGCCCCGCAATCATCCAGAAGGCGAGGCCAGTACAGGTGTATCAAAGCTGGGACTGAAAAACAGGGCTTCAAGGCCATCAGACTGTTTTATAGCCATCACTAGCCGACTACCACCCGATTCCTCAACCCTGCACCGTAGAGGCTGCTGCCCTATGTACATAGACATGGAATCACCAGTCACTTTTAATAATGGAGCACTAATCACTTTAATAATGTTTACATACTGTATTCTAGTCAATGCCATCCTATTCAACAGCTGTATATATACTATTCTATCCTACGTATTCTACAGATGTACTAAATAATCGATAATAATGTCTACAGATCCCATCATGTATATTTATACTCCGGACTCCGACATTGCTTGTCCTAGTATTTATATATTTCTTAATTCCATTATTTTACATTTGTGTGTAATGTTGTGTATTGTTAGATATTACTGCCCTGTTGGAGCAAGGAACACAAGCATTTCACTACACCCCCAATAACATCTGCTAAATATGTGTATGTGACCAATACGATTAGATTTATTTAGCCCATGTATGTGATGCTGTTTGGTCAAAAAGAGTATGACCTGCTATACTATTTTTGTCCAGACAGCATTACATACATGGGTTACACATACTCAGACCGAGGGGGCGCTGTTTCGCTCGCTCTGATTTGTCTGAGGTTGATGCATCTTTCTGTCTGCGCTCATCTCGGTCAAATAAATTATCAATTTGGACGGGCAAGGAGGTACGGTAGGGCGGTCCAGGCCATCTAATGCCCACTGATAACGCCGGGGCTACTAACCCTTATCCTAAAGTTAACCCTAGCCCTAACCTTAAACCTTATCCTAACCCTTACCTGTAACCTTAGCAAGCCGTTACGTATCAACAGATGGTCCATGGTGATCCTGTACTCATTGTGTGTACTTCTGTCCCCACACAGATGAGGGAGTCCACCAGAGGTGCCACCCTCCCCCACCCTGTCCATGCGCACCGCCAGACCCCACAACTGGAGCCCCCTGCGTCGGGTACGCCGCCACAACAGCAGCCGCCTCCCCAGTCTCGCAGCAGCTACACCCATGCTGCACCCCCCCAGCCACAGGAGGGCACCTCCCCCCTGCTTCAACAGCAACTGCCCCCCCAGATCCGCAGCGGTTACACCCAGTCCATGTCCCCTCAGCCCTCCCCTCCGCCACCCCAACAGCTGCCCCCCCAACAGCTGCCCCCCCAGATACGCAGCAGTTACGCCCAGGTCCTGCCTTCCCTGCCCCGCCAGCCCTCCCCTCCACCACCCCAACAGCTTCCCCCCCAGATCCACAGCAGTTACACCCATGTCCTGCCTCCCCAGCCCTTCCCTTCACCACCCCAACAGCTGCCCCCCCAGATCCGCAGTAGTTACACCCAGGTCTTGCCCTCTCTGCCCTCCCCTACACCACCCCCCCAGCCTACTCCTACACCACCCTCCCTGCCCCCCCAACTTTCTCCACCAGCTCAACAGCTGCCCCCCCACATCCGTAGCAGTTACACCCAGGTCTTGCCCTACCTGCCGCCACAGCCCTCTCCTCCACCACCCCAACAGCTGTCCCCACAGCCCTGCAGCAGCTACAACCAAGCTGTACCCCCTCCACCACCGCCGCCCCCTCCCCCGCCTCCTCCGCCACCCCTGCCTGCCAGCAGCACCCCCCACCACTCGGGCCCCACCGTGTTCGCCAAGTACAGCACCATCACCCGGCTGCAGAACCAGAACGCTGCCCACCAGGCCGCCAATCTCCATAGGGCGCAAAACAACCACCAGAGCCCACCAAGGGTGCTAGCTCAAGCCCTGCCTCCTCCCCATCAGACGGCTGTCAAACCACTGGTCAACAACATCAATGTCCCGCCTCCCCCGCCTCCCCCTCCCCCACCATCCATGCCTGCCCTGGGGTCGGCCATGGCCGCACTCCGACTCGGGCCCCCCACCCCGGCTGTCGTGCCCCAGTTCATCCCACCGCCACCGCAGAGCAACGACATCCCCCCTCCCCCCCCTCTTCACCCAGACACCATGCCAGGTCTGTGCACATCGCGCTACGGCGCCAACGCCCTCCAGCAGGCACTGGCCCAGAAGTTCCCCAGTGGTCCCCCCCAGGGCCCCTCTCCCCCCACTGCCAGACTGGTCGAGTCACCCCCGGCAACGCCTCCGCCTCCCCAGCAGCTCTCGGTGCCGACACCCCCTCCTCCTCCTCCTCCTCCCCCACCCCCTCCTACCCCACCGCCTCCCCAGCAGGTCTCGGTGCCAACACCCCCTCCTCCCCCCCCCCCACCTCCCCCCCCTCCTACCCCACTGCCTCCCCGGCAGCTCTCGGTGCAGACACCCCCTCCTCCTCCTCCTCCCCCCCCACCACCTCCCCCTCCTACCCCACCGCCTCCCCAGCAGCTCTCGGTGCAGACACCCCCTTTTCCTCCCCCACCTCCTCAGCAGCAGTACTCGCCCGCAGCTGCTCCCCCCCCTGCCCTACCCAAAACCTTCTCCTCAGGCTTTCTGCTCCACCATGGTGCCCGGAAGCCTCCCTACCCAGTTTCCCCTCTCCCTCCCACCCCACCTGCTGCCCCAACTCCTCCCCCACCACCGCCTCCGCCGGTGTCAATGAAGAAGCAGCACAGCCTACAGATAGGCCACACCCCCAACCAGCCCCCTCCCACATTTCCCAAGCAGCACAGCCTCTCCAAGCCGCCACCCCTGTCCTTCACGGCTCCGCCCACCACCACCTCCTTGGTCAAACAGATGGCAGGCCAGTTCCCAGGGTCCACACTGTCTACCAATCACACTGAGAGCCCAAAAGCCCCCCTGTCTCCTCCTGCAGTGAAGGCCAAACCAAGATGGCAGCCAAGTGGTGGACAGGCCCCAGAGTTCCCTCCACCCCCTTCTGAGAGCAGCCTGCCTTTCCCCCCTCCTCCCCCGCCTCCACCTGCTCCGGTCACCGGCCCTGCCCCCCCTGCTCCCCCTCTCCCTCCCATCACTGGCCCCACCCCTCCGCCTCCCCCTCTCCCCCCCGGCAACCTATGCTCGCCCCTGAAGAGATCTCCATTGGGCTCCTCCACCTCCTCCTCGGGCTCCTCTGTCTGGGGGGGCAAGAAACCCCTGCCTGCCACCCCCCAGAAGGCCTCCAGCGTCAAGTCTAACTCCTCTGCTGAATACCAGGAGTCCCGCAGGAACCTTCTCAGCAAGTTTGCCTCCCAGTCCTCTTCCCCCTCCACCTTCCCGTCCTCCCCTGCTGTACCCTTTGGTAGTTTTCCCTCTAAGGACCCCTCCCTGGCCGGCCCCGCGGCGCCCCCAAAGCCAGGCAAGCTGAACCTGGCCAACCTGGCCCTGCAGGCCAAAGTGGGTCAGCAGCGCCAGTCCACCTCTGACTTCCCCCCTCCCCCGCCGGCTTTTGATCTCTTCCCCCCTCCTCTGCTGCCCAGTGATGGCCACGTCGGGGCACCTAAGGTGGCAGTGGTCAACCCCCAGCCAAAAGTACCGCCCGCCCCCCCGGGTCCCCCTCCCCCCGCCACCATCAACTCCTCCTGGGGCAAGGGCTCCCTGAAGAAGGCCCCTCCCCCCACGCTGCAGCGGAACCAGCAATCTCCCCCGGCCCTGTCCCCACCTCCCAAGCTGCCCACCTCGCCCCCCAATGGGAACGGCAACAACGGCGTCCCCCAGCCGGGCAACTTCATGGACGACCTGAACCGGACTCTGAAGCGCAAGTCAGTGAGCCGGCAGGGTTCGCTCTCCTCGTCCCGCCTCTCCGGTCCCAACCTGGAAACCGCTGCGGGCACCATGGACGACATGGAGTTGGCGCTGCCCCCACCGCCACCCGAGTTGCTGTCGGGGGGGAACGTCTCAGGCTATGCAACGCTACGGCGGGGGCCCCCTCCAGCACCACCCAAGAGGGGGGGCAACACCAAACTGACACACTGACCAGGGGAGTGGTAGAAAAGGAGACTGTTGGATGATGCCTACATTACCTCTCTTGGAGAGGAGCTTCTATCTATCACACAGGACCGTCAGTGGACATTGACAAACTGAACTCCTCATGTTCCATGATTATGATGGTGAATACTTAACCATGTAAATAAGGAAACGTCCAAACCATGTATCCGCCTCTTCTTCTTTGCCATATGTTTGTGCCACGTAATCAGAAAACCATAATAACGACGTTAGGATTCATTGGTACTGCATGGACATGCTGTAAAACATGAAGCTCTTTGGTGAGTGTGTGTGTATGTGGACCCGTTTGTGTGCGTACCCGTGTGTGTGTGCATGCGCGTGTTCACATGCATCCGTGTGAGAGCGAGAGGTAGAAGGGGAAATGGGTTGACAGCCCATAACAGAAGGCCTCTGTAATAGGGATTGTTATTTTGCCTCTGTTTTTATATGAAATTATTTAATACATTATTTTTTTGTTAAGTTTATAAAAGCTAGTTGGATAAATCAATTTGATTGGAAATCATGAGATCGAAAAACTGTAGAGTATAGGCTGAGAGGTTATTTTAATCAATGAGCTACGAATTCCCAACATTTCCCAAGTATTCCCTGAATGTTTTACAAGTGTCTCGCTCTTTGTGCTGTCATTCGGTGACACGCGAATCAGGATGCCTTTTTTTTCACAGACGATTGCCCTCTCGAAAGAATCTCCAAATAAAAAAAGGAAATTCGCTCCTCCTAAAGGCACGAAGCCATGACTGTGCAACTGGAAACATTTGTGACTTGGAATCATTTTTTCATAAATGTTTTATTTAATGTGTAACTATTTTTTTTGCTTAACTGAAGATGGAAATGGCACGAGGCATATTGTGTGTATGTCTTCGAGGGCCCTGTGAGTCTGTGGGGTGTGTGCTGTGTTTGTTTGACCTGACCTGCATCTGGGTCGTGTTTATTAGGCACCAAGCAGAAGAAAACGGATTGTGAAACAGGGAGGAACTCACTGGATTGTCCAATAAACACACACTTTCGCTTTTCGTTGCTACATGTTCTAAAACGTTTGGTGCCTAATGAACATCTGCTTCTGTTTCTGTACAGTAACAGCCCTTGCTTCCCTCCCATTGCCCCCTGCTGCCTTTAAATTGTCACATGACATAGCCTAAAAATGATAGAAATGGGGACAGCTGTGCTCCAGGTGCAGTTTTCTATATACTCAGTTATTCTCAACATGGTGGCTAAAATTGAAGCAACACGTTGGTGCTTGAAGGTACTGAGCATTGAATTACGTTTTCATTAGCATTAGACTAGACCTGACTGGCAAAATTAACCCACAAATTCCCGTCTGGCTCGCATTAAAATTGAATGTTGCTTTCTACTCTGTTGCTTTCTATATCCTGTTTTTATGGCCTAAACATTCCAGTGTAGTGCAATTTCCTGCTTCTCCTGCCAAAGTGCAGTGCAGAGAGGGGGGGCGGTGTTCTCGCAGCAATGCCTTCATTTCAAGGGTGCTAGTGCTTATTATCCTAATAAGCCTGGATATCAATGGGCAGACATCTTATGTTCAATGTAGGGTTTGTCCCAATTCTCCACTCTTCTCCCGAATTGTGAACATCCTGGATTGGATTGATATAAGCATTAGCTACGGTTCCCACTATTGTTAGCAATAGGTACAGTATAGCGACCATAACCACAAAGCTGAATGCCCGTACTGAACTCAAGTGGACCATGAATGTTGAGGGACCACTACTAGACACACAACATGCTGTCATATTAATCTTACGTATCTACATTGCTCTGTATTGGTGAAGTTGGCTCTAGATGCTGATCTTGGGTTGTTTTTTCCGCCAATGTTTGGGGGCAGGGAAGCTGATCCTAGATCTGTACCTAGGGGAAACTTTACCCCAGAGCCTGTGCATTTTCATGATTGAATTATCATCCTTTTCAGGTTGTTGGTTTGCAGTATGTCAAACTGAAGTAGGCATTAAATTATTGAAGTGTTGTTTCTGATTTTGGGAGCCAAATGAAGAAAACAGGGGGAGATTGCAGACTAAATGTCTCTACTTGCATATAAACCGAAGATCACAATATAAATGTTCAAATCATACCTCGACCATGTCCCAGTGTCTTGTTTATCACCAACTCTATGGTTAATGTATTGGTTAACTTAAAGGGGCAATCTGGGACTCAAACAGCTTTTTTTGTTGTTGCTAAATAGCTAAGGAAATGGGACTGGAGCAATATAACCACTAAAATGATTAACCAGGGCTGGGATTCAATCTGCTTGTGCCTGTCAACGATGCACCATAAGGTAATTTACCATTTAACCGACATCTGCAGCGTTTATTGTGAATGCAATGGAGTAAAACAAGCTTATATTTTGATTGTGGTAAGTGTAATTAAGCTCAAGGCATTATTCAAGAATAATGGCTATATATAATTGATTTAAAAGTCGAATTGGATGTACCAATCTCCGATTGTCCCTTTAACCTTTGTCTACTGTTGTGAAAGAATGGAACTTAAAGATTGAGGCTGGAGCATCTAATGCTTCCTTCCTTGAAGTAGTCACTGATCTGACGTACACTACATGACCAAAAGTATGTGGACACCTGCTCGTCAAACATCTTTCCAAAATCCTGGGCATTGATATGGAGTTGGTCCACCTTTGCTGCTATAACTATCTACACTCTTCTGGGAAGGCTTTCCACTAGATGCTGGAATATTGCTGCTGGGACATGCTTTCATTCAGCCACAAGAGTATTAGCGAGGCCAGGCGATTAGGCGTGACCCTCAGCCAGCGTTCCAATTCATCCCAAAGGTGTTCAATGGGGTCAGGGCTCTGTGCAGGCCGGTCAAGTTCTTCCACACCGATCTCAACATGGACCTCGCTTTGTGCAAGGATGCATTGTCATGCTGAAACTGTTGCCACAAAGTTGGAAGCACAGAATTGTCTAGAATGTCATTGTATGCTGTAGCGTTATTTCCCTTCAATGGAACTAAGGGGCATAGCCCGAACCATGAAAAACAGCCCCAGATCATTATTACTCCTCCACCAAACTTTACAATTGGCACAGTATTGTGGCAGGTAGCTCTCTCCTGGCATCTGCCAAACCCAGATGGTGACGTGTGATTAATCACTCCAGAGAACACGTTTCCACTGCTCCAGAGTCCAATGGCGGAAAGCTTTACACCTCTCCAGCTGACGCTTGGCATTGATCATGGTGATCTTAGGCTTGTGTGCGGCTGCTAGGCCATGGAAATACATTTCAATAAGCTCCCAACGAACAGTTATTGTGCTGATATTGTTTCCAAAGGCAGTTTGGATCTCGGTAGTGAGTGTTGCAACTGAGGACAGACTATTTTTACACGCTGCATGCGTTAGCACTCGGTGGTCCCGTTCTGAGAGCTTGTGTGGCTGAGACGTTTTTGCTCCTAGATGTTTCCACTTCACAATAACAGCACTTACAGTTGACCAGGGCAGCTCTAGCAGGGCAGACATTTTACAAACTGACTTGACAGTGCCACGTTGAAAGTCACTAAGCTCTTCATAAGGCCATTCTACTGCCAATATTTGCCTATGGATTTTTAAGCCTAGAGACAATTGAGATGTGGATAGTGTGTCATTCAGAGGATGCATGGCTGTGTGCTCAATTTTATACACCTGTCAGCAACAGGTGTGGCTGAAGTGGTCAACTCCACTCATTTGAAATGGTGTCCACATACTTTGTATATAGTGTAACCAATGCAATTGAAAGGTTGCTTATACAACTCCAGTGATGTTGGATCAGTGGTTAATTAAGCTTAGTGTCCTGTTGTATTCTAGAAGAGCTCATTTGTATACCTGTCACTGGTATGATAAGCATTGTGTACAAAACATTTAGGAACGCTTGCTCTTTCTATGAGACGAACCAGGTGAAAGCTATGATCCTTTGATGTCACTTGTTAAATCCACTTCAATCAATGTCGATAAAGGGGAGGAGACAGGTTAAAGAAGGATTTTTAAGCCTAGAGACAATTTCAGATGTGGATGGTGTGCCATTCACAGGGTGAATGGTTAAGGTAAAATACTTAAGTTCCTTTTAAACAGGTTATGGTATCAGGGTGTCAAGAACTGCAACGCTGCTGGGTTTTTCACACTCAACCGTTTCAGATCTAACGTTATTTATTTTTATATAGCCCTTCGTACATCAGCTGATATCTCAAAGTACTGTACAGAAACCCAGCCTAAAACCCCAAACAGCAAGCATGCAGGTGTAGAAGCGCCTGTCTGCTGTGTGTATCAGGAATGGGCCACTACCCAAAGGACATCCAGTCAACTTGACACAACCGTGGGAAGCATTGGCGTCAACATGTGCCAGCATCCCTGTGGAACGCTTTCGACACCTTTGAGTCCATGCCCTGACGAATTGAGGGCAAAAGGGGTTGCAACTCAATATTAGAAAGGTGTTCCTAATGTTTTGTACACGCAGGCCATCCAATTCTTATTTTCCACTAGTCACATGAGCTCTATTGCCAATAATGGGGCAAAATATCATAATTGGGCTGCCTGTATAAACGCAGACAAACACTATCTTTGATAAGAGGGAATGTAGCTATGGGTTGATGGGCTTTGAGTGCTCTCTTGTGGTCTGCATACACAGGATCACCCTGCATCAGTCTTTCAATCACAATGGACAGTGGATCATTTGTCATTCTTAAAAATGATCTATTAAATCCCAGAGGCTTGTATGTCCCATTTACTGAACATGAAAATGAATGACGACTCACATTCAGACGAGTAATCAATTTAATTGGAAATTAGCTCATGTTCCATCGCCACCATCAGAACCTCCTTTCCAACGAGTACTGTAAGGACCTGATGAGGAGAATGTCACGTTATAGAATCTATAGAGCTGACAAATCAATATTCTATCTGCAACACTCGGAACGTTTCACATCACTGAATATACTCCAGGTGGTTGCCGAAGCTGATCCCAAGAGGCGACAGCAGAGGCTCCATTTCCTGTCTGGAGAAAGAGTGGCTGGGAAAGAGAGGGGCCTCAAAACATCACTGCTCTAGAGGAAATCTGCATGGAGGAATGGGCCAAAATAGCAGCAAAAGTGTGTGAAAACCTTGTGAAGACTTACAGAAAATGTTTGACCTCTGTCATTGCCAACAAAGGGTATATAAAAGTTGAGAAACTTATTGACCAAATACTTTTCATAAATTCTACTATATGATTTTCTGGATTTTTTTTCTTCTTATTTTGTCTGTCATAGTTGAAGTGTACCTATGATGAAAATTACAGGCCTCTCTCATCTTTTTAAGTGGGAGAACTTGCACAATTGGTGGCTGACTAAATACTTTTTTGCCCCACTATATGTAGCTTAAGAAACAAGGTTAATGAAATGAATAGCTTGCTAGTATCTCTGAAACTCAGACAATACCTTTTGATAGTGGTAGCAATACAAGGTTAAAACATTTACAGAAATGCCAGTGGTGGTGGTGTTGCTGTTTCTATTCAGAACCACATTCCTGTACAGATTTGAGATCCCATGTTAAATACTATTGAAGTAATATGGCTACAGGTTCACCTGCCTCACCTAAAGCCCATTCTTGTGAGAAGCTGCTATAGACCAAGTGCTAACAGTCAGAATCTGGATAACGTGTGAAATGCATGTGATGCCAACAGATGTATATTTTCTTTCATCAAGCTGCCCAATCAAGAAAAAGCTTCAAACTGTATCCGGTGCCTGCAACCTGGTTCAGGTTATCAGTCAACCTACCAGGGTAGTTAAACAAATCAAATGTATTTATATAGCCCTTCGTACATCAGCTGATATCTCAAAGTGCTGTACAGAAACCCAGCCTAAAACCCCAAACAGCAAGCAATGCAGGTGTAGAAGCACGGTGGCTAGGAAAAACTCCCTAGAAAGGCCAAAACCTAGTGAAGAAACCTAGAGAGGAACCAGGCTATGTGGGGTGGCCAGTCCTCTTCTGGCTGTGCCGGGTAGAGATTATAACAGAACATGGCCAAGATGTTCAAATTTTCATAAATGACCAGCATGGTCGAATAATAATAAGGCAGAACAGTTGAAACTGGAGCAGCAGCATGGCCAGGTGGACTGGGGACAGCAAGGAGTCATCATGTCATGTAGTCCTGACAGCACATGTTGATCACATCTTTAATAAATGCTGCAGAAATGTGCTTGAAAGCAGCATCCAGATCCATTGGATGTAGTGATCATAGTATAGTAGCCATAGCTAGGAAAACCAAAGTTCCAAAGGCTTGGCCTAAAATAGTGTATGAGGTCATACAATAAGTTTGGTAGTGATTCCTATGTCGTTGATGTAGTGTAATGAGACGTGCACACAGATGTTGCACTTGACACATTCAGGAAATTGCTTATCCCAGTTTTATTTTTTAAATGTAAACTTTTATTTAACTACGCAAGTCAGTTAAGAATAAATTCTGACAGCCTCCCCCGGCCAAATCCGGATGACGCTGGGCCAATTGTGCGCTGCCCTATGGGACACTGCCTGGATTCGAACCAGGGACTGAGATGCTGCACCACTCGGGAGCCCAATTACAGCATTATTTAATCTGCAGTTATTGTTCTGCCATTTATCCTTTTACCAGTCATTTTTACATGTACATTTTATTTTGTAACTAAATGCAAACATTAACTTCCAAAATGTATGTAGGGAAGCCCCTGGCTGTTCGATAACCGGTTCTGATGTTATGAGTAATAAAATTAAAAAAATCTTGGTTATTTTCTAAGCATAGCAATTTGAATGCAAAAAGGACTCCCAACTTTGTTGTCGAAGTGAACTGGCAAGGGAGCCGAGTCCTCATTTAAATCCCCAGAGCTCACTTTAAAGAGGACTGAGATTGATTATTTTAAAGAGGACTAATGTGAAAACACCCTTTATTTCTCTTAATCTATTGGGCAACCCCCCCCTCTCTCTCACCTCTTCACTACTGGACTCGGCAGTGTCCTGGCCACAGTTCAGGGACACAACCTGAGTGAGCTCTGCACACACGCGTTGTGCAGGAGGTGGGAGGGAGGGGAGGATTAGTGGTAGTTAAGTAAATGGGCATACAATAAAGCACTTTGATCAGTATGCTAGTACAGTATGAATGCACAATGAAGGCTTCTCTATCTAAAAATCTATATCTTTAGCGTTTATAAATCTATACATCTAGCTTTTATAAGAGGCACCAGTCCTGTTGGAATGATCAAGGCAGAGAAACTAATTTGGTGACATTCTGTTCTCCCCTGTCTGTCACAAACACAGCATCCCATGCCAAAATCAACAGTGTGTGGAGTCTGTCAACAGTTGAGAATGTCCTAAAAACCCTCAGTTTATAGATGAACCCCACAAACTCTTTATCGGACTACCACAGTAGTCTACGACCAAACAATTTGCTCATATTGATGTAAAATACAGCTACTGCAGTTTATGTAGCTGTTTGTCTGATCGAAGATTGAGAAAAGATATTCGATTTGTGGGTCAAGATTTTTTTTTGCTAAAGAGATATGTTCATGTATTTATCAGTCCCAATCCTTCAGCTGCGTATTGGGGAGGAATTATTTTTATGAACATTTCAGTCTCAAAGTAGTGTATAGAGAGTAGAGTGCTGATCTAGGATCAGGGCCTCCATGTCCAGTGTATTTTTATTCATTATGATCTGAAAGGGAAAACCGATCATCACTCTTATTCTGAGATGCTTGATAAGGCCCTGGATCTATTTCTTGTACTGAGTTCATAGGCTGCGATGACACATGTAGCCCAATTCTGATATAATCTTTTTCTCTAATTGGTCCTGACAAATCAGATCTTTTCTTTGGCCAATAATCGAGGATCGGGTCTCACCACAAAGGTCCCACTCTGAAAGCACATCTCTGTGAGTCTTCTCCAGAGCTCTTCAGACAGTTTGTCTCCTTTATCCCAAAGTAACAACCTGGAAGAGAAGATAGATCTTAATGCATGTGATGACGTGTACGAACAAAATCAAATGGACTGAGGCATGTGTAGAAGCACTATTAGAACCAGCTGCAAAATTGAGTTCTACACCTGAAAGGATTGTATATCACTTACCTGAGCAGCACAAAGACTGCAGCAAGGCCAGCAGAACAACACACCACTTCCTCTTCTGTCAATCATAAAACAAAGCACCTCGATCATCAACTCCCCCATTCCTTAAATACAGCACAATCAGACTCTACCCAGCCCTGTCCCTTCCACTAACCTTAGTGCTTTGGGTTTATTTCAATGCCAACAGTATTGACCTACAGGCAGAAATCTCATTACTTTCAAGTGGTCTTCCTGGAACTAAACTTGCCACATGTTCATTTACCAGATGTGCAAACAACTATATATCACAATAATTGCAAGTAAAACCTTCAAATAGCCGCCATGTGCGAAGGCAGTGCTAAAAAACACAAGTTTACTTGCAAGTTTATATCCTTCCTGTTTGGCCCTCTCCGGGTGTGTCCTCGGATGGGGCCACAGTGTCTCCTGACCCCTCCTGTCTCAGCCTCCAGTATTTATGCTGCAGTAGTTTGTGTCGGGGGGCTGGGGTCAGTTTGTTATATCTGGAGTACTTCTCCTGTCCTATTCGGTGTCCTGTGTGAATCTAAGTGTGCGTTCTCTAATTCTCTCCTCTCTTTCTTTCTCTCTCTCGGAGGACCTGAGCCCTAGGACCATGCCCCAGGACTACCTGACATGACTCCTTGCTGTCCCCAGTCCACCTGGCCATGCTGCTGCTCCAGTTTCAACTTCCACCTGACTGTGCTGCTGCTCCAGTTTCAACTGTTCTGCCTTATTATTATTCGACCATGCTGGTCATTTATGAACATCTTGGCCATGTTCTGTTATAATCTCCACCCGGCACAGCCAGAAGAGGACTGGCCACCCCACATAGCCTGGTTCCTCTATAGGTTTCTTCCTAGGTATTGGCCTTTCTAGGGAGTTTTTCCTAGCCACCGTGCTTCTACACCTGCATTGCTTGCTGTTTGGGGTTTTAGGCTGGGTTTCTGTACAGCACTTTGAGATATCAGCTGATGTACGAAGGGCTATATAAATAAATTTGATTTGAAGAAGACACTACAGTTTTCTGATTGTCCTATTCATGTTTGCGCTCAAATGCTTGAACAATTTATCATTGCACTAAAGATGACAAAACCAATGTATTTTTATAAATGTTTTAATATAAAATAAACTTCCTACTTAGGATACAGAACAGCATTTCTAGTTATTTAAAAATGTTAAGTAACAATCTTAAATATTACAGCAGTCATCAGAATTGTGAAGTTAGTCTCTACAGGCTCGTCACCACCCTCTCGCTCAACGATGTCAGCGAACAGAGTTTGGTCCTCAAAGACAGTCAGACACTGCTGTCATTCCAGAGGTAGTCTTTTTTTTGTAGTCACACTACACAAGAGATCAGATATCACAATGCCTAGTTTCACATCCCAAGTACCACATTAAACACTATATGTAGCCTAGCGGTTAGGAGCGTTGGGCCAGTAACAGAGGTCGCTGGTTCAAATCCTGTAAATCCCGAGCCAACTAGATGAAAAAAATATGTTGACGTGCCCGTGAGCAAGGCAATTGCTCCAGGGTTGCCGTCAATAACGGCTGATCCCTGACTGGGTGAGATATAAACCATTTCCAATTAACACGTGTGAAATAATACAAATGTAAGCACCCACCTAATTATCTTAACAATCTTCTGATATTTGTAGTTTGACTGAAAAAAAGACAACCTGGAATGCAATCAAAATCACAGTTGTGTCCAGTCCTTGCTAGACGAGCACTAATCTAGTCTACTAGCCGGCTCTCTGTATGCGTTGACAATCGAGACTGGGAACTTGGAGGTTAGACGAGCACTAAAAATGTTATGCCTCAAGTACAATGTACACTGGAAAAATGTAATGGGTCTTGAAAGCAAAACAAATAATAAACATTTAAGACCCTCTAGAAAGAGAGTGGACGCCTGGACTGACACATCAATAAATACATCTCTTTCATTTAAGTCAACGTATTCCTGGTGCATTTTAACACAAACTGTATCCTATGTCAACTAAAAGAATGGCTAGTATGCATGCACGCACGTGCACACCCATGAGCGTGACACACTTCCACCCACACCCCTCATCGCTCCAGTGTCCCCATGAGAGGCTCCATGGCGGCCAGGAAGCAGGCCTCAAACTCCTGGTCGGAGAAGCGGGTGACCGAGAGGCGGGCGTTGCGTCGGATCTCCAGGCGGGCCGAGGGTGACAGGGCCAGGATGCGCTCAATGGCGTCTGCGTAGCCGTCCTCATCCTCGGCCAGGAAGCCCGTCTGGCGGCCCTCGTAGGGCACCACAATGTCCAGCCTGGGGCCTCCAGACTTGTGGGCCAGGACGACGGTCCCAGCCGCCATGCACTCCACCACCCCTGAGAGCAGAGGGTAAGTGTTGGCTTTAAAAAGTTAGACACATTACAGGGTGTAAAATTGCATTACCTAAGACTGCATTTATATTGAACTTCAAAGATAGCATTTTAGCATCCACAGCCACCTGGCTAGCAACCCAGCCATTTTGAGAATCTTGCTATGGGTGGTAAAAATGCCTGTATGCCTTCATCTTTTAGATGGAGGAGGATTAACAAAAGCATATTGTAACAGAACAATGTACTGCAATTTCAGAATGGGCTGTTGAATATAGGCGTATGAGGACTCCAGTCAGTACAGGATTATACAGTACTAAATGTTGGGAATGTAGAGAACGAGCGCTTTGCTTTGAAATAATAGCCACTCCAGCTGTTGAATAATATAAATGACAGTTGTATAGAATGATGGTAATTCTGTTTTTACCTATCCCGAAGTGTTCATTCCACATGGTGTGCAGTCCCACCGTAGCTTCCCCCAACTCCCTCTTCAGCTCCTCAAACGGCACGTTGAGTTTAAACTCCACCCTGTCCGCCACGCCCAGCTCCTGGCACAGCCCTCTCAGCATCAACACCCTATCCTCATCCTCTTGGTTCCGGCATCCACCAATCAGCACCAACCTCAGCGACTCCCTTCCTCCCGGCCCCGCAACTAGCCCCGCTTCTTTCTTCTGCAGCACCTTCCGGAAGGCACGAATCTGAAGCCGATGGTCCTTCTCCGGTCGAAACTGACCAATGGAAACGATGGAATGGCACTTCCGGTCCGAGTCCTCGTCCAACGGGAGCTGGAGGAAGGCGCGGGTGTCGCAGGGCGGGAAGACTAGGCAGGTGCGGTTGGTCGCTCGCCATAGGGTCAGGATGTGGTTCAGGGTCCAGCTGGAGTTGACCATGACAACGTCGCTGCAGGAGCCGGCCAGACCATAGAGCAGCGCCAGCAGGCAGTAGTAGACAACCTTGACCGCGCTCAGGAACAGGTTGTTGGAGATGTAGTCTGCGTTGTTGAACCTGGAAACATAGGGGGGAGGTTGGTTAGGGAATGGTAAATGATAACATGATAGGATCAGGTGAAGAGAAGAATAAACAAGGGGAAGTCATGCCCTGATGTCAATGATATAGCGGAAAGTGGACCTAAGTTGCAACACTGATTGATGCAGGATTGATGACAGTCAAAACAATGACAGCGGTGCTACGTGTTAGAAAGTGCTTGTAAGTTTCCAGAGTATTCCCAATTTCCCATTAGCCTGATTTGATCTTGATCTTAGCCTAGTCCAGATCTGTAGGTGACTTTTTAGCTAACTTTTCTGACTAACATTGTCACGCCATGGTAGTCAGAGTGTGACATTGACAATAATCGGCAGAGGCATTGGCTAAAGCGCATTCCGATATGGACCTGGCTATATTATCCTAGTTTGACTGTCTCGGGGTCCAGGGGTCTGTAGTGAGAAACAGGGTTCTGAGACGATTACCTACCTGGGGTTCCTCTCGCGCACCACCGACAGCATGTCTGTGCTGATGGTGGGGTAGTGCACGTAGCTAGCCACGTGACAACCCCCTAGGTATTTAAACACGGGCAGCGTGAAGGCGTAACCCATGGAGTCGATGTAGACATCTGGGACAAACTCCGTAAGGGCTTCCCAACCAAGGAAGATTGAGCCTACACTTTGACCAATCAGAGTGAAGTGGGGGAAGAGGCTGGCCTCGACCAACAGGCGGTGTTTGAGGAAGACAAACTGGACGGGTCGAGGTAAAAGGATGTTGAAGCGCCGCCGGGCGCCATCAAGAATCTGCTGGTTCGTCACACCCTGGTCGCCCGTGTACACCATGAAGTTGACATCTTGGTACCTATGACATGGAGAAGACCATATTTATTATTGCATACAGTAGCAAACCCTTTTGCAATGGATAACGTTTTGCAACGAAAACAGAAGTTTATTGGACAAGTTCAGGTAGTCTCCAGTTGGTTGTACTTCCCTCCCCTGTGGGTCTGTTTGCTTCCATTTGGTTCCTAGTGAATATGACCCAGGTGAGTGAATTAATGTGAAAGACTGGGAGATGTTCATTAGGGCACAATATAGAAAATGTTATTCAAGGGAAAATTAAAATGGGTGTTAAGTCCCTCCCTGTTCCAATCCTTTTTCTTCCCTTTGGTGCCTAATGAACAAGACAACGAATTACTGTTGGATATGGGGGTTTTCATACTGTGTGAACATTCTAATCAACATAATGCTTGAGAAACGGGTAGCAAGCTGAGATTCGGTAGATAATCCACCAAAGTATATTATTCATGCTGAATGCACTGAGCAATATGTAGTAAGATCCTATAGCTAGGAATATTATTATTAAGCAATAAGGCCCGAGGCTTTTCTTATGCACAACGCAACGCGTCACATACCCCCAAGGTGCCTTATTGCAATTATAAACTGGTTACCAATGTAATTAGTGCAGTGGAAATGAATGTTTTGTCATACTGGTGGTATACAGTCTGATACACCAGAGCTGTCAGCCAATCAGCATTCAGGGCTCGAACCACCCAGTTTACAATAATAATATAATTAGTCACTGGTGATTATTAGCTGGTGTGGCTTAGCTTAGTCAAGGTGCAACAACATACATTGAAAGTGCAATTTTCCCTTACCTATTCTGCAAAGCTCTGAGGGCACACCACAGCACTCTCTCGCCACCACCTCCCGCGTTGCAGTATGGGTGAAAGAAAGCCACCGTGGGACGCCCATCACGCGCTCGCCGTGCGTTCCGGTTTGCCTGCAGCCACACGCGCACACCCATGACAAGCACCACCAGGGTGGCGGTCAGGAGCATGCACAGAAACACGCATGGCAGAAGCAATGTCCACAACAACCTGGGGTAATGAGAGAACTATAAGAGATAAGGTGACAGACCTGCTCTACAGAAAAGGTAAGGCCAATTCAGTAAGACAACGTTGTGTAACATTCAGATAGAAATATATAATGTAGCTAGAACAATCACGCATCTGACTTGTAGAATGTGGAATCACATCAGCAGTATTTATGCCATTTCTATCTGCAACCATCTGTTATTTTCCCACTGAATGCTCAGATATGTAGCTAGCTAGAGCAAACATACCGCTCTGACAAGTAGAAAAAGCTATATCAGAGCCATATGAGCTATAGCAGCTCTATTCATGACATTTCTACCTGCAACGTTCCACAACGTTTGCCAAACGTTACTACTGAACAAGGCCCAGGAACCCTGTTAAACTGATCATCTACACTTAAGGTGGAAACTTTCCGTGGGAGCTACGAATTGAACTTTAAATGAGTTGACTCTTCACATGGGATGATTTCACTGAACACCAAAAGAAAGGGATATTGAATGACCCCCAATTCCCAAAAATGTTTTCAACATACATCTGTAAAATTATAGGCTAGAAATGAAAGCTCTTCCTCTCAGGCTTCCATGCCTTTTCCCTGGACCTCCTCAATGTCCACCTCTTGAACATCAGACTCTGAGGCCTCATCTTCCCTGTCACTTTCTAACCTTGTTGAGGATGGCTCGTTGTCAGGCTCAAAAAAAATACAATTTGCCCAGATGGCCACCAATTTTTCAAACCTTGTATTGGTCAGCCTGTTGCGTGCTTTGGTGGGTGTTCCCAAACAAGGACCAGTTGCGCTCTGAGGCAGCTGATGTTGGTGGGATTTGGAGGATGGAGGCAACAGGGGAAAGATCCTCAGATCCACAAAGTCCCTTCCACCAAGTGGCTGATGAGATATGTTGGCACGACTACCATATTGTACTTCGCCAGACTGCCAAGAACCTTGCCCTCATCCAGGCCAAGGTGGCGAGACACAGTAGTGATGACACCATAGGCCTTATTGAGCTCTGCACCAGACAGGATGCTCTTGCCAGCATACTTGGGGTCCAACATGTACGCTGTGGCGTTTATGGGCTTCAGGCAGAAGTCTTCACGCTTTTTAATGGATTTCAGAACTTCCGTTTCCTCTGCTTGGAGAAACAGTGAAGTGGGCAGGGCAGTACGGATTTATTCTCTTACATCTGCAAGCAGAGTCTGAACATAAGACAGGATAGCATTGTCTCCCTCAATCCATGCAATGGCTAATGCTATAGGTTTCAGGAGTTTCAGGCTGCTTACCACTCTCTCCCAAAATACATAATCCAGGAGGATCCTCTTGATGGGGCTGTCCTTATCGGCAGACTGTGATATGGACATTTCTTGGAGAGACTCCTTCCCCTCCAGGAGACTGTCAAACATAATGACAACACCACCCCAATGGGTGTTGCTGGGCAGCTTCAATGTGGTGCTCTTATGCTTCTCACATTGCTTGGTGAGGTATATTACTGCTATAACTTGATGACCCTTTACATAATTGACCATTTCCTTGGCTCTCTTGTAAAGTGTATCCCATTGTTTTCAGTGCCATGATCTCCTTGAGGAGCAGATTCAATGCATGAGCAGCACAGCCAATGGGTGTGATGTGAGGGTAGGACTCCTCCAATTTAGACCAAGCAGCCTTCATGTTCGCAGCATTGTCTGTCACCAGTGCAAATACCTTCTGTGGTCCAAGGTCATTGATGACTGCCTTAAGCTCATCTGCAACGTAGAGACCGGTGTGTCTGTTGTCCCTTGTGTCTGTGCGCTTGTAGAATACCGGTTGAGGGAAGGAGATTGTCGTTAATTATTCCATGGCCGAACATTCGACCACCCATCAAAGATGATTGCAATACAGTCTGCTTTCTCTTCGATTTGATTGACCTTCACTTGAACTCTGCATCCAGCAAATCAGTAGATAGAACATGTATGGTTGGAGGGGTGTATGCTGGGCGAAGAACATTCAGAAATCTCTTCCAATACACATTGCCTGTGAGCATCAAGAGGTGAACCAGTTGCATACACAGCTCGAGCAAGACTCTGACTATGTTCCTCCATTGAGTAAAAAAACCCATCTGATTCCAGGAGGACCATGAGCTGTTGCTATCGATAAGGTGTCGGATTCATCATTTTCACCTTGAATAAAAGTAGAGGGACTTTTGTCAGAGGTTGCTTGTTGAGAGCGCTGAGGGAACTTTATGCACTTGGCCAAAATGATTCTGCATCTTTGTTGCATTCTTCACATATGATTTGGCACAGTATTTGCAAATGTACACCACTTTTCTTTCTACATTAGCTGCAGTGAAATGTCTCCACACATCAGATAGTGCCCGTGGCATTTTCCTGCAAAGAAAAAAATGTGTAAAAAAAAACAAATACAAGTCCATGTACAGATAGTTAGATTAAAACAACTCCTTTGTAAGATACATGTTTTAAAATGAAACATGTATGGAAACAGGTGAATTAACACTCAGTTAGCAAGCTCAAGCAAGCTAAAACCCACATGGTAGCAAAAACTAACTAGCAGAAATTGTTAATAAGTTAGTTCCAGGCTGTATTTACTAGTTAACAAAAAAAATCATGTATGTCATAAAATATATTCACCCCACCCTGCATTGTAATCAAAACTTACCATAAAGCATGCAGTCCTTGGCTCAGACAGTGTAGTAGTGTGGGCTCAATAGCATCTCATTATTGTGCAAGATCTTGAGAATCAACTGTACATGTGATGGAAGAGTGCACTGCACATGTGATGGAAGAATACACTGTGCATGCAGAGGGTTGC
Source organism: Oncorhynchus kisutch (assembly GCF_002021735.2). Classification (NCBI taxonomy): domain Eukaryota; kingdom Metazoa; phylum Chordata; class Actinopteri; order Salmoniformes; family Salmonidae; genus Oncorhynchus; species Oncorhynchus kisutch. Next base: position 37,176,900 of record NC_034189.2, read on the forward strand.
AATTCCATTTAATTGCGGACAGTTTAACCAAAATATGCCACAAGACCTAGAATTGCCTAGTGTATCCCACAAAAAAGGTTCACTGTTATATGCGAACCTTTTTGTTGAATTTAAGCTAAATTCCCGGGCTTAACTTCCCATATAATTTACTGGAAAGTTTCCGACCCTATCTATACCAAAAGTTTGCTTTAGAAAAACCTTCGCACATAGGATTTCAGCGGTTACATTCGTCCACCATTGGCTCCAATTCCGACGCTGTGTATTAACATTAGAAACGTAAATAATCATGGCTTTCAAACTGGTTTACGAAACATGTGCTGATATACCCTATTGTAAAAATTCATGAAAATAAAAATGAGCTTTGTTCTTAATTTATGGTTAGGCATAATGTTAATGGGGTTAAGGTTAGGTTTAAAATCAGATATTTAATAAAGATACATTGTAGAAATAGGCAGGGTTTATGACTTAACTAGTTTTAAGGGGGGGGGGGGGGGGGGGGATTATGGATGTGTAAAACTACTACAGTAACCATTTTGTATGCATCTTTCTAGTTGACATGAAAGATAAGGGGTGGCATATCAGCGTGTTTCAAAAACCATTTTGCAAGCGATGATTGACGTTTCTAAACGTCAAAACACACCGCGTCGGAATTGTAGTTCATATGCAGCCACCCAAACTTACTGCGTGGGCGAAGCTAAGCGCTGAAAACCCTACGCCACGGATAATAAGAGTTTGAGAGCTAGCTAGCTTACATTCCATGAGCAACAAGACACGACTTAAGAAAAATTACACGAGTCGACATTGATAAACAAACTATGAATTACTTGTGATAAAATAATAGCTGGCTTAACGTTAGCTAACTGTAACGTAGGTGATGTACTGCTGTTGACAGCTAAGTAGCTAGCCAGCTGGTTAGCTATAATGCCTAGCTAGCTGACTAAAACAATCAATAGCACAATGTTTTGTCTAGTTAGCTGGGCAAATATCTAACATCATTAGATAAAGATGTACATAAAAAAAGAAAAAATCCAACCTGATTAGATCACACAAACATTGCGCAAGTTGATCATGGACAGACATCTTGACAACACAACCTCCAAACCGGAAATGTTTGTGCTGCAAGTTCACTATTGGTTTTTATTTTAGGTTAGCGCGTCCGTTCTTATTATACCTCGGTGAGAGCATAGCGCCACCTGGTGTAGTCAATGATGTGTATAAAATCATCTTGGCACTCCTCAATTGTACCAAATATTTTGGAAGCTATAGAAAGTAATTTATTAATGTCTACATTCGTTTTTCACGTTTATTCTATTACAGACACCTTAATGCATACTTTTAAATTATATTCTGTGTGCTAAACATAAAAATAAATCAAAAAGTATTAAAGTCTTTTTTTGAGAGTACTAATATTAATGTCCCACTACAAAAAAACAACAACTTAAAAACATGTAATATGTCCTTGAAACCTTGAAATTGAAAGGCTGTAGAATACGGCCGACTGGTGGCCAACATGGCCGTCTGGTGGCTTCAAAGCCTCTCAATGGCCAATAAATAACAAATAGCAATCTATGGTTTATATACGTCATTGGGTGTAGCACAGTGAATTTGTCTGTGAGCTGACAGATTTTGCATAATGAATATACAATATTCTGTAGACCTCCTAAAGCAAATAGTAGGCCTAGCTTAAGCAAAAAAAAATTCTGGCTAAAGGCAGTTCCAGGATAAAGTTTAACCCGAATAAATTACAATATATAATTTCAAGGTGTGGAAAGGTTTTTAAAAGAAAGACCTATATTATTGAATCTTTTTTTTTTTGTGGGGGGGGGGGGGGGGTCATGGTGTAGTAAACAGCTCACTGTTATTGCAAAGCAGCCCAAAGCTCTCCTCAAAAAAGTAAAGTTTAACTTAGACTTTACTCTGGCTAAATCAACACTGATCTCTCTCTCTCTCTCTCTCTATCATGTTAACCAAACATCTTGCATAAGTTTTGGACACATTAAGCATGAAGGCTCTTCTAATATGGGCTGTTTTGCTGAACTTTTACAAGCTCCCGAAGACAGGTGACTGCGCTTCAACACAGTAAGTTTCCCACAGTAAACATTATCATAATTGTTTAGGAAACTTTGCTTAGCCTAAATGAAAAATAGATGCGTTTGATTGACAGATCCAGAATGACCACCACATGATAATGTTTACTCTTTCCACTGTATATCCTCCTGCATGTTTTCTGTATTTTATTTAGAGTAGAATGAAGTGATCATTGACATGAAGTTGACATCATTGATATGATTTAAGGAATTCACATTCACAAGAATTCATGAGATGACAGGATAAATCTAAACCCATGTATTTGCTATAATACAGAACTGTAATGAATAACGAACTATATGAATCTGTGAAGGATAACACTTCAATTTGGTCAATTTGCCATTGGCTCAATTTAGTCCACGCCAAATATTTTGACTATGTTAGCCCACACAGCTTCAAGGATGCACTTTCATCCTAGGTTTAAGACCTCATATTTAAGCTTATAGAGACCCCAGCTGGTGTATAGAACAATCTCAAAATTATCTACTTTGGTTTAGATACAAGCATCATGAAACCTGTAACCCAATAAATTTATTTGACTTGGTGAAAATCTGTTGTTTTTTTTAAACGAAATTGCTTAACACTTTTTCCATGTGGTTTATTCCTTCACAGACTCCATGAAATGATGACCTCTTCCTAAATATTTGGTCAAATTATTAATTTTGTGTTTGGTTTCCTAGAAACAAGGGTGGCTCAACTTACCCCTTTGGCTCAACTTACCTCACTCTCCTCTATATCTCAATAGTCTAGTGACCTCTCCTCATCTCCTTTCCTATGTGCAGATGAAGAGGAGACGAGGAAAGGAAACCACATAGGACTATTGAGACCTAGCCTATTTTTCCTTTGTCTTTCACAGTGACCAAGTTCTCTCAATCCAAGTCACAACACATCAACAAGCAGATATTGTGAGGAACATATCTAGCCAATATGAGGTACGATAATGATGTGATAATAAACAAATAATTATCTTGTTTTAAAAAACCTTTTCACTTCATTGTGCCAATTACTATTTTTGTTTCTGTACTAGGTTACGGTGTGTTGTTTTCAGACTTCATATTACGCACAATTAGGATATATTCTTTTAAAGTTTATTCATGCATTTGTGTGTGTATGAACATGTGTGTTTGTGTGTGTCTCCCAGACAGTTTTGTGGTCACCTACTTCACCTGAGTACATCGGAGCACACACTGAGGTGCACCTGTTTGTTCCCGCCAACAAATTGGGGACTGTCACAGACCTGCTGCAGACACACCACCTAACACACCAGTATGTCATGTGATCAATTGTCATATTTTAGTGACACTAGCAACGTTAACACAACACCTAACTGCCTCGTCAAGAAGTTATGTTTTATTGGCTTAATGGCTAAGGTGTTGGGTTTACAGTAGCAAGAGATTGAGTTCAAGCCCCGGTTTGGACTACCAGCTGACTTCGCTTTAACTTCAATATTGATTTTGTTGTGTTATGCCCATATTATGGTCATATCCATGATATTGAATAAGCTATCAGTATTAGGAAATGCATATAGAATGTTTCTAATAGCTCAGAGAAATCCCCAAGAGCAGGAATGTGTGTTTGTTTCAGAGTGCTACTGGACAACACAGCAGAACTGATCGAGATGCAGACCAGGAATGAATCGTCGGACCCTAGAAGCAGTGCATCTTATTATGAGAGATACCATTCTCTGGAGGACGTAAGATACCGGATTGTGTCATGTCATTTCCTAATGTTATTAACATAACCGTAATGTAATGTAACATTGACATAATCTCAATGTAACATCCCATTAACATTACTTTAAAGTCATAACCTTTTCTGGGCCCGTATTCATACAACGTCTCAGTGTAAGAGTGCTGATCTAGGATCATTATGATGCCTTTTAGATAATAATTAATAACTTTATATTGCCAGGGGCAGCTAGTCTTAGATCAGTTCTACTACTGTGAAACACTTTATGAATACAAGGCCCTGGTCATTGTGGTCCCAGCTGCTAGATATCAAGTTTGTATTTATTATGAAAATGTTTACATGCTGTCTATTTTATAGATCTACTATTGGATCAACAAGACTGCCCAGGACTACCCAGACATGGTCAAAGTCACCCTGATTGGCTCATCATATGAAAAACGCCCACTTTACGTTCTCAAGGTTCCCCAAGCTGCTTTTTTTAGCAATGATTCGTACAATTATTATATTTTAAAGTAATGTCATTGTCATAGTCAGTTTATAAGTCCGAGTCATTTCATACAAGCAACAGTCACATCCTAATCATCTGATCAAATGATTGCATTTCTCCGTTGTCTTTATCAGTTGTCTGGACAACAAGAGAGAGCTGAAAAGAGAGCAATATGGATTGACTGTGGCATTCATGCTAGAGAGTGGATCTCCCCAGCTTTCTGCCTGTGGTTTGTGCAATATGTCAGTACCTTGTTCCTAAAATCCCGATTCTCTACCAACTTAAGCTCTATCTATTCTGATAGGCCCTACTGTATACATATTTGGTTATATAGCGTCTTCATAACTCATCGGTTATGAAGTTGGATTGAAAATGTTTATGATGGCTCTGGAATTGTATTAAATCGTATTGCTCACTATTTTGATTTGGAACATAGACAGCTATATTAAACTGTTGACTCTTCCTTGTGCTCTTTCCTCAGTCCTTGAACTTCTATAATCTAAACAATGACATCACTGAGATGCTGAACAGTATGGACATCTATGTGCTGCCTGTCATGAACCCGGATGGATACAAGTACACATGGACAACGGTAAAGAACAAGACGATTAATAAGAAATTGAGTCAGTGGTTGCGTGGTTGGACGACAACATTGCAGACGTGGTATTGACCAATAGTTGTGTGCCACCTCATCGACTGTGCAGTCATGCGTCAGATTGCTATGTGATGTGGTTAGCTCATATGTTAAACACCGATCCAGTGAGATCTGGCATGAGTCTGCAATGTCAGTCTGGAATGCTGCCAGTGCCTTCAAATATGTCAATCTGAGCTACACAAAAATGGTAATCTCTACGGGCACTGTGCATCATATGGACATACTTAGTGCATATGAATGATCTATGAGCCAAGATCCATGATCTAACACACAGATCCATTCCACTCACTCCTAAACAACTCAACTTTATTCTGCATAATGTATAAACAGAATGTCAGAGAGATTTTTTATCAGTGTACGTTTTATGAGTAGACTATATGTTTTGAGTGGATACAGTATGTCAGTATTTGTATTGTGATTATACTGTGTGTACTCCTTTATTTGACCAGAACCGAATGTGGAGAAAGAATCGTTCCTTGAGCAAGGATAGCAACTGTGTTGGAACCGACCTCAATAGAAACTTTGACGCAAACTGGTGCAGTAAGTCTGAAATGGAAACTGAACTGGCAGCTTGAGGGCTACTGATCCCACAATCAAACTACTGCCGTTGTTCTCTTGGGCAAGCCTCTTATCCCTAAAATTGCTCTCCATCCAGGGGTGTTGCACAGCAACTGACTCTGTGTCGCTCAACTCGTGTGTGTGTTTCTGGGGGTGTTGGGAAAAAGGCAGAAGACGACTTTGTGTTCTAACCAAATGGATAATAAAAGCTCTATTATATTCCCTCTGCAGCAAAGGGAGCCTCCAACAGGCCCTGTGATGAGATATACTGCGGCAAGTTCCCAGAGTCTGAGCCTGAGGCAGAAGCCGTGGCTAACTTCTTGCGCAGCCACAAAGACTCTGTAAAGCTCTATCTCTCCATCCATTCCTATGGTCAGATGCTGCTCTTCCCATACTCCTGCTCCAATGAGGAGGTGCCTAACCACGCCGAGTTGGTGAGTTGTTGGAAGAGATGAATGGGTGGATGAATCCTAGGGATCACATATTAGGCATTAATTTTCAGTTGATAAAGGTGTTTGTAAGTAGCTAATTAGGCCAATATTCTGTATAATTAGCCATTTATTAAGCCTTTTCAGTGTTTTTCTATTCACACAAACAATAAATGGCTAATAGTACCTGAAATGGCATAGGATGCTACTTATAAATGCCTATATGGTGATCCATATACTGGTTTTTGAACAGTCAGTAAATATCATTACCCCCAAAAATGCTAACCTCCCCTGGTATTGGTAATGGTGAGAGGTTAGTATGTCTTGTGGGTGTCTTTGTGCCTCTAACTTTCTCAATCATCATTATTCACAATTCATTCAGGCTTATCCGTAATTATGGTAATCAAGTGTTCAGAAATATATTATATTCTTATTTACAATCAATGTGACTCCAAAATGACACTACATTATTTACCATTCATTTCTATTTGGCACAAAATTATCTTTAATGCATCCAACAAGTTTGTAGAGTCTATAGCTTGACAAAGTCAATTCGTGCTGGGAATTTGGGACCAAATACTAAGCTTTTGTATAAGGGCACAAGGCGAGACCCAAATGCAGACACAGGAGGCAGGTGGTTGAGCTCCGATTATACCAAAAGGGTTAGGAAAAAGGCAGGTCGGGGACAGGCGAGAGTTCATAAACCAGGTCAGAGTCCAAACAGGGCCATGCGATAGGCAGGCTCGAGGTCAGGACAGGCAGGGGTTCAGTGAACAGGTCCGAGTCCAAACAGTACAAGGGAATAGGCAGGCTCGAGGTCAGGACAGGCAGGGGTTCAGTGAACAGGTCAGAGTCCAAACAGTACCAGGGGATAGGCAGGCTCGAGGTCAGGACAGGCAGGGGTTCAGTGAACAGGTCCGAGTCCAAACAGTACCAGGGGATAGGCAGGCTCGAGGTCAGAACAGGCAGGGGTTCAGTGAACAGGTCAGAGTCCAAACAGTACCAGGGGATAGGCAGGCTCGAGGTCAGAACAGACAGAGTGGTCAGGCAGGCGAATACGGCGTCAGGACAGGCAAGCGTCAAAAAACCAGAGACTGGGAAAAATAGGAGCTAGGAGAATCCTGGTTGACTTGGCAAAACAAGACGAACTGGCACAGAGAAACAGGAAACACAGGGATAAATACACCGGGGACTAATGGGGAAAACAGGAGACACCTGGAGGTGGGTGGACACAATCACAGACAGGTGAAATAGATCAGAGCTTGACATTTTGACTACTTTAATACAATTTGTCCAAATACTTTTGGTTCCCTAAACTATGTACAAAAAGGGCTGTAACTACCCTCAAATTAAACCAGACAGTCTGCACTTTGACATCATAGTGATTGTATCATTTCAAGTCCAAAGTGCTGGAGTACAGAGTTAAATAGCAAACAATGTGTCACTGTCCAAATACTTTTGGACCTCACTGTATATAATCAACAACAAAAAATGACGTTATTTTTTATTAACTCTGTTCCATTGTTTTTTTTTTACAGTTTGAGCTTGTACAGGAGGCAGCCATGAAAGTCAAAAGATACTACAGGAACAACTACAAATACGGCGCATCAGCAAAAACAATATGTGAGTTAGTCTTCATCAGAGTTGGGGTCAATTCCATTTGACATTTTGCCAACTCAGGAAGCATTGGAATTAATTAATTGACCCCAACCCTAGTCTCCATCAAAAACAACATTGTGATACTCACAGCATTTTGTCTGTATCACATAGGTTGGTGAGGCAGGCAGCAAGCCAAATGCTGGCTAGAAGCATGGGGATATAATGTTTAGATGCTTTTTTCCAGTGGAGATTATGTTTATGAATTGCCTGGCTGGGCGGTGGGACAGTGGATGCACATTGATAATTCAAATGGAAATGTTTTACCCGGGAATTATTGTGAATAACTCCTGGCTATCAGCATCCAGGATCCAAATATACCGTTTAATACAACCTGGTCTCAGAGCATTTAGTATTATTCTGTATGTAAACCCATTAGTATGATATGTTACTTTTCGTATAGTATGTATTAATTTGTGGATGTCCATCACCCAATTCATATAATATGTTACGAATTACAATTCGTATTACACTAAACAAAAATATAAACACAACCATTTCAAAGACTTTACTCAGTTACAGTTTCTATAAGGAAATCAGTCATTGTAAATAAATTCATTAGGTCCTAGTCTATGGATGACTGGGAATACAGATATGCATCTGTTGATCACAGATACCTTAAACAACAAAAAAGGTAGGGGCGTAGATCAGAAAACCAGTCAGTATCTGGTGTGACCACCATTTGCCTCATGCAGCGCAACACATCTCCTTCGCATAGAGTTGATTAGGCTGTTGATTGTGGCCTGTGGAATATTGTCCCACTCCTCTTCTAAGGCTGTGCGAAGTTGCTGGATATTGGCAGGAACTGGAATGCACTGTCGTACAAGTCGATGGGGGACATGTCTGGTGAGTACGCAGGCCATGGAAAAACTGGGACATTTTCAGCTTCCAGGAATTGTGTACAGATCCTTCCGACATTGGTCCGTGCATTATCATCCTGAAACTTCAGGTGATGGTGATGGATAAATGGCACAACAATGGGCCTCAGGATCTCGTCACGGTATCTCTGTGCATTCAAACTGCCATTGATAAAATGCAATTGTGTTCATAGTACATAGCTTATGCCGGCCTATACCATAACCCCACCGCCACCATGGGGCACTCTGTTCACAACGTTGACGTCATTAATCCGTTCGCCCACACGGTGCAATACACGCTGTCTGCCATCTGCCCGGTACAGTTGAAACCCGGGATTCATCCGTGAAGAGCACACTTCTCCAGTGTGCCAGTGGCCATCGAAGGTGAGCATTTGCCCACTGAAGTCAGTTAAGACGCCAAACTGCAGTCAGGTCAAGACCCTGGTGAGGACAACAAGCATGCAGGAGAGCATCCCTGAGATGGTTTCTGACAGTTTGTCCAGAAATTCTTTGGTTGTGCAAACCCACAGTTTTATCAGCTGTCTGGGTGGCTGGTCTCAAACGATTCCTCAGGTGAAGAAGCTGGATGTGGAGGTCTTGGGCAGACGTGGTTATATGTAGTCTGTGGTTGTGAGGCCGGTTGGACGTACTGCCAAATTCTCTAAAATGACATTGGAGGCTGCTTATGGTAGAGAAATGAACATTCAATTGTTTAGCAACAACTCTGGCGGACATTCCTGCAATCAGCATGCCAATTGCACGCTCCCTCAAAAGTAAAGACAACTGCGGCATTGTTTGATGACAAAACTGCACATTTTAGAGTGGACTTTTATTGTCCCCAGCACAAGGTGCACCTTTGTAATGATTATGCTGTGTAATCAGCTTCTTGATATGCCACACATGTCAGGTGGATGGATTATCTTGGCAAAGGAAAATGCTCATTAACAGGGATACAAACATTTGTGCACACAATTTTAGAGAAATAAGCTTTTTCTACGTATGGAAAAATTCTGGGATCTTTTATTTCAGCTCATGAAACATTGGACGAATAGTTTACATGTTGTGTTTATTTTTTGTTCAGTTTATACAATACCAGTCAAAAGTTTGGACACACCTACTCATTCAAGGGTTTTTCTTTATTTTCACTATTTCTGCATTGTATAATAATAGTGAAGACATCAAAACTATAAAATAACATGCATGGAATCATGTAGTAACCAAAAAACTATTCAACAAATCAAAATATATTTTAGATTCTTCAAAGTAGCCACCCTTTGTCTTGATGACAGCTTTGTGCACTCTTGGCATTCTCTCAACCAGCTTCACCTGGAATGCTTTTCCAACAGTCTTGAAGGAGTTCTCACATATTCGGAACACTTGTTGGCTGCTTTTCCTTCACTCTGCAGTCCAACTCATCCCAAACCATCTCAATTAGGTTGAGGTTAGGTGATTGTGGAGGCCAGGTCATCTGATGCAGCACTCCATCACTCTCCTTCTTGGTCAAATAGCCCTTACACAGCCTGGAGGTGTGTTGAGTCATTGTCCTATTGAAAAACAAATCATAGTCCCACTAAGCGCAAACCAGATGGGATGGCGTATCGCTGCAGAATGCTGTGGTAGCCATGCTGGTAAAGTGTGCCTTGAATTCTAAATAAATCAGAGTGTCACCAGCAAAGAACCATCACACCTCCTCCTCCATACTTCACCGTGGAACCACACATGCGGAGATCATCTGTTCACCTACTCTGTGTCTCACAAAGACACGGTGGTTGGAACCAAAAATCTCACATTTGGACTCAAAAGGATGGATTTCCACCGGTCTAATGCCCATTGCTCATTTTTCTTAGCCCAAACAATTCTCTTCTTATTATTGGTGGCCTTTAATAGTGATTTCTTTGCAGCAATTCCACCCCGAAAGCCTGATTCACACAGTCTCCTCTGAACAGTTGATGTTGAGATGCGTTTGTTACTTGAACTCTGCAAAGCATTTATTTGGGCTGCAATCTGAGGTGCAGTTAACTCTAATGAACTTATCCTCTGCAGCTGCACCAGAGGTAACTTTGGGTCTTCCTTTCCAGTGCCGATCCTCATGAGAGCCAGTTTCATCATAGCGCTTGATGATTTTTGCAACTGCACAACCTTCATGTCTCAAAGTAATGATGGACTTTTGTTTCTCTTTGCTTATTTGAGCTGTTCTTGCCATAATATGGACTTGGTCTTTTACCAAATAGGACTGTCTTCTGTATACCACCCCTACCTTCTCACAGCACAACTGATTGGCTCAAACGTATTAAGAAGGAAAGAAATTCCACAATTTAACTTTTAACAAGGCACACCAGTTAATTGAAATGCATTCCAGATGACTACCTCATGAAGCTGGTTGAGAGAATGCCAAGAGTGTGCAAACCTGTCATCAAGGCAAAGGGTGGCTACTTTGAAGAATCTCAAATATAAAATATATTTAGATTTGTTCAACACTTTTTGTTACTACATTATTCCATATGTTATTTCATAGTTTTGATGTCTTCAATATTATTCTGCAATGTAGAAAATAGTACAAATAAAGATAGACCCTTGAATGAGTAGGCGTGTCCAAACTTTTGACTGGTACTATATGTTACAAATTTGCAAAAGGTACAATATATCAAATCCAAATAAAATCAAATGTATTTGTCACATACACATGGTTAGCAGATGTTAATGCGAGTGTAGCGAAATGCTTGTGCTTCTAGTTCCGACAATGCAGTAATAACCAACGAGTAATCTAACCTAACAATTCCAAAACTACTACCTTATACACACAAGTGTAAAGGGATAAATAATTTGTACATAAAGATATATGAATGAGTGATGGTACAGAACGGCATAGGCAAGATGGAGTAGATGGTATAGAGTACAGTATATACATATGAGATGAGAAATGTAGGGTATGTAAACAAAGTGGCATAGTTTAAAGTGGCTAGTGATACATGTATTACATAAAGATGCATTAGATGATGTAGAGTACAGTATATACATGTACATATGAGATGAGAAATGTAGGGTATGTAAACAATGTGGCATAGTTTAAAGTGGCTAGTGATACATGTATTACATAAAGATGCAGTAGATGATGTAGAGTACAGTATATACATATGAGATGAGTAATGTAGGGTATGGAAACATTATATTAAGTAGCATTGTTTAAAGTGACTAGTGATATATTTTTACATATATTTCCATACATTTCCATTATTAAAGTGGCTGGAGTTGAGTCAGTATGTTGGCAGCAGCCACTCAATGTTAGTGGTTGCTGTTTAACAGTCTGATGGCCTTGAGATAGAAGCTGTTTTTCAGTCTCTCGGTCCCTGCTTTTATGCACCTGTACTGACCTCGCCTTCTGGATGATAGCGGGGTGAACAGGCAGTGGCTCGGGTGGTTGTTGTCCTTGATGATCCTTATAGCCTTCCTGTGACATCGGGTGGTGTAGGTGTCCTGGAGGGCAGGTAGTTTTCCCCCGGTGATGCGTTGTGCAGACCTCACTACCCTCTGGAGAGCCTTACGGTTGTGGGCGGAGCAGTTGCCGTACCAGGCGGTGATAAAGCCCGACAGGATGCTCTCGATTGTGCATCTGTAGAAGTTTGTGAGTGCTTTTGGTGACAAGCCGAATTTCTTCAGCCTCCTGAGTTTGAATAGGCGTTGCTGCGCCTTCTTCACGACGCTGTCTGTGTGGGTGGACCAATTCATTTTGTCGGTGATGTGTACGCCGAGGAACTTAAAACTTACTACCCTCTCCACTACTGTCCTGTCGATGTGGATAGGGGGGTGCTCCCGGTATTAAGAATGTGCAAATGTACAATGTTTTTTGATTTAGGTTGAGGTTAAGGTTAGAGTTAGGGGAAGGGTTAGCTAACATGCTAAGTAGTTGCAAAGTAGCAAAGCAGTAGTAAGTAGTTGAAAAGTTTCTCATTAGCTAAAAATGCTAATGTTCCCCATGATGCGATTCAAACTCGCAACCTCAAATTTGATTTGATTTGATTTAGATGTTCGCGTTACACGCCCACCAATCCACCTTGACCAACCATTCTACTTTCGTTTTTGCATTAAGCAACCATCACTCTTATGTAACCATACCAAATGCAACATATCATACTAATTTGAGTGTCCCATATTGTCTATGAGACCAGGCTGTTTCATAATAAAATGCTGACAATTGCTTTGTAAAGCTGTTATAAGTTATTTCTTTATAAACGGTCACTACAAAACCAGTTAAATTCCTTGTTCTTCCTTTGTCCTGCTACAGACTTAGCCCCTGGAGGTTCTGACGACTGGGCCTACAACCTGGGCATCCACTACTCCTTCACCTTTGAGCTGGAGGACCGTGGTCGATATGGTTTCCTCCTACCGCCATCATTAATCTCCAAGGCCTGCAATGAAGCCCTCCTCGCTCTTAAGAGTATCGCTCTCAGAGTCATTCAGAAAACACAATCCCAACCCTAACACAGAACCCAAACCGGCTGCGCGTGTGCGCCATCGTGCATAAATGTATTTTGTCCCCCCACACCAAACGCTATCACGACACACAGGTTAAAATATCAAAACAAACTCTGAACCATTGATATTAATTTGGGAACAGGTCGAAAGCATTAAACATGTATGGCAATTTAGCTAGCTAGCTTGCACTTGCTAGTTAATTTGTCCTATTTAGCTAGCTTGCTGTTGCTAGCTAATTTGTCCTAGGATAAACATTGAGTTGTTATTTTACCTGAAATGCACAAGGTCCTCTACTCCGCCAATTAATCCACACATAAAACGGTCAACCGAATCATTTCTAGTCATTTCTACACCTTCCAGGCCTTTTCTTCTCTTGACTTTATAATGCGATTGGCAACTTTCATAAATTAGGTGCATTACCGCCACTGACCTCGTTCGTCTTTCAGTCATCCACGTGGGTATCACCAATGAGGAGATGGCACGTGGGTACCTGCTTCTATAAACCAATGAGGAGATGGGAGAGGCAGGACTTGCAGCGCGATCTGCGTCAGAAATAGAACTCACTTCTATTTTAGCCCTTGGCAACGCAGACGCTCGTTGGCGCGCGCGAGCAGTGTGTGTGCAATAATTGAATAACATGGATTTCTACATTTATTTTGCAACGCTCACGCACGCAACGAGAGCGGTGTAGTCAGCCTGCAAACCTTTATCCCCCTGAGAAGTTGGCTGTGTAAACCTGAGCAGTTTCATGTCTGATTTTGTCCAAAGTAATCCCTTTTATCAAAGTATGTTTTGTGTGCGTGTCTGTCAAACATGATTGTAAATTGTATCATCATTTTTTGTTTTTAAGGAGTAAGGCAGTCCCAATCATGACATAATTAGTTGTTTGTTGGAGGGGAGGAAAGACGGGGGAGAGAGTGCTGAAATAGCAATGGGTCTGATGCGAACCCATGCAGCTGCTAGTGGTGTTCCATGGGCAGCGTCTTAGACCGCTAGGCCAGCCTAGTGTCACCTTAGCACAGCATTCATGTTTTTGTAGTAAGAAATCATAGACACTAATGAAATCTTTGTTTTATTCCAACTGTATATCCTCCTACAGCTTTGAAGCTTAAAACTATAATTGTGTTGACAGTTCTCTGTGTGTAGGCTTCTAATGGTGTAACAAGATGAATATTCCAACAGAAAACAATAATAAAATTAGATATTTAAATGTTGATGTTTTGGCCTTTCTGAGAATGTCAATTTTTTCACTGGCTTCCCTTTAGTTTGAAGCATGGCTAGAAAACATACCGTCATTGCACTGCTATGGTGACACACACATCTCAGAATAATCTTCACACAGATGTCATTGTCATATACAGACCGCATAGATAGAAAAAAGACCCCTTTATGGCCATTGTTGGCTGGTCACATGTGCAAGCCGAACTGTCAAAACCTTAGTCATTCTATATGTGTCACTCCACTGTGTCCTATTAATACATATTGACTTCAATTCTTCAATTGCATGTTTTAAAACTACAATACTAAGCTAAGGTTGGCAGGAGTCACAAGGTGATCCGAGTGTGTTGATTTCCTGTTCATTGTAGTTGAAAATGTAAAATAGTTCACAATAAATCACATACAGACCAGAGCAGTACAGGTGACCAAAAGTATGTGGACAATATACTATATATACAAAAGAATGGACACCCCTTCAAATGAGTGGATTTGGCTATTTCAGTCACACCCGTTAATGACAGGTATATAAATCAAACACACAGCCATGCAATCTCCATAGACAAACATTGGCAGGAGAATGGCCTTACTGAAGAGCTCAGTGAATTTCAACGTGGCACCGTCATAAGATGCCACCTTTCCAACAAGTCAGTTCAAATGTCTGCTAGAGCTGCCCTGGTCAACTGTAAGGGCTGTTATTGTGAAGTGGAAACGTCTAGGAGCAACAATGACTCACAAGCTCACAGAACGGTACCGCCGAGTGCTGAAGCATGTAGGGCATAAAAATCGTCTGTTCTCAGAAGAAACATAAGCACATTAATGACATCGATATACATGGCCGAGCAGCTGCACACAAGCCTAAGATCACCGTGAGCAATGCCAAGTGTTGGCTGGAGTGGTGTAAAGCTCGCCGCCATTGGACTCTGTAGCAGTGGAAACGGACACATCTGGGTTTGGCTGATGCCTGGAGAACGCTACCTGCCCGAATGCATAGTGCCAACTGGAAATTTTGGTGGAAGAAGAATAATGATCTGGGGTGGTTTTCATGGTTCGGGCTCTGCAGTGAAGGGAAATCTTAATGCTACAGCATACAATGGCATTCTAGACGATTCCGTGCTTCCAACTTTGTGGCAACAGTTTGGGGAAGGCCCTTTCCTGTTTCAGCATGACAAGGCCCCCGGGGATGCACAAAGTGAGGTCCATACAGAAATGGTTTGTTGAGATAGGTGTGGAAGAGCTTGGCTGGCCTGCACAGAGCCCTGACCTTAAACCCATCAAACACCTTTGGGATGAATTGGAACTCCGACTGCGAGCCAGGCCTAATCGCCCAACATCAGTGCCTGACCTCCCTAATGCTCTTGTGACTGAATGAAAGCAAGTCCCTCAGCAATGTTCCAACATCTAGTGGAAAGCCCTCCCAGAAGAGTGGTGACTGTTGTCGCAGCAATGGAGGGACCTACTCCATATTAATGCTCATGATTTTGGAATGAGTTGTTCGAAAAGCAGGTGTCCACATACTTTTTGTCATGTAGTCTCTGTCAAAGCGAGAACCTTGAAGCCCAGCAAGAAGGTTAGAGCTGGTGCTCATCATTCAGGCAACAATACAAACACACACATCAAATCTCTTACCAGAAGAACATTTTTAAAGATTCTCAGAGCTTGACACAAATAAAGACACAAATAAAGATGAGGTTGCAAGAGAAGAAAATGTCTGTCAGATTGATATTATAAAAGCAATTTTCGTTTGGTGGAAGAGACCCTCTGGAGCTGCTGCAGTGTGTCTGGGGCTGCTGTGTGTTCTCCTACCGGCTAAGATCATAGGCCAAATTGCCTGCAACAACCTGACTAAAGAGAGAGACCAACTAGAGACCAGCCACAACAACCTGACTAAAGAGAGAGACCAACTAGAGACCAGCCACAACAACCTGACTTAAAGAGCGCAAACCAGCTTCAGAGAGAGACAGAAAGACTGAGGCCGTGGTATTAGGGTTTCTATTAGCCGATATGTTTCGACTTGAGGTTCAGCAGTAAATACATGTTCCCCTTCGAGTCAAAACGATCCTCAGCCATAATGTTTGTCCCACGGTGATGAATGCGGATATGGCTAGAAAACCTACCCCAATCCAGGGATGGAAGATGTGCCTGTACTCCTAATGATCCCATTTTCCGATATGGGAAAATCAAGAAGATTGAAATACTTCTGGCATTAGCTAGTCTAGCATACTGACGAAAAAGACAGTTAAATAATAATGATTGGTTTTCCATGTCTATTCATCAATTGCAGTATTAGTAAATGTTGATGATAATTGTTCTAATCACACTTAATAACCATTAGTGAATATCCAATTCCTTATGTGTATGTTTTCTAACTGATCTCATGAACCAATAACTCATTTACAACTGGTTTGTAATTGAAATAATAAATCATTTAGAAAGTATAAAAATACAATTAACAGACACCTTAGTCATAATTTTATTATATTAAACATGACAAAATATGTTGTTACAGTGTTTATGAAAATACTGTTTGGTGGAAATGTTTATGTTTGTGCTTTTCTAATAATCAATTTCTCTGTTCTATTAATGTGCTGTTCTAATAGCCAATTTCTGTGATCATGAGTGACTCATTGAACGAATCCTAACTATCAGTATCTGCAATTTGGCAGTACGGTACATCCAGAACCTTATTTTGAGAAAGAGATATCTCAGTTTCAAGGTCTCAGCTTAGAGAGAAGCAGCCTTGGGAGGTATTAGTCTGTCACATGCATGACCCAGTATTGGTCGGTCACATGAAGGAAGTAAACGTTAATGATGAATTAATTGTGAATGATGAATAAGCTAAATCATGCAAATATAACTTGTCTGTATATAAGATAACTAACAGGACTGCCCCGGGTAGAGCTCCTGATCGACATGTGTACTTGGTGCATTGAGTTGGTTGGAACCTCTCCAGCGCACTGATAATAAAGAATTTCTCATTTAAGATTGTCTTCGAGTGTCCCTGTGTAGGACTTCCACAATTGTTTATGAATAGCTTACTAACATTTAAACATTTAGGAATAATGATTAATACTTGAACTATTTATTAATGCAATATCAATGCTTTACTACCAGGTGTTATTATAAAGTGCTACCAATTATGGCAGTTTTTTCAATTTCCTTAAAAGTTTGTTTTTAAGATAAGATGTTTTCATCTGATAGCGACGCAATGCAAACACAGATGTACAGATGTACCAGCTTCTATGTGTCAATGTCAGGGGGACGGGAGACAGGGGCCATGTTGAACTGCCTGTCCAAATATGTCTGCATCTTCCTCCTGCTGGCCCTGTCAGGCCTCTTCTTCCTGTTCCGCAACATCAACATTCTGGAGGTGAGGAGGAAAGGTGACCTTCCCCCAGAACAAGTTCAACCTTGCTTCCAACACTATCTTTCATCCATCACTATCCACATTAGCCTACCACCCTTTCGCCTTTAGTGACCTCTACTCTCCCCCACAGTGGAAGCTCAACTGCATCTTGGACGTCTGTAGCATCCACTCAATGGGCCCTATTCTCCTGGACCGCAAGCGGTGCTTCTGTAGCGGGGGACCAGCGGAGGCTCTTGTCATTGTGAACGAGTTCCAGGGGAGACCCAAGAGCCATGGTGAGGACGTCCTGCTGGCCGAACTGCACTCCCCACAGTTGGGGGGTGGGCATTGCAGGGCAGGTGCTAGACCACCGGAACGGGACCTACTCTACCATTTTTCCATTACTGTGGGAGGGGTCTGTACAGGTGGAGGTGACAGTGGTCCATTCAAGTGAGGCAGTTCATGTTTTACGACGCTTACGTGAGGAACGGACAGACCGGGTTCTTTACAAGAGCCTATTCCGTTCTGGATTACTGTCTGAGGCCACCATGTGTAACTTGTGTCGGCCGACCAACCAGCAGCCGCCGGGCAATTACACAGATCCCTGCACAGGGGAACCC
Organism: Oncorhynchus kisutch; assembly: GCF_002021735.2. Classification (NCBI taxonomy): domain Eukaryota; kingdom Metazoa; phylum Chordata; class Actinopteri; order Salmoniformes; family Salmonidae; genus Oncorhynchus; species Oncorhynchus kisutch. The sequence goes on from NC_034189.2 coordinate 37,194,972, forward strand.
TGTCCTGCTACAAAGCCCAAGCAGCTGTTGAGCTGTGACACGTGGATCAACCACTTCAGGGCAGGCTACAAGAAAGATCTGATAACCAACAATGAAGCATTGCTCTTCCAGAGGTTAGTGCGGGGTAAAAAATTATGTCTGTGGGAATGAGTGTACTGTATGTTTTATCTTGGACCTATGCAGTATTTTTCACATGTATAATAACAAAAGTGGGATTCAGGTGAATGGTATTGCTTGCTGCAGGGTTTCAAACATTTCAAATGATTTTCAATCTATGCAAATAAAGTGTGACTGCCAAGTCTAGCCTTGCAGCATACAGTAGGCCTAACTATCTCACATTAAAGGGATAGTGCGATATTTTGGCAATCAAGCCCTTTTTTCTACTTACCCAGAGTCAGATGAACTCATGGATACCACCACACATGATACGTATTACACATGATATGCATGTCTCACAAATGCAATTTCGATTCAATAAGACCTTTTTTTATTTCAGCTTTAATCTTTATATGTGTGCACTGCTTTGCCTATTCATGTTCACTTTCTCTTTAATCAATAAATAAGTCATTCATTTATAAAGCTATCACTTGGAATTTCATTGTGAGCCTTTATTCCCCAATTTCAGTAATTTTATTTTGTGTGCGTTTGTTTTCATTCAACTATAAGCCAACATGACTTAAAACCATTTGTGAATATTTTGTTATTTGTGGACAAACCTGCAAAAGAGAGATGAATTACAGAAGTTATATCAGATATTCCTTCTGTTCGTAGACACTGACAATACAGTACATATACCCACATTTAGTAAAACCTTTCAGTATTGAACACTGGTGCAAAAAACAATGTTTAATAATGATGCTTTTACAACTCCTCTAAAGGGGTGATACAGCATATCCTTAGAGCAAGGGGAAAGAAGATACAGGGTCATAGGTTGTGTTGAGTATGTTATTTGTAAACCCATTTAATAGCCAGACCTTCATACAAACTTACTATGCTGAATTATTGACGTACGATCGAACAGGCTGCTTGCTATATGCTGCCCTATGCTGCCAGAACGCCCACAAGCGAGTCACAATGGGTGGCCTAAGCGACACGCGGCAATTTACCGCTATCTAGTGTACATGCCCCGCCGCTTGTGGGCGTGCTGGCAGCATATAGCAGCAAGTTCGGCTGTATGTCAAGAATTCAGCATAGCAAGTTTGTATGAAGGTCTGGTTATTAAATGGGTACATAGTTCAATAGTAATATACTCTAAAACGCTCTGGTGACAAACACACTTTGCTGCCCTGTTTCCAATTGTCCACATGGCTGGGAGAACTTAAGTAAGTAAATACATTTCGAAAGTGTAAAACAAACAATATATTAGCAACAGTGCAGGTTAACTCAAATGGGCTAGCTAGTTGGCTAGCTATCTAACCAACTTCACATACTGTATAGATAACGTTAGCTAGCTAAGTGAATGAAATATCAGTATATCTTGATATATTTATCACTAAAAACAAACCCCAAATGCATTTGTAGGTAGCTAACGTAAACTCACCCCATTCCATACAAATGTGCGCAACATTCAAACGAGGCTACAAAGAACTAATGGGACTGTGTTGACTTCAAAATCGAGGTGTGAACTAGGTTTCTATTCAAGTGTTGATCGACATGGTGATGGCTCTATAGTATTGGAGAAAAGTTGAAAAAACATCCTGTGGCGGACTGCAATAGCATCGAATAGTCCCCGTGATATGCACGGGGACTATTCGAATAGTCCCCGTGATATGCAACTGTTCAGGGAAGTCCGGAACCAATACACGCAGTCAGTCAGGAAAGCTAAGGCCAGCTTCTTCAGGCAGAAGTTTGCATCCTGTAGCTCCAACTCCAAAAAGTTCTGGGACACCAAAAAGTTCTGGGCAAAACCTGGACCCGTACAAATCAGCTGGGCTTGACAATCTGGACCCTCTATTTCTGAAACTATCTGCCACCATTGTCGCAACCCCTATTACCAGCCTGTTCAACCTCTCTTTCATATCGTCTGAGATCCCCAAGGATTGGAAAGCTGCCGCAGTCATCCCCCTCTTCAAAGGGGGAGACACCCTGGACCCAAACTGTTACAGACCTATATCCATCCTGCCCTGCCTATCTAAGGTCTTCGAAAGCCAAGTCAACAAACAGGTCACTGACCATCTCGAATCCCACCGCACCTTCTCCGCTGTGCAATCTGGTTTCCGAGCCGGTCATGGGTGCACCTCAGCCACACTCAAGGTACTCAACGATATCATAACCGCCATCGATAAAAGACAGTACTGTGCAGCCGTCTTCATCGACCTTGCCAAGGCTTTCGACTCTGTCAATCACCATATTCTTATCGGCAGACTCAGGAGCCTCGGTTTTTCGGATGACTGCCTTGCCTGGTTCACCAATTACTTTGCAGACAGAGTTCAGTGCGTCAAATCGGAGGGCATGCTGTCTGGTCCTCTGGCAGTCTCTATGGGGGTGCCACAGGGTTCAATTCTCGGGCCGACTCTTTTCTCTGTGTATATCAATGATGTTGCTCTTGCTGCGGGCGATTCCCTGATCCACCTCTACGCAGACGACACCATTCTATATACCTTCGGCCCATCTTTGGACACTGTGCTATCTAACCTCCAAACAAGCTTCAATGCCATACAACACTCCTTCCGTGGCCTCCAACTGCTCTTAAACGCTAGTAAAACCAAATGCATGCTTTTCAACCGGTCGCTGCCTGCACCCGCATGCCCGACTAGCATCACCACCCTGGATGGTTCCGACCTAGAATATGTGGACGTCTATAAGTACCTAGGTGTCTGGCTAGACTGCAAACTCTCCTTCCAGACTCATATCAAACATCTCCAATCGAAAATCAAATCAAGAGTCGGCTTTCTATTCCGCAACAAAGCCTCCTTCACTCACGCCGCCAAGCTTACCCTAGTAAAACTGACTATCCTACCGATCCTCGACTTCGGCGATGTCATCTACAAAATGGCTTCCAACACTCTACTCAGCAAACTGGATGCAGTCTATCACAGTGCCATCCGTTTCGTCACTAAAGCACCTTATACCACCCACCACTGCGACTTGTATGCTCTAGTCGGCTGGCCCTCGCTACATATTCGTCGCAAGACCCACTGGCTCCAGGTCATCTACAAGTCCATGCTAGGTAAAGCTCCGCCTTATCTCAGCTCACTGGTCACGATGGCAACACCCATCCGTAGCACGCGCTCCAGCAGGTGTATCTCACTGATCATCCCTAAAGCCAACACCTCATTTGGCCGCCTTTCGTTCCAGTACTCTGCTGCCTGTGACTGGAACGAATTGCAAAAATCGCTGAAGTTGGAGACTTTTATCTCCCTCACCAACTTCAAACATCAGCTATCTGAGCAGCTAACCGATCGCTGCAGCTGTACATAGTCTATTGGTAAATAGCCCACCCTTTTTCACCTACCTCATCCCCATACTGTTTTTATTTATTTACTTTTCTGCTCTTTTGCACACCAATATCTCTACCTGTACATGACCATCTGATCATTCATCACTCCAGTGTTAATCTGCAAAATTGTAATTATTTGCCTACCTCCTCATGCCTTTTGCACACATTGTATATAGACTCCCCCTTTGGTTTCTACTGTGTTATTGACTTGTTAATTGTTTACTCCATGTGTAACTCTTTGTTGTCTGCTCACACTGCTATGCTTTATCTTGGCCAGGTCGCAGTTGCAAATGAGAACTTGTTCTCAACTAGCCTACCTGGTTAAATAAAGGTGAAATAAAATAAAATAAAAATTGTGACGTGTCATGCCGTAACGTACAGCACGCATAAAGCAACTATTTCTGTCTTACAATCTCTCTCCACCAGGTGTAGCACTTCTCTCATCCTTTAAAAACAAGAAATGGACAGTAAGGGGGGGGGTGTACCTAGTAATTTTTTTGCGTCATCATTGCATGCGATCATCATTCTCAAAGTGGCTGTTTACTTCTAAGATCACTTTAGCGCTGCCCTAAAAACCCGATTCAAATTCGACACAAACCTTCAAATAGGTATGTAATGACACATTATATAAACTCTTTATAGTGTTTTATTTACATTTTAGAGGCGATAAGGTGATAAGTTGGACAGATCGAGGGAAAAAAAGCAATTTTCCCACACATCTCTCCTTCTCACTATCACGCATTAGTTTCACTTCCCCACCCGCCATTTTTAAAAAGACCTGACGGGGCTCATTGTCTTCTTGAATTATGAAGAAACAGGCAGCGTGGGGGTCATGTAATTGATTATGTTGGAAGGGGGAGAAATTGTGCTTTACAATGGTATTGACATTACAGTTGATCTGGAAGTATTACGTTTTTGGGGCGCTAAAATAAGGTAAATTGTACGGACCAAGGCGATGTACATAAGTGAGTGAGTTTACGTTAGCTAGTTAACAGTCATGGTGGAGGGTGACAGGACATTAACGTTAGCCCCAACTGTCAGTGAGAGAGTAGGCTATTCTGGATAAGGCAGGCACTTTTGTGTAGTTCCTGTCCCTAGAAGTGAGGATGGAGATAATAGTAACATAATATTCAGTGTGGTGTAATTTGACTATAATGAAGTCTGTTTCTTGTGAGGTTTTCTGTCCTCATAAAGAGAGATATTGTCACGTTCTGACCTTTATTTCCGTTGTTTTGTCATTATTTAGTATGGTCAGGGTGTGAGTTGGGGTGGGCAGTCTATGTTTGTTTTTCTATGATTTGGGTATTTCTATGTTTCGGCCTAGTATGGTTCTCAATCAGAGGCAGGTGTCATTAGTTGTCTCTGATTGAGAATCATACTTAGGTAGCCTGGGTTTCACTGTGTGTTTGTGGGTGTTTGTTTCTGTGTCTTTCACCACACGGTACTGGTTTGGGTTTCGTTCATTCCACGTTTTTGTGTTCAGTTGTTCATGTGTACTATTTCGTATTAAAAGAACCATGGACACTTACCACGCTGCATATTGGTCCTCCGATCCTTTTCGCCTCTCCTCTTCGGAAGAAGAGGAGGGAAAGCCTGTCTATATATGAAGAGGTCACAATGAAGAGCAGTAGTTCTCAGTCCTGGTCCTGGGGGCTCAAAGGGGTGTACGTTTTTGTCTTAGCATTGCACAGCTGATTCAAATGATCAACTCATCATCAAGCTTCAAGTGGTATTTATGTATTCTTTTGTTACCCTATCCTTGATATGATCCTGTTATTGTCACATGCACATATGTGTGGCCATGCCTCTATCGATCCAATGTTATCATGATTTGTTATCAGGGATAGATATTATACTTTAGTAATCTACAATGATCTGGTGATGAAAAACTCTAATAATTACATTATTATTAATTGTCTTCCATATTCCTACAGATACCTTGTAACTGGAGATTCATTCAAAGCGATTGCCTACAGTTAACGTGTAGGGCACTGCACGGTTGGGTGACCAGGGCCATCTGGGACTGAGGAATTCTTGTGTGTGAAGGCTACCTGTGTCTGCTGCTCTGCAGGATGTTTCAAGGATGGGGTACAACAAGCAATCCGTGTGCGGGAAATCTTCACCTCTTACTTCTTTGAAGATGGTGCTGCTCCCTGGCAACACAATAGACTGCACTATGCACAACCAAAGGCTCTTTTAAGAGCCATTCACATTGCAATAAGAGTAGTCTTCCATCTACTTAGCTATGTCATTTTTGCAGTTATTCAATTTCCAGTTTCTCTCCCTTTTGAGTTCTACTTCTAAGGTGAGGGTGCTGTTTAGGTAAGGGTGTGATGTCTGTACAAAAACAAAACAGGCTATTTCACCCATATTGAAAAAATGTAGCGCAATTAGACACCCTATAACCCATACCTACACTCATGTATCAATCTGCTTGATGGATTGTGTTGTGCAGTAAACAGGCTCAGGTGTATAACTGTGGCTCCTTCCACCTTCAAAGAATAGGCACGAGGGCCAACCATGGCGAATAGTAAGACACTTCATTATTTCTATAACTACGCTATATATTGTTTGCCCTTGTGTGTGCGCTCATGTTTTTTGGCAGAAAGTATCTGCAGCCACACACAGATTCCTGTTGAACACTGTCTCTTTAATTACCTTATTTTCTCTAAGTCTATCTCCTTCACTTCATCCCTCTTTCCTCTTCTCCCTAAATCCTCTAGGTTATATCAGCTGTGTCGGTGAAACCCTCCCACATTTGAACTGGCTACATAGATGGCACAGCATGATCAGAGGTGAGAGGTCACTTGTTCAGGTCAACAGGAAGTATTATTAAAGAGATGCTTGACATTGAAATACAGATAAGAGATGTAGTAGACCCAGAGTTAATGATCCAAGGTCAGTTTTGCATTTCACCTCTTGATTTATGATGTTAGAATAAAACAAAAACTTACAACATGCTGTCTCTCTCCTGCAGATATGTTTTGATTTGAGAGGATGCCAACCCCGTCCCATCATCGCCACCTCAACTTTCATGCCGACTCGACACATATGTAATTGTTATGAACTGAGAGAATATTTGGGTAGCACTAATCATTAATCATATGCTGCCTTCCCTGCTCCTATGTTCTTACCTCTTTCCCTGTCTTTTACACCTCTCACCTCCTGTTTTTATAATGCACAACAGATTGAAGTACAGATTGAACTTGTATTTATAATATTATAATATTTGTAATGTGTGTATTTATAACACTTGGATAATTAAGTTCTTTCAATAAAGCGTTTCACACTCTCCACCTATCCTGTGTTTATCAGATCAATGCAAATGAAGGGCATTAGATAGAGATGAACTGGTTGTAGAGTATTTACATGATGCTTAGGAAGTGTAGTGAACTGTTTAAAAAAAATCTTTCTGTATATATGAATTACAAATCAGCCTTTAACTAGTTAAATCCTGTTTCTAGTCTATTAGTTACAATGTGCAACCATTGATGTCCCAGGATCAAGATTGGTAAACACTGTTGACATGTATAATTGTAATCCTTACATGCAGACACAGCATCATTCAAAGACTGGAATTTGATACTCCTGGTATTGGATATGACTGAAAAATCATATCAGACATTCATACACGAACTGCACCTTTATTTGCCAAGGTAGGTTAAATCAAATCAAATCAAATGTATTTATATAGCCCTTCGTACATCAGCTGATATCTCAAAGTGCTGTACAGAAACCCAGCCTAAAACCCCAAACAGCAAGCAATGCAGGTGTAGAAGCACGGTGGCTAGGAAAAACTCCCTAGAAAGGCCAATACCTAGGAAGAAACCTAGAGAGGAACCAGGCTATGTGGGGTGGCCAGTCCTCTTCTGGCTGTGCCGGGTGGAGATTATAACAGAACATGGCCAAGATGTTCAAATGTTCATAAATGACCAGCATGGTCGAATAATAATAAGGCAGAACAGTTGAAACTGGAGCAGCAGCACAGTCAGGTGGAAGTTGAAACTGGAGCAGCAGCATGGCCAGGTGGACTGGGGACAGCAAGGAGTCATCATGTCAGGTAGTCCTGGGGCATGGTCCTAGGGCTCAGGTCAGTTGAAACTGGAACAGCAGCATGGCCAGGTGGACTGGGGACAGCAAGGAGTCATCATGTCAGGTAGTCCTGGGGCATGGTCCTAGGGCTCAGGTCCTCCGAGAGAGAGAAAGAAAGAGAGAAGGAGAGAATTAGAGAACGCACACTTAGATTCACACAGGACACCGAATAGGACAGGAGAAGTACTCCAGATATAACAAACTGACCCCAGCCCCCCGACACATAAACTACTGCAGCATAAATACTGGAGGCTGAGACAGGAGGGGTCAGGAAAGCTGAGAGTGCCGGGTACCTTTAGGCGGTGAAAAATATAAACTTTTACATGATCAGTGAATATACAAGATACTATGTGGGGATCTCATGCATGGTAATAACTACATGTATATACGAGTTGCATCCTATACAAGCTATATTATATTCTACTCAATCCATAGGCTTCATTAATGTCATTCAGACTATTTTGAAGTTGATACAACTGGCTATGATATGAGGTTCATAGCTAGGTTCTGAACTAATATGTATACCAAACGTTTGTGTCCATAGAAGGGCTAGATAGCCGATCCAGAAGCATACAGGGATTTTTATCCTCCACTGCACAATAAGCAAGAACATAGCTAGTTTATTTCATCTATAGGCATTGCATGGAAAATATCAGCAAGGCAAGCTTAAACATGTGTACATTCAATTTGCAGTAAATGCTTTAGCTAGCTAGATTCTTTACATTCACTGTTTCACAAGACGACAGCCTGGTTTGCTGGTTGTTTCAGGAGTCCCTAAAACATTAAACAACCAGAATTACAATTTCATACTCACGTCACAACACTCGTAAAGCTAGCCAGCTAATGTTAACTAGTTTGCTAAATCGCGATTTTCGAAAATTAACTTTATGATTAAAATTTGCATAATCGTTTGTCTCTGCATTAACTAACATATTCCTGTCAACTGTACATTTTTTTGCATGATTCGTTATGACGTTTGAATCACTTTCATTTGAATCCATTCTAGTATTTTTGTCAGCCATCTTCGCTGAAGAAAGTCTCCAGCCTTGGGTCGCATAGCGTCAAATTCGTCATGGGAACTGCTCCCTATGATTGGTCATCGTCCAGCGGTCGCCGCTGGTGATTTGCATAAAGTTGGGAAAAGTTTATATTTTTCACCGCCTAAAGGTACCCGGCACTCTCAGCTTTCCTTCCATTGAAATGAATGGGAAGTGGTGTTTCACCGCGCAGCATCCTGTGCTAATTGGAACCGTTTTTGGAGTTGCCTAATTGGAACCGCAATTTGGAACAATGACGGACTCAACAGCCTCAGATCGGGTGAACACCATCCCGGATCCAATTATTGTCGATCAGTCGACTGTAAACGGCCAGTGCGACCCGACACATCAACTGCCACCCAAAATCAACAGCCACCCTAAATTCAAGATGGACCAGGAGATGAAAATTAGCGATAGCGTGGAGGGGCAAGGTAGGCCGATATCTATGACAAATAAAACAAAAATAGAATACGCATACTATTTACACTTAGACTAGGCTACTTTAGCAGAAATATCTCCACAAATTAAACTGTCAATGCAATGCATTTGTGTTACTCAGAACGCTTATTGGCTACTCCCAGCATGTCTCGAATTTCCATTATACATTGTCTTTTAGCAGACTGGATACCTGAAACAATTATGGATACGACTTTACTTGAAGGGGGTATAGTAAGGCAGCCATAACACATTCATTTAGTTTTACACTGACAGACAAGCTGCTTGAAAATATCAGGGCACTAACTCCATCACTGATCCTACACATCTAAGAAATGCATCTGAGAGGTCTCAATGACCATCATAGTATAGCCTACATGCCGACTCCAAAATGAAAATGTCCACACCCTCTAGCTCCTATATGCAATTAACCTTGTTCAAAACACATTTTAGGTGACTGTATGTATTTATTATGCCAATTCTGTTGCAAAACATTTCGCAACAGAAACCGTTTACTCCAAACTGAAAAAGTTTTGCATTCAGGTAGGTTTTTTTATACTGTGTAACCATACACTACTATCACACCAGTGCCAGTCCTCACACCTCTGGGCTTTCAGTAGACTACAATACAAGGATCCTTCAAATTTGTGCATTGCTTCATTTTTCTTTTGTTTCAGAAACCAGGAATCTTCATGGCACGTAGATAATCATAAGTCTATTTTATGCAATCGACAAATTAGGATATGAGTGCTAAAAGCGTTCTGGAATCTCACCCCTGCTTATTACTGTGTTGCTTTTGACAGGCTTACTGGAGAGCAGCATGAGGCTGAAGCCCCACGAAGCTCAAAGATACCGCAAGAAAGCGCTGTGGGTCTCCTGGGTTTCCATCTTTGTGACGCTGATCCTGGCAGTAGCAGCTTTCAGTGAGCATACGTTACTTTGTTCTCTCTGAGGGAATAAGCCTGGTCCCAGATCTGTTTCTGTTGTGTTGATAAGACAGCACAAACAGATCTGGGACCAGGCAATGTCTTCCTGGTGATGATTTTTCTATGCAACAGTTCCCTTTAGACTCTGATGAACCTGTCAATTTTTCAAATCTTATGACTTATCGATAACATGTGGCGTGCTGTATGGGTATATCTACTCTAACACATAATATACGGTACACATACCATTATTGCACAAGTTTACTAAACACTCTACATGGCCCAAAGTATATGTGGGCACCCATTCAAATGAGTGTATAAAATCGAGCACACAGTTCTGCTGGGGGTCAAGGAGTTATTTCTAGACTGTCACTAGTTTGTTTCTGTTCAATTTTCCTCCATGTAACATTAGACATCATCTGTGGTGGACACATTGACAATAAAGCAAAAAAACTATGTTCGAATAGTTATTGAAAAGCTCAGATTTCTCTGTATTGTATTAGAATACATTAAGTTCTATAGTTCTCACAAAAGTTCTATAGTTCTCACTATCTACAAGGTTTCCTCAGGATGACTCGTGTTGTGCTTTGGGGTTGCAGTGTCGAGTATGGAATCAGATTTTTTTCCCAGCCAGTGTATGAATCTCAACCCTTCTTATTACAGTTCACGAGCGGCAGGGTAGCCTAGTGGTTAGAGCGTTGGACCCCAAAGCACACGAGTTCAAACCCCCGAGCTGACAAGGTACAAATCTGTCGTTCTGCCCCTGAACAGGCAGTTAACCCACTGTTCCTAGGCCGTCATTGAAAATAAGAATTTGTTCTTAACTGACTTGCCTGGTTAAATAAAGGTTAAATAAAATAAAATAAAATAAAACGAGACATGCTTGTATACTACACTGCTCAAAAAAATAAAGGGAACACTTAAACAACACAATGTAACTCCAAGTCAATCACACTTCTGTGAAATCAAACTGTCCACTTAGGAAGCAACACTGATTGACAATAAATTTCACATGCTGTTGTGCAAATGGAATAGACAACAGGTGGAAATTATAGGCAATTAGCAAGACACACCCAATAAAGGAGTGGTTATGCAGGTGGTGACCACAGACCACTTCTCAGTTCCTATGCTTCCTGGCTGATGTTTTGGTCACTTTTGAATGCTGGCGGTGCTTTCACTCTAGTGGTAGCATGATACTGAGTCTACAACCCACACAAGTGGTTCAGGTAGTGCAGCTCATCCAGGATGGCACATCAATGCGAGCTGTGGCAAGAAGGTTTGCTGTGTCTGTCAGCGTAGTGTCCAGAGCATGGAAGCGCTACCAGGAGACAGGCCAGTACATCAGGAGATGTGGAGGAGGCAGTAGGAGGGAAACAACCCAGCAGCAGGACCGCTACCTCCGCCTTTGCAAGGAGGAGCAGGAGGAGCACTGCCAGAGCCCTGCAAAATGAACTCCAGCAGGCCACAAATGTGCATGTGTCTGCTCAAACGGTCAGAAACAGACTCCATGAGGGTGGTATGAGGGCCCGACATCCACAGGTGGGGGTTGTGCTTACAGCCCAACCCCGTGCAGGACGTTTGGCATTTGCCAGAGAACACCAAGATTGGCAAATTCGCCACTGGCGCCCTGTGCTCTTCACAGATGAAAGCAGGTTCACACTGAGCACTTGTCAGACGTGACAGAGTCTGGAGATGCCATGGAGAACGTTCTGCTGCCTGCAACATCCTCCAGCATGACCGGTTTGGCGGTGGGTCAGTCATGGTGTGGGGTGGCATTTCTTTGTGGGCCGCACAGCCCTCCATGTGCTCGCCAGAGGTAGCCTGACTGCCATTAGGTACCGAGATGAGATCCTCAGACCCCTTGTGAGACCATATGCTGGTGCGGTTGGCCCTGGGTTCCTTCTAATGCAAGACAATGCTAGACCTCATGTGGCTGGAGTGTGTCAGCAGTTCCTGCAAGAGGAAGGCATTGATGCTATGGACTGGCCCGCCCGTTCCCCAGACCTTACTCCAATTGAGCACATCTGGGACATCATGTCTCGCTCCATCCACCAACGCCACGTTGCACCACAGACTGTCCAGGAGTTGGCGGATGCTTTAGTTCAGGTCTGGGAGGAGATCCCTCAGGAGACCATCCGCCACTTCATCAGGAACATGCCCAGGTGTTGTAGGGAGGTCATACAGGCATGTGGAGGCCACACACACTACTGAGCCTCATTTTGACTTGTTTTAAGGACATTACATCAAAGTTGGATCAGCCTGTAGTATGGTTTTCGCACTTTAATTTGAGTGTGACTCCAAATCCAGACCTCCATGGGTTGATACATTTTATTTCCATTAAATTTTTGTGTGATTTTGTTGTCAGCACATTCAACTATGTAAACAGAAAAGTATTTAATAAGAATATTTCATTCATTCAGATCTAGGATGTGTTATTTTAGTGTTCCCTTAATTTTTTTGAGCAGTGTATATTTCCAAGTCGGTTAGGTCATGAAGTTTCAAATGGGACTGAGAATGTTATGTAATTTGCATATTTGGGGGAGAAAAGACCTGTCCACTCCATTGTGCAGTAATAGTGAAGACATCAAAACTATGAATTAACACACATGGAATCATGTATTAACCAAAAGTTAAATCCTTCAATGTAGCCACCCTTTGCCTTGATGACAGCGTTACACACTCTTTGCATTCTCAACTTTTGACTTGTACTGTACATTAACCACATGTACACACCCCTTCGCAGTTCTGAATTCAATGAAAGCCAATATTGATTGATCATATTGCATTATCACACCAGTGGTGTAGGTTAAGTAATTAACGTTATTTGACATTGAGATTAATCCAAAACGGATGTTTTGGTGTGCACTGTATCATCAGTGTGTCTTTTCTGTGTAAGAAAAGTGACTGGCTATTATGGATATCTATTGCACCTAGGGTCTTTCTCTGTACTGTAGATGTCTACCTGACTTTTTTTTTTTGTGCACATTCTCAGTGATGCGTGCAGTTGCACAAATACATTTGCCTTGGGTCAGATTCCTTGGTGCGCAGATCAATAGGGATGTGTTCAAGGTGATCAACGTGGAAAGCACAGCTAGCTTGCTTGTGTTATTTAATTGTCCTCTGCTTGCTGAGTCTTTATGTGATTTCAAAGATACTTGACCAGAATTAAATCACACTACGGAAATGGCATTTTCTAAGCTGCTTGTCATCTGTGATAGGTTTTAAGGGGGAGGGAGGTAGGGAAGAATGTGCGCCATCCAGGCTGATGTAGGAACAAACATTTCCCAGATACTTCACATCGTCCTCAGGATACAATTAACAAGCATTTAGTGGCACGTCATCGGCTCTCAAATGGCAGATTAATTTGCATTCCATTTGAGGCCAGTCTCTCGCTCTCTCTCTCTCTCTCTCGTGTCTGTCAATTTACTCAACTCTGACTCTTTCTGACGATGTGGATTTCTCCACCCCTGTTCCAGGTGGAGCTTCTGTTTCGCTCTTTCTGTCCCCTCATTCGTTGGATGTCGCAGCATAATCCAGTTCCACAATAGCCGTGTGTGTTCCCTCTTTGAAAATGTGTTGTGCTTGTTGGATTACACTAAATAATACCTTTTTTGAATTTCAATAGCTTTTCCTTGGTTTGCTTTACAAATACCTTTTTTTCCTTTTGACTGCTTTTTGGGTAGCCTGAATATCAATTTCACCACAAATCACATTACCCAACACAGGGCTTAGTGAAATAGCAGCCACATGTCACCATGCTGTCTGTTCCCTGTGTTTTGAGTGGGAGTGCCCTACCGGTCTAGATGGTGGCTGAGCGATCGATGCCAGGGGTTACGACCCTGAGGCACACCCTGAATACAGATAACATCGCTCTGTGTACCCTGGAGAGAGACAGAGACACAGCGATATGCACAGACGTACGCACATGCAGTTATGTACGCACAACCAACCACACAGACATACAATTGAGATGCTATATACAACTTCAAGGCCACATGCACAGTAAAAACAAACCAAAAAGGAACAATCTAAACGAGAGACTGGGGGAGATGCGTCCTATTATTAATGCATTCAGAACTGTGCGCGTCAATAAGCTGGAGCGCAAGCCCCCAAAGAGTCTGCAGTCTAAAAAAATAAGAGCTGCAGGACGTGCATTTTGACGAAGTGATGGGGGGGGGGGGGGGTTGACGGTATGCAGAAACTCCATACCCTACCATACTCTGTAGGCTAGGTAAGGGCCTACGGAATGTCTGTGCTTGTCCCAGCTATTTCTATGCACAACACACACACGCACAACATTATACATTGTTTAATAATTCAGTATCACAATTTCACAGTTCACCAGCGCTTGTTTTGCCAATAATTTTAGAATCATGCTGACCAAGCAAGCATTCAACCACACCAGTAAACAAATAAACAAATAAAATCGTAATATTATAGTGTACTATGGAATATTACGGGGGAAACACTGTGCTGATAACCCTCCTAATAGTAAATTGTGTCATCTGGGACTGGACTTAGTCTCATGTTGGAAACAAATGGAGGAATATTAGGGGGAAAACACATCTGCGGTTATATTACCGTTTGATATTAAAGAGTGTAGTTAACTCCATTTCAACTGATTAACCTGCTCTCAATTGCTGCTCTCACTGATGGAGATACAGCTGGCACACTGACACTGTTCTACAGACCATAGGTTAAGCCTAATGCTCTTGGGGGGGCCCAACACGAGTGTTATTCATTGATGCCAGGCTTCCCCCAAAAATGTACCAATAGACATTTAAATTAATATTTGGTCTGTTTTTCTTAATTTTCCTTCAATTGAGAGGCTGAATGTATCTCCCAATGAAAGGTTCCAAGCGAGCAAAACAGCGCCCCTCTCTCTGTAGGCCATCTATCTGATTCCGCCTGGTCCAAATGAGTATGACATTGTTGCCCCCTGTAGCATTGAATGCAAGGGCAGCCAGCATTTGCCCTCCCTTGATTTTAAATAAAATCATTGCCAGTCAACGTTGCGCTAAATTGAGTGGGCTCAACTGTGACTGGTCCTGGCGCAAAAAAGTGTCAAGAGAAGCCAGTTTGGATTTGGCTTCACACCAGTCACATCACAATAAAAACCAAACATCATTGACATAAAAAAAACTGGAATGGTTGCATCTCATTGTTTTGTTCTCCTCTGGTGGCTGGCTAGCTAAAATGATTCCTTTCCTAAAGTAGCCATGGATGGGGATTTGGACTTGTGGTTTTACTTAATTCTCTGTACTGGCCTATGATTATAATGGCGATTCTGATCCAACCATAAATTCATACATTGTGCCCCTGGCATGAGAGGATGAAGTTCAATCTGTAGCTAAATGTAGTAAGCTAATGTTAACTAGTTTCTTTCATGGGCAACGATGAGCCAGCTAAGTGTGTAGCCAACTGTATGACAGTCAGACAATTTCGGCAACATGAAAAAGAGGAGGCTGGCATTGGTGTTTCTCTACAAGTATCGTGAATCAACATGTTTTTTTCTACTTATACACACAGTACCATGGACAACCAAATCATATTTAGCTTACATTGATTGGACACAATTGTTTTAGATACCTTTTTTAAAATTGTCACTGTATTAGACTAAGCATAGGTGATTTGAGCAAGTTGAAATGGTGCTGGAATAGTGGAGCTAGCCCCTGTTTTATTTCTGACTGGTAACTCTCCGTGGTTCTAAATCAATAGTTATTTAGTAGTCTGAAAATGTAGGAAACATTAACTTGATTGACCATGCTGTAGGTCATAACTGTTTGTTACATGCAATGTGCTTTGTGGACAGATGTTGCTCTCCAGTTTTGTGATGAAACAAAGTTGTTGTTGAATTTATTCTGCCACTGTCTTCTTGTCTCTGCCTTAGGCTTACTGTATATATCACAGTGGCAAGGCATATGAACTAACAGGTTATTAGAGCAAACACAAAGATCACAACACACAGGTTGTAATATTGCATTCATGCTTGGCTTCCCCAGCCCTTTTATTTATTTATAACCACCACACTGCTACTGCAACAGTCTGTCTGGGTAGCTACTCTGTCCAGTGTATTTTCTGACTCTGCCCACTGTCCCATATAGGATCTTTGAACCTTAAGGTTCCTTTCAAAACCTAGGCAGAGCTAGCTATATTTGTTTAAAACTCTCTCCACTCTTGACATATTTCCTGTGACTGAGATGGTGTTCTCTTGGACATTTCACATGGGTATATCTTAACACTTGCATATTTTTGTCAGATCTTTGATCCCTGTCAAAGGACTTGATCATAGTCAGATCCTGTCTGCATTGACACTTACAAAGAGAATTGACACAGAAATTAAGTAATCTGGAGTGGTTGAGGATCCAAAGAACTCTCGTCTATAATGTGGAAAGGGACTGACTTAGGTCTCCGGAGAGACAGTGACACATCTCCCATCTGCTCTGATGTCTCTGTCACGCTGGGTGACCAGAGTAGATAGCGCCAGAGGGCGGAAGAGAAAGACAAAGATGTGCATGTATGTGATCATACAGAGATTAGTGTTGTCACTGTGTGCTATAGCTTGGAAAGTAAACCAATGTGACATTAGGCTGTTTGTTTCCAACAATAGGACGGTTTTCCTCAAGAAATGGAGTGCTCTTACATTTATCCCCCATCGTAAACAAGATGAATTGGTTAAACTAACTCTTCAACCTCAAATACTGCTGCCTGAGCCATTGAATTCCTAGCTTTCTGGTGGTGCAGCTGGTTAAGACGTGTCAATAGGTAAGTTACATGTGTTTGAAACGAGGGGTTTCTCAATATGCTCCGAGCACGCAAAGTGGACCACGGGACAGGTCGGCGTATGAGTCAAAATCAAAGTATGAGAAATGGAACATGGAGGGCAGTTCTCAGATGTGTTCTTCGTTTGTACATATTTCTAATCATGCATCGACGCAAGCTTCAACTGAAATATGCCCAGTATTGTCGAAGTAATATAACGCAACCACCTAAAAAAAATATGCGAAATGTCCTGAAGTCAATGGCGGCTGGTTTTGAGCTGGTGTGAGAACTCGGACATTGGAATGAGAAGTTGTCTAACTCTACTCATATGATGCCTGACTAACCATAATGTGTAAATTTTGGTCTGTTTAACTCCATAGAATAACCTCTGTGCCAAGACTGACAAAATGTGTAGCTAGCTAGCCACCCACAAAGCATTTGTAGCTAACGCTGGCCATTTACCTTTCATAACATATGTTTAGGTCTTTTTTAAATCTTTTTTTTACATGTAAAACTAGTTGGCCAGTTTGATTAATACAACTCACATATAACTGATAATTATGAACGTTGCATTTTCTTTAAGTACATTTTTATGCATTCTCCACACATCCTCACAAGAACGTACTCAAGAGAATGCCCTTGGAGAATGCATATTGAGAAACACCCAGAGGATCAAACATTGAATATCAGTATGGGTTCTTGAGGAAGTAAGCGGTACTGTTTCTTAATCAGTGTGACTCCTGTTACACCATGATACCTACGAGTAATGTGACAACACTAAGATGGATGCCTTTACTGTGCTGCGTTGGTTTAAGCCCTCTTAAACCCTTT
Organism: Oncorhynchus kisutch; assembly: GCF_002021735.2. Taxonomy (NCBI): domain Eukaryota; kingdom Metazoa; phylum Chordata; class Actinopteri; order Salmoniformes; family Salmonidae; genus Oncorhynchus; species Oncorhynchus kisutch. The sequence continues at coordinate 37,212,494 of NC_034189.2, forward strand.
CTCTGCGACACTTGATCTGGCTTGACAAAGTGAGGAGAATTGATCACTTCTGCCTTCATTTGTAAACAACCGGTCACTAACCTAATCTGTTCTGTCACACGGAGACCCTAGCTGTGTCCGAAATGGCACCCTATTCTCTATATAGTGCCTTATGGGCCCTGTTCAAAAGAAGTGCGCTATATAGAGGGAAAAGGTGTCATTTCGGGTGTAGTCTTTCTGTTCTCGGTGTGGCTGGTGTTCTGTCAGGGTGATGTGCCAGCCTCTGTCACCGTGACGATGAGTGGAGGGTGGGAGGTTTGACATGGACTGGGATGACCCAGAAAGATCTGTTTGTCACCCACCGTGTGTCACTGTTTAGACGGATAAATGGAGGGGGGCTTTACACCCCAGGAGGACTTCAGAAAGAGAACCTGGGTCTTGTTCATTAGGGCACGCAAGCTAAATCATTTTTAAATGATAGTTTCTTATTGGACAAGTCCAGGTAGTTCCTCCCGGTTTCAGTCTATTTTCTTCTGTTTGGTGCCTTTATGAACGCTACCTAGAATAGTAAAAGCCTTATTGGTCTCTTAAATAAAATGGTACTGTAGTGGAAAGAGATGAGGTAGTCATTCAAACATCGTGTTAAACACTATTGCAGACCGAATGAGCATTCAACTTATGTGACTTGTGAAGCAAATGTTTACCCCTGAACTTATTTAGACTTGCAGGTTGTCTGTGACGTGCACGCCGATCAACTTGAAGTTTTTCACCCTATCTACTGCGTCCCTGTGGATGGGGGCGTGCGCTCTCTGCGCTCTCCTGAAGTCCACGATCAGCTCCTTGGTTTTGTTGACGTTGAGGGACAGGTTAGTGCCCTATGGGCCCTAGTCAAAAGTAGTGCATTAAATTGGGAATAGGATGCCATTATTTTGGAAAGCAAAGCCAGTTGTCATTAGCCTGGACTGCATTAGTATGTACTTTGCGTAGTCTTCAGTGCTGGGTAATCCCTCTGGTTTGGGGTTGGATGTGTTTTGAATTCCATTATGTCATGTCCTGAATATGGTAATCACTCTGGAGTTCAACTCTGGGGTAAGGCTGTGTGTGTTCGCAGAGTCTGAGGCTACATTACAAACAGCTGTGTACACACTGGTGGGGTACTCAACCCTGTGAACTGACTATGGTGTGGATGCTGAATGCTAGCACTACATTATCTTACTACTACACCTGCTGAATATAACTAAGTGTTGTAGTTGCGCCAAATGAGACCTGGGTTTAATTACTTTGAGCTTTTAATTGAGCCTGTCTTGTTATTTTTGCAATGCCAGATGGGTGGGGTTTGCACTTTTTGGACTATTCTATTGGTCCCATTGTCGCAGACGTTCAATCAAGTGCAGCTAAAGTAGTTAAAAGAGAACCAATAGTGTTTGACTCCAGGGACTACTGGTAGGCTGAGTCGGTTTTGAGCTAACTGGCCATCAGTGTTTGCTGTGCAACGGTTATTTCATGTATGAATGTTCTTCATGTATAGTAAAACTTGTTTCTCTTGTTTTTTTCCCTACAGCTGTTTCCTTCATGAGACACAGTGCCTCGGCTTTCGGATTCGCTGTAGGTACTTTTTTAAAATGCATTTTAATTTCTACTGAGTGCTATAGGGCAGATGTCATTACTAACGTTACAATCAGTGTGTTTTGAGGTCAGTTTGAGCAAGGTGATGCACAGGATCACGGGTCTTGATCACATAAAGGGTAGTAGCTTCCCATCGACAGGAGCCTGGTATACCAGACGAGTTAAATTACTTCTATGCTCTCTTCGAGGCGCGTAACACTGGAACATGCATGAGAGCATCAGCTGTTTCGGGCGACTGTGATCACACTCTCCGTAGCTGATGTGAGTAAGACCTTTAAACAGGTCAACATTCTCAAGGCCAGATGGATTACCAGGTCGTGTACTCTGAGCATGCACTGACCAACTGGCAAGTGTCTTACCTGACATTTTCAACCTCTCCCTGTCGGAGTCTTTAATACCAACATGTTTCAAGCAGACCACCATAGTCCCTGTGCCCAAGAATACTAAGGTAACCTGCCTAAATGACTACCGACCTGTAGCACTCACGTCGGTAGCCATGAAGTGCTTTTAAAGGCTGGTCATGGCTCACATCAACATCATTATCCCAGAAACTCTAGACCCACTCCAATTTGCGTACCGCCCCAACAGATCCACAGATGATGCAATCTCAATCGCACTCCATACTGCCCTTTCCCTCCTGTACAAAAGGAACACCTATATGAGAATGTTGTTCATTGACTACAGCTCAGCGTTCAACGTCATAGTGCCCACGAAGCTCATCACTAAGCTAAGGACCCTGGGACTAAACACCTCCCTCTGCAACTGGATCCTGGACTTCCTGACGGGCCTCCCCCAGGTGGTAAGTGTAGGTAACACATCCACCACGGATCCTCAACACGGGGGGAGCCCTCGGGTGTGTTCTCTGTCCCTACCTGTACTCTCTGTTCACTCATAACTGCAACACCATCATTAAGTTTGCCGATGATACAATAGTGGTAGGCCTGATCAATGACGAGACAGCCTATAGGGAGGTCAGAGACCTCACCAACCTCTCCCTCAACGTGATCAAGACAAAGGAGATTGTGGAATACAGGAAAGGAGGACCAAGCATGCCCACATTCTCATCGACAGGGAGCAGGTTGAGAGCTTCAAGGTCCAAACTAACATGGTCCAGGACAGTCATGAAGAGGGCACGCCAAAAGTGCCAATTCTAGGTCCAAGAGGCTTCTAAACAGCTTCAAAGCCATAAGACTCCAGAACAGCTAATCAAATGGCTACCCAGACTATTTGCAGTGCCATCTATGTATAGTCACTTTAAATACTCTACCTACATGTACATATTACCTCGAATAACCGGTGCCCCCGCATGAATCTGCCCCTGCATGAATCGTTGAATCCGTACCAGTACCCTCTGTATATAGCCTCGCAATTATTTTACTGACGCTGTTTAATTATTTGTTACTTTTCTCTTCACTTTTTTAAAATTAAAAAATGTATTACTTGGCAGATATTTTTCTTAACTGCATTGTTGGTTAAGTGCTTGTAAAGTAAGCATTTCACTGTAAGGTATTTGGCCAATATGATTTGAGATCTAGCTAGTTACAGTGCCTTGCAAAGTATTCATCCCCCTTGGCTTTTTTCCTATTTTGTCACATTATAACCTGTAATTTAAATTGATTTTTTGGGGGGAATTCATGTAATGAACATACACAAAATAGTCCAAATTGGTGAATTTTGTTAAAAAAAAAAATTACATGGAAAAGTGGTCCGTGCGTATTCACTCCCTTTGCTATGAAGCACCTAAATAAGATCTGGTGCAACCAATTAACTTCAGAAGTCGTTAGATTGCACACAGGTGGACTTTATTTAAGACTCACATGATCTCAGTATGTATGTATGTATGTATGTATGTTTGTGTGTCTGTCTATCTGTCGAAAGGCCCCAGAGTCTGCAACACCATTAAGCAAGGGGCACCACCAAGCAAGCAGAACCATGAAGACTAAGGAGCCTCTCTAAACAGGTCAGGGACAAAGTTGTGAAGTACAGATCAGGGTTGGGTTATATAAAATAAAATATCAGAAACTTTGAACATCCCACGGAGTACCATTTTTAAATCTATAAAAAAATGGAAAGAATATGGCACCACAACAAACCTGCAGAAGGCATTAAAAAGAGGCAACAAACAACCCTGAAGGTGCTGCAAAGCTCCACAGCGGAGATTGGATTATCTGTCTATAGGACCACTTTAAGCCTTGTACTCCACAGAGCTGGGCTTTACGGAAGTGGCTATTGCTTAAAGTAAGAAATAAGCAAACACATTTGGTGTTTGCCAAAAGGCATGTGGGAGACTCCCCAAACATATGGAAGAAGGTACTCTGGTCAGATGAGACTAAAATGTAGCTTTTGGCCATCAAGGAAAACGCTTTGTCTGGTGCAAACCCAACACCTCATCACCCTGAGAGCACCATGTTTTTCATCGACAGTCAACGCCCAGACATAAATCCAAATGAGAATCTGTGGTATAAGATTGCTGTACATCAGCGGAACCCATCCAACTTGAAGGAGCTGGAGCAGTTTTGCATTGAAGAATGGGCAAAACTCCCAGTGACTAGGTGTGCCAAGCTTAGAGACATACCCCAAGAGACTTGCAGCTGTAATTGCTGCAAAAGGTGGCTCTACAAAGTATTGACTTTAGGGTTGTGGGGTGGGAGTAGTTCTGTTTTTGTCTCATTTCTTGTTTGTTTCACTAAAGTTTCCATCAATGGTAGGCATATGTAAATCAAATTATACACCCCCCCCCCCCCCCCCCCCAAAAAAAAGTTGTTTTTTAATTTTAATTCCAGGTTGTAAAGGCGGCAAAATAGGAAAAATGCAGAGGGGGTGAATACTATCGCAAACCACTGTATTTGGGATGCAAGATGGTTCTGCGCAGAGCAACTGCAATGCAGTCGATCTCAAAAACACACTAGTTCCACAAGGGCCTGGCCATATCGAGTCCTGCTGCCTTAGGAGTCTAAGCTTGTAATTTAGGCAAGATTTTGCATTGTCTTGGAGTTATTGGGATAAGGATAACTGAAGGGTACAATAATATAAGTGAACCCCCATTTCTCATGGGTTTCTGCTGAAAAGCTGATGTTTACCCTCTGCAGTTTGATGCCGCCCTGGACGTGCTGTCCTCCATCATCGTGGTGTGGCGCTATAGTAATGCCTCCGCCGTTCACTCTGCACACAGGGAGTACATGTGAGTAGATATAGCACCACCATATTTGTTGTTTTTGATGACCAGCAAAACTATATAAAGCCTAAATTATACTAGCACTGTTCTTTTCAGCACACTAAGCTCTCTTCAGCATAAGCGCTGCAGTGATTACAATGCATTTCATTCTTTGTGCAGGGATTGGGACTGTAGTGTACAGTATTAGCATTGTCTCTCCTCCACCTTACTCAGTGCACTGTAAATGGCTGTGTGCCCATACAAAAAGAATACATGTCAAATGTGCGTTTTCACATGTGAATTCGCTGTTTTCACATGTTGAGCTTAAATTTACATGTAAAACAACTGTAAAACAACTGTAAAACAACTGTAAAACAACAATTTCACTTTTTGCAAGTTTAATCATGTGAAAATGTCAAATTTTCAGGTTCATATGCAGGAAAAGTCCCCCAAAAATGGTGCTATACATGATTCTGTATACATGATTCTGTATACAGTGCATTTCAATCGCAGATAAAGACGCTAGGTTGCTTAAGATAGAAACGATAGGAGGGAGGTTGGTCGGGGAGGATTGGTGAGTGTACTGTATATCGCGAATGTCGAGCAACCCAAAGGCTGCGTTCAAATCTCATCACGGATAACTTTAATATTTTTGCTAATTAGCTACTTTGCAACTACTTAGCATGTTAGCCAACCCTAACATTAATCCTTTAACCACTTAGCTAGCGTGTTAACTAACCGTAATTTTAACCCCTAACCTTAAAGCTAACGTTAGCTGCCTAGCTAATGTTATGAAGAAAAGCACACACAAAGTACATTTTGAATAAGTAATTTGTCTTTCACAATAAGCTGTGATCGTGTGTTGCATGGACTCTGTGCAAAATGAGTGGTCCCTCAGTTGAGCAATAAATAAAATAAATTGGAACATCCCTTTAAGCATGGTGAAGTTTTTCATTACACCTTGTATGAATACATCCAGTCACTACAAAGATACAGCCGTCCTTCTTAATCCGCTCAGATTTAACCATGAGTCCAATGGTGACTTTAAAACGGTTACAAAACCTCTTTGCCAAGGCTCCTGGCACTGCCAAGGCTACCAACATTGTGGTTACTCCACAATACTAACCAGAGTGAAAAAAAGGAAGCCTGGACAGAAATATTGAAAAACATGCATCCTTTTTGCAACAAGTTACTAAAGTAATTCTGCAAAAAATGTGCCAAAGCAATCAGTTGGCTTGATCCTATACAACACATTACGGAGTACTACCATCCATATTTTCAATCATAGTGGGGACTTCATCATGTTATGTGTATGCTTGTAATCAGTAAGGACTGGGGAGTTTTTCAGGATACAGTAGAAATGGAATGGAGCTAAGCACAGGCAATCTGAGGAAAACCTGGTTCAGTCTGACACTGGGAGATATTCACCTTTCAGCAGGATAATAACGTGAAACACAAGCTCAAATCTACACGAGTTGTTTACCAAGAAGACAGTGAATGTTGCGGAGTTGCCAAGTTATAGTTTTGACTTCAATTTATGGCAAGACCTGAAAATGGTTGTCTAGCAATGATCAACAACCAATTTCACAGCTTGAAGATTGGGAAAATGTCCCACAATCCAGTTGTGGGAAGCTCTTAGACTCACAGCTTTAATCACTGGCAAAGGTGCTTCTACAAAGTATTGACTCAGGGGTGTGAATACTTATGTAAATGAGGTATTTCATTTTCAACAAATTAGCGAGCGTCACTAAGCGTTGTGTGTAGATGGGTGAGAAATCAATTGAATACACTTTGAATCCAGGCTTTAACACAACAAAATGTGGAATAAGTCATGGGGTATGAATATTTTCTTAAGGCACTGTAGCTGGAATTAAATGTGGGGATTAAATAAAAAATGTGAAACTTCACACGTGAATGTTCCCGATATATTAATTTAGCAGCGGTCACCCACCACTGCAGAAAATATATATTTTTGCTGAGACGCCCTTTAAATGGATAGTCTTTGGCTCAACGACGAAGTCTATGGGAACCGCTAGCATGTCATTGCGCTAAAGCTAGTAGCAATGCCCCCCCCCCCCCCCCCCGCTGGTTTCCTCCAGCGTCCAACTCCACCCCATGTAGACAGGCCAGGTGGCAGGTCCTTCGAGACCCAGGCAGAACTGTCTCACCTGGGGCCTTTGTCCCAGACAGAGCCCTTTTATTTTATTACAATAATAAATGGATATAGCGTTTTTCATTACAAATGGAATCTGTCGCTTAAAAAAAATACCGATCTGGATGTTCTTATGACGTGTTGGTCTTCCAAAACTTCATGTGATAGGCAGTTTGGAAAAGTAACATCTTGAGTGGAGGGTGCAATGATGGTGCAGGGAGGTAGAAAAACATCTGACAGCCCCCCTGGTGCTCTTCACCGGGCACGTCGTCTTCGATGTTCACAGCTCCTCTTTCGTAGGTAAGCTGGCTTGTCCACTCTCAGTGTAGCACCCACCTGGGTGATGCAGCGGCGACTGTAAAAGTAGCAGTAAGACCTCCATACTTTGGCAGTAGTCCAGAAAGGCGAGCATCTGTCCCCTCACACCGCAGTCCACTTCCCCCTAGGAACCCGGGGCAGGCCAAAAGCGGATGCTGCATCATTCAAATCTTATTAGCTACAGTATCTAGCCAAGCCAAATATAAACTGACTTGCCATAATCAGTCCTGCAAGTACATAGGTCACCACCATATAGTTCAGTTAATCTCTCAAAAGATTTATTTAAAAATGCAATAAACAAACACTTAAATACATTTAAGATATGTACAATATTTAGAGAGCTCTCTGCTCAGGCTTCCTCACGGCGCCATGGCAACCACATAACTGATTATGGTGTGTGAATGAATGTGCAGGGTGTCAGAGGCAAGAAGCAGGAGAGGGGAAACAAAAAGGAAGTGAAGACCTGGCAAGCTGCCCCCCTCCCTCTTCTTCCGTCCTGACAGACACCATCTGCTGTAGTCTCGGATGTTTTCGTGGATGCAGATCGCCATGGAGCCTCTGGTGTATTAGCCTATAGCCTGGTTAAACGAGCTTGAATGCTGATTTCACCATTTTGAGGGCAGCATTCAATCTGGTTTAACCAGGCTAATATGAGCCTTCGGTTGTAGCAGTGAACATCGCTTTGGTTCAGAATCCTAATTGGAAGGTTTGTTACCCAGCAGCTAGTAATTGGCCTCTCCTAGGTGTGTGTTGTGGGGGGTGAATGTGTGTAGACGTGTGATCCCTCAGGGGAGAGGCCAGGCAGGAGTAAGTCACTAGGCCACTGGACAATCAAATTACCAGGTCTGGAGACGAATGAGCGAGCAGCATGAATTTGCGGCACTTTTTTTTTTTCACCCCCCTCTAATTGGAATAACATTGTATTCTCCTGCTGACATGACACACGGAGCAGGAGAGAAAGGGTCGACCGACTGGATGACTGCGCGCGTTTGTCCTCAGTCTAGTCAACCACAGTTCTGTCAAGTCCTTGCATCTTGCGACTTTGATATCAAAACCATCAATCTTGCAATGTGCTTGATGCCAATTGCCTTGAGTCGACAAGACAAAAAAAAGGGACTTTTCTAAGCAGCAGGATCTTTGAAGTTCAAATGGATGTTTCAGTCAGCTGAGCTGTTGGTTGGGCAGGTTTGTTGTCTGTTGATGCACTTTACACAGCTCTGGGAGGTCTCTCTCTCACACAGACAGAGCTCTGGGTCTCCGTCTTCTGCCGCACCACTGAAACCATTCCTACATGGCTCCTCTCGCTACTTTGTGTTGCCTAGTTACCTTCCGGTTTGGACCCAGGGGACTGGGTGCTGCTGAGTACGAGCCAGCTATGAGCGTAAGCGCACGCATGCACACTGGCATCCTTTATTGCTTTTGTCTGAACATCACGTATGTTATAATACACTATACTTATTTTTTCAACAATTTCTCTTGTTTTTGGGCTCTTGATGTGTGTGCTGGGTATAGTAAATCTGCGCTAGACTACTAGATTAAGTAGGGGAGAGGGCAGACGGTATAAACAGTGGGCTAACCTGACTACCACAGATGACTTTTTTTTGTGGGTTTACCTAATTGGATAAAACTGTTAAAAAATGTAAAAAATATATATTTATTCTCAAATTGATCCTCTGAGATTGTGTTCACTCTCTAAATCTGCCATAGAGAAAAGCAAAATGGTTGTTTATTTAATGGATGCCTTTTCTCTTCCACGTGTATGGATGTAATGGAGACGATTTGCTATTGTATTACTTACTGTAAGTTGCAATGAACTTGTATGATGTGTAGTTGCAGTAGGTCTACTTTGTCATGGAAAGGTCTTCCTGTGGTCAATGATTTTAGAAATGTTTTAATGCATTATGATCTATATAAATGACTGGATAATGTAAATGACTGACACATTCTTTCTCTTGTGGAGCTGTATATTCTTAATCACTGTTCTCTGACTCTATTTCCTTCCATTTCCCCTCTGTCTCCCTTCATCTCTCTTGCTCCCCTTCTAACTCTCACCCCCTCTCTCTCTACAGAGCCTGTGTGATCCTGGGTGTGGTCTTCATCCTGTCCTCCCTGTGTATTCTGGGAAAGGCAATCCATGACCTGGCTACCAAGCTAATGCCTGAAGTGGTAAGATGCCATATCCTGATGTTGTACCCTTAAGCAAGGCACTTACCCTTAACTGCACCTATAGGTCTCAGTCCAGGGGTGGCACACTGTGTCCTATGTCTCTATTTTGAAAAAGCTGTAGCTTTTTCAAAATAGAGACATAGGATGCAGTGTGCCACCTCTGGATTGAGAGCTATAGGTGCAGGAGCCACATGAAAAGCTATTTTTGGTGAACTTAAATAAAAGGTTAATTATATATAAAAAAAATAACTAGGCAAGTCAGTTAAGAATGAATTCTTATTTACAGTGACGACCTAGGAACAGTGGGTTAACTACCTTGTTCAGGGGCAGAACAACTGATTTTTTTTACCTTGTCAGCTCGGGGATTCGATCTCGCAACCTTTCGGTTACTGGCCCAACGCTCTAACCACTAGGTTACCTGTGCCATATGGTCCAGCTTAACGGAAATACTCAAAGGTAGTGCGCTACATAGCCCTATGGGAATAGGGTGCTGTTTGAGAAACAAAGCTCTCTGCTCTGCTCCACATGTCTGGGCATGTGGGTGTTCATTAAGGTCAGCTCTGGGTACTGTAATACCAGTCTTGGCAGTGCCAGCAGCCTTGGCAAAGAGGTTTTACTGCAGCAAAGGGATTCCAATGAACATCTGGTTGGTGTGCTGAAATTGCTTGTCAAAAACAGAGGAGTAACTAGGTTACCTTGCCTAGTGGTTAGAGCGTTGGACCAGTAAGCGAAAGGCTGCTAGATCGAATCCCTGAGCTGACGAGGTAAAAAGCTGTCGTTCTGCTGATGAACAAGACAGTTAACCCACTGTTCCTAGGCTGTCTTTGTAAATAGGAATTTGTTGTGCACTGTATGTGCAGACAAAGGGTTTTCTCGTCTGTACTGTATGCTACACATATTTTAGCTTCAAGACAAAAGCACAGTTGCTATAGCAGCAGTAACATCAAGTAACATTAGCCTATCAAAAAAATGTATGATTTTAACCCTCTCATATGAATAAAAAAGTACAGGTGGCCTCTCTTAAAATATTACAACAAACCCAGCATTTTTTTTTTGCAATATCATGCAAAGCATTACATGTGGTAATTGCAGCTGAAAACGTTGGCAGAAATGTATTCACTGACAAGCTGTTATGTGTATATCACACACACAGTCAGAAGTTTACATACACCGTAGCCAAATACATTTAAACTCAGTTTTTCACAATTTCTGACATTTAATCCTAGTAAAAATGCCCCGTGTTAGATCAGTTAGGATCACCACTTTTATTTTAAGAATGTGAAATGTCAGAATAATAGTAGAGAATTATATATTTCAGCTTTTATTTCTTTCATCACATTCCCAGTGGGTCAGAAGTTTACATACACTCAATTAGTAGTTGATAGCATTGCCTTTCAATTGTTTAACTTGGGTTAAATGTTTTGTGTAGCCTTCCACAAGCTTCCCACAATAAATTGGGTGAATTTTGGCCCATTCCTCCTGACAGAGCGGATGTAACTGAGTCAGGTGTGTAAGCCTCCTTGTGCGCACATACTTTTTCAGTTCTGCCCACATATTTTCTATAGGATTGAAGTCAGTGCTTTGTGATAGCCACTCCAATACCTTTACTTTGTTGTACTCCCTAAGTTACTCCCTAAGTTTGTGCTAAAGCAGTGAGTAAAACACTCTGCCAACCCAGATGTCTTAGCCATGTCTGAATCCTGGCTTAGGAAAACCACCAAAAACCCTGAAATCTCCATTGCTAACTATAATGTTTTCCGCCAAGATAGAACTGCCAAAGGGGGCAGTGTTGCAATCTTCTGCAAAGAGGTTCTGTATTACTTTCTAAGTCTCTACCCAAACAATTTGACCTTCTACTTCTAAAAATTCACCTTTCCAGAAACAAGTCTCTCACTGTTGCCACTTGCTATAGACATCCCTCTGCCCCCAGCTGTGCCCTCGATACTATAAGTGATCTGATTGCCCCCCCCCCCCATCGATCTTCTGAGCTCGTGCTACTAGGTCACCTAAACTGGGACATGCTTAACACCCCGGCCATCCTACAAACTAAGCTTGATGCCCTCAATCTCACACAAATGATCAATGAACCTACCAGGTACAACCCCAAATCAGTAAACACGGGCACCCTCATAGATGTCATCCTAACTAATTTGCCCTCCAAATACACCTCTGCTGTTTTCAATCAAGATCTCAGCGACCACCGCCTCATTGCCTGCATCCGTAATGGGTCTGTGACCAAACTACCACCCCTGATCACTGTCAAACGCTCCCTGAAACACTTCTGCGAGCAGGCCTTTCTAATCGACCTGGCCGGGGTATCTTGGAATGACATTGATCTCATCCGGTCAGTAGATGATGCCTGGTTATTCTTTAAAAGTGCCTTCCTCACCATCTTAAATAAGCATGCTACCCTCAAAAAATGTAGAACTAGGAATAGATATAGTCCTTGGTTCACGCCAGACCTGTCTGCCCTTGACCAGCACAAAAACATCCTGTGGCGTTCTGTATTAGTATCGAATAGCCCCCGGGATATGCAACTTTTCAGGGAAGTTAGGAACAAATTTACACAGGCAGTTAGAAAAGCTAAGGCAAGCTTTTTCAAACACAAATTTGCATCCTGTAGTACTAACTCAAAGTTCTGGGACACTGTAAAGTCCATGGAGAATAAGAGCACCTCCTTGCAGCTGCCCACTGCTCTGAGGCTAGGAAACACTGTCACCACCGATAAATCCACTATAATTGAGAATTTCAATAAGCATTTCTCTACGGCTGGCCATGCTTTCCACATGGCTACCCCTACCCCTGGACCCTCTCTTTCTAAAATGATCTGCCGAAATTGTTGCACACCCTATTACTAGCCTGTTCAACCTCTCTTTCGTATCATCTGAGATTCCCAAAGATTGGAAAGCTACCGCGGTCATCCCCCTCTTCAAAGGGGGTGACACTCTAGACCCAAACTGCTACAGACCTATATCTATCCTACCCTGTCTTTCTAAGGTCTTCGAAAGCCAAGTTAACAAACAGATTACTGACCATTTCGAATCCCAACATACCTTCTCCGCTATGCAATCTGTTTTCAGAGCTGGTCATGGGTGCACCTCAGCCACGCTCAAGGTTCTAAACGACATCATAACCGCCATCGATAAGAGACATTACTGTGCAGCCGTATTCATCAACCTGGCCAAGGCTTTCGACTCTATCAATCACCACATTCTTATTGGCAGACTCAACAGCCTTGGTTTCTCAAATGATTGCCTCGCCTGGTTTACCAACTACTTCTCTGATAGAGTTCAGTGTGTCAAATCGGAGGGCCGGTTGTCTGGACCTCTGACAGTCTCTGGGTGTGCCACAGGGTTCAATTCTCGGGCCGACTCTCTTTTCTGTATACATCAATGATGTTGCTCTTGCTGCTGGTGATTCTCTGATCCACCTCTACACAGACGACACCATTCTGTATACTTCTGGCCCCTCCTTGGACACTGTGTTAACTAACCTCCAGACGAGCTTCAATGCCATACAACTCTCCTTCCGTGGCCTCCAACTGCTTTTAAACGCAAGTAAAACTAAATGCATGCTTTTCAGTCGATCGCTGCTCGCCCATCCAGCATCACTACTCTGGACGGCTCTGACTTAGAATACGTGGACAACTAAGAAATACCTGGGTGTCTGGTTAGACTGTAAACTCTCCTTCCAGACTCACATTAAGCATCTCCAATCCAAAATGAAATCTAGAATCGGCTTCCTATATTGCAACAAAGCATCCTTCACTCATGCTGCCAAACATACCCTCGTAAAACTGACCATCCTACCGATTCTTGACTTTGGTGATGTCATCTATAAAATAGCCTCCAACACTCTACTCAACAAACTGGATGCAGTCTATCACAGTGCCATCCGTTCTGTCACCAAAGCCCCATACACTACCCACCATTGCGACCTGTATGCTCTCGTTGGTTGGCCCTCGCTTCATACTCGTCGCCAAACCCACTGGCTACAAGTTATCTACAAGTCTCTGCTAGGTAAAGCCCCGCCTTATCTCAGCTCACTGGTCACCATAGCAGCACCCACTCGTAGCACGCGCTCCAGCAGGTATATCTCACTGGTCACCCCCAAAGACAATTCCTCCTTTGGTCGTCTTTCCTTCCAGTTCTCTGCTGCCCATGACTGGAACGAATTGCAAAAATCTCTGAAGCTGGATACTCACATCTCCCTCACTAGCTTTAAGCACCAGCTGTCAGAGCAGTTTACAGATCACTGCACCTGTACTTAGCCTATCTGTAAACAGCCCATCTATCTACCTACCTACCTCATCCCCATACTGGCATTTATTTATTTATTTTGCTCCTTTGCACCCCAGTATCTCTACCTGCACATTCATCTTCTGCCGATCTACCATTCCAGTGTTTAATTGCTATATTGTAATTACTTCGCCACCATGGCCTATTTATTTCCTTAACTTACCTCATTTGCACTCACTGTATATTGACTTTTTGTTCTCTTTTGTTCTACTGTATTATTGACTGTATTTTTTTGTTTATTCCATGTGTAACTCTGTATGTGTCGAATTGCTACGCTTTATCTTGGTCAGGTTGCAAATGAGAACTTGTTCTCAACTAGCCTACCTGGTTAAATAAAGGTGAAAAAAAAAAAAAAAAAAAAAAAAAAATGTGACAAAGTCGGATGCAAACACTCTTATTCTACATCTGTACATTGAGTGCTTTACCACTCTCCATCACTGTGGAGTACTGCTCCGCTGGTATGTTTTGCGCAGAGAGGGGCAGCTCCCGCCTTGTTGTTTCACTGGCTAGCCTTTGCAATCAACTTGTCTGCCAGGGAAATTGATGTGAAACCAGTCGCTGGCTGGTTTCATTTTTCCCCTGATATGGAAAGCCATTGAGCAAGTACTTGGTTTCGACATAGGCAGCTAACCAAAACTTAACTGAAGTCACATGCACCATTATCAGTTTCTGTCAGGTTTCTTTCATCCATTGATGACATGATAACAGGATAATTTACTGTTACTCATTTTTGCTTAGTAGCCAGAGCAATGCTGCCACGTGAGTGGTCATGTGCTGAATGCATGGACAACACAGATATTCTTGGCAAAAGTGAAATTGGAACAAGAGCTGCACCTCCTTGAATTTTTAGAGTTACTTGACAAAGGTGAGTGTCATAGAAACTGCAGAATATGCTCTTTCAGATACTATATAGTGGGGCGGCAGGTAGCTTAGCGGTTAGAGTGTTGGGCCAGATACCGAAAGGTTGCTAGATCGAATCCCCGAGCTGACAAGGTATAAATCTGTCATTCTGCCCCTGGACAAGGCAGTTAACCCACTGTTCCTAGGCCATCATTGTAAATAAGAATTTATTCTTAACTGACTTGTCTAGTTAAATAAAATATAATAATATATGAGTTTTACCTGCATATGACTGTCAATTACAAGATGCCCCATCTCTTCATGTACAATTTGACAACTGATAGGCCTAATATTGTCAATGTAATCTTTTCTATAGGCTAACTCGTATGTGTGAAATTCATTTTGGTGTAGTTTCGATTTGCAGGCTGACTGGCATCGTTTTCCCCGCTCATCAACTCGGATAGCGTCAAGGATATGTTTTGCAACACACACAGCCGCACCAATGTGTCAGAGGAAACACCATACGCCTGGCAAAGGTGTCAGCCTGCATTCGCTCAGACCGCCATAGGAGTCCCTAGAGCGCAATGGGACAAGGACATCCCAGCCGGCCAAACACTTCCCTAAACCAGACGACCCTGGGCCGATTGTGCGCTGCCTCACGGGTCTCCCGTTCTCGGCCGGCTGCGACACAGGCCTGTATCAAACCCAGATCTGTAGTGACACCGCAAGCACTGTGATGCAGTGCCTTAGACTGCTGCTACGCTTTTCATTAAAACACCGTTGACTACAGTTATTATTCAAATGTACAAATGCGTACTTGCTATGCCTCGACTGCTACCTGAGGTCGGTCACGAAACTCGCCCGACAATTATCCCCCCTTGAAGCAGGGAAGTGTAAACAGAATTCTTGTTGAGCCAACACTCCTACATTATAATTGGTACTTGCAGAGCAATCTTTTTGAAACGGTTTAAATGTATAGTCATTTTGCTAATGTTTGAAAGTAGGGTATGAAATAGTAAAAAAAAATCGTTGACACTGCGTGTCAAAGTAATGACCCTCATAAGCATGTCATAAAATCAGCAAAAAAAGAGACGTCCCTTTTTCAGGACCCTGTCTCTCTAAGATAATTTGTAAAAATCCAAATGACTTCACAGATCTTAATTGTAAAGGGATTAAACACTGTTTCCCATGCTAAAGAGGCTTTTCTACTGACTCTGAAAAACACATGCCCAGGCATGTTGCCAGGAGGCATGAGGACAGCAGATGTCGCCAGGGCAATACATTGCAATGTTCGTACTGTGAGACTTCTAAGACGGCGCCACAGGGAGACAGGACGGACAGCTGATCGTCCACGAATTATCAGACCACGTGTAACAACACCTGCACAGGATCGTTACATCCGAACATCACACCTGGGTTACAGGATGGCGGCAACAACTGTTCAAGTTACACCAGGAAAGCACAATCCCTCCATCAGTGCTCAAACTGTCCACAATAGGCTGAGAGAGACTGGACTGGGGGCTTGTAGGCCTGTTGTAAGGCAGGTCCTCACCAGACATCACCGGCAACAACGTCGCCTATGGGCGCAAATCCACCGTGGCTGGACCAGACAGGACTGGCAAAAAGTGCTTCACTGACGAGTCGCGATTTTGTCTCACCCAGGGATGATGGTCGGATTTGTGTTTATCATCGAAGGAATGAGTGTTACACCGAGGCCTGTACTCTGGAGCCCGATCAATTTGGAGGTGGAGGGGCCGTCATGGTCTGGGGCGGTGTGTCACAGCGTCATTGGACTGAGCTTGTTGTCATTGCAGGCAATCTCAATGCTGTGTGTTACAGAGAATACATCCTCCTCCCTCATGTGGTACCCTTCCTGTAGGCTCATCCCGATATGACCCTCCAGCATGACAATGCCACCGCCCAGAATGAGCAGTATGACTGATTTCCTGCAAGCTAGGAATGTCAGTGTTCTGCCATGGCCAGCTAAGAGCCTGGATCTCAATCCCATTGAGCAAGTCTGGGACCTGTTGGATCGGTGGGTGAGGGCTAGGGCCATTCTCCCCCAGAAGTGTCCGGGAACTTGTAGGTGTCTTGGTGGAAGAGTGGGGTAACATCTCACAGCAAGAACTGGCAAATCTGGTGTAGTCCAGTACTTAATGCAGCTGGTGGCCACACCAGATAATGACTTATTTTTTTATTTTGACCCCCCCCCCCATTTGGGACATATTATTCCATTTCTGTTAGTCATATGTCTTTGGAACTTGTTCAGTTGTCTGTTGTTGAATCTACAGATATTTACACATATTAAATTGGCTGTAAATAAACGCAGTTGACAGTGAGGATTATTTTTTTTTTTGCTGAGTTTGTCTTAACAGCTGACAACTTGTCATAACCTGTTTTATAATAGTCATGACACTTATATTTAGACCTGTTCTGGCATATATTGTTATTTTATGGCTGGCTATGACACCTTCATACTGTAAGTGTCAAAACCCACATTTATTAAATGTAGTTTTTTTTCCCTGCCAAGACATTTCCATTATTTTTGAAAGTTTGTTTCATAAATGCTTTGATGAAAACATTGAAACACTTTAGACAGACAAAGAGAACCATTGCAATTTTACAATAAAACTAAAAGGGCTGAGCTCGCTCTATGCAGGGTTGAATTGTGTAGGCATTTGCATTTGTAATTAAAACCATACTCATACAGCATGTCATTATTGTTGATTTAATTCCAGTCAATTATTTTTATATTAAAAAGGCCTAGTTAGCCGAGCCACATACAGTTCGATTAACCGAAGTTGGATCACATTCACATTTTCCCAGAACACGAGTAATGGACCTATTTTAGGCTATAAAAACACGACGTTATGTTTTTCCTGGCCAGGCCCAGATGGGATCAGAGCACATAGGCTACTAGTAGCTGTGGTTATCAGTAGACTACAGTAAGACTGAAGCACAGACAGTGTACACGTTGACACATCAATAGGCATTTTATTTTATTAAATGTTTTTGGTGTTGGCTGGTATGGGCTTATACCCATGTTTTCAGTTACAATTTGCTATTACACATGTAATGATTTGCATAATAGTTATACAAATTAAGCCTGGTTTGTTGTAATCTTGAAAGGTAGGTTTACTGCGCTTTTACATTAATATGAGAAGATTAATCGTAATTTTAATACGCTATTGTTACTTGAAGACATGGTGTTAGCAACTCTGCTTTTGTCTTGAAGCTCAAATGTAATGAGTAGCCTACAGACGAGAAAATAAACCTTTTTAATTGTCTGCACATGTTTGTGAATTGTTCCATTCAACAGTGTAGCTAATATGTTTTAGGAGAATGATTTCTGTCATTGTTGAATAGTTTGTGCTTAGTGACTACTGTAATATTTACAGTCAATTTGAACTGTGGACCAATGTTGTGTTGCCAGCCACAACGAAAGTTATGTTAAGGCAAGGATGGAATGTGAACTGAAAAGTAGAATTCTGTTTCGCCACCCTGCTCCTCTCTCTCCTTCATATCTCGTAGTGAGAATAGGGCCGGAGTTGTTCCGAAACAGGTGTATTAAAATTCAGTTTAAGAGGAGAGACACTTTCTGCATTGGCTGACTAGATTTACCATTGTAAGACAAATGCACACTTCAGGAGAAGGCTAGAAAATCGGGACTCCGCTTTTGAGATGTGCATTTGATTCCTCACAGAAAATCCTGGACTGTAAATGTCAGGCACTGTGTAAACGCACCTGTGTGTGTGTGTGTGTGTGTGTGTGTGTGTGTGTGTCTGTCTGCATTCCAAACAACCTCCTATTCTCTACTATATAGTGCAATACTTTTGACCAGAGCCATATGGACCCTGGTCAGAAGTAGTGCACTAGATGATGGGGAGGGGGGTGTATTAGAGAGCGTGACTCACCCTCTGTACGGTGCTGATCTCTGCTTAGCCAGCTCTCATCTCCTCAGATGGCTTTTAAATGCCATGTGCCGGTGCTTCGTTCAACCCAAGCACCTCAGTGCTAAGAATTTAATATTAAAAGGAGTGTCAGAAGTCATTGGGGGAGCAGGTCTCTTTTGTGCTGTATATCTAGCTTCTACAGCCATAGAAGATCAAATGGATCTGGGACCAGGCTAGGACTTTTTGAAGACTTCCCGTAAAAGAGGTTTGAAATGGTGCGCACTGCGCAGCATAGTAGGATTGGGGTCAATTCAATTCTAAATTCAGGAAGTGAAATTATTCAATTCATGAATTTAAACATCCTCATAGAAAACAATGGCATTTTTAAAGTTTATCACATGTATACAATTCACTTTATAGCCCTTGTATACTATACTTATAGCTAACTACGTATATTCACTCAGGGGCACAACAATGGTTTTAGAAGTGGGGGAGGACAAACCATTTCTAATATTAAGCTAAGTTCCTGCATATTACATTGTCAGTGTGAGAACAAAAAGTTTAAATGCATTAGCTGGGGAAACTGGTAAATCAATACATGGCTAAACAGACTCATCTGAATATTAATCTTTAATCGCTTGGCCGCTGGTTTTATCTTGATTTGATTCTGGTCCAGAGTGAGACAATTTAATAGCTAGTGCTAGCTAGCCATTGGCTAGCTCTCTGCCATTAAAAAGAGTGCAAACAAATACACTGACAGTAGCTGCCTCAACTCTCCCATGGTCCTAAAGCCAGCCTTTCAGTTTGCTTTCACACAGCCTGCCCGACTGCTCCGAGTATTCTGCATAGTCCTAAAGAACACGGGTCCTTTTTGTATCAGTGTATTGATAAAACTAGGAAAGGAATTTTAGAACGTGAGGGTCATGACCTTCCCCGTCCGTAGTGGTTGTTGCGCCCCTGCACTAACATCTGTTTCTTTCTGAGCTCAACAATGACTCA
Source organism: Oncorhynchus kisutch (assembly GCF_002021735.2). NCBI lineage: Eukaryota > Metazoa > Chordata > Actinopteri > Salmoniformes > Salmonidae > Oncorhynchus > Oncorhynchus kisutch. The sequence goes on from NC_034189.2 coordinate 37,231,919, forward strand.
GGAATATACTGTGTTTACTGGGCTTGCAGGCTTCACTGTCCTTCTACTTAATTGTAAACTATCTCTGGCTTTTATTTGTTGCCTGTTTTAAAATACTTTGAGTCCCACCATCACACCGGCAGGATTTAGGTCTTCTAACCCCTTGTAAGCATTGTGTGTTTGAGCTACAGACTGCTGGGTTGTTGCATTTGATTGGTCTGTTTCTTCTGCATCATGATACCAACCATAAGTGTGATTTAACGGGGACTGAGCTAGAGTGTTGTATGTGAGACAAGGGCGGACCCGAAAACGGTTGGTCTAACAAACTATTATGACCCCTATATGAAAGACTCTCACGAACATGCACATGTAACCTGTTTTGCTCTGGCGCTCACAGGCCACACAAATCGTTAGAAGGTAAGGGGTTCTTCTACATAGATCATTGGAAATCCCAAGACAGTGTCTAATACTGTAATAAGCGCACATAGTTGCTGTCGAACTCCACACAGTTGTCACTGGCTAGTTGGATATTCATTCCCCACTGAGCAGACAATTCCTGTACTTACAGCATTATTATAAATTCATTTTGTCCGATTTTTGTTGACATTTTTCAAAAACTCATAAATTAAACTATGGTTGTACTGAAAATGAAATGGTAAAACACTTCAATGTGAGGCTAAATATGAGGGCAGAGCAAGCAGATTAATGAGTGGTGCATTTTTTTCACTAGGGGATTTAATGGGACTGATGAGGTTATTAACCTTGCAGAAATGCAGCTTTTCATGGCTTTTAAGGCCATAGTGCAATATTAATGCTACTGCGGAGGCTCTCTGCAACACTTACCCGCTCTCTTTCCCTCTTCGTCACCTCTCTCTCTCTCCCCCTCTCATCTACTCTTCTCTGTCAGGATGACTTCCTCTTCAGTGTGTCCATCGTCAGTGGCGTGATGTGTGTCATTCTGGCCGTGGTCAAGATCATGCTGGGTAGGGTGCTCACCAGCAGAGCCCTCATCACAGACGGTAGGTACCTAACTCGGTGTGTAGTTGCTCCGTTTTTTTTCTCCAATTAGGATCGTTAGAAGATTATCCTTGATCTTTAACTAGGGGAAACCTCACCCTGGAGCTACCCAACTCTGAGGAAGCAACGCATACTTCTGCCTGATCTAGGCCACTTGAGTTCAAGCCAGTTAGAGAATTGGGAAGGTGGAGCACGAGGGTGAAAAACTCTGTAGGGAATCTTTGAGAGAAATTAAAAGGGCCCTATTCCCATAGTGCACGAAGATGGAAGGTTAGAAGGCTTAGACAAAGGTTTAGACACCATCATGAAATCTGTGAAATATATTGGGAACTACTTAGTACACTAATATAGGGTAGTGACCATCAATTAGATTCAGCTGCAGGCCAATTTCTTTTCTTGATCAGATGGTCAGGGGGCTGAAACATATACTGAAGATTGTGCCGACTGACATGGTGGCTCTGCTTCTAGCTCCTGAGCAACTTTGCACAATTTTGTTTTATTTTTTACATTAGCCCAGTTTGTTTTGTGTTATTACATACAGCTAGTAAATAACTTTTGGATATCAGAGCGGCGGTATTCACCAGCATTTACAACCAGGAGTACGACTTTCCCAAATTGTGTCCTTTGTTCGTACCATCCAGAGCAATTTAACTCATCTCTGAGGCTGCACCAGGACGCCACCGGCGGAAGAAGTTATTCAATGGACTTCTAGTCCTACTCAGGAGGCATGCACACCATCCACCGCTTCCGAGTATATTACTCGCTAATTTTCTGTCTCTGGACAATAGGGTGGATGAGCTCAGGGTGAGGATCTCCTTTCAGAGAGACAACAGGGACTGTAACATAATGTTTCACAGAATCATGGCTCGCTCTGGATATACTGTTCCCGTCCATACAACCAGCTGTGTTCTCCAGTACATCACGCAGACAGGACTAAAGAACTCTCCGGGAAGAAAATAGTTGGCAGTGTATGTTTCATCATTCATGGTGTGATAATGTACAGAAACACATGACCTTTTGTTCACCTGACCTAGAAAACCTCAATCAAATGCAGACCGTATTACCTCAGAATTCTCTTCGGTTATAGTCACAGCCGTGTATAATCCCCCTCAAGCCAATAACACGACAACCCTCAAGGAACTACATTGGACTTTGTGCAAACTGGAAACAACATTTATTGTAGCTATGGATTTTAACAAAGCAATTTTGAGGAAAAGGCGACTGAAGTTCTATCAACACATGAACTGTAGTACTCATGCTGCTAAAACTCTTGACCACTGTTACTCCCCCTTCTGGGATGCCTACAAGGTCTTCCCCCGCCCTCACTTCGGAAGATCAGATCACAACTCCATTTTGCTCCTATAGGCAAAAACTCAAACAGGAAGTACCTGTGCTAAGGTCTATTTAACGCTCGTCTGGCCAATCGGAATCCACGCTTCAAGATTGTTTTGATCACGTGGACTGGGATATGTTCCGGGTAGCTTCTGAGAATAACATAGACGTGTACACGGACAATGGGACGGAGTTCATCAGGAAGTGTATAGGGGATGTTCCCACTGACTATTAATAAAACCTACCCAAACCAGAAACTGTGGCTAAATTGCAGCATTCGTGCAAAACTGGAATCGCGAACCTCCATTTAACCATGGCAAGTTGACTGGGAATATGGTTGAATACTAAGTGTAGTTATTCCCTCCGTAAGGCAATCAAACAGGCAAAACGTCAGTACAGAGAAAGTGGCAGGGTCTACAGACAATCACGGATTACAAAGGGAAAACCAGCCAGGTCACGGACACGTCTTGCTCCCAGACAAGCTAAACCCCTTTATCCACTTTGAGGATAACAGAGCATGTGCAAACCAGCTGGCTGGCGTGTTTACGGACATATTCAATCTTTTCCTACCCAGTCTGCTGTCCCCACTTGATTCAAGATGTCCACCATTGTTCCTGTACCCAAGAAAAGCTATCGCCCTGTAGCAATCACTTCTGACATGAAGTGCTTTGAGAGGCTTGTTAAGGACCATACCATCTCGATCTTATCTGACACCCTAGATACACTTCAATTTGCATACAGCCCCAATAGAGCCACAGATGATGCAATCGCCCATCACACTGCCCTATCCCATCTGGACAAGAGGAATGCTGTTCATTGACTGTAGCTCAGCCTTCAAGACCATAGTACCCTCCAAGCTCATCATTAAGCTTGGGGCCCTGGGTCTGAACACCGCCCTGTGTAACTGGGTCCTGGACTTCCTTATGGGCCACCCCCAGGTGGTAAAGGTAGGAAACAACACCTGCACTTCACTGATCCTCAACACAAGGGCCCCACAAGGTGTGCTCAGCCCCCTCCTGTACTCCCTTTTCACCCATGACTGCATGGTCATGCACGCCTCCAACTCAATCAAGTTTGCAGACACAACAATAGTAGGCCTGATTACAAACAATGACGAGAGCCTACAGGGAGGAGGTGAGGGACCTGTAGGAGTGGTGCCAGGAAAATAACCTCTCCCTCAATGTCAACACAATGAAGGAGCTGATCGTGGACTTCAGGAAACAGCAGAGTGGGTACACCCCTATCCACATCAAGAAGACCGCAGTGGAGAGGGTGTAAAACTTCAAGTTCCTTGGCGTACACATCACTGACAAACTGAAATGGTCCACCCACAGTGTGGTGAGGAAGGCGCAACAACCCCTCTTCAACCTCAGGAGGCTGAAGAAATTCGTCTTGACCCCTAAGACCCTCTCAATTTTACACATGCAGAATTGAGAGCATCCTGTCGGGCTGTATCACCGCCTGGTACAGAAACTGCACCGCCCGTTACCGCAGGGCTCTCCAGAGGGTGGTGCGGACACACTGCCTGCCCTCCAGGACACACATAGCACCTGAAGTCTCAGGAAGGCCTAAAAGATCATTAAGGCCATCAACCAGCCGAGCCACGGCCTGTTCATCCTGCTATCGTCCAGAAGGTGAGGTCCGTACAGGTGCATCAAATCAAGGACCCGAGAGACTGGAGAAACCTCTTCTATCTCAAGGCCATTACTGTTAAATAGCCATCATTAGCCGGCTACCATCCGGTTACTCAACCCTGCACCTGAGGCTGCTGCCCTATACACATAGACATGGAACACTAGTCACTTTAATAATGGAACACTAGTCACTTTAGTGTTTACAACCTGCTTTACTCATTTCGTGTGTATATACTGTATTTTTGTCAATGCCACTTCTGACATTGCTCGTCCAAATATTTATTTATTTGTTAATTCCATTTTTACTTTTAGATTTGTGTGTATTGTTGTGAATTGTTAGATACTGCAGTGTTGCACCTAGGAACACAACCATTTCGCTACACACACATATTTAGCAGATGTTATTGCGGATGTGACCAATAGTTTGATTTGATCATTTCAAAGATTTGACTGAGTTGCATTTCATAGAATGAAATCAGTCAATTGAAATAAATTCATTAGGCTCTAATCTATGGATTTCACATGACTGGTCAGGTGCGCAGCCATAGGTGGGCCTGGGAGGGCATAGGCCCACCCGTTTGGGAGCCAGGCCCAGCCACTTGGGTGCCAGGTCCAGCAAATCAAAATTAATTTTCCCCCACAAAAGGGCTTTATTACAGACAGAAATACTCAGTTTCATCAGCTGTCAGGGTGGCTGGTCTCAGACGAGGTCCTGGGCTGGCGTGGTTACACACGGTCTGCGGTTGAGGCCGGTTGGACTTACTGCCAAATTCTCAAACTACGTTGGAGGCAGTTTATTTAGAGAAATTAACATTAAATTCTCTGGCAACAGCTCTGGTGGACATTGCTGCCAATTGCATGCTCCCTCAACTTGAGACATCTGTGGCGTTGTGTAACACAACTGCACATTTTAGAGTGGCCTTTTATTGTCCCCATCACAAGATGCACCTGTGTGATGAGCATGCTGTTTAATCAGCTTCTTGATATGCCACACCTACCAGGTGGATGGATTATCTTGGCGAAGGAGAAATGCTCACTTTAAACAAATTTGTCCACATTTGATAGAAATAAGCTTTTTGTGTGTATGGAACATTTCTGGGGTGTTTTTATTTCAGCTAATTGGACCAACACTTTACATGTTGCGTTTTATATTTTTGTTCAGTATAATTACAAATCATTTGTAGACTGCAATTGACCGCAAGAAGCCCAAACAGATAGAACTAAAAACCTTTAATTTCAAATATGCACTCTTTCTATATTTTTTTAGAGCCAGCAGGTGCTTGGTTTTTACCCACACAGACCGGTGAATTGCATATAGTATGCGCTGAGGGCGTCGGCCTTAACCGCAAGGCCACCCTCAGGTACTGGGCCGCACATCTATTTACTTCTACACCTGAGAAAGTTGTTCACTAATTATGAGTCTTTATTGACAACTCCATAGCTGCTGAGCTCTTAATGTCCCTTCTCGTTTCAATAAGAGATTTGTGGCAAACAGGCTGGCGTCAAACCAGTTTGAAAGGTCAGCTTTGGATGGAGACACTTGCTCATTAAAGTGTGTGTGGGGTACGTTAAATTGTATGTGAAAGTGACAGCTAGCAGAATAGAGTAGGAGTTATTTGCCTACCAGATTTGTCTCGATGTGACATGAAACAAGCCATCAAAGGGGCAATCTGTGATTGCTACATACATTTTTAGGCTTAAGTGAATGATATATATATATATATATATATATATATATATTGCTCAAAAAAATAAAGGGAACACTAAAATAACACATCCCAGATCTGAATGAATGAAATATTCTTATTAAATACTTTTTTCTTTACATAGTTGAATGTGCTGACAATAAAATCACACAAATGATCAATGGAAATCAAATTTATCATCCCATGGAGGTCTGGATTTGGAGTCACACTCAAAATTAAAGTGCGAAAACCATACTACAGGCTGATCCAACTTTGATGTAATGTCCATAAAACAAGTCAAAATGAGGCTCAGTAGTGTGTGTGGCCTCCACGTGCCTGTATGACCTCCCTACAACGCCTGGGCATTGTCCTGATGAGGTGGCGGATGGTCTCCTGAGGGATCTCCTCCCAGACCTGGACTAAAGCATGGAGCGAGACATGATGTCACAGATGTGCTCAATTTGATTCAGGTCTGGGGAACGGACGGGCCAGTCCATAGCATCAATTCCTTCCTCTTGACTGACCCACCGCCAAACCGGTCATGCTGGAGGATGTTGCAGGCAGCAGAACGTTCTCCACGGTGTCTCCAGACTGTCACGTCTGTCACATGTGCTCATTGTGAACCTGCTTTCATCTGTGAAGAGCACAGGGTGCCAATGGCAAATGCCAAACGTCCTGCACGGTTTTGGGCTGTAAGCACAACCCCCACCTGTGGACGTCGGGCCCTCATACCACCCTCATGGAGTCTGTTTCTGACCGTTTGAGCAGACACATGCACATTTGTGGCCTGCTGGAGGTCATTTTGCAGGATTCTGTCAGTTCCTCCTGCTCGTCCTTGCACAAAGGCGGAGGTAGCGGTCCTGCTGCTGGGTTGTTGCCCTCCTACGGCCTCCTCCACGTCTCCTGATGTACTGGCCTGTCTCCTGGTAGCGCCTCCATGCTCTGGACATTACGCTGACAGACACAGCAAACCTTCTTGCCACAGCTCGCATTGATGTGCCATCCTGGATGAGCTGCACTACCTGAGCCACTTGTGTGGGTTGTAGACTCCGTCTCATGCTACCACTAGAGTGAAAGCACCGCCAGCATTCAAAAGTGACCAAAACATCAGCCAGGAAGCATAGGAACTGAGAAGTGGTCTGTGGTCACCACCTGCGGAACCATTCCTTTATTGGGGGTGTCTTGCAAATTGCCTATTTCCACCTGTTGTCTATTCCATTTGCACAACAGCATGTGAAACTTATTGTCAATCAGTGTTGCTTCCTAAGTGGACAGTTTGATTTCACAGAAGTGTGATTGACTTGGAGTTACATTGTGGTGTTTAAGTGTTCCCTTTATTTTTTTGAGCAGTGTATATATCACTCATTGATTCTTGAAGAATATAACTTATAAATGCTTCATAAGCTTAGTTCAACTGTTGTACCCCATCGGAGCCCAAAGTATAAGCTAGTTTTGCTCCCTTGTTTTTAAGAAATGTAATTGTAAACAACCACTGTAGTCTCCGTGTAATTTTGATCTCATGGATGTTCAGTCCTTGCATCCAATTCGAGTGGTTACGTTTCTCCAGCCCTGTCACTTAGCTGTTTAACACTGGCGGGGTGTCCCTTTGTTGTTAGTACTGCAGATTGCCCCTAGGAATACAGCGCCATAGATGATATTCTTTACGGAGGTAATTGACGTGCCCAGTCTGGTTATCACATACAGTATGTAAAAGACTGGCAGAGGTCCTTGTCAGTCTGTGTGTTTTTGAGGTGCAGAGAGAGCCAGTTGAGTGGGCTCTTATGAATCGAATGAGGAGACCCAATCGAAAAGGATTCAAAATCCGTCTCTGTTCATTCTGTTTTATGGACTTTCGGATTAAGACTCTGTGGCAGACTACATGTAATTTCATGAAATATATGTACATGTGTTCGTTGTTAATGTTCAAGGTATTTCTATTTCCCTCTGTGGGATAATACAGTTGACTAAACTGCCTGTCTTGTCCAATCTACAGGTTTCAACTCCCTGGTGGGCGGGGTCATGGGCTTCTCCATCCTAATCAGTGCCAAGGTGTTCAAGCACGATCCCAAAGTGTGGTACCTGGACGGGTCCATAGGGGTCCTGATAGGCCTCATCATCCTGGCTTACGGGGTCAAGTAAGTGGGTACATTTTGTGTATGGCCCTCAAACTCAACTCTGGACCTCAAAGCCAGTTCCACTTCATTTTGTCATTGTTCCCCTCTTATCAGGGACTGATTTAGACCTGGGACACCAGGTGTGTGCAATTATCAGGCAGAACAGAAAACCAGCTGGCTCTGGACCTCGTAGGGTAAGAGTTGAGTACCCCAGGTGTAGGGGGAAGCTGCCTCTAAACCACTGATCTTGGGTCAGTTTTGTCCGGCAATGGTTAGGAGTCAGGGAGGGGAAGCTAATCCTAGATCTGTATTTAAAAGAAACATAATATTCAATCACTTTTACACACACGTACATTATGTCCCCTGAGAAATACACTTATTTAAATAACAGAAATGTTGTCATTTTAAATTGTAACCATTCAGAAGGCCCTTGGAGTAGAAACCTCCATTGTACATACCAAATCAAATCAAATCAAATTTAAAACTCCCTAGAAAGGCCAATACCTAGGAAGAAACCTAGAGAGGAACCAGGCTATGTGGGGTGGCCAGTCCTCTTCTGGCTGTGCCGGGTGGAGATTATAACAGAACATGGCCAAGATGTTCAATGTTCATAAATGACCAGCATGGTCGAATAATAATAAGGCAGAACAGTTGAAACTAGAGCAGCAGCACAGTCAGGTGGAAGTTGAAACTGGAGCAGCAGCATGGCCAGGTAGACTGGGGACAGCAAGGAGTCATCATGTCAGGTAGTCCTGGGGCATGGTCCTAGGGCTCAGGTCAGTTGAAACTGGAACAGCAGCATGGCCAGGTGGACTGGGGACAGCAAGGAGTCATCATGTCAGGTAGTCCTGGGGCATGGTCCTAGGGCTCAGGTCCTCCGAGAGAGAGAAAGAAAGAGAGAAGGAGAGAATTAGAGAACGCACACTTAGATTCACACAGGACACCGAATAGGACAGGAGAAGTACTCCAGATATAACAAACTGACCCCAGCCCCCCGACACATAAACTACTGCAGCATAAATACTGGAGGCTGAGACCAGTGGAGGCGCACGTTTTACATTGCCCGGTGCCCCCGTGGCTGGAGATTTCACCACGTTTTACATTGCCCGATGCCCCAGTGGCTGGAGATTTCACCACGTTTTGCATCAATAAAATGATTCAAACGAACACGGCCAGTGTTTCACTTAGATTGTTTTCCAGGTGGGGCCGAAAGCAACATTCAGACCAAAACGGTCAATATGCTTGTAAACATTAGTGGAGCCACTTTTGGTGTTAACTGTAAAAAAGTTAATTGTTTCCCTCACACAGTAAATCAACTGCTCCTAAATAAAAACTAATTGTCTGAAGTGTCAATAACGCGCTTCGAAAAATAGAAGTGTATTTTACAGATTTTTACCTACTTCACTTTTACTATTCTCTGGACAGTCAGGAAAAGAAAGGAATGTCAAAGTATGTAGAGGGAAAAATTGTTGCAGAAGCAATGAATGTAGAACCGCAGCAGATGATCAGGGACCCTGGGCATCTTTCTTTTAGTGTTTTTCAGAGTCAGTAGAAAGGCCCCTTTAGGGTCCTAGGTTTTCATAACTGTGACATGAATTGCCTACCGTCTGTAAGCTGTTAAGACACTAACGACCGTTCCACAGGTGCATGTTCATTAATTGTTTATGGTTCATTAAACAAGCATGGGAAACAGTGTTTAAACCCTTTACAATGAAGATCTGTGAAGTTTGGGATTTTTACGAATTATCTTTGAAAGACAGGGTCCTGAAAAAGGGACGTTTATTTTTTTTGCCTAGTTTAGTTAATGCCTAAGAGATACCTGAAATCCCAGGTTCTGGTAGCATGTCCAGCATTTGAGAACCTGGAACATTGAGAGAAGATATCACTAGGAGAGCTCCTCCGTCTCATCAGAAATGCAGTTCCAGCCTTTGCCATAATCAACATTCCTCTAGCTGTTCTCAACATATTGGCAAACGTATTTTTGTCCTTCTTCATGTCCATCCACCGTGAGGCAGAGAGAGACTGAAACAGCATGTGAAGAGACTAGTGGGATCTATGGTGTGATTCACCACAGTCTACAGTACCTGGTTTCTGGTATTGTAATTGAAGTCTGCAGCTAGAGCTCATCTTTACCTTTTATTTGGTAGTGAGGTACACTGTATCCGGCAGCATGTCAAACTATTTGGATTAATTGTTTCTTTTACAGCCAGATCCTCCCTGCCCAGAGAGCTCTATTCCCCTGGATGAAGAGGAACATGTTGAACTTTCAACTAGTTTAATTTTCCCCTCAAGCTTTATCAGGAAAGACAAACAGCACTTATACTGTGCATCAATAAATGGCCTTGTTTCTGGTCCTCCAAATGTCTTGATTTAAAAATAATACATCCATTTTTTTTGTCTCTCCGATGGTTTGGTTGAGATGTGCTACCTGAGAATACACATGAAGAGCGTGAAAGAGAGCGGCAGCACCTTCTCTCCCCGACTGCCCAGTCAGATGAGGGTCACCACCACTGGATCCATGCAAGGAAAGCTCTATTTCTCTCCCCGACTGCCCAGTCAGATGAGGGTCACCACCACTGGATCCATGCAAGGAAAGCTCTATTTCTCTCCCCGACTGCCCAGTCAGATGAGGGTCACCACCACTGGATCCATGCAAGGAAAGCTCTATTTCTCTCCCCGACTGCCCAGTCAGATGAGGGTCACCACCACTGGATCCATGCAAGGAAAGCTCTATTTCTCTCCCCGACTGCCCAGTCAGATGAGGGTCACCACCACTGGATCCATGCAAGGAAAGCTCTATTTCTCTCCCCGACTGCCCAGTCAGATGAGGGTCACCACCACTGGATCCATGCAAGGAAAGCTCTATTTCTCTCCCCGACTGCCCAGTCAGATGAGGGTCACCACCACTGGATCCATGCAAGGAAAGCTTTATTTCTCTCCCCGACTGCCCAGTCAGATGAGGGTCACCACCACTGGATCCATGCAAGGAAAGCTCTATTTCTCTCCCCGACTGCCCAGTCAGATGAGGGTCACCACCACTGGATCCATGCAAGGAAAGCTCTATTTCTCTCCCCGACTGCCCAGTCAGATGAGGGTCACCACCACTGGATTCATGCAAGGAAAGCTCTATTTCTCTGTCAATGTGTCTTAGGCATGCTGCAAAGAGGACTGCAGATGTGGCCGGGGCAATAAATTGCAATGTCCGTACTGTGAGATGCCTAAGACAGCACTACAGGGAGACAGGACGGACAGCTGATCGTCCTCAGAGTCAGACCACGTGTAACAACACCTGCACAGGATCGGTACATCCAAACATCACACCTGCGGGACAGGTACAGGATGGCAACAACTACCCGAGTTACACCAGGAACGCACAATCCCTTCATCAGCGTTCAGACTCTCCGCAATAGGCTGGACTGAGCGCTTGTAGGCCTGCTGTAAGGGTTACAACGAGGCCTGTACTCTGGAGCGGGATCGAGGTGGAGGGTCTGTCATGGTCTGGGGCGGTGTTACAGTATCATCGGACTGAGCTTGTTGTCATTGCAGGCAATCTCAACTCTGTGTGTTACAGGGAAGACATCCTCCTCCCTCATGTGGTACCCTTCCCGCAGGCTCATCCTGACATGACCTTCCAATATGACAATGCCACCAGCCATACTGCTCGTTCTGTGCGTGATTTCCTGCAAGACATGACTGTCAGTGTTCTGCCATGGCCAGCAAAGAGCCTGGATCTCAGTCCCATTGAGCACATCTGGGACCTGTTGGATCGGAGGGTGAGGGCTAGGCCCATTCCTCCCAGAAATGTCCAGGAACTTGCAGGTGCCTTGGTGGAAGAGTGGGGTAACATCTCACAGCAATGCAGGTGGTGGCCACACCAGATACTGTTACTTTTGATTTTGACCCCCCCCCCCCTTTGCTCAGGGACACATTATTCCATTTCTGTTAGTCACATGTCTGTGGAATTTGTTCAGTTTGTTGAATCTTATGTTCATACAAATATTTCCATGTTGACAGTGAGGACAAGTATTTACATTGGACATATGCATGAAAGCACATTTGAGCATATTTACATTGAACAAGAGGAAACTAATGCGCTGTAGAAAACTAAAAGAGAAACTATGGAAATATAGAACATTGCATAAGCTTCATGCTAATGTGCGATCATTGGAGGAAGAGGAATTCAAATGTCCCCTGACAGCACTACTGGTGAACTAGAAGAACCATTATGAAAGATTCTTGAGAAATTGTTTTTGGTGTCGGGATGGCATGATATATCAGCTTCATATCAGTATTGGAAGATAATGGCTTAGGAATCGTCATCAGTATTGAACTGCCTTGCACCCAATTTCTTTAAGCAAAAAAAGATGGCTAATTGTGAACAAAAGGAATATCAGACAACATCCCAATTGACGTAATCATTGGTTTGGTGAAGTTAGAGGCATGTGCTCGGCATTTTGAAGGCCTGAAGACCAGTGTCAGTGATTTCTGCAATATTGTGTTCTGTGAGGCAGTTCCATATTCAAATAGCAGACTGTATAGGCCTCTTTCCAGGGAATTTTTTTTTCATTTATTTATTTTACCTTTGTTTAACCAGGTAGGCAAGTTGAGAACAAGTTCTCATTTGCAACTGCGACCTGGCCAAGATAAAGCAAACCAGTTCGACACATACAACAACACAGAGTTACACATGGAGTAAAACAAACATACAGTACAAAAATAAGTCTATATACGATATGAGGTGAGATGGGAGGTAAAGGCAATAAAAAGGCCACGCTGGCGAAGTAAATACAATATAGCAATGAAAAACAATGGAATTGTAGATTTGCAGTAGGTGAATGTGCAAAGTTGAAATACTGGGGTGCAAGGGAGCAAAATAAATAAATACTGTAGGGGATGAGGTAATTGTTTGGGCTATCAATAGATGGGCTATGCACAGGTGCAGTGATCTGTGAGCAGCTCTGACAGCTGGTGAGGGAGACAAGTGTTTCCAGTTTCAGATCTTTGTAGTTTGTTCCAGTCATTGGCAGCAGAGAACTGGAAGGATATGTACATACACTGTTTACCAAACATTAAGAACACCTGCTCTTTCCATGACTGACCTATGATCTGTTATTGATGTCAAGTGTTAAATCTATTTCAATCCGTGTAGAAGGGAAGAAGATTGGTTAGACGCAGCATTTTGTGTCAAGAACTGCAACGCTGCTGGGTTTTTCAGGCTAAACAGTTTCCCGTGTCTCAAGAATGCCCCACCACCCAAAGGACAACCAGCCAACTTGACACAACTGTGGGAAGCATTTGAGTCAACATGGGCCTGCATCCCTGTGGAATGCTTTCGGCAGCTTGTAGAGTCCATGCCCTGACGAATTGACGCTGTTCTAAGAGCAAAATGAGGGGGATGCAACCCAATAGGTGTTTTAATGTTTGGTATACTGAGTGTATTTTTAAATATGATAATCTTTGAAATAACAACCACCAAAATAAAAGCCAGACAGTGAGGGAGAATCCTCTAAAATACCCAAATATCATAGCATGGGGCATCATTGATTTTGTTATGTTTGAGTCACTCAGATGGCATAAGCCATGGCAAAAGTTGCAGAATTGCTTGGAATTAGCTTTAAAACCTACATTTTTCTGTCCTTTGACAAAATCTGTAGAATTGCAGGAAAATAGCTTTAAAACAGCCAAATTTGGTCTCCGTGTCCAAGAGGAGTTCCTCAAAAAAAAAAAGTGGTCACAGATGGCGCCATTGGAGACTCGGGGGAGAAATAAATACAAAGATGACGCCACAGAGTGCATCAACAAATCGATCAACAAAAGCAGCTGCAGTGGTTGTACAAATGTACTAAAAGGATTCAGTTACTCAACACATTCTGAACTAGATTAATTTCAGAATTTCACTACAAAGAACGGTTTTCACTAATTTCATATTGGCAATGAAATGGAGTTGCAGCTCTCGTTGTGTGTGTGTACCTGTGAATGTCAGCGATTTTCATTAATATGAATGTCTCTTTCCTGTCCCAGGCTGCTGGTTGATATGGTCCCTCGAGTGCAACAGACAAGGAACTACGAGCGCTTTGAGTGACAGAAGACCACGGAAGGGCAGTGAGGGGGATGGGTTCTAGGTTATATACACTGTAGAAGTACGTCCAGTGTCTGTTCTAGGGTATGTATATCTACGCCCAGTCCCTATCCAGCTCAGCTCCATTCTTCCTGGTAGATCTCTCCAGTCACCATGACAAACCTATTGATTGGTTTAGACCTCAAGGTGCCAGCCCACTGGTGTTTTAGTTAGACCCAAGTGGTCCATTTTGCAGCGTTCCTCCGGTCTCTCTGACTCCGAACCTGATCTGTCCATATGAGTCATTACAAAGTCAAAGAAGACTGAGGTTTCCCTCTATAGCTGCTCCTCTACTGAAGCAGGTGGAAGGACAGAACGTGCGCTGCTGAGTCGTCAGGAAATTGTCACTGCCTCTACAAAGGCACTGCACTGTCTCCACTGATTAGTCTGGTGTTCGTTCATATCTCTATCTCCCCTTGGACAACATGGCTAATTCAAATACGCATTGTAGGATCTCAGTCCTTATGGGATTTCAATGGTTTCTAATAGGCGCTTTCTTTTGATCAGTAACACTGTGTGAGTGTGTCCCAAATGGCACCCTATTCCCTTTATAGGGCACTACTTTTGACCACCCTATTCCCATTATTGGACTACTTTTGACCATGGCCCATAAAACGTGCATCAATTAGGGTGGCATTTAGCACATACACCTATTTCTGTTTGACACCACTGTTCAAAGTAGATGTGTTGCTTTTTTGTAGTCATGATGTAGTAGGGGTGGCAGGTAGCCTAGTGGTTAGAGCGTTGGGCCAGTAACCGAAAGCTTTCTAGATCGAATCCCCAAGGTAAAAATGTTGTTCTGCCCCTGAACAAGGCAGTTAACCCACTGTTCCTAGGCAGTCACTGTCACTGTTCTTTAACAGACTTGCCTAGTTAAATAAAGATAAAATAAAAATAGTAGTTGGTAATGTATAACTTAGGGTACTAGTTGCTACTATTAGTAGCAGTAGGACATGTTTTCTATCCCCCCAAAAATCAGCAGGGAAAATAGATTTCTGAGATGCCCATTGTAGACAGGCTGTAGTATGGAGGACAATAGTACAGCAGTACAGTATGTGCAATAGCAACATGACAGAAGACTCATCTATGGCTTGTGTCCCAAATGGCACCCTATTCCCTACATAGTCACTATGGACCCTGGTCAAAGGTAATACACTATAGGGAATAGGGTGCTATTTGGGACAAAACCTCTATCATTTGATTAGTGAATATGAAAGCACAAATGTCCATGTCGCCAGCTCATGTATGGAATCGGTGTTTGCTTTATTGCTTAAGGGGTGTTGAATAAAAGCTTGTGGCAGACCATCAACAAACAACATGACTGGAGCCAAAGACTCTAGCCAGAGATTACTAATCTGGAATTAAAACAAGCCTTTCTGTGCACTACAGCCAAATCTGTTGGCTAGAACACAACAAGTCATCCCTTTTTAGGCCATTCCCTCTTCTTTAATTCCTTAACAAAATCTGAGGGGGCAAATGTGGTCTTCCTAGCAAGTAAATATAACATTATAATTACGTTTTAAGCTTTCACAATCTGCCACGCTGGATGTAATTGTAGATGTAGGATACACACTACATGACCAAAAGTATGTGGACACCTGCTCGTCGAACAGCTCATTCCAAAATCATGGGCATTAAGATGGAGTCACCCCCCCCCCCTTTCAGCCCCCACTCTTCTGGGAAGCCTTTCTACTAGATGTTGGAACATTGCTGCGGGAACTTGTTTATATTCAGCCAGAAGAGAATTAGTGAGGTCGGGCAATGATGTTGGCCGATTATGCCCGGCTTGCAGTTGGCGTTCCAATTCATCCCAAAGGTGTTCGATACGGTTGAGGTCAGGGCTCTCTGCAGGCCCGTCAAGTTATTCCAGTTATTCTCGACAAAATATTTCTGTATGGACCTCACTTTGTGCACGGGGGTATTGTCATAATGAAACAGGAAAGGGCCTTCCCTAAACTGTTGCCAAAGTTGGAAGCACAGAATCGTCTAGAATGACATTGTATGCTGAACATTTCCCTTCACTGGAACTAAGGGGCCTAGCCCGAACCATGAAAAAACCCCAGACCATTATTCCTCCTCCACCAAAATTTTAAGTTGACACTATGCATTGGGGCAGGTAGCGTTTTCCTGGCATCCGCAGAATCCAGATTCGTCTGTCGGACTGCCAGATGTTAATGCGTCATTCATTACTCCAGAAAACGCGTTTCCACTGCTCCAGAGTCCAATAGCAGCAAGCTTTACACCACTGCAGCCGACGCTTGGCATTGCACATGGTGATCGTAGGCTTGTGTGTGTGGATGTTCTGCCATGGAAGCCCATATCATGAAGCTCCCGACAAACAGTTATTTTGCTGATGTTGCTGCCAAAGGCAGTTCCGAACTCTGGAGTGAGTGTTGCAATCGAGGACAACACTCGGCGGTCCCGTTCTGTGAGCTTGTGTGGCCTACCACTTGTTTCTCCTATACGTTTCCACTTCACAATAACAGCCTTTACAGTTGACCGGGGCAGCTCCAGTAGGGCAGAAGTTTGACGAACTGACTTGTTGGAAAGGTGGCATCCTATGACAGTGCCAAGTTGAAAGATACTGAGCTCTTCAGTAAGGCCATTCTACTGCCAATATTTGTCTATGGAGATTGCATGGCTGTGTGTTCGACTCTATACACCTGTCAGCAATCTGTATGGCTGAAATAGCCGAATCCACTAATTTTGAAGGGGTGTCCACATACATTTGTGTGTGTATATGTGGTTTGCAAAATGAAAATAATCCACATAAATTGTTGTTATATGAATTACATGAATACAAATGTTGACACACTGCACAAGGAGGGTGCTTAAGGGCTCTATTCAATTTGAATCGAGGAAATTGATTGATTGATGTTCCCGGGTTAGAGGAGACTGCATTCATGGTAAACACTGCAGATGTCGGCTCAACAGGAAATGACCTTTAAATCAGTAATGCTTCAGGCTACAGATTGACTAGAACCCTAAAGGAAGACGATTGAAGTCAAGCTGTGTATACCTATTCATTCTTTCTGAATACTGTACCAATGAACGTTGTCAAGAAGACATGAGTTATTATAGTACAAATACATTTTTGTCCATATAGAAAGGGATGTTTGTTTACAGGTGGGACAGGTCATTACGCTCACTCCAAATGGCTTTTCTAGACCAGGATTCAATCCGAGAGGCTTGTTATAGAGCAGTGCACTGGACAGCCGACAATGCACTTTTTTAAAGGTAATTTACACTGAATTTATTTTCACTGCCGTGAATGTGATCTCCACGAACACTGGGGAAATGGCTTTTTTAAAGGGGGCGTTGTCGCATGTCAACTGTGCTGCACTATAACATGCTCTGGATTGAATCCCGGCCTTACTATAATTATTACCAAGACCATTTGTACGGCGCAATGAATTCTTGTATATATTGTAATATAAGTTGACATGTTTACATTGGTATTGCCAATTTAAGCAAAAACTAGATTTGTTAGATAATCGGTTGCGCTGATGTTCTGTGTTAAGAGTGCCTAAGATAAGTCAATATTTGTGTTCACAAAGGAAAGTGTCATTAGATGTACTAAGTTCAGGATTTAGGATGTGTTGAGTTTACTTCGATAATGTAATTGGGCAAGAGTTGCACCACTGTAACCTTTGTTTTCTGTGACGGTTTTCAGTCAAAAAGTATGGATATTACCACAACCCCCTAACTTTATGCCTGTCGTCAAGCAAAACACTTAGGCTGCGTTCCAGGCTGACTATATTACAGAAGCATTCCAGATCTCACTAACCCTAATATTAGTTTACCATGTCATATGATAAATTAATCTGATACTCAACTCTGCAGCCGATGTGACACACAACCATTGGTTGATGCAATGCATGTCTGCAATGTAATCGGCCTGGAACATGACAAGCTCCTTGGAGCCCCATGGCTCTTTGCCCAAAGGCTAGCAGATTGGCGATATTGAGTCGTTTAATCTTACCTTCCAAACGCATTGTATGCAGCTGGCAATACGCTTGTCACTCGTGGACCACTTCATACCTAAAACATTCTCCATTCAGGCCGCAATGTTGTCAATTTCCTCAACTATATTTAATGGTGAGAAGGCAACAAAAATGCCTAGGAATGGTAGTCCCCAATGTTGCGTATCGTTTTCAGCCAATCAGGTTGCAGCAGTCTGTTTACCCCTGGCTGAATGCAGGGAGCAACATCATGAAGTAGAATTAGCCACTCAGGCTAGCAGATTTTATAATGCAATTTAAACAGTTACTTTAGACAACTGCCTTTGTATTGGGAGATGTTTAAACTCTTTTATAGAATATGGAAAATAGATTGCCATGTTGGCAGTTTGATTTTGTTTTGTAGTTTGATTTTGTAACTTAAAATGAACAAATACAATTACATTTAATAAAGAGAAATTCAAAAAACAAAAGCAAAGTATCCAGTTTCAGTTGAACAACATCCTTTTGCAATAGCATGATTGTGGAAAATGGTGTTTCATAAAGAAAGTATGCATATTTTCCCCACTTTCTCACCATTAATTATATTTAAGGAGGAAATGGATAACTTCAGCCTGAATAGAGAATGTTTTAGGTACAAACTGATCCATGGGGGATACGCAGTTTCTCTGGACCCCAGTAAGGTTATTATTATATATATATTTTTTTCAAGGTCTGACCTACTGGGCACAAACATCAATTTGATGTAATTTCATTGAAATTACGTGGAAACAATGTTGATTCAACGTAATTTCATTGAAATTACGTGGAAACAATGTTGATTCAACCAGTGTGTGCCCAGTGGGGAGGCACTATTTCAGTTACATTACTGAAGCCCAAGAAACAAACACCTAGTACATATGGAAATTAAAAATGTTTCTGAATGACTTTTAGGAGGGTTACATAAAAAATAGTTCGATGTCAGGCACATGGTCCCTCAGCGCTCGTGGGCCCCCTCGTGTGGGGTGTCTGGCTGCATACAACGCATTTGGACTATGAAATGATTCAATATCACCATTTGCTTAGCCTTTGGGCTACTTGGCTCGCTGGTCTCAGACACCAATCAAAGACAGTGAGGTATCAAAGGATATCATTTAATAGTAGATGGAAATGTCATCCTTTCCAAGCCACATTTTCACTGCACAGAAACAAAGCCTTACAGAATGTGCCCCCAGGTCAATGGTTAAGTAAACTGCTCAGAACATTGCAGATAGAAATTTAATGAATAGAGTTGTGTAAATTTACAAGATGGAAAATCATATCTGCTCTACAAAATGCATATATTAATATTGTACAACATTGCATACCTGAACAGACCACACAATTCTGGAAACTAAGTTTTACTTGCAGGGAACTGCTCTTGTGAATGCTGTTTGTCTAGCATAGTTGGTAATACATTCACATAAATGATTCAGTGTTTGTGGTGCCTATGCTGCATGTTCTCATTTATTGGCCAATAAGAAACAACCGTTTCCAATTGGAGAAAACAAATGTTTTTCTTTGCATGACTTGCATGAACACGACCTAGGAATATGTTTTTAAGGTACTGCAAAATAGTTAATTTGAGCTCCTACACAAATTAAGGTTGGATTCATTGCTAATCGACGAAGTTCAGCTATATAGTATACTTGAAGTGTAAAGATAATTTCCCATTGGGCCGACATGCAGCAGCGTTTACCGTGAATGCAGTCTCCGCTAACACGGCTAAAGCAGCGATTGCCTTTAAAATGTCACAGGCTACAATGTGGAACTTCAGCGCTACGGATTGTATCTAACCCTCAAACGATTGTAAACTCTGCACAATGTGGTTGTGGTCAGTTTTTGATAGCAGCAGTTAAGATTTGCTTAAGCTTTACACAATGTACATTTCTATAGAACACACATGACAGACCCATTTGTCACAGAAAAAGGTTTATTGAAAAATAAAGTTATATCCCACTTATTCGTCAAACTGAAAACAAAATGCTTTTTTTTTTGTACAGTCGTAATTTAGTCCCAGAACAATCGTTGCTTTAGCTTTTCCATGATAGCTTAAAACAAGGTTGAGATTGGGGGAAAAAAGTCAATGAATATGTAGGAAGGCAAATGCAGATTTGACAACGGAGACATTTCGATGTTGGGTTAAAGAGACTGAAGGAACTCTTCTCATGTCCATAACACATCTTCCTTTCAGCTATCATTTTAGGACAAACCAATTTCAAATAGACAATTATAGAGGCTATTTATATTGGTTCTCAAGATCCCTCATAAATAACCAATGAAAGGAAAGAAAGTTGACAACATACTCTGTCTGACTAATACAAGTATAACAAGGCCATTGCCACAGATGCTTTCATATGCTGTATTTTACCCCACTACAAGCCTTCGGTAAACATGTCCACAACAGCATTAAGACATTTGTTTTAACCATCAAAGTCCAACACATACAATTACTGTTTACCTTTACAGTTAATGTTATAAGAAACACTATCCTTCTAGCAAACTATGTGAACTCAACTAACAATTTTCTCTGCCACTAGGTCCGGTAGATCTATTGGGCAGGTACGATAAGCGGAGTCTAGTAATAACCATCAAAAGGCACGTCATGTACTTTTTATTAACGGTAGCTTGGCTGCAGATCGTATACACAAACTTAATAAAAACTGATCTGGACGGGAAAAATAACAAGTCATAAAATGTAAGTGACCATCTAAAAGACAACGTATCTATATTTACACATGTGCAAATGGTTTGCATTAAGATCTGAAAATAAAAACGTCACGAGGTTCTTGCTGGCATTTACAATAACAAATCAAGTGTGCGTTGCTTTTGTCCCAATATCATCATCACCCCGAAAGCACAGTGATGAGAGGAGCGACATCTGTCACTACTGTCCAGTCCAACACATTTCATCAGTGTCTTTGTGGACGGAAATGACACCCTATTCCCTATATAGTGTATTACTTTTGACCAGTTTCTAATTTTTTTTTTTTTTGCTGCCAAGTTTCCAAAGCATTTGGATATTATCTTTGTAATTCCTCATTCTCTCTCATCACTGTTGCTGGAGGGTGGAGTCAGATTGGACAAACAACTCCCGTCTCATCCATCCACTTGAATGTACACGTTATATTATTTTTCGATAAATACAATTAGCCTCTGTAAAAAGAACTTTTCTATAAATAAAAAAACAATTCAGCAAACATCTTTATACAAAATAAATAAAACATTAAAACCCATATGAAGAATATACAGTATTAGTAATATATTTTGTTAAAGTAGTGCATTATTTCCATTCACAACAAGGACTACTAATTCAAACTTTTATTGTCGCTTAAAGAATAAAAACTTGGCAGGCAAATTAGGATCCTAAACGATCTCCAAATGAAGGAAACAAGTGAACTAAAGTTGCAGGTGTGTTCTGTCAAAAGCTATTACTTAAAGTTATTTCTATGGATGTACTGTATGTGATCTTTCGGTCTAGTGTACACAAATACTTATCTAGAATACAAATATTCTTGATCAATATTTTTCAGATAAATCTATTGTGGTCAAGGCAATGGGCATGTGTGATACCGGTGATTGAGCTGATGTTTGATCTGCCTGGGTGACCATTCCCACTACAGCACCACAACATATCTATGTCACACAGACTCCCATCAAGTAGCTATTGCATGTGACTGATCTGATAATCAATTTCAATCAAATGTTTCAAGAAATTAATTAAAAATTATGATTTTCATTGGCTACTGGCAATTATTTTGCTCACACCTCTTCTCCCCAGCACATCCCAACTGGTCAGTCAGGCGTCTGTGGCAGTGAATGTGTCTAGTCTGCACATTGGGAACATGAGGGCCAATCTACCATGCAGGGATACAGAGGAGCTATGGTGTACTGTGTGTATGTGAGCTGTCGTTGGGAATGACCACAAGGGACAATTCCTCAGGATTAAAAGTGATTTGTGATTTGGAACATCAACATATCTACATCTGACCACTCCCGTCTAGACGCGACTATGGGGAGTGGTACAGTTACAGTGTAAAACTGGTCGGCTTCTTCCACACTAGCATTCTTTTTGGTGAAGTTTCCCTTAGGTACAGATCTAGGATTAGCTTCCACTCCACCCAATCGTGACCTTAACCATAAATAAGGGAAAATAAAAACTGACCATAGATCAGGATCCATTGGAGTATACCATTCAGAATACATGCCCTGTGCATTGTTTCATCCTAAGTAGTATGCTAGTGTAGACATTGAGCCTTATTGCCTGGGACGGCCCCTTATGGGTCTCCAGTGCAAACCGACATAGCTAAGAGTTCAAAGGGGACAGGGGCAGAAAGGAAAGGAAAGCATGCCGAGTGTGGCGACACCAGCTCGTTGGTCCCGCGACTACAAGCTTGGAGAGAGAGAGTACCACCCACTGCCACACAGCCTAGGGGCAGTAGGGAGCTCTGTTGCCATGCGCTCCGCCTCAAATATACAGCGACTCTCATTGATTCAAGTAATTCAGGCTGATGCTCAATGTCTCTTTTCTGTACCCTCCTGCCCCGTGCCTTACTGGAAACTGTTTCATTGACATTCCTAGTTCCCAGAATATGTATATAGCCCACTGGCCTCTCTCTGTCCACCGTTTGAATTTCCAGTTTTCTGCTGATTCTGTGTGTCTGACAAGCTGCCTTAAAAAGGTCAAAGTTCAGGTGATTAAAAACAGACATAAATAATACAAATGTCTCATGGTTGTCTAGTTCCCAGGCGGCTCTTCCTCCCTCCAGAGGACTGGCTGTGGGAGGAGTTAGGCTGCAGGTGTGGAGCTAGGGGGAGGAGTCAAGCCGTCTGAGTGGTCAGAGCTAGAGGTCCCCAACCCCCCATTTCCCTGCAGCGCTCTGGAAGGGTACGGGGTCCAATCCACTCTAGTTCGATCCTCTCCACACACCCAGACAGACAGGGGCTATAGGCAGCCTTTGCACAGCGCCACCTGGCCCTTCATGTAGTCCCGGCAGGGGCAGACGCGTTTGAGGGAGGGGTGGGCGCCGGCACAGCTGAACAGCAGCAGGTCCGACTGGAAGACGCAGTGGTGACGTGCGTCGCTGTACGCAGGCACCACAGTGTCGCCCGACGACTCCACCGTCTGGCAGTCCATGCCGAACCTGAGACAGAAAATGGTAAATACTTTATTGTCCACACAGGGAAATGAATTATGCTGCTGGGAGTACATAAGACACAATACACAGAACAAAGACACACAAGTAAAAATGTATCTGTCATTAAACATCTGGGATATCAGTCTGGACAGACAGATTGAGCATCACTGTGTCTGCTACGATGCACTGCAGCTCAAAGAGAAAATTCCTTTACTTGATCCCCATTTCTTTATTTTTATATTGAACCTTTATTTAACTAGGCAAGTCAGTTAAGAACAAATTCTTATTTACATTGACGGCCTACCCCGGCCAAACCCGAACGACTGGGTCAATTGTGCGCCACCCTATGGGACTCCCAATCACATCCGGATGTGATACAGTCTGGATACAGCCATTACATTGAGTCCTGACGTCTCAATAACCACTCGCTGCTGACACTGACGACTGAGTTTAATTTGAAATTGCTTAAGTTGACATTTGACAACGGCAATAAATGATGTTTCCCTCAGATCTGTCATTTTTTCTCTGAAACTTTATAAACGGAATAGCTTGTGTGTGACCTCTAGTGACGCAAATTCAGCACAGCAGCGGACAGGTATTGAATATAAATGTATGCTATACTGCCACCTGTTGGGTAGAAAGCAAAATGCATGTTAAGGTGTACTATATGTGCACACACTAACCGGGCCAGGTCCTTGTCCTTGTTGAGGTGCTGGAAGAAGGAGGGCTCGCAGATGAGCTGCTCCTCCTGACACACCTTCTTACAGGAGCACCCCGGCTCAGCCAGCTTCACCTGCAGAGCACTGAGGGGAGGCCACATCACCTGGCCATGGCAGAAATCCTAGAGAGAAAAGGAGAGACAGGGAGTAAAGGGTGAATGGGGGTGGGCGAGAGAAAGGGAAGGGAAAGAGAGCGAGAGAGGCAGGGAGAGAGAACACTGGAGAGTTATAGGAAAGTAATTTCACATTCAGTATTGAATAGTCAAAATACAAGAATGAAACATGGAACAGTTCATAAAAAAATGGCAACAGCACATATCCATCGATAGGACAGACGGCACACTACTGACAGCTTGTTTGTTCACAGTGTGTAAAGTGAAATTTCTCCTGAGACATATTTCCCCAGGGCTGGCATAGGACCCTTTTGGCAAATGACAAGTGCGCATAGGGACGGTCTCTTCATTCAGACAGGCTCAATCAAATGTATTTTATAAAGCCCTTTTTACATCAGCAGTTCTCACAAAGTGCGGCAGGACAGATGCAGAGGGAGGGAGACACCGAGAGAGCAACGGGCACAGAGCCAAGTGTGTCATGACTCAAACTCTAAAACGCTGCAAAAAAAAGACACAGTCAGAACCCAATCTGTCCACAGTCGATGAAGAGAAAAGCAGCTGCATGCTGTCAACAGCAGCTACAAAGTCAACACCAAGATAAGAACCTCATAGAAAGATGATATACCCTACAAGACAGAAATATTATATGCAAGGGCATGACAAATAGAGGAGAGGCCAGTTGGGCTCTAACCTGAAACAGGAATGGCGGTCCTTTTTTCAGTGAAAATGCACTGTAAAATACTTCAGAGGCTCTGATACCCTTTTCACACTAAGATACTTTCTTTCAATATTGTCCATTTTAGTAAGGCTCAGGCCGTTAAAAGGGAGCCAAGCTGGCCTGTTAACATATCTGGGCCTGTAATCAAGAAGCGTCTCGGAGTAGGAATACTGATCTAGGATCAGGTCACCCCTCTTATTTATGACGACGTAAAACATCAAACTGATCCTAGCACTCCCTACTACTTTGTTAATATGGGCCTTGGCGCCAGTCTGCCGAAGCAAATCAGAGAGGCATAGTTAGCTAGCCTTTCCCTGCCTAAACCATGATAGAAAGAAGCCGTGTGTAACAAAACTATGCTGATCTTGTTCCCGATCTGCACTTACTGGAAAGCGTGGCAAAAAAAATGACAGTTGGGGTCGGCACAATTGTGTGCAAAGGCTCTGACTGCTGTACCGGAGAATGGAGAGGACAGTTATAGCGAGGTCGTACCTGATTCTCAATGAAAGCGTTGACTCTTTGCAGCATCCCCTCACAGGTGAACTCATAGGGCAGGTAGGGCTCAATCTGAGGATAGAAAACACAGAGTCAGGCTAGAGTTGGACATAAGCACTTATACGCTGTAGAATGTTGGTCAGCTTGCTTAGAGTACACATGCATGTGTCTGCTTCAGATGTGCCTATAGTGGGACAGGTACTGTAGTGAGTCAGTGAGAAAAGAAAGGGAGAGAGAGATCGAGAGAGAGCACAAGTGTGTGTACAGTATGTGTGTGTACAGTATGTGTGTGTACAGTATGTGTGCGCACGCGCGTCAGAACTCTCCAACCCTGGCCGAGGCCTTCTAGACGGACACACTCCTGAAATATATATATACACACAACCAACTACCTACAAGTAGTGCCGAGGATATCAGCGAGAACTCCACACACTATAGTCATTACGTTCTGTAGTCAACAGAGCAAAACTCAATGAGACAAACTACTGAGCTGCATCCTTGTTTCATCGAAACAACTTCAGATAAGGTGCTGTGAAACTCTCTAATTGGTGAATAAACCTTTGTGATTGGTGGAAAAACATTCTACGCTCTCGGCCGTAGAGAGAGGAGACAGAGGGTGCATGGTAAATGCCACCCTATTCCCTACATGATGCACTACTTTTGACCAGAACCAGGACCCTGGGTCAAAAGTAGTGCACTATAAAGGGAACAGGGTGCCATCCAGAGAGAAAATTAAGCTGAGGGCTGTTGGTCTGGACACCATATGAGACACAGAAACCATGAGACTTCTCTAATGAACATACCCATTGTTCGGGCACCCCTGCAGAATAACACGAGGTCAGTGTTCCCAATGGCACCGCATTCCCTAATCCTTACATAACGCACTACTTTTGATCAGAGCCCATAGAGGAGTGCACTATATAGGGAATAGGGTGCCATTGGGGACACAGCCACGAGGTCTGCTTGCCCCTGGACTTAAATATGCACGGGACCAGTGAGGGGAGAGAGAAAGAAAAGCTCTCACTTTGCTATTCTCAATTCATCTCTCTGTGAATTACTCTTATTCTTCTATTCGGGCCCCCTTGGAATTTGTGATCATGCTCTCTGCTTCCCTGACTGGTACAATCGTTTGTGTATCTGAGGCTTTAGGAAATGAGACTGGGAGATTTTTCATTTCAGACTGTGAATAGAAAGGAGAGAATGCGAGCAGGGAAACATGTATTATGCTTGTGTGTGTGTGTGTTTGTTTTAAGGGTACCTTCTGACTGAGGATTGAGCGGATGGCTCTCTCCACCTCTGCAGGGTTGTCGATGTTCACCGTCCACACGTGGGGCTGGCCAATATACACCTCAGCATATGGGTGCTGGGAGGTCAACTGCATGAGAACACAGTTTTATTGAATTTCTTCAACTGATATAAAAATATTTTTGACAAGATATATAGTGCTATGTTTTATTATTTATTCACATTTATATTTGAGTCATTTAGCAGGTTTGGCAGATGCTCTTATCCAGAGATGATTGTGCACTATCAATCATCGACCTCAGACAATACTGAAGTCACATTGGCTGAATAAGCTCGTCAGCTAATAAATAGACAGTCCCTTGGCAGGCTAAAAACATGATCAAACACACGACACAGTAGTTCACTTCAATAGGAGAGCCACATCACAGAAGAAGAACTATCGCGCACACACGCTCAACAAACTAGACCCTATCCTTCAACAAACACCAGACTGACTTATTACGGAGGACCTGTCATGAATAAAAGAAAGGAGAGGTAGCAGCACAGAAGGGAATAGAGGACTAGGTTGTCTCTCTCCCTCACACACACACACACGCTTTGACTGGGGTCCCTGGGCAGAGTGGCGCCTCTCACCTCTCTCAGGGTGGGCTTGCCCTTGAAGAAGTCTGTGTTCTTGCTGCTCTTGGGAGGGGTGAACTTGGGGTTGAGGAAGGCACAGCCATTGGCTATGGCCTCTAGGGGGGCGGGGCCTTCGTAGGGGAAGGACAGGCCGACAAACAGCTGTGGAGAAAAATAGCATTACATTTACATTGACATTTAGCAGATGCTATTGTGCAGAGCAACTTACAATCAATGCATTCAACTAAGTTAAGTAGGAAACAACAACTACATAGCACAGTTATTGCAAGACCCCATCAGCAGAATCAGTGCCAGGATGAAAAAAACTATTGCAGGTGTGAGTGCGAGAAATATTTTCCTCTTCTGAGAAATAAGAGGAGACACCTCTTACTTCCTGGAATTCCCACAGCCGTGTCTGTTTGTTTCCTCTGCACCAGTAGCAGACAGCTTTTATTGTTTTTTAACCATCCCTAAGTGTTCTGCTATAAAACTGGGCCGTAAAAGAGGGCTTCTCCTGTCTTGCTTTTGTGTGGTCTGTATGTGTGTCGGCCCAAGGAGGGGCTAACGAGGAGTTCACACACATGGTAGAATGAAAATGTGCACACAGAGACAAACAATGACCAAAGGAGGAAGTAAGGGGTGTGGGTGTTGTTAGGGTTCGTCTCTGGATATGAGACTCACAGGTTTGAAACCCCTGACCTGTTTTTACTTGGGGAAAAAACATGCATGCCAGGGATAAAATGTTAATGACTGAATTAGTGAGTGGTGAATATGATTTATTTAAATCTAAATAAAATAAATATATATATAAATATATACAGTGCCTTGCGAAAATATTCGGCCCCCTTGAACTTTGCGACCTTTTGCCACATTTCAGGCTTCAAACATAAAGATATAAAACTGTATTTTTTTGTGAAGAATCAACAACAAGTGGGACACAATCATGAAGTGGAACGACATTTATTGGATATTTCAAACTTTTTTAACAAATCAAAAACTGAAAAATTGGGCGTGCGAATACTCGCAAGGCACTGTATATATAAATATATATATATAAATATATAAATATATATATATAAATATATAAATATATATATAAATATAAATAAATAAATAAATAAATATATATATATAGTAGCAATAAAGATCTGTATTAAAAAAGCGGAATATTGGCATAGCCAGACTCTGTAAATAAGTGTGTTTTATGTACTTAACATTGAAGCCACCTCGTTCACGCACTACTCGGCACTGATACAAGTACAGCAGCTACAGCACTTGTATTACTCGCACTTCTCGTGAAAAAAAGCGCTCATCGCACAAATAAGGTCCTGTCATTGGAAAGAAGAGGCCATGCCAATCACCCCAACAAAGACTCCACACACACACACACACAGAGGATAATAGAAAACCCATTGAGCTGGATGACCAAAGCAAATATCTGAGAGGCTCTTCTAACATGCTGGAACCAGAGGTGACTAGCCCGTGAAGCGTGCCACAATAATGTGTTTGTCTGAGGCCCCATTAGTAAAAAGAGAGCCATTGGAGCTGGGGTTGTTATAGCGGAGGGCCGGCGACGGCCACAATGGTTGGTCTGTGAGTCGGCGAGGGCCAGATCCCACCGGGTCAGTGCCGGCCCTGCCTGGAGAGACAGAGGGTCTCTTCAGTTTGGCCCACTGTTGGCAACACTGCTGTACATGGACTCTCCCATACCATTCCTTTCTCTTCAGCCTATACCCATATCATCCTTCTCCTCAGCCACTGTACCGCACTACTCTCCTTAAGAGCTACTGGGTGTGCAGGGTTTTGTTCCAGCCCTGCAGTAACAACATCTAATTAATCTAATCATGGTCCAGAGTGAAATCCTTATCATGATTATTTAAAAATCAGGTGTGTTAGTGACGAGCTGGAGCAAAAGCCCGCAGTCCCAGGAGAGTAGCTCCCCAGAACCGGAGTTGGAGAACCCCAATATAAACACTGAACAGCAGTGGGACAGACAGTAGATAGGATTGACTGCAGCTTTCAGCGTTTTGTCAACAGGTGGCAGCAGAGGCTGACTGGTGGTGCTTCCTCCCAGGCAAGACTGCAGCCCAGTGAGCCCACAGGCCTGACAAACAGCTATTTATAGAGCAAACTCCTCTCAGACAGTGTAGTGTAGCATAGCACAGCATAGAATTGCACAGCATACAAAAGCATAGCGTAGCATATGCTAAATGGAAATTGTGAGAAGGAATCTATCTATATAGGGGGTGGTGAGAAGTTGAGAGGCAACCAGGCTAGTTGTAAGTGCTTCAGATATCACTTAGAAACAGGTAGCTAGCGATGTGAAAGGGAAAAGTAGTAAATACCTTCAATGAAATACAGTACTTGAACAACTTCAGAAGAAGAATGTGGTCATATGCCAGTATAAAGAAGGCCGAGACCTAGGAGAGAAAAGCCAGTGATCCAGCACTAAATACTGCAGACTAATGTGTCACATTGGACTGTTATTTCCACAGAAGGGCCCTTTTGCAATAGCATGGATCTGGAGTGAAGTTTCCCCTAATAACAGAATAGATGCTTGCAAGCATGTTACTGTACTGTGCTGTGCACTGGACAAATAAACTCTGATTTGATTTTGTTCTAGGGTCAGCTTACCCTCCCTGAATCTTAACCATAACCATTAGTGGGGAAAATGCTCAACTGACCCAAGATCAGAGTGTAGGGGCAACGTCACCCTACTCCAGACCAATGCTTCATCTTGGACTGTTATTTCAATAGAAGAGCCCTTTGGCATAGCATGACAGAGGAAATGAGATGAACCCGTTCGACTGGTCTGAGGGATAGGCTGGCTATGCAAACAACCCATGGTTAAACCTCATACCACACAGGGAAGATGCAAATTGCATGTAGAGCGGGAAGAAAATAATTGTAGCCTACTGTACCTCATTCTAGGTACAAAATTCTGTCTCTCAAGTCATAAAGAGATAATTAGGACCTTAGATCCAATGAAAGCGGGAACAACATGGGCCTCGTCTTCAATACGGTTGTAAACGCAAGTTAGTGTACGTTTCAGGAGAATGAGTATTTAATTAGAATCCCCATTAGCTACAGCCAAAGCATTCAAATCAAATGAAATGTTATTGGTCACATACACGTGTTTAGCATATGTTAATGTGAGTGTAGCGAAATGCTTGTCTTAGTACCAATGCCATATAATATTATACTAGGGCAGTATAATGCTGGTTCATTGCCAACTCAATACAGTGCCTTCCACCCCTGCCCTGTTTTATACCGTATCTATGTATTCCATTGCCAAAAATCTCGTGGGAGCAATTAACACAGGCAATCTGTTAGGAAGGTAAATGCTTTATTCATAAAGTGGAGCAGGGAGGAAAGCGTGGCTGGAAAACACCTTGCCTCTTTCTTCTTCTTGTTATCCCAACAACACAATGCTGCTGCTAAACAGATCTGGATTTATGGTGATTCATTAGCGCTCCCTCCGGGCTTCCAAACACCAGGTTAATGAGAAGATCTTGAAGATCTCCTCCCCTCTCTTTCTCTCCCTCCAAAGATCTCCTCCACGCTCTCTCCCTCTCCTTCCAAAGATCTCCTCCACGCTCTCTCCCTCTCCTTCCAAAGATCTCCTCCACGCTCTCTCCCTCTCCTTCCAAAGATCTCTGATCACTCTCTTTTCAAGCCTGAATCTTGCTATAGTTTGATTTCCGGATTTTCCACAGTTTCTCCCGACAGGCTTGCACATAATCACAGCCTCTTTTCAGACTATTTAGGACCGGTATAGCCTGGCCCCAGATCTATTTGAGTGCACCAGCATATGAGTGGGCTATACAGAACAAACAGACCAGTTGTGTGGCTTGAAAACAGGCAGTGTGGTTGGAGCTTCAGAGGGTCGTTGGGCTATACAGCACAAACAGACCTGGGACAATTTGTGTGGCTAGAAAACAGGCAGTGTGGTTGGAGGTGCTTCAGAAGAAGTGAACCTTGAGCAGTTGCATTGTGTCACGAGCAGTGGCAGGCCTGGGCATGACATGAATGGAGGCCCTGCTGAGGCACTCTGGGTGAGATCACTATGACTAATGAAGTGCTGAGAGATCCTGACACTCGCCTTGACACTTTGAGCGACGTCATTATGGCAGTGACATCATACACCATCTACTCACTGCGATGCATAGTGAAGTCACGGGGGGTGTCGCACTCCCAACAAACAGAGTGTCTGTATGAACGTCTTAGAACACTTATTGTTGATGTTGTGTACATGCTGTTGATTGACAAACCAACTTTCCATCGGGGATAAATAAAGTATTTATCATCTTATCAGGAACCAAGGCTTTTTTTAATGAGGAATCACATCACTCTTAGCAATGATTTGGTACCTATGCCCCCGAGTCCTACAGTGTGGCAAGTGTGGTTCCTCTC
The DNA here is from genome assembly GCF_002021735.2 of Oncorhynchus kisutch. Classification (NCBI taxonomy): domain Eukaryota; kingdom Metazoa; phylum Chordata; class Actinopteri; order Salmoniformes; family Salmonidae; genus Oncorhynchus; species Oncorhynchus kisutch. The sequence continues at coordinate 37,263,234 of NC_034189.2, forward strand.
TCTAGGGCAGGATTCTTCAACTCTGGTGTATGTGTGTTTATTGAATATATATGTGTGTGTGTGTGTGTGCAAGCTCTCACCCGGTGTGTTTGTTTGCATGCGTGTTGCTCTCACCTTGGTCTCCCTGAGGAGGAACTGCAGGTCACGGCCGCTCAGGATGCCGTAGTTTCTCACGTAGCTGGGCAAGTGCACAGTGCTGGTACCGTGCACGGTGGCATGCACCTCCGTGTAGGTGTGGATGATGTCAAGGTAGGTCTTCTTGTTCTGAAACACACAGTAAGTGGTGGTTACCAGTCAGTGAGACCCTACTACTGTACATTTTGTAGTTCACACTGTGTTTTGTACACAGTACATAACCTGGCCTCATTATAGAGCTCTACGTTGATGTTGAGATTCTCAAAACAGGGTTAAAGGAAACAAAGTATTATATTGTTATTGTATCTGGAACTCTGCCTCTAATCTGCAATGTACTCTTAAAAGTGGATGACACACAGACAACATGAAAACAATGTCTGGTAACACTTAACTTAAATGCTGACAGGCAATGCATTATGATGTGGTTATAACGCATTATAAGACTTGCATGGTCCCTTATGTCTTATTACCGTCTCCTTAAAATGATTTGGATTAAATAACAGCCATAACCTATTATGAGGCCTACTATAAGACATCATAAAGGTTCGTACAAGCTTATAACAATTGGAAAAGACTAGACTATTATAGCTGAGACTAACAAGGAAATTATGTCAGGCAAGGAGCTCATTGCTGATAAAGAGATGGCTCCTCGCTGGAGTAAACTGACTCAAAACACTTTCCAGCAAAACAAACGGAGAGAGTACTGTTGGATCAACATGATCTCTTTCGCAAACAAAAGGGAGATAAGCAGAGCTCTGCGTCCCTATTCCCTATAAAGTGCACTCCTTTTGACTAGGGCGCATAGGGCTCTGGTCAAAAGTAGCGCACTATGCAGTAGGGAAAAGGGGACACAAAAATAAGTTTCAGGGAGAATGACGACGGAAACTAGTATCCACTGAGAGATGAAAGATGACTCATGCCTTCATTTCCGTCTCATTATCAACTGTAATCATGGATATTCATTGGGTTGGTGGCAATTTACAGTTTTAAAAAAATACATCAAATCAAATAAGAGATTTGTTCATACGATTTGAGAAATCTTGATTATAACACTTTAGGTAGGTCTAATGTTTGCAACAATTTCCTGAGCTGTCACACCTAAATACTTTGAATGCAGAACATTCCTAAACTAGTCCATAAAATTGGCTAGTACTCATCAGGCATATTTTTCACTGCACTGCTCATAGAAAGAAAAATGCAATAGTGAAGGATAGGATTCAGGCAACAGCAGACAGCGGGAGGGGATAACCAGTTTGACATCCTCCCCGGAGAAACCCCTAATGGTAGGCTGCGGCAGGGCTGCCGTTTAAACTGAAGCAAGGAACAAGAGACTGGAACAGCTGCTTTCCTCTCACCCACGCACGTACATCCTTCCAAGCAGCCCCCAGGTGTGCTCAGGTAGTGGCAAACTGCGCTGGCACCACACATTAGCAAGTCATTTCCAACCCGACAGGATCTGATCATTTAACAAAAAAATCAGTTTAGAATACGTGTGGACCAGATCTTGCCCTGCAAGTCAGCAATTATTTTAGACTTATCTGGCAGTGAACATGCATTTTTGGTTGTAGGCCCTTCTAATATAATTTACTTGTGTACAGTTTAATATTTTAAACTAAAGGCAGGTTTATAGCCTGTTTGACCAGGAAGCCTACAATTCAAATAGGCTACGGAAGGATGGAGTCTCCTGCATTCCCACTTCCTTTCCAACAATTGCGATTTAAGAGAACATGTCGGCCTACTGTCCAGAGAGTTAATTAAAGATGCATAATTGAAGAGAGAAGTTCTCCTGATATTTCTTATACCATGCCTTACACAATCAATAAATTGGTAGCCTTTCAACATATGGCTACAATATTTTCTGTCTATAGGCATAGGCTATCACACACACACACGCTCACAACATGAGCAGATTAACTTAGTCTTTAATAAAGAAACATTTTGACCATCAGAAAGAATGTGTCGGTAACTCTGCATTATAGTCTAACCTATTTTGAGCGAAAGCGCTGAAGCTAGGGTACGCTGACAAATAGCTTATCACTCGAGTCAATTAATATTAGTTAGCAAACTTAAAGAAAAGAAAATAACAAAATAGCCAACTAAATAGGAGCCCACATTTTTTTTATGTTTATCGCTCAGGTCTTAAAAATATGGGTAACCCCTTTTTCCTCTGTATCCATAATGTGCATAAATTAGGTTTTTACTCCCTGTACTCACTTTCATTCAGCTTCACATCAGCAAAAAACAACTCCATGTTTCAGAAACTCACTCTATATAGCCTGTGGGGCGGCAGGTACCCTAGTGGTTAGAGTGTTGGGCCAGTAACCGAAAGGTTGCTTGCTCGAATGCCAGAGCTGACAAGGTAAAAATCTGACGTTCTGCCCCTGAGCAAGGCAGTTAACCCACTGTTCCCCGGGTGCCGCAGACGGGGTAGCACCCCGCACCCTTGATTCAGAGGGGTTGGGTTAAATGCGGAAGACACATTTTAGTTGAAGGCATTCAACCCTTTCCCTATAAGGCTAATCACTATTTTCCGCTGCGTCCTTCTCCTCTCCCACAACAGTAGCTTATTTTTCCCGCAGTGGCTCGTTTTCATGAAGCGAAAATGCGGTTTTGATACAAAATTATATTCTGACATATTTGGTTTGATGAAAGGGGACACACAGGGATCTGAGGTTTAACTACAACATTCTGGATCCCAGGTCGGATCAAGGGTAATCGGGTCAGGTAGATCCGTGAAGACCTCTAGCACAGAGTAGTAGCTATGTCTCCAGCATCCTTTGACCTTTAAGTCCAACACAAATCAATATTATAAACAGTCTAACTACCATACAAATCAATAACTTAGACAACGTTCCCCCAAAAATTGGAACTTCTAGGAAAATCCATATTCTAAACATTCCAAAAACAAATCAACCTGCCTACAAGCTAATTCTTTCTGTGCAAAGCAGGCTGATACAGAATGTCTCCAGCACACACAGCATCCTTTGTTAGCTTTAGGAACAGGAAGGAGAACAGTGGAGTGACTACAGTACATCAGGCTCTCCTTTGAGTGTGTCTTACACAGGCCAGTCGCCCGGCCCCTAGGGATGCCCTATCAGATGCCTCCTGGCAGCCCGTTGTAATGGGAGCCTTAGAGTCTGAGTCCCAAATGGCACCCTATTCCCTATATAGTGCACTACTTTTGACCAAAGCCCAATAGGCCTTGGTCAACAGTAGTGCACTATAAAGGGAACAGGTTGCCGTTTGGTTCTCAGACTTAGAGAGAGCAGAGATCCAGGCAGGGTGGAGGTGGCTACCTGTAATTAGATGGTGAAATGTCTACTCTCTAATATGTGTACCCCAGAGAGCTGGGGCTTGGGTGGAGGGTTAGAGGAAGGTTACGGTAGAAGAGTGGATTGTGTACACACACACGTGCATATGTACGTACACACACTAGAATGGCAAAAGTATGGAAATGGTGGTGATGATATATGATTACAACAGTGAATAACAAAGTTACCACAGTGCAGACTGATTGTTCATTCTCAGTGCCATGCCTATAAGGGGGTGAGGGCTGTTTAGGCCAGTAGTATGGCTACAGGCTAGGGCTCGGCTGTTTGTAGTCTAGCCCAATTATTTTCAAAGACATTTCGAAGTAAGTATTTGGATATTTTTGTATTTGAAGTAAGTCGTATTGGAATGAATTTGGAAATACACTTTGAAAGTATTGGCATATATTTGTCTGTGCATTTTTAAATACAAATATTTAAATACTCCATGAATTTGAACCCAGGTCTGTTTGGTCATAGGGGTATTTGAAGTAACGTATTTGGAAACAAGTATTTCAAAATAGTTTAAAATAGTAGGCTATGTATAGGAAATCATTTAAAAAATAATAATTTGGCCACATTTGAAAAATACTCAAATACACAGACAATAAGTATTTCAAATACAAATACACATGTACTTGAACCGGAGCGGAACTTTCTCTAGGGACGAGGGGTCATGTCCGCAGGTCTGCTGTCAGTATGTGAGGACTGGAATGAGGTGTTTGCTATAGCAACACTATAGCTTACACTCGCTTAACTGGTTTGGTTTATTAATGTCTGGAGGGTCACTCATACCTTCTGTGCTGTTTTTCTGAGAACTCCAGTCAGTTGAAACATGTAAAGCGTTGGTTGAGGATGGTCATCACAAAAAAGGCATACGCTATGTATACGTGAAGATATCATACAGCTAGGCCTATTTTCTCAAGATGGATACGGTTTTTGATACATCTTCATTTTTGATTAGCGTAACTATTTTCTTACGACAAATGTTTGTGATAAATGTGTGTGCATGCTTTCTAGTTGGTCTTGATCTATAGTCTTGGATGGATTCGGTTATTTTTTGTCAATGATCTACACAAAATACAAAATACAAAATAGATGAAGAAAAATAAAACATTGCTATACCTTGATAAAATAAGTATTTACCCCCTTGAGCCAATGCATGTTAAAAACACCTTTAGTCTTTTGGGGTACGTGTCTAAGACTGTGGATTGTGCAATATTTCCCCGTTATTTTTTAATCAAAATTCTTCAAGCTCTGTCAAGTTGGTTGTCTTGCCATAGATTTTCAAGCAGATTTAAGTCAAAACTGTAAAAATCGGCCACTCAGGATCATTCACTAGAAAAAACTGAAAAGCAAAGGAGGGGAGGAAAGGAGGAAAGGAAAGGGAGATATCATAGGAGGAAAGGGATCTAGGAAAGAAAATGAGGAAAGGGATCTAAGAAAGGAGGAAAGGACAGTCATCTCCTGCATAGACTGAGGGTGTCCTAATATGGACACTATAGCCACATTTGTGGATTGTACAACATAAAACCAGTAGAAAGAGTCTGAAAATTCTGTAAACAACAAATACAGATCCACAAGCAAATTTGTACGTGTAATTGCACATCCAATAGTTGTAAATTGTCCTGCTGAAAGGTGAATTCATCTCCCAGTGTCTGGAGTTTGCCTGTGTTTAGCTCCATTCAGTTTATTTTAATCATTACAAGCATACCCATAACATGATGCAGCCACCACTATGCTGGAAAATATGGAGAGTGGTACTCAGTAATGTGTTGTATTGTATTTGCCCCAAACATAACACTTTATATTCAGGATAAAAAAGTGATTTGCTTGCCACATTTTTTTTACAGTACTACTTTAGTGCCTTGTTGCAAACAGGATGTATGTTTTGGAATATTTATATTCCGTACATGCTTCCTTCTTTTACTATGTCAATTAGGGTAGTATTGTGGAGTAACTACAATGTTGTTGATCCATCCTCAGTTTTCTCCCATCACAGCCATTAAACTCTGTAAATGTTTTAAAGTTACCAGGCCTAATGGTGAAATCCCTGAGTAGTTTCCTTCCTCTCCGGCAACTGAGTTAGGAAGGACACCTCTGTATCTTTGTAGTGACTGGGTGCATTGACACACCCTCCAATTGCCAAGAGTGTGCAAAACTGTCATCCAGGCAAAGGGTGGCTACTTTGAACAATCTAAAATATATTTAGATGTGTTTATCACTTTTTTGGTAACTACATTATTCTATATGTGTTAGTTTTGATGTCTTTACTATTATTCTACAAATGTAGAAAACAGTGAAAATAAAGAAAAACCTTTGAATGAGTAGGTGTGTCCAAACTTCTGACTGGTACTGTATATTTACCAAATTAAGAGTCTAATCTCACTCCATAAAAGGTTCTTAAAGAACATTATTCCAGTTCAGTGTGTTTCTGGAATGAGGACATGCTGGTTTATTGTAAGTAACTCATACCTTCTGTGTTGTTCAGAGAAATCCTGTCAGTGTGTGTGTTTGTGTGGGAGTGTCTACGCTAGTGTGCAAATGCGAGTATGTGTGTGCGCGCAAGCACTTGTGTGCCTCCCACCTGTAAATGAAAACTGAGGAACATTGACCCGAGGACCAAGATAATGAAGACAACATGATGTCAGGCTGACTTTGGTGAGGAAGCTGATTCACTGCCTTCCTTAGCCTTTATGGGGAGTAGTATTAGGGAAATAATCAAACTAGTACATCAGCTTGGGGCAGATGATCAAAACGAGAGAGGATAGGCTTTTATTACATTGTAAATCACCTGGAAAAGTATGTGTGTGTGAATGTGTTCTGGAGTTGGGTTAAATGCGGAAGACACATTTCAGTTGAATGCATTCAATTGTACAACTGACTAGGTATCCCGCTTTCCCTTTCTGAGGTTTTGTATTGTTTGACAAGACTGCTTTAGCCCATTGAGCTCAGCCGAAGAGGCCCTGGTGTTATGCAGGGCTCACCAGCATGTGTTGGGATAAAGGAGCAGATTATTCTGGCAGTGGAGAGAACCTACCAAGTGTGAATACAACCCATGTACTCTCACAGGGGCAATATGACCTTACGCTAAACCATTTGTAATGGGTTATGAGCTTCATTGAATCCAATTCAAATAGAACAACAGAGGAGCACTTCTTTGGTTTATAGTTCACCCATGAGTTGCTCTTTGATCATGGGATGAAATACTATACAACAAAAATAAGTTGATGCTGGATAGTAAAACAATGTAAAATATTTGATTGGAAGTTTGTTTGCACAAAGGCTTTTCCGGCATTGTTCACTATCCAGCATTTTTTTGTTCTATAAAATAGAACTGCATTCAGTTGTAGAGAATCACGGCCCTTGGAATCTCCAGATACCGTATCTTGGTACGTTTGTAAGTCTGTTCCTGATTCATCAGTCGTGTGTTCTTTTTATTTAACTAGGCAAGTCAGTTAAGAAGGAATTCTTGTTTTACAATGACGGCCTGTGCGCCGCTCTATGGGACTCCCAATCACGGCCGGTGGTGATACAGCCTGGATGTAGCCTATATTTCAGTGAGTTTTTCTGTACAGCTAGAAGAATATGTGTGGGTTTGTTTGTAAGCCTGAGTATTTGTACGTGTGCGAATGCTCACGCTAATGTATGCGCCCTAGCGTGTCGGAGTGGCTCAGTGAGGAAAAACATGTCAGGGTTACATTGATGGATCTTTGTGCACTGGGAGGACTGTGGGCGCTGTCTGTCAGCCAACATTAGCATTTCAAACACCAGTGTCATCCTCCCCTGATCTAAGGCCAGGGGGACCGGTGTTTCTTTTTTATATCTCTCCCTCCCTCTCTCTCTCTGTCTGTGTCTAACTTTCTCTCTCCATCTCCATGTTCACACCCTCCCACCGTCTCTCCTTCCCTACCTCTCCATCCTTCTCTCTTCCTCTCTTTTTCTCACCCACCCTCTCGCTGTCTATATTCTCACCGCACTTTCTATTCTGAATAAAAATATAAACGCAACATGTAAAGTATTGGTCGCATGATTCATGTGCTGAAATAAAAGATCACATAAATGTTCCATATGCACAAAGCATATTTCTCTCAAATTTTGTGCACAAAATTGTTTCAAACTGTTAATGAGTATTTCTCATTTGCCAAATGAATCCATCTGTCTGACAGGTGTGGCACGTCGTTTTAGAGAATCCGCAGACCACGTGTAATCACGCCAGCCCAGGACCTCCAAAGTAAAAACAGCCTCAACCACCTAATCTCACAACAACAAGACTCAAACAACTGCTGTTTCAGAGTGCGCAGAGCCGCAACCAACAGTCACCCTTCATTCTGCCTCGGTGAGTGTGCTCGGCTCAAGCCGGGTTGCCGTGGCAACGGCTCCTTGAGAGGCCTGTTTTTTGGCTGCTCGGTTATCACCTTCCCTCTCCCACTTCAAACATGTCTGTGACTGTTCGAGATGACCTGGTAGATTCAACCAGTTTGCATTGCAGCTCTTGGACACGGTTGGTGGTGTTGTTTAGGGCTATTAACCTTAGGGTTGCTGGTTCACATCCCATGGCTGACCTGGACAATGTAAAGGGAGTGTGCCAGCAGCCAAAGGCATCAGTATCCCACGTGCTACCTACTGCCATTGTGCACTTGAGGAGTAAGATATTTAAGTGATAATGCCAGAGAAGCCAGTGTTGAGGATATATTGGCACGAGTGTTGCAACCATGTTGCAAAGGTCGGAGACAGACAGCAAGGTTTTAACAAATTTCCACTGTTGAAAACCAAAGGCTAGTCGAAAAGGAAGGGGAAATGATGTCAAGATGTTTTTTTTACAGTAGAGATCAAGTTTATAAATTCTCTGGTTGGGCTGATGAGACAGTGGATTGGTCAGTGAGATGGAACAGTAAATAGGCATTTCAACATCATAGCCTTGGCAGGAGTTAACTTGTGGAATAGACACCGGCTAGAACGCGGTTTTAACCAATTAGCATCCACGATTAGAACCACCCCGTTGTATAATGTAGTGTCTCAAATGACACCTACAGTTGAAGTCGGAAGTTTACATACACTTAGGTTGGAATCATTAAAACCCATTTTTCAACCACTCCACAAATGTCTTGTTAACAAACTATGGTTTTGGCAAGTCGGTTAGGACATCTACTTCGTGCATGACACAAGTCATTCTTCCAAAAATTGTTTACAGACAGATTATTTAACTTATAATTCACTGTAACACAATTCCAGTGGGTCAGAAGTTTACGTACACGAAGCTGACTGTGCCTTTAAACAGCTTGGAAAATTCCAGAGAATTATGTCATGGCTTTAGAAGCTTCTGATTGACTCAAATGATGTCAATTAGACTATCGGAGGTGTACCTGTGGATGTATTTCAAGGCCTACCTTTGAACTCAGTGCCTCTTTGCTTGACATCATGGGAAAATCCAAATAAATCAGCCAAGCCCTCAGAAAAAAACATTGTAGACCTCCACAAATCTGGTTCATCCTTGGAAGCAATTTACAAACGCCTGAAGGTACCAAGCTCATCTGTACAAACAATAGCACTGTCAATAACCTTTTTTTTCTGTCGCAAATGTAGTACATTTCTCAGCATAAGGAATCAGTGATATTTAATAAAAAGTTGGTGCTGTCTCATATCCATATCTCTCTGCTCTCGCTCTCGTTGTCTCCGTCTCTCTCTTTCTCTCTCGATTGTCGCGCCTGTCCTTCCCCTGAAGTTTGCAGTTTCGGTGGTAGTGTTCTACTCGGTCACAATGTTTACAGGGATGTTTTCTCTCTGTTCTTGCCTTTGTCCCCTGTCCTTTCTGTCCTTATACTTTCTACAGTCTCTGTGATTGTGGCCCACCTTATCGCAGCGCATGCATGGTTCCTCACACTCCTTGTCCAAATGTCCTGGCTTGCTACAGTTGGGTCCCTCTCCGTCTTCTCTCTTCAAAGTTCTTTGTCTTTTCTCACCTCCACACTTCTCGGCTATCTCTCCTAGAGTGGCCATTAGATACTCTTGGCTAGTTACCTCTTCTTTCTTAGTTACTTCCTTTTTCTTTGCTCCCTCCGTTCTCTTTCTAGCTTCAGCTAGCCGCACCCTGGCTGTGTCTAATCCTTCTACCGGCTGTTTTCCCTCATTATCCCTGCAATTCTTATGCATTTGTATGATCATGGCTTCTAACTGATCTGTGTCTAAACATCCAGTGAACCCGTACCTCTTTCTCCATTTTGGGCCATAATATACATTTATTTTGTCTTTTGACTCCATATATCTCTCATCCCCGGTACATCCCGGGACCTCCTTTGAGGATTTGCAACCCATGGTATCCTCTGCTGTTGTTTTTAGTTTTTTAGAAAATTATCCAATACGGTATAGGATTATATGGTTGTTATTTACCTACGCACGTTCTTAGAATAATCCTAAACCCTTGTTAATTGGATTTCTATCTGTTAACTATTTTAATGTATCTCTACACCAATACTCAACAAGTTCAATTCCCCCTGTATATTTTCAACAGTCTCGGACTATCTCAATACAGGGTAGTTTCTTTTGGTAATGGACTTAACTACCACAAATCATTTCGGACCCGTCCCATCCCCTTGTTTCAGTGATCTGGTACGCAGTGCCGCCAACACTAACATAGATACTGTGTATTCGATAGGCCAAGAGTTGAAAAACTACAAACCTCAGATTTCCCACTTCCGGATTTGATTTTTTCTCAGGTTTTTGCCTGCCATATTAGTTCTGTTATACTCATAGACATCATTCAAACGGTTTTAGAAACTTCAGAGTGTTTTTTATCCAAATGTACTAATTATATGCATATTTTAGGCAGTTTAAACTTTCTCTACATTAGATTATATGGACAGTATACCCGATACAAATCAATACTGTGTATTCGATAGGCCAAGAGTTGAAAAACTACAAACCTCAGATTTCCCACTTCCGGATTTGATTTTTTCTCAGGTTTTTGCCTGCCATATTAGTTCTGTTATACTCACAGACATCATTCAAACGGTTTTAGAAACTTCAGAGTGTTTTTTATCCAAATGTACTAATTATATGCATATTTTAGGCAGTTTAAACTTTCTCTACATTAGATTATATGGACAGTATACCCGATACAAATCAATACTGTTAGTTTTAAGAATCAAGCCTTTCCCACTCTATTTTGACTAATGCTCTAGAGGAATTTAATTCCGTCCATTAACCTTTTATAACTAGGGGGAGCTATTTGAATTTTTGGATGAAAAACGTTCCCGTTTTAAACAAGATATTTTGTCACAAAAAGATGCTCGACTATGCATATAATTGACAGCTTTGGAAAGAAAACACTCTGACGTTTCCAAAACTGCAAAGATATTGTCTGTGAGTGCCACAGAACTGATGTTACAGAAAAAACCCAGATAGAATTCCAATCAGGAAATGCCGTATTTTTTGAAACCGCCTCATGGCAATGACTCCTTATATGGCTGTGGAGGAGCTAGGAGTCAGCTTACCTTTTCCACGTTTTCCCCAAGGTGTCTGCAGCATTGTGACGTATTTGTAGGCATATCATTGGAAGATTGACCTTAAGAGACTACATCTACCAGGTGGTCGCTTGGTGTCCTCCGTCGCAATTATTGCGTAATCTCCAGCTGCGTGTATTTTTCCACGAATGATTTATCATCGAATAGATATGTGAAAAACACCTTGAGGATTGATTCTAAACAACGTTTGCCATGTTTCTGTCGATATTATGGAGTGAATTTGGTAAAAGTTTGGCGTTGTAGAGACTGCATTTTCAGATTGTTTTCTTAGCCAAACATGATGAACAAAACGGAGCGATTTCTCCTACACAAATAATATTTTTGGAAAAAATGAACATTTGCTATCTAACAGAGTCTCCTCATTGAAAACATCCAAAGTTCTTCAAAAGGTAAATTATTTTATTTTAATGCTTTTCTTGTTTTTGTGAAAATGTTGCCTGCTGAATGCTAGGCTTAATGCTATGCTAGGCTATCAATACCTACACAAATGCTTGTGTAGCTATGGTTGAAAAGCATATTTTGAAAATCTGAGATGATAGTGTTGTTAACAAAAGGCTAAGCTTCTGAGTGAATATATTTCTTTCATTTCATTTGTGATTTTCATGAATAGTTAACGTTGCGTTATGGTAATGAGCTTGAGGCTATGATTACGCTCCCGGATACGGGATTGCTAGACGCAAGAAGTTAACCTCTTGAACCTCTAGGGGCAGTATGTCATTATTGGATAAAAAAAACGTGCCCGTTTTAAGCTCAATATTTTGTCATGAAAAGATGCTCGACTATGCATATAATTGGCAGCTTTGGAAAGAAAACACTAAGGTTTCCAGAACTGCAAAGATATTATCTGTGGGTGCCACAGAACTCATGTTACAGGCGAAACCAAGATGATACTTTAACCAGGAAATGGGCAGAATTTATGAGGCTCTGTTTTTCATTGTCTCCTTATATGGCTGTGAATGTGCCATGAACGAGCTTAAGCTTCGTGCCGTTTCTCCAAGGTGTCTGCAGCATTGTGACGTATTTGTAGGCATATCATTGGAAGATTGGCCATAAGAGACTACATTTACCACGGGTCCACCTGGTGGCCTTTGTGTAAATCAGCGCGTAATCTTCAGTTGTGGGCATTTTCTCCTGGGATTCAGAGGGAAAGCACACTTCGACGAACGATGTATCATCGAAGAGATATGTGAAAAACACCTTGAGGATTGGTTCTAAACAACGTTTGCCATGTTTCAGTCGATATTATGGAGTTAATTTGGAAAAAAGTTCGACGTTTAGATGACTGAATTGTCGTTTTTTTTTGGTAGCCAAACGTGATGCACCAAACGATTTCTCCTAAACAAATATTATTTTTGGAAAAACGGAACATTTGCTATCTAACAGAGTCTCCTCATTGAAAACATCTGAAGTTCTTCAAAGGTAAATGATTTTATTTGAATGCTTTTCTGGTTTTTGTGGAAATGTTTCCTGCTGAATTGCTAACGCTAAATGCTACGCTAGCTATGAATACTGTTACACAAATGCTTGTTTTCCTATGGTTGAGAAGCATATTTTGAAAATCTGAGATGACAGTGTTGTTAACAAAAGGCTAAGCTTGAGAGCTAGCATATTTATTTCATTTCATTTGCGATTTTCATGAATAGTTAACGTTGCGTTATGGTAATGAGCTTGAGGCTGTATTCACGATACCAGATCCGGGGTGGCTAAGTGCAAGAGGTTAAAGTACATTTTAAGCGAGTTTTTAAACTCAACTTCTCTAGGGTAGGGGGCAGCATTGGGAATTTTGGATGAAAAGCTTGCCCAAATTAAACTGCCTAGAATATGCATATAATTAGTACATTTGGATAAAAAACACTCTGAAGTTTCTAAAACTGTTTGAATGATGTCTGTGAGTATAACAAAACTAGAAAAAATCCAATCCGGAAGTGGGAAATCTGAGGTTTGTAGTTTTTCAACTCTTGGCCTATCGAATACCCAGTGTCTATGGGGTCATATTGCACTTCCCAACAGTCTTTAGAACCTTGTTTGATGCTTCGACTGTGAAGTTGGGGCAAATGAGAGGGGAATGAGTCAGAGGTCTGCCAGAGAGCCACGAGCTCAGATTTGCGCGTTCACGTGAGAGCGAGTTCTGAGCTCTGTTCCATTGCAATTCTACAGACAAAGGAATTCTCCGGTTGGAACATTATTGAAGATTTATGTTAAAAGCATCCTAAAGATTGATTCTATACTTCGTTTGACATGTTTCTACAGACTGTAACGGAACTTTTTGGACTTTTCTTCTGTACTTTCCGCTGGACTTGCATGAGTTTGGATTATGTACTGAACGCGCGAACAACAAGGAGGTATTTGGACATAAATGGACATTAACGAACAAAACAAACATTTATTGTGGAACTGGGATTCCTGGGAGTGCATACTGGTGAAGATCATCAAATCAAATATTTATAATGCTATTTCTGACTTCTGTTGACAACACAACATGGCGGATATCTGTATGGCTTGTTTTGGTCTCTGAGCGCCGTACTCAGATTATTGCATGGTGTGCTTTTTCCGTAAAGTTAAAAAAAAAAAATCTGACACAGCGGTTGCATTAAGGAGAAGTGGATCTAAAATTCCATGCATAACAGTTGTATCTTTTATCAATGTTTATTATGAGTATTTCTGTAAATTGATGTGGCTCTCTGCAAAATCAACGGATGTTTTGGAACTACTGAACATAACGCGCCAATGTAAACTCTGATTTTTGGATATAAATATGAACTTTACCAAACAAAACATACATGTATTGCGTAACATGAAGTCCTATGAATGTCATCTGATGAAGATCATCAAAGGTTAGTGATTAATTTGATCTATATTTCTGCTTTTTGTGACTCCTCTCTTTGGCTGGAAAAATTGCTGTGTTTTTCTGTGACTTGGCTCTGACCTAACATAATCTTTTGGTTTACTTTCGTCGTAAAGCCTTTTTGAAATCGTACACTGTGGCTGGATTTACCACAAGTGTATCTTTAAAATGGTGTAAAATACAGTGGGGCAAAAAAGTATTTAGTCAGCCACCAATTGTGCAGGTTCTCCCACTTGTGAAGACTTACAGAAAACATTTGACCTCTGTCATTGCCAACAAAGGGTATATAACAAAGTATTGAGAAACTTTTGTTATTGACCAAATACTTATTTTCCACCATAATTTGCAAATAAATTCATAAAAAATCCTACAATGTGATTTTCTGGATTTTTTTTCCTCATTTTGTCTGTCATAGTTGAAGTGTACTTATGATGAAAATTACAGGCCTCTCATATTTTTAAGTGGGAGAACTTGCACAATTGGTGGCTGACTAAATACTTTTTTGCCCCACTGTACATATATGTTTACGGAATTTTAATTATGGGATTTCTGTTGTTTTGAATTTGGCACCCTGCATGTTCACTGGCTGTTGACGAGGTGGAATGCTACCGTCCCATGTACCCTAGAGAGGTTAACCCCCAAACTAATGAATAAAGATTACTGACCTTATCCTTGCAGCGGAGATTGAAATTTTGGTTGGATCTCGTCACCATTTCTGTCGTGTACCAGTTCGACATCGGCCTGTAAATAACCCTCAGAATGGGGCCAGGTCTTTAATCTACAGATCTCTGATCTGCCCGTGCACGGTTTTCGGCACTCCCATGGGACGACAAAAACAGGTATTGAGATCCGGCTCGAATGACCAAGTTGTCAAGAGAATCCCCCCCCACACACACACACTCTTATCACTTTTCTACCAGCCTTGGCAGTTTCTCGCAGTTCCTCTCCTCCCTAGATTAGAGGCCTTAGAGGCCCTCTTTCCTGTTGTCAGCTTTTTCAGAGCCATAACCAGGTCATGTGTAGTCTACCAGCCTCTGTTTTCTCAACCATACATTTCTCCCTCTTAACTTGTCCCACACATACATTATTGGATTATAGTCTTATAATTCTAATACATTTCACACCGTTAAATACGTTTCAGGGTGGAATTCTTTAGTCATTACTTTAAACATGTAAATTCCTTTATCAAGTATGCGAGTATAAACACCATGGGACCACGCAGCCATCATACTGCTCAGGAAGGTGACGCGATCTGTCTCCTGGAGATGAACCTACTTTGGTGCGAAAAGTGCAAATCAATCCCAGAACAACAGCAAAGGACCTTGTGAAGATGCTGGAGGAAACAGGTACAAAAGTATCTATATCCACAGTAAAACAAGTCCCATATCGACACAACCTGAAAGGCCGCTCAGCAAGGAAGAAGCCACTGCTCCAAGACCGCCATAAAAAAGTCAGACTATGGTTTTCAACTGCACATGGGGACAAAGATCGTACTTTTTGGAGAAATGTCCTCTGGTCTGATGAAACAAAAATAGAACTGTTTGGCCATAATGACCATCTGGGGGAGGCTTAAAAGCTGAAGAACACCATCCAACCTTGAAGCATCATGTGTGTGGGTGCTTTGCTGCAGGAGGGTCTGGTGCACTTCACAAAATAGATGGCATCATGAGGTAGGAGAATTATGTGGATATTTTGAAGCAACATCTCAAGATATCAGTAAGGAAGTTAAAGCTTGGCCGCAAATGGGTCTTCCAAATGGATAATGACCCCAAGCATACTTCCAAATTTGTGGCAAAATGGCTTGAGGAAAACAAAGTAAAGGTATTGGAGTGGCCATCACAAAGCCCTGACCTCAACCCTATAGAACATTTGTGGGCAGAACTGAAAAAGTGTGTGCGAGCAAGGAGGCCTACAAACCTGACTCAGTTACACCAGCTCTGTAAGGAGGAATGGGACAAAATTCACCCAAGCTTGTGGAAGGCTACCCGAAACATTTGACCCAAGTTAAACAATTTAAAGGCAATGCTACCAAATAATAATTGAGTGTATGTAAACTTCTGACCCACTGGGAATGTGATAAAATAAATAAAAGTTGAAATAAATCATTCTCTCTACTATTATTCTGACATTTCACATTCTTAAAAAAAAGTGGTGATCCTAACTGACCTAAAACAGGTAATTTTTACTCTGATTAAATGTCAGGGATTGTGAAAAACTGAGTTTAAATGTATTTGTCTAAGGTAAACTTCAGACTTCAACTGTATGTTCATAGGGAAAAGTAGGACTGAAGGTTGATGTTATGGAAATGGCACCTTGATAACTATGATAACTCCAATGCAGGAACTTAACAGCCTACCTTTACTTCATCTTTCATTGCAGTTAACTACTACCAAATCATACCAGACCTTTTTTTAAATTCATTAACTCAAATCAAAACCATTGTGTAGCCTAAGTAATAAATTATACATTTTGCTCTAATTGAGATGTAATACTTCGGCAACACATTTACTAGCACGAGAGCAGCGATACGCATGGAGGCATTCCAGACAGCAAGAATAGTGGATTATTCTCATTAGAGTTTGCCAGTGAAATGATCTGAAAGTTGTGCTTGAGTATGTAGACCACACAGTGACGGCAGACAGATGCCTCCTCTGCTGTGCCTAATTACATTTAAAGCCACTCATAAAGCCGATAAATCTCTCCTATATGGATACAGCAATTACCGTCCATTCTGTACCCGTTATAAATCAGACCTCCGCACACAATTGCTGTACCACAAATGGCACCCTATTCCCTACATAGCGCACTACTTTGGACCAGGGTGCCATTTGGGACGCAAACGGCTCCATTCACACACCTGCAGAGAGGGGAAGAGAGAAGCTAGCGGTGCACTTCAGCATACTGATAAGAGACAGGGAATATTCCCCTTAGTGAAGAGCTTCTGGGTTCTGTGCGACATTACATCGGAAAAACAAATGACCATCAGAGACAAAGCGATTGGAGGCAATGATGTTTGTTTGGTCACTGAATGTTGTTAAAGTCGCAAAGGCACTTGGTACTAGATGTCTTACTACACAGGATCTCTGACCTCTTATTTTTGTACGCCCACCCCTCATCATGTTCTAGCCTTGTAGGGAGCAGTAAATACCACAATCCCAAGATATGAGGGAGTTGAAAGGCTGTTTCCTGGTTTCCTTGATGAAAAGCAAATAGCCGATCAGGTCTCGTGACATCATCACAGTAGTCCCTCACAAGGCACTGCAGCCAGCCCCCGCAGATTCAGGGAGGGAAAGTGCGAGGGAGGCCTTTTCTTCTCATGTTCATTCATTACCAGACTCCTCTGAAATGGCTGTTTAATTAAAAACTGAGGTAATGAACACGACGGGGTGTCTGATTAGCTGCTAATGTTTTTCAAGGAGAAGTGATGGGAGTTTGGCACTCTGCCCTTTAAGAGAGACTAAATGGCCCACTGTGCTGTGCCGCATGCGGGTTTGAGAGGGCGTGTGGCAAGCCGCACTACATGGTTAATATAGGCCTGACAAATAAGTGTTGTGTGTGGATGCTGGTTCTGCAAGACATGGTCATTTCTTTGTGTGGTCACAGACCTGAGTTCAAATAGCATTTGTTGTTGAATGACCTGGCGCAATGGCACCAATCGAATATTCCCAAAAGTGCAAACCCTGCGCATCTGGTACACCAGGCTCAATCTAATACACCTTTGAGAGAAAATAAATACTATTTGAACCCAGGTCCCTTAACCGGGATGACCAGGTTGGGTTGTGGGTGGCATGACTGGCATCTCACAACTCTCATCTGCCGACTTTGTGTCAGCTGATTATGATAAAAGCTAGGCGTTGTTCGCCACAGATCTGAAATTACCTCTGCTTTTTTGTTTGTAGAATCTGCTTCCGCCTGAGTTCCACTGGTTGCGTCCAAAATGGCACCCTATTCCCTTTATAGTGCACTACTTTTGGCCAGGGCCCATTTGGGATGTGTGTTAGACCTCCGAAAGATGGCTGGCTTAAAATGTTCCAACCGGCTTCTTTACAATGTTTGTCATCATCGCAGGCCTTATCAAATCTCACCAAGACATACAGAGTAGGCAGTAATCCAACAATGTGTAATGTGCCAACGAGCGAATCGCACGCAAAACACTTGTGGCTGGTGTAGCTACAATCTATAAACCCTTTATGTCTTAGATGAAATAATCCCTGCGACAATGCCTCTGCACAACAGAGTCTGAGTTGGAATATATTATAACTAATCAGTGAGTAGAGCTGAAATCAACTATTTATCAACATAATAATAAGAAACTCGGGAATATGGTTTCTAAAGGAATACTACTAGTCTCCATTAAATCTCCCCAAAAACTTGGCCCAAGGTTTTCAAAGTGTTCCAGTGACTTTCTTTCAAGAGTTAAGGAACTGGGTTACAATAGATTCCATACACCGGGTCCCAAGAACTTATGGTGTAGCGTGTCTGGTGCTTTCATCTTGAAAGGCATTCTGTGCAAAGCAAGGCTCAGTGGACACTGTCACTTCAGTCACTACAGTCTCCTTAAAAGCATCCACAGTGTTGTCTATTTCCCTGTGATCAAGGGATGGGACCAGTTTCCTATTGAACTCAACTGAGCAGCACTTCCTTCTCTTTGAGCTCTATTCTAGTAGTGTTGATGTCTGGGAACTAGATCACTTATCATTTGTTGTTCTAAACAAGGAGAGTCTCCAGTTGGTGACATAATATTAAAAATTCCAACTAAAGAACACTACTCTACCATATTCAGCTTCACCCTCCAATGCTGATGTAGACAAAAGCATATATTTTTGTCCACGACAAAACGTTACCACTGCTCCCAAATAACTAAGAGCTGAGCAGAGTTTGTACACAATGTAAATAACATTATAATAAATGCTATGTAGCAGACACATTTTCCCAAAGCAACAGTGAGTGCATACATACATTTTAAGTATGAGGGTGATCAGATTTGAACGTCAGACAACACCAAGACACATTAGGCACCCCCAAGAGTGAATGTTGAATTTGAACACTGACGGAGTTTAACGCAAAACCTTGGCCATGCCAGCCACACGGGATACACAAGCTGAAGCGCCGTACCTTCCAGAAGTTGTCCACCTTGCCGTAGACCAGCGACTGATTCTGCCGCTTGACTTCGTCAATGTGGCGGATGTCGCTGGCGTTCAGGTGTTGCTCCACCACAAAGCCCAGGAAGCTGTTGTCTGGCGTGTGGGCTGCAGGGGAAATAAACCACACAATATAACTGTCATTACACAGCTCAACTGGGATCACAATGATTATAGTACTGAAGCTAGTTAGTTCACATTCATCCATTTGTATACAGGAAAAGGAAAACAAGCCACAAACACAGGCTGTCATTGTACAGTTAATGGGGAACACAATGATGATTATAGGTGGGTGATGTTAGTTAATTTTTAAAAAGCAATTCAATTGCCAGCACCATATCGCTATGAGATCTCCATAGGACAACAACTATTTTTCTCTACATAAGTTGATTTATTCATGCATATGCTGTACAGAAACAAGTGAATAGCATGACAATAGGCCTAATGATTAGGCCTATGAGTAGGCTATCTGTTGTGTTAGCGAAGTAGTCGTCTGACTCATGCCTAGAAGTGGAAAGTAAATATGAGGCTTATGTTAACCAATGAACACAGTTCCACATAGAAATGTGAAGTGGTGCGCCAGACTCCGGCGTACCACTTCACATTTCTATGTGGAACTGTGCGGTAACGCTCCCGAATCCGGACCACACGTGCCCCCATGGAGACGGGTGTTTGAGTCCCGGCTCGGCCAACGGTCTATTCCTTAAATCATTTCTGTGCCCCACTCGCTCTCCCTCCTTATCTGTATCCACATCTGTCCCATCATAAAACAATACAATTATGTAAGGGGATCTCCAGAATAAAAGAGAAGAAAATGTAATGTGTTAATGAAATGTGAATTGATGATTTAACGTTCTATGATTAGAGCCTTAGTATTCAGTTTCTTCGTTGCGAAATGTATGGTGGTACTGTAACTATGGAAATGAGCTTGGCAACAGGTCTGAAATGGGCAACGGCACATACAGAGATTTGAAAATTAAGACAATGTAAATGAAAAAAAAATAAAATGGGGGCTTCCGTGACCCCCCCCCCCCAAAAAGCCAACAGAAATCGAATTGAAAAAAAACTAGGTTGCGTCCCAAAGCCCACATGGGGCTATGGGGCCTGGTCAAAAGTAGTGTACTATATAGGGGAAGGGGTGCTATTTGGGATGCTTCTCATCCTGACTCTCTGGGCTTTGCTTGTTGATGGACTTGTACCCTCTTACAGACCTACACTACATTCTCTGCTTCAAGAAAGGGGAGGGAGGGTTTTAGGCTACATGTAGCATCCTGTTCCTTCTCCACCGGGCCTGTTAAGTTGTTACATGAAGCCGTTTGTGGAAGTGATTTAATATACGCTCCTCGAGGGAGTTTACTGCTATTTTAGAGCCATTGCAGAGCGCCAGTAAATCATGTGCAGAGACGACGTGTTGGGGGAGAAATTCACGGCCACCACGCAATGTGGTGATAATGGAGGCTGGCCTCCGACTGAGAAGGAGGAAAAGTGGGTGAGAGAGGGAGCTGCAGTCAGTTTCTACGGCCCAGGTGGGAAAGGGATGTGTTAGGACAACATGAGTTAAATCTTTCAACACAACAGAGAGCATTCCTCAAGACAAGCGGGTATGGGATGTGCACTGCATGCTCCCCCAGATTGCCATGTAGGGAAGACGGCGATGTCATCTACAAAATAGCTTCCAATACTCTACTCAGCAAACTGGATGTAGTCTATCACAGTGCCATCCGTTTTGTTACCAAAGCCCCTTATACCACCCACCACTCCGACCTGTATGCTCTAGTCGGCTGCCCCTCATTACTTAAGTCTATGATAGTAAAGCTCCGCCTTATCTCAGCTCACTGGTCACGATAACAACACCCACCCGTAGCACGCGCTCCAGCAGGTATATCTCACTGGTCATCCCCAAAGCCAACACCTCCTTTGGCCGCCTTTCCTTCCAGTTCTCTGCTCCCAGTGACTGGAACGAATAGCAAAAATATATTACTTATATTTCCCTCACTAACTTTAAACATCAGCTATCTGAGCAGCTAACCGATCGCTGCAGCTGTACTTGGTCCACCTGTAAATAACCCACCCAATCTACCTACTTCATCCCCATACTGTTTTTATTTACTTTCTGCTCTTTTGCACACCAGTATCTCTACTTGCACATCATCATCTGCTCATTTATCACTCCAGTGTTAATCTGCTAAATTGTAATTACTTCGCTACCATGGCCTATTTATTGCCTCCTCACGTCATTTGCACACACTGTATAGACTTTTTTTTTATTGTTATTGAATGTACGATTGTTTATCCCATGTGTAACTCTGTGTTGTTGTGTCGCACTTCTTTGCTTTATCTTGGCCAGGTTGGAGTTGTAAATGAGAACTTGTTCTCAACTAGCTTACCTGGTTAAATAAAAGGTAAAATATATATATTTTTTAAATAAAAATGTAGCATGCGTCAAATGGCCCCCTATTAAAGATGTTGTGCACTACTTTTGGCACCCTATTCCCTATATAGTGCATAATAATAATAGCGCTGGGGAGAAGGAGAAGGGAGGCCCCTGTCATCACTCAGTGTATAAGTGGACGTGACAGTCTGCAGAAAAGGTTTGTGGGCCCAGCTGGACTATGCCAAGACGCCAGGCCAGTCGACTTCAATCAGCCGGCCAAAACAAGACACACACCCGGGCTCGGCACTTCATAGCAGGCAAACCATGCATAATGTAATTTGGGTAATTTTGTGGAAGTCATAAAAAGTAATTGGAAAACGTCTTGCTCTCAAGCTGACTGGATACGGTCAGAAACGCAGCAGGAGACTTTGTTCCGGTTCCGTTGGCATGCATTGAAATGCGTTGCAAAATAACTGAATTAACAGATTTATTTTCAAATAATTTGATGACCCCCCGGATGAAGGGTTGCCAACAAAGGTTTTCTAAAAAAAACACACTGGGGGGGTCCTACTAAGCTAAATGGAATAGCTTTTAGAAAGTCATACCAAGGATCATTTTGCTATTTTATTGGGAATCTTAAGACCCCTTGAAGTATAATTTTTTTTGTAATTTGGCTTTACTGCTATTAGCCCATAGAAACGCATTGAATAGCATTCACTAAATGGAACCACAGTCACCAAAAAATCTAAAGGCAGTTTGTTCAGAAGTGTCCATCCTATATCTGAGAGATATAACAAAGATCAGGAACCACATTTTTTGGGGACATGCATTTGACCGCTTATTTTTGCCATTAAACTATATTCATATATACACTGAACAAAAATGCGACATGCACCAATTTCAACAATTTTACTGATTTACAGTTCATGTACAGTCGTGGCCAAAAGTTTTGAGAATGACACAAATATAAATTTTCACAAAGTCTGCTGCCTGTATGACGATAATTTGTATATACTCCAGAACGGTAAGAAGAGTGATCAGATGAATTGAAATGAATTGCAAAGTCCCTTTTTGCCATGCAAATGAACTGAATCCCCCCCAAAACATATCCACTGCATTTCAGCCCACAAAAGGACCAGCTGACATCATGTCAGTGATTCTCTCGTTAACACAGGTGTGAGTGTTGACGAAGATAAGGCTGGAGATCACTCTGTCATGCTGATTGAGTTCAAATAACAGACTGGAAGCTTCAAACGGAGGGTGGTGCTTGGAATCATTGTTCTTCCTCTGTCAACCATGGTTACCTGAAAGGAAACACGTGCCGTCATCATTGCATGGCACAAAAGGGGCTTCACAGGCAAGGATATTGCTGCCAGTAAGATTGCACCTAAATCATCCATTATCGGATCATCAAGAACTTCAAGGAGAGCGGTTCAATTGTTGTGAAGGAGGCTTCAGGGCGCCCAAGAAAGTCCAGCAAGCGCCAGGACCGTCTCCTAAAGTTGATTCAGCTGCGGGATCCGGGCACCACCAGTACAGAGCTTGCTCAGGAATGGCAGCAGGCAGGTGTGAGTGCATCTGCACGCACAGTGAGGCGAAGACTTTTGGAGGATGGCCTGGTGTCAAGAAGGGCAGCAAAGAAGCCACTTCTCTCCAGGAAAAACATCAGGGACAGACTGATATTCTGCAAAAGGTACAGGGATTGGACTGCTGAGGACTGGGGTAAAGTTATTTCTCTGATGAATCCCCTTTCCGATTGTCTGGGGCATCCGGAAAAAAGCTTGTCCGGAGAAGACAAGGTGAGCGCTACCATTAGTCCTGTGTCATGCCAACAGTAAAGCATCCTGAGACCATTCATGTGTGGGTTTGCTTCTCAGCCAAGGGAGTGGGCTCCCTCACAATTTTGCCTAAGAACACAGCCATGAATAAAAAAAATGGTACAAACACATCCTCCGAGAGCAACTTCTCCCAACCATCCAGGAACAGTTTGGTGATGAACAATGCCTTTTCCAGCATGATGGAGCACCTTGCCATAAGGCAAAAGTGATAACTAAGTGGCTCGGGGAACAAAATATTGATATTTTGGGTCCATGGCCAGGAAACTCCCCAGACCTTAATCCCATTGAGAATTTGTGGTCAATACTCAAGAGGTGGGTGGACAAACAAAATCCCACAAATTCTGACAAATTCCAAGCATTGATTATGCAAGAATGGGCTGCCATCAGTCAGGATGTGGCCCAGAAGTTAATTGACAGCATGCCAGGATTGCAGAGGTCTTGAAAAAGAAGGGTCAACACTGCAAATATTGACTCTTTGCATCAACTTAATGTAATTGTCAATAAAAGCCTTTGACACTTATGAAATATTTGTAATTATACTTCAGAATTCCAAAGTAACATCTGACAAAAAATATCTAAAGACACTGAAGCAGCAAACTTTGTGAACATTTATATTGGTGTCATTCTCAAAACCTTTGGCCACGACTATATTTCAATTGACTGATTTCCTTATATTCATTAGGCCCTAATCTATGGATTTTACATGACTGGGAATACAGACTGTTGGTCACAGAGTTGGTCATAGGCTGTTGGTCAGAGAGTTGATCAGGCTATTGATTGTGACCTGTGGAATGTTGTACCACGCCTCTTGAAATGGTTGTGCGAAGTTACTGGATTTTTGCAGGAAACTAAACACTGTCGTACAGATTGATCCAGAGCATCCCAAACAGGCTCAATCGGTGACATGTCTGTTGAGTATGCAGACCATGGAAGAACTGGGATATTTTCAGTTTACAGGAATTGTGTACCAGATCCTTGCGACATGATCCTGCCCACTGAAGTCGGCATTCCATTTGCAGCCTATGGCTGCCTGAATAAATAATTAACTTAGGTTATTTAAGAACTCATAATAGTAAAATAGGAAATCATAATGTTATTAATTAATAAGTGCTGCGCTTATAGTACACTATATTTTATGATCATGTTATAAATATATGTTTGTTAACAACTAGGGGTTATAATCCTATCGATTAACATATGTAGCCTATAGCGATGTAGGAAAACATTTGTTTCATTTGGTTTTGTATTCAGTGCAGTATGTATTCATTCATATAATCTCATTTTAAGAAGGGATGTTCTCTACCTACCCTGACACTTGTTTTAACCATGTTAACCAAGTTTTCAACCAAGTGTTTGAAAATCGCAAATCATAATCTCAATTCCAATATCTGGCAAAAAAAAAGGCAATTCGATATTTTGTCCAAATCATGCAGCCCTATAAAGCGGGTATGTTAAAGTGTTTATCCTCGGATAACCATCGACTATTACATATCTTAGATGTTTCATCAGAAACAACAGCTTCTTGGGCTGTATTATCCACAGGTGGTAGGTGGCACCTTAATTGGGGAAGACGGGTTCACAGTAATGGCTGGAACGGAATAAATGGAATGGTATCGAACACATCAATCACATAGTTTCCATGTACTCCATTCCAGCCATTATTATGAGCCGTCCTTCCCCTCAGCAGCCTCCTGTGCTAGGAACATATGGAAATTGGCTCCAATTTCATTAATATGATTAAAATACTATATACCTATCCCTCAGTCATATTTAAAAGAGAAGCTCATAGATAAATTCAGCTTAATCTCAAGTTATACCTAACCAAATCATCCCTACTGCCTCTCAAGACCCCGATGGAGGACTCCAACTCTACTTATGGAAACCTAATTTATTTTCCATTTTAAATATTTGGAAGTAAATATACTGTATTTCCTACCTTAGATAAAACCACTGCCAGAAACTTTAACAGAATGCTCAAATCAATCCAACCTCTACTAGATGGAATATTATACCGATTGATTTAACTGGCAGAATATCTATTGTCTCAATGTTTCCCATGGGGCCCCTTCTGGCAGGTGGGAAACATGGCTTCCGGGTGGGGCTGGAGGATGCGGGCTGGTGGATGGGGACTGAGGGGGGAAATGGGTTGGGGTTATCATTGTAGGCATTTCTCCCCCAAAAATTGTACGTGTGCCCCTCTGGAATTAAAAAATAAATAAAAAATAAAGTTGACCACTAAAAAGACAGAAAGGCAGCAGCAGCAGCGAGTGAGGACGGCCAAGTGTTGTTACTGGAGAACATAGGACAATTAAAACTTTGTTTGAAAAGTGATTGACAATTCTATGAACATAAATAATGTATAGAAGCAAAAGGGGGGACCAACTCCATATTAATACCCATGATTTTGGAATGAAATGTTCGACGAGCAGACCACTTTTGGTCATTTAGTGTACAGTTTAAGTCAGAAGTTTACATACACTTAGGTTGGAGTCATTCAAACTCGTTTTTCAACCACTCCACAAATGAATTAATCTTAAAAACCTTCTGATTATGAGCTGTCACTCCACACTGGTTGCCTCCATACCTTGCATAAGGGACAGAAAGAAGAAGAAGAAAAAAAAGAAAACATCCTGCTTAATGAACAACCCTCACTAACTACCATAGGGTTGTCGTACACACACACACGGCCCCACCACACGCACGCTCTCAGGAAGCCAGCATGTTGTCCATTCATTAGCATTGTCAGGGAGGGGTGTAAAGGGGATGGAATGCACAAGGCTCAGTTAAGTTATCACCAGGGCTTATGTGTATCGAGAGAGAGAGACACACACAGAGACAGCGCGAGAGAGAAAGAAAGAGAGCGAGAGACAGACAGAGAGAGAGAAAGAAAGAGGTACAGAGACCCCCTGACTCAGCAATTTGTATCCCATTGAGGAGAAAATGCTAAATGAATGCAAACAGCAAAGCAGGCCCAGCCCAGAGCAGCACTGGCACAAAGGATAAGGCTGAACCTGTTGTTCTTAGAGATGAGCACTCACATTATTTGGCAGGTATCTTCTCTCTCTCTGTATCTCTATCACTACATCTTTCATTATCTCCCTCCCCGTCCATCTCTCCCTCACTCTTCGTGTCCCCCTCACTCGCTGTGTATAGTGGACTACTTTTTACCAGGGCCCATAGGACCAGCTCATAGGGTATAGGATGGAATAGGGTGGAATTTGGGATGACTCTCTGGGCTTTACTCGATGGACTTGGCCCCTCTGAAGTTTATGCTGATAAAATAATGCAACCGTTCCTAATCAAAGGAGGGGTAGGGAAAGCAGCCGGTGCCCTCATTCTGTAGCATCCCATTTCACTGGGTCCTTATCGTAGCTCCTGGCCAAGGAAGGATGACTACTTCACAGCTGTCATCTGGCCATAATTCTTCATAATCAGATGTTTATTTCTGCCTGAATTTTTTAAATGGCAAAAAAGGAAAACACCATCTGCTGATAAGAAATGTAAGAAAGTGCACTGAGGCCATATGCGTTTATGCGTGGCTTGTTGATTGTTAAATTCAAAGATGTTGAAATTGAAAGACAAAACATTCTAGCGTGAAATGCAATTCTATTCTGCATAGGTTTTGATAGGCCTTAAAGTGAAATTCAGGTGTCTTTTACGCCTGCTACGTTAGGTTAATCTACTCTAGACTAAATGCACGCCCCTTCAAATCTCCTCTGCTTCTGCATTTCCTCTGCTTGTTTGTTTTCATTTAGGTCAATTCAGTTCAGTGTATTTCCTGAGGTGGAAGAGCGGATTTAAAACGAAAAGGGGAAAAGTTGCAAAGGCAAAAAAGGAAATAACCATCTGCTTGATAAGAAATTTAAGAGTGCACTGAGGCAATGTCCTTTTCTGTAGGGTTTAATGAATGTTAAATTGAAAGATGTTGAAATTGAAAGACAAATTCTAGCGTGAAATTCTATTCTGCATAAGTTTTGATAGGCCTTAACGTGAAATTATATTAAAAATACAAATTGGCTGGACATACAGAGACAGCTTTTGATCTACCAAGACAATTTCAGTTCGACATTTAGTTTCCCTATTCAGAACTTGTGGAACATTATTAAGATTATAAACACTGAACTGAAATGACCTAAATGAAAACAAACAAGCAGGGGAAATGCAGAAGCAGAGGTTTGAAGGGGCGTGCATTTAGTCTAGAGAGTAGATTAACCTAACGTAGCAGGCGTAAAAGACACACCTGAAACTACATCCCCTACATACTGGTCTTGACAAGAAGAAGAAAAAATAACTAGTCGGAGGAGGTTCTCTTCAGCACTGTTCAATCCAGTAAATGTGGAGGAGTTAAGGTGGAGTGCCTCCTTGTTAATGTCCAAAAGCGGAAGTCGCGTCACAGGCTCTCTTGACATTTCCCCTGAAAACGGAACATCCGGGTTGTTGGGGACTCGGCAGAGGCTAGGAAGAGATAAACATCACTGTAATCAACTTCCGCATTTTACAGGGGGGAGTTCCCCTCTGACAACAGCCGGGATGTGTTCATTAGGGCACACAACAAATATTTGTATTTACGCTTTGCAACAGAAAATGGAAATTAAGGTTTCTTGTTGGACAAGTCCAGGAATAGCAGTCCTTGTTTTAGTTCGTTTTCTTCTGTTTGGCACCTGGTAAACCCGACCCAGGGCTGGTCTTCCAAACACAAAAAGAGAAGACTAGACGACGTTGGCTGAAGACCTCTAAATGCTCCATTGCGCTGTGCTCCTGGGCCCATATTCACCAAGCCTCTCAGAGTATGAGCACTGATCTAGGATCAGGTCCCCTGTTTCCATGAAATCTTATTAAATATGATTAAAGAGAAAACTGATTCTAGATCAGCAGTCCTACTCTGAAATGCTTGATGCATACAGCCCCTGATACCTGTCCCTGTGAACTCTGACAGATGAGACAGACAAAGTAGAGTTGGGAATTTCCACTAACTTAAGTTAAATCTCCAGAATACTGCAGTGTCATCTCAGGAGTTGGGTATGGAAAACATCAAACCATGGACAGTGGTTGGTGTATGCAAGTCAATACATTTCCCACATCAAAGGGATCTGCTCGAATTCTCTGCACCTTACCACACATGCACTCACTCACTCCTGCACGCACGGACGCTCACTCATGCACACACATCCCAAACGCTGCTACCAGACTCTTATTATACTGCTCAATTTATACACTTTCCCCCCATCCCCCCCTTCCCCAATACACGTGTAAATATTGGACAATAAATTGTGCATTCCTGTATTATACCTATGCTAAAATTGTATTCTGTTCCACTGCGATTTGAGTTTGTATTCTTATCTTTTATTATTTCTTGTTGTTACATTGTCGAGAAGGAACCTGCCAGTAAGCATTTTGCTGGACGATGTTGTCATGACGTTGGCCTGGGGGTAGGTTTATGACAGTCATAAATACCTCTCCCCCCTTTTTCCTCTCTCTACCCTACTGATGTTACATTTGGAAACCCCTTGGTTAACATAGAGATTCTGGGAACATCAGAAGGTGGGGGGAAATTAACCATATTCTGGTAATCCGACCAATTGAACATATGCAGTGGTACTTAATGGATATGATGTCAGTTCGGTTGTCATCTGAGACATTCTCATCGATAATATGATGACAAACTCTACAGTGTAAAGTCTGCACATCAGAGTTATCGGATTCACATGGAATTGTTCAATTTAAATGTTTGAATATGAAATTATTCGTGATGGGATGAAATGTGATTTTAGCTTCTAAAATGTGAGAATTGGGTTTTCATGAGTGAATTAGGCCCGACTCAGTGGCCCGCCCACGTGAAGAGACATAGGTTGTAAACTATGAAACAGACCCCTTTTCTCCCGCCACTATATAAGCCCTTGACGAAAATATAACCTCCTGTTCCCAAGGATGTGAGGACGACGGTCCGATGTCAGAATGGTTCAGATAACTACAGAACGAAGCCAACATCAGCGTGAGCTTTGGTTGCGAATGGTATGAACTTTGAATTTCATTCACTACAGAAGTGATACCTCCTAGCCGTTGAGTTAGCAACAGCAGCTGCAAACGAGGGTTAGGAAGGAACAGACAGAGTATCCCGTCTATCGCACAACGATGTTACTACAACGTATCCAATTTGACCACCTTTGTCAAAGGACAAAGGACTCGGTTTGGCAACACGGCCTTCCATCTACCACCAACATAAGAGTAAATATTTATTGCATTTTCCTTCTCCAAATGGGCGGTAATTTAGAACGCATAAAATACTGTATTTACGATAGCACAGCTTCTTCCTTTGGTCCTCAGTCTTCCGCTCTTTCACTCAAACCGAGCCCTTTTTTTTTGTGTAACCAGCCGTCATATCTGTTCCGCCCGCTAGGGACGTTTTCCTTTATGACATAATTTGTAATAAAGGTATAATTCATTCTTTGAATATGTAATTCTGTGTGATTAGTTAGGTATTTAGTAAATAAATAATTAAACCCAATTTTGTATTGCTGAATCAACTTTTTAGCCAGGGTTCGTGAAGATAACCAAGAATTTACAACTTTCAGATGAGACTGAATTAAGGTGACGATTAATATTGACTGCTATTGATGTCAAATATTACTAGGTCTTTAAGAGTTTATTCGGAAGATAACAGCTCTATAAATATTATTTTGTGGTGCCCCAACTCTAGTTAATTACATTTATATGATTAGCTCTATCAGGTAATATTAATTATGGCTAAAAGATTTTATAGAATAGCATGTCATATCACTTAATCTGGCATAGCCAAAGACACAACAATGTACACCATGCGTATACCGTACATACAACTAATAACACTTTAAACTTACGATAGTTTTGGTTTGTTCTTAGAACTTTAAACCATATGAAGTGCTCACTCCCAGAACACACATATCCGTCCCAAATGGCATCCTATTTCCTATATAGTGCACTATGTCTGACAAGGCTCTGGTCAAAAGTAGTGCATTATATAGGGAATAGGGTGCCATATGGGACGGGCCTATACATTAGTCCACTTGGAAATGGACTTGCATGTGTTTGTGTACGCCAGCCCTGGCCAGGTGATGGAAGCCAAGAGCCAGAGTAACAGAACAGCCAGGCTAAGTCATGTACCAGCTGGAGCAAGAGCAGGGGAAACATTTGCTCACTGAAGGGGGTGTGTTAATCCCTTTGCCTGTTTATAACTGTACAGATGGATGGCCGGGGATGGATGTAGGAGAGTGTTCCAGCAGACCCCTCAAAAAACACACACACACACACACAACTATTCAGGCCAGTGAAATATGACCCTTGAAGGGCCTGCTCACACATTCCCCAACTGGGAGGGCATCGTGCAGAAAGAATCTCTTGCCCGTGTGAACAGGGAGTGTGACTGGTTCCAAACCAATCATCAAATCTCACTACAGACAATGAATAACCTGTATGTACCAACTGGCTTCATTTGCATGATAGAAAAAGTAGCACGTTTGGCAGATATGTACACTGAACAAAAATATAAACGCAACATGCAACAATTAACAATTTTACTCAGTTGCAGTTCAAATAAGGAAATCAGTCAATTGAAGTCAATTCATTAGACCGTCATTGTAAATAAGAATTTGTTCTTAATTAACGGATTTTCCGAGTTAAATAATGGCTAAATAAAAATAGATGGAATTCACATGACTGGGAATACAGACATGAATCTGTTGGTCACAGATAGCTTGAAAAAAAGGTAGGGGAGTGGATCAGAAAACCAGTCAGTACCTAAGGTGACCATTTGCCTCATGCAGTACAAGATCTCTTTCGCATATAGTTGACCAGGCTGTTGATTGTGGCTGTGGAGTGTTGTACCCCTCCTCTTCAATGGCTGTACGAAGTTTCTGTATCTTGTCGGGAACTGGAACACTGACGTACACGTCGATCCTGAGAATCCCAAAAATGCTCAATGGGTGACATATCTGGTGATTATGTAGGCCATGGAAGGGACATGTCTGTACACAATTCCTGGAAGCTGAACATGGGGCTGTGCATTATCATGCTAAAACATGAGGTGATGGAGGCATCTCTGTGCACTAAAATTGCCATCAGTAAAATGCAAAATGTGTTTGCTGTCCGTAGCTTTTGCCTGCCCAACCATAAACCCACCACCATGGAGCACTGTGTTCACAACCGGACATCAGCAAACCGCTCACCCACACAACACCCTATACACGCGGTCTGCCATCTGTCCGGTACAGGTGAAACCAGGATTCATCCATGAAGAGCACACTTCTCCAGTGTGCCAGTGGCCATCGAAGGTGAGCAATTGCCCACTGAAGTCAATTACGACGCCAAACTGCAGTTAGGCCAAGACCCTGGTGAGGACGACGAGCACACAGATAAGCTTTCGTGAAACGGTTTCTGACAGTTTGTGCAGAAAAACTTTGGTTGTGCAAACCCACAGTTTTATCAGCTGTCTGGGTGATTGGTCTCAGGCGATCCCGCAGGTGAAGAAGCTGGATGCAGTCCTGGGATGGCATGGTTACACATGGTCTGCAGTTGTGAGGCCAGTTAGACATACTGGCAAATTCTCTACCCAAATTATGATAGAGAATTTAACATTAATTTCTCTGGCAACAGGTCTGGTGGACATTCCTGCAGTGAGCATGCCAATTGCACACTCCCTCAAAACTTCAGACATCTTTGGCATTGTGTTGTGTACCAAAACTGCACATTTTGGAGTGGCCTTTTATTGTCCCCAGCATAAAGGGGCACCTGTGTAACGATCATGCTGTTTATTTAGCGTCTTGATATGACATACCTGTAGGGTTGTAAAAAATTCCGGGAACTTTCAATAAATTCCCTGGTTTTCCCTGGAATGTATTGAAAATTCCTGGATTTTTACAACCCTACACACCTGTCAGGTGGATGGATTATCTTGGAAAAGGAGAAATGCTCACTAAAAGGGATGTAAAGAAATGTGCGCAAAAATTTTAGCGAAATAAGCTTTATGTGCATATGGAACATTTCTGGGATCCCATTTCAGCTCATGAAACATGGGACCAACACTTTACATATTGCGTTTATATTTTTGTTCAGTGGATCATTACCCTATACAGGGGATTACATATCCTATGTAGAGTTAATATGCATTACGCAACATAATGTAACATTGGTATGTGTTTGGTAAGCAGACCATCTTGAGACCATTGCTTATGGACATTTGCGCCATTTATGAAATAGATAAATACATCAAGCAGAACATTAGCCTACTTTTATTACGACACAAACACTTAATTATAAATATTGAATACTGAACATTTTTATTGAAACATCTTTCAAAACATTCAATGCATTGATATTGTAAACAGAACACACAGGAAGTGTGTCAAAGAGCTATAGTAAGAAGGTCAAATTACACTGTTGAAGGAAAACCCTAATGAAGTGACACATCGAAACAGCATGTTGACCTCACACCCTACAACGATACAGCCACACCACCAGATCACATAGCTGACTATGAACTACAGACGCAGGTACAGTTATTTGAATTCCATTGTTTTTGTTTTTTTGTGAGCTCAATACAACAATTGCACAGTTTCTCTAGAGATAAATCAGATCCAACCTGAACTGTGCGATGTAGTAGGGAGTTGTAGTTTCCAACAGGCCAATAATCTACATTGTTTAGCTCCTCCAGACTCAACTCTGGACTTAAATAAAAAATAAATCAAATTTTATTTATCACATACGTGATAAAGGTGCCTAATCAGGGACTGATTTAGGCTCAAGGTGCCTAATCGGGGACTGATTTAGACCTGGGACACCAGGTGTCTGCAATGAATTATCAGGTAGAACAGAAAACCAGCAGGCGCTGGACCTAGTAGGGTAAGAGTTGAATACCCCTGGTTTAGCGCATCAAACGTGTTAATTAACTACAATGACCATAATCCATTGCACATCTACTTGTCCTGTCTGTTTCTTTTAGCCTGCTAAGAGAGAACAATGCACGACCGTGAGGGGATATAGAGGGTAGCTGTTGCAACGCGCGGTATCTCTACCTGAAAATACATGATCTAAGTGATTTGTGACTACTGAATACCAACTATCAAAGGGTGCCTTATTTACTTTGAAGAACTACAAAACTGCATAAGCAGCAGCTTTATAGAGACGACATGGAATGAAATAATAAAGTCATCAAATATAGCAAATATAATATACAAAACTGAAATATTTTATTAAAGTAATGTTAATAAATGATGGCTAATAAGTGATGAGCAGTCACTACTATAATGGGACTTTCATCGTTTTATCCTGTGTTGTTACAGCATTCAGCCCACATAATGCATAGTACATTTAATGTCAAATAAATTATATTGAAACTGAAATCGAAAAACGATGATTATTTTTGAATAATCCAACCCGAAACCGAACAGACTTAAAAAAGCACTAAATCGCTCAGCACTACTATGAACTGATTTAATCTGACTATTATATACATGGGAACGAAACAAAGACAATAGTAACTTATAAGGTTATCAGAAAGTCTCTTTCCTGAGACAGAGACTAAAGGACTTTCCTTTTGTTTTATTGTGTACAACAACAACACCAGAGGATGAAGAACAAGTTATATAGTAGGCTATAGTAACTGTTTAGTAAAAGCCTGGGACTAGAGTCTGTACCTAGCCAGAAGCAAAGAAACAATTCTAGATGTGAACATGTTGTTATGCTTTTGGAGAGGAGAACAGTGGTGAGAAGAAACGACATTGGAAAAGATCTGTTTGTGCGGTCGTGTCAACTCCTGTCAGGCGAGACAAGACAGCACAAACAGATCTGGGCGATCAGAGCCCTTTCCCTCTCCTGCCTCATTGGCCAGAGCCCTTTCTCTCTCGTGTCACATTGGCAGAGCCCTTTCCCTCTTCTGTCTCATTGGCCAGAGCCCTTTCTTTCTCATGTCACATTGGCAGAGCCCTTTCCCTCTTCTGTCTCATTGGCCAAAGCCCTTTCCCTCTCCTGTCTCATTGGCCAGGGCGCTTTCTCTCTCGTGTCACATTGGCAGAGCCCTTTCCCTCTCCTGTCACATTGGCAGAGCCCTTTCCCTCTCCTGTCTCATTGGCCAGGGCGCTTTCTCCTGTCTCATCGCTTTCTCTCGTCTGCACCCTTTATCCAGTGATTTATGCAAGACTACTTAATGGTAATGAATGGAACCCAAGGCTAGGATTGATTTCCCGTGGCGCCTTCTTTGTCTTAATGTCCTCTGTTACATCTTAGTCTTAGGATGGAAGGAAATCCAACCCTCAGAGTTAACATATTGAAAATACAAGTTTTGTTTATTCAAGCCCCATTGTTGTTGTGACACAACTGCAAGTGTGAGATACAATGACTTCCCCTAAGCCTGGAAACAGAGCTGTAATGACAGGATATAAAACAATATGCTGGGGATAAGGTGAATGTTTCTCCATAGGCAAGAGAAGGGGACACAAATCCAACATGCCCGGTGCGCCGGAACAAATCTGTGTTTCATTTCCACCCATGGTGTAACCGATGTGCGTTTGATTAGTTACAGATATCATCTAACCCTCGCAGCTAGTAAACTGGATGACATGAAAAGACCTGTGTCGTATGAGAATGGCATACTCTATCCGCAACACAAAGGGTCTATTGAGGCTGGTCTGCTATTCCAGCCTGACGTGGGCCAAACCACTGAAACTGAGACCGGAGAGGGGTATTCATTCATTCTGGGTAACATTTTACTTTCCATCAGCCATGGGGAAAAGGATCAAACGCCCTGGGGTGGTGGAATCTCCCTCCCCACCTGGGTCATGTTCATTAGGGCACATATAACAGAAAACTTAACGTGTTTTGCAACGGAAAACAAACATTTGTGTGTCTTATTGGGCTCCCGAGTGGCACAGCGATCTAAGGCACTGCATCTCAGTGCTTGAGGCATCACTACAGACACCCTGGTTCAAATCCAGGTTGTATCTCAACCAGCCATGACTGGGAGTCCCATAGGGCAGGGCACAATTGGCCCACCGGGTTTGGCCGGTGTAGGCAGTCATTGTAAATAAGAATTTGTTCTTAACTGACTTGCCTAGTTAAATAAAGATTAAATGTAAAAACTTTTTCTTGGATGAGTACAGGTTCCCCCTCACTGTTTAAGACCATTTGCTTCCATTTGGTGCCTTATGAACAATCCCTGTCATTAGGTGGGAGTAGGGTGAAGTTGTTGAATTTCCCCCACTAATGGTTAAGGTTAGGATTAGGGAGGAGAAGCTGATCCTAGATCTGTACCCCAGAACCATGAGGTGGTACTTACGGAACATGGTGTTGAACTGCTGGGGGTTGAGGTTCCACTTGCCCCAGGGGGTCTTGTGGCCCTTGGACTGAGCATAGTGGGCGTGGTTGAACTCGGGCTCTGTGCCGAAGGAATCCAAAACCCGCAGCATACACCTGTCACACACCACATTATAGTGTTAGTATACATCTGTAATACACATTATACGCATTATAGCATTAATACACACTTATAGCGCTGTCTCAACCACTAATAAATGGTTAATGAATTACATGATGCCTATATTTTCCATACCTTCAGCATGGTCACAGATAGTGTACAAAGCACAGAGAGAGCTTCCTACTGATCAGACGGGAACAGTAAAGGTTACACATCATGACTAATTAGAGGACCAGAGAAAGGATGTTATGCGGAATGGAATGACACATTCCTGACCTTTTCTCTCTCTCTATCTAGCTCTCTTTTTTTCAGTAACCCTCTGTCTTTAGCTTTCTCTCTTTTTCAGTCACCCTCTCTCAGTCTTTCGCTTTCTCTCTCTCTCCAGCTATCTAGCTCTCTCTCTTTCAGTCACCCTCTCTCAGAGTCCCTTTCTTTCAGTCTCCCTGACACATGCTTTTTCAGATAATAAGTCACCCCCCCCCCCAGACCAAAAAAAAATGTCCAGAGCCTAAATATAAACACCTGGCTATGCTTCACCACTATTCCTTTCAATCTTTAATCCTTCTGGACAGAGCCCAACATACTCATCTGATTGACCCCTGGCGGGGTGGAGGTGTAATAATGAGTATTAATCAAATTGATGAGGGGCCAGGAGTACGAGAGGGGTCGGCTAAGCTCAGTCTGGCAGCCCAGGCAAGGCCACTCCTGACCACGCAGATGTTTCGCAGATGGTGGGTGGGTGTGTGTGCAAGCGTGAGAAAGAGAGAGAGAGAGAAAGACAGTGTAAGTGTGTGTGTGAGACTGTGTGTGTCTTCTCAAGATGCTCAGGAAATATGGGAAATGGATTCACAATGAGGAAACTTAAGACTAGTGAGACTTTATTTTACCTTTATTTAACTAGGCAAGTCAGTTAAGAACACATTTTTATTTTCAATGACGGCCTAGGAACAGTGAGTTAACTGCCTGTTCAGGGGCAGAACGACAGGGATTTGAACTTGCAACCTTCCGGTTACCAGTCCAACGCTCTAACCACTAGGCTACCCTGCCGCCCCAGACTAAAGCCACAGCATGCAAATCTCTTCATTTTTGAGACACTTGGGTATAGTCAGACGCAGTACAACATTCTTAGGAGATGATGCGAGAGAAAGAGATTCAGGTGAAATACTCTTTCAAATTAGATTGTTGTAGACTGGAGACTACGGTTGTTCAGATCAGTGGCAAGGAGTACAAAACTGTTACATTTACGATATCAGTCGTGTCTTTATAATGATTTCAATGTAGAATTGAGAATTAGACAAACTGAAATGATAGCGTATTATAGCCAGCAAATAATGATTATAGTTGATACGATGACTGAAGCAAGCATTGGTTTTCTGCAGTGAGAGTGATAGACCAATACAGAAAGAGAGAGAAAGACAGAGTGAATGTGTGTATGTGCATGCATATGTGTGTGTGTGTGTGTGTGTGTGTGCGTGTGTGTGCGTGCCTGCCTGCCTGCTTGCATGTGTGTGCGCGAGAGGGAAGAAGAGTGACAGGACAGGAGAGACTGCTGCCCTCATTAAATTCTAAAACCACTAATACTGCTGAGCCGATCACTGAGATTCTCCCTACAGTCCTTTCACTGCCCTGAGCAACCACACTCACTTCCACTTTGGCCTTGGAACACAATCCTCGCTCTCAAATTCTCTTCCCTCTTGAGACTCAGACTGCTCCCTAATGGCACCCTATTCCCTATATAGTGCAGTGCACTACTTTTGACAAGAGTCCCACAGGGCTTTGGTCAAAACTAGTGCACTACAGTGAGCTCCAAAAGTATTGGGACAGTGATACATGTGCTGTTGTTTTGGCTCTGTACTCCAGCACTTTGGATTTGAAAATATACAAATGACTATGAGGTTTTATTGTAAATAAGAATAGAATACATTTTTTTAACACTTCTACATTCATGTGGATGCTACCATGATTATTTTGTGCCCAATAGAAATGAATGGTAAATAATGTGTGTGTCATTTTGGAGTCACTTTTTATTGTAAATAAGAATATAATATGTTTCTGAACACTTCTACATGAATGTGGATGCTACCATGATTACGGATAGTCCTGAATGAATCGTGAATAATGATGAGTGGAAAAGTTAGACGTATAAATATCATACCCCCCAACGATGCTAACCTCCTCTGTTATTGTAATGGTGAGAGGTTAGAATGTCGTGGGGGTATGATATAAAATGCTAACCTCCTCTGTTATTGTAATGGTGAGAGGTTAGAATGTCTTGGGGGTATGATATTTGTGCGTCAAACTTTCTCACTCATCATTATTCACGATTCATTCAGGACTATCCGTAATCATGGTAGCATCCACAATGTAGAATTGTTCTATATTAGAAGCTGTTCTGGAGAGGCTGGAAATTGAAAGACACTTAATGATGCAGTCCAGGATCTTAAGTTTTGTAACATATTGTACAAATTGGATTTGTAACATATTATAGGAATTGCAAAAAATAACATAACATACGTACTGAATCACATAGTACACAATTGGATGACGTAGCGCACAAAAAAATATAGGGACCCGTTTTGGCTCGTGAGCACCCCTTTCAAAACTACTGGCTGAAATGATAGAAAATGTTCTGAAGCATCACTTTAAGTGGGGAGGGAAAGAGCTGGATAGACAAGGAGGAGGAAGGAGAGAACATATGCAAGAAGAACATAAACAAGACAGGGTTAGACAACTATGGGCGAGACCAAAACAGTTCCACGACGTGACTAGTCCGTTTAAAAATCTAAAATGCACATTCAACAGAAGTTTTGTCTGAAGTTACGGTAAAACAGTGGCATCTTATAACCTTCCTGGAAGTGCACGTCACTAAATCAACACTGAACTAAGTGGCCAAATGTAAATGTCTTCACCAATATGTATAACGAGGAATTAATCAATGCACTCATGAAAATGCCAGCTGGATCCTGCATTACGACCACACCGTCTGTATAAAGGTTGATTCCGTGTCCCAAACGGCTCCCTATTCCCTAAATAGCACATTACTTTTGACCAGGGGCCTTGACACGAGAAAGGAAATCTTGGGGCTATTAGCGAACCTGACTTATTGTTCTCACAAGGCGGTTCTCGTAACAACCTCCAACCACACCAATGGACTACATCAGAGGAACAATACCCACAAGGCGCCGGTTCAGACAGTGCTACCAGTGGAGCGTGCGCACACACAATAGAGAGGGCAGAAAACAGACACAACCATGACCACTGCTCCATTAAGAGTTAAGACCTTGACCTGATGTTCCCATGGAAACGGCCTACCTACATGAGGACGTCAAACCATTTATATCTGACACAATGCAATTTCAGCCCAGTGAGAGAGAACAGTTTGATGACAGCCACTGAAACAGAGGTGGTTCTCATGATAGTGAGCTTGCTTGATGACTAACCTTGCATGAGACCTGAAGACTTGCGTTAGCTTAAAAAAAAAATTGGGGCTTACAGAAGAAAAACCCATCCACCCATACAGGCAGGAGGAGCTGGCCCACCTCGGTCTGGTCTGCATGGCCCCCCCGAATCTGATCTGGGGTCCCTCTTTTAGGCCTCTTTTCATCCTGCCAACCTCTCTCCGTTGCTCTCCAATCAGTAAATGAGTAGTGGGCGAACCCTCTGACAACGTGCCTCAGCAAGGTTTGGCATCCTACAGGGAGGGACACAGCCTCGGGAGACTCAGAGGGACACAGACAAAGAGCCTGACAATGTTACCACTTCCCGATTAGTCAAAGCAGCAAGGAGGATGCGGATTCCAAAGAGACCTCATCACGTGACAGACGTAAATGAGGATACTAGGAAACTCATTGGATACAAAAACTAGGATGTTCATATTTGAACTAAGACATTTTATGACAACTCCGTTAGATCTCAATCTGCCTAAATTAACAACATCATCACACACGCTCCCGAGTGGCGCAGCGGTCTAAGGTACTACATTTCAGTGCTAGAGGCGTCACTACAGACCCTGGTTAGATTCCAGGCTGTATCACAACCGGCCGTGATTGAGAGTCCCATAGGGCAGCGCACAATTGACCCAGCGTCTTCCGGGTTAGGGTTTGGCCGGGTTAGGCCGTCATTGTAAATAAAAATGTGTTCTTAACTGACTTGTCTAGTTAAATTAAGGTTAAATTTAAAAAAGAAATTAAGAAAATATCACACGTCCCAGCCCATAACTTATGGATGACGTGGGTGTGTATAAATACAATCACACACACACAGACAGAGTTGAAGATATGGAGTACTTACTGATAGTGGACCCAGGAGGGCCCCAGTGTCTTCTTGAACTGGGTCAGGCCCACGATGTCAATGTAGATGAGCTCCACCACCTTGTCCCCCTGGGTGGGGCAGCTGGACTTGTTCCCCATCACTCTCCTCATGATCCTGTACGAGGAGAGGGAGTGGGCTTAGTTAGGACCCACAGGGTGTATCTGAAATGGCACCATATTCCCCTATATTTTTTCACTACTTTTGACCAGGGCTCTGGGGTTGAGAACAGTTCTAAATTCACTGTAACATGTACAATAATGTTGTATTGTAATATATATATTTTTTAAAGAGAGCAACAACATGTAAACATACAACAAACAAAGAGAAGAAAGCTATGGATTGTTTACACATAGTAAACCCCTCTTATTAAAAACCTGTTAGAGATAGGGGGCAGTATTTCCCCTTTGGATGAATTGCGTGCCCATAGTGAACTGCATCAAAATCTGTCCTAAATTGCTAATATATGCATATTATAATTAATATTGGATAGAAAACACTGAAGTTTCTAAAACCGTTTGAATTATGTCTGTGAGTATAACAGAACTCACAGGGCAGGCAATCTTCCAAACTAGTTTTGAAATCCTGAAATTTGGGGCAACTTTGACGTCATCGCCCCCTCCCTTCCCAACAAGTTATGGATCTGGAAACACTTCCTATGTCTTCCACTAGATGTCCTCATTCCGTAGAAAGTGTAATGGAACTTTGCTGTGAACTTTGACCTAATGGGAAGGAAAGTACTAAAGTGTCGCAAAAGATTCAGGTGCTTGAAGGCGCGTATGCGTTCGAGTGATTCGGCTGTTCCAATCAGCCCCAGATGAACATGGATGGCCCGGTTGGAATGCTATTCGATCTGTATGATCATAACATCCTGAAGATTGATTCTGCACTTAGTTTGACCAGTTTCGTCGACCTGTAATATGTAATTGGGAAGTTTTGATGCAAAGTTATCCTGGACCAGAAGTAATTTTTGGGGCATTTGAGCTGAAAGTGGTAGCAAATGCTGCTACATGGACAATAGAATTGAACATTAT
Organism: Oncorhynchus kisutch; assembly: GCF_002021735.2. Classification (NCBI taxonomy): domain Eukaryota; kingdom Metazoa; phylum Chordata; class Actinopteri; order Salmoniformes; family Salmonidae; genus Oncorhynchus; species Oncorhynchus kisutch. The sequence goes on from NC_034189.2 coordinate 37,304,182, forward strand.
GAAACAAAACAATTTATTGTTGAACTAGGACTCCTTGCACTACATTCTGATGGAAGATCATCAAAGGTAAGGGAATATTTATGTTGTAATTTTGTATTTCTGTTGACTCCAACATAGCGGAGAAATATTGTTACGTCTGAGCGCAGTCTCAGATTATTGCAATGTTAGGCTTTTTCCGTAACGTAAAAAAAATGTGACACTGCGGTTGCATTAAGAACCAGTGTATCTTTTTAATTATATGTAGAACATGTATCTTTAGTCAAAGTTTATGATGAGTATTTCTGTTATCTGGCGTAGCTTTCTATAATTCCTCTGGACATTTTGGAGAATTTTCTGAACATGGCGTCAACATAAACCGAGATTTATGGATATAAAATGCATATGCTTTTGTCATTTTATCTTTTGTTGTACAAAATGGCTACATTTTTTCTTTGTTTTGGTGGTGGTCTAACATAAATATATGCTGTGTTTTCGCCGTAAAACATTTAAAAAATCTGACACGCTGGGTAGATGAACAAGGTGTTTATCTTTCATTTCAGGTATTGGACTTGTTAATGTGTGGAGGTTAAATATTTCGAAGAATATTTTTGCATTCCCTGCGCCACCGTTTCAGCTGAACTGGGGGGTGTAGTTCCTGTAGGGGAACCCATAGGCTTAGTGACGCCACAGAACATGGCTGACGTTTTACATTCTCCCAACCAATTGTGCAATTTTTTCTTTTTTTGCGTAACTTATTTTTTAAAACTTATTGTGTACATAATGTTACTGCTACTGTCTATTACAACCGAAAATAACTTCTAGACATCAGAAAATCGAATTACTCACCGCGGACTGGAAGAAAATGACTTGTTTTCCTTTAAAGAGTCCCACGAGAAGGATATCCTTCTTTCACTGGAACAGGCCCAGATCCACGCCTTTTGCGTGAAGAAAAGACGCCAGAAAAGGGGATGCAGATCGGGGATCCTTCTGAGACTCCGGAGGCGAGCGAGTAAACTCTCAATGCCTTACATTCTCCTTGCTAACGTATAATCGTTAGAAAATAAAATTGATGACCTGCTATTAAGATTATCCTACCAACGGGACATTAAAAACTGTAACATCTTATGTTTCACCGAGACGTGGCTGAAAGTAAAAACTCACAATATAGAGCTGGCGGAATTTTCCATGCACCGGCAGAACAGGGATGCTACCTCTGGTGTCTTTTTGTCAATAACAGCTGGTGCACGATGTCTAATATTAAAGAAGTCTCGAGGTATTGCTCAGGACTACCTGACATGATGACTCCTTGCTGTCCCCAGTCTACCTGGCCATGCTGCTGCTCCAGTTTCAACGTCCACCTGACTGTGCTGCTGCTCTAGTTTCAACTGTTCTGCCTTATTATTATTCGACCATGCTGGTCATTTATGAACATTGAACATCTTGACCATGTTCTGTTATAATCTCCACCCGGCACAGCCAGAAGAGGACTGGCCACCCCACATAGCCTGGTTCCACTCTAGGTTTCTTCCTAGGTATTGGCCTTTCTAGGGAGTTTTTCCTAGCCACCGTGCTTCTCCACCTGCATTGCTTGCTGTTTGGGGTTTTAGGCTGGGTTTCTGTACAGCACTTTGAGATATCAGCTGATGTACGAAGGGCTATATAAATAAATTTGATTTGATTTGATTTGACCTGAGGTAGAGTACCTTATGAAGCTGTCGACCACACTATCTACCAAGAGAGTTCTCATCTGTATTATTCGTAGCCGTCTATTTACCACCACAAAGTGAAGCTGGCACTAAGACCGCTCTCAACCAACTCTTTCAGGCCATAAGCAAAGAAGAAAATGATCACAGAAACGGCGCTCCTAGTGGCCGGGGACTTTAACGCAGGCAAACTTAAATCAGTTTTACCAAATTTTTACCAGCATATCACATGTGCAAACAGGAACAAAAAAAATCCTAGACCACCTTTACTCCACACACAGAGATGCAAACAAAGCTCTCCCCTGCCCTCCATTTGGCAAATTGGACCACAATTCTATCCTCCCGATTCCTGCTTACAAGCAAAAACTAAAGCAGGGAGTACCAGTGACTCGCTCAATACGTAAGTGTTCAGATGACGCGGATGCTACACTACAGGACTGTTTTGCTAGCACAGACTGTAATTCATCCAATAGCATTGAGGAATACACCACCTCCGTCATCGGCTTCATCAATAAGTGCATTGATGACGTCTTCCCCACAGTGACTGTACGTACATAATCCAACCAGAAGCAATGGATTACAGGCAACATCCGCAAGGCGCAGGAGACTAATCCGGACGCTTATAAGAAATCCCGCTATGCCCTCAGACGAACCATCAAACAAGCAAAGCGTCAATACAGGATTAAGATTGAATCCTAATACACCGGCTCTGATGCTCGTCGGATGTGGCAGGACTTAAATTATTACGGACTACAAAGGGAAACCCAGATGCTAGCTGCCCAGTGATGCGAGCCTACCAGACGAGCGAAATGCCTTTTATGCTCGCTTCGAGGCAAGCAACACTGAAGCATGCACGAGAAGACCAGCTGTTCTGGATGACTGTGTGATAATGCTCTCGGTAGCCAATGTGAATAAAACCTTTAAACAGGTCAACATTCACAAAGCCGCAGGGCCAGACAGGTTACAAGGACGTTTACTTCAAGCATGCGTGGACCAACTGTCAAGTGTTTTCACTGACATTTTCAACCTCTCCCTGACTGAGTCAGTAATACCTACATGTTTCAAGCAGACCACCATAGTACCTGTGCCCAAGGAAGCGAAGGTAACCTGCATAAATGATTACCGCCCCATGGCACTCACATCGATAGCCATGAAGTGCTTTGAAAGGCTGGTCATGGCTTACATCAACAGCATTCTCCCGGACACCCTAGACCCACTCCAATTCGCATACCGCCCCAACAGATGAAGAAATCTCAATTGCACTCCACACCGCCCTTTCTCACCTGGGCAAAAATAACACCTATGTGAGAATGCTGTTCATCGTCTACAGCTCAGCATTCAAAACCAAAGTGCCCATGAAGCTCATCACTAAACTAAGGACTCTGGGACTAAACGCCTCCCTCTGCAACTGGATCCTGGACTTCTTGACAGGCCACCCCTAGGTGGTAAGAGTAGGCAACAATACGTCTGCCACACTGATCCTTAACACTGGGGCCCCTCAGGGGTGTGTACTTAGTCCCCTCCTGTATTCCCTGTTCACCCACGACTGTGTGGCCAAACATGACTCCAACACCATCATAACATTTTATTTTTTTACCTTTATTTAACTAGGCAAGTCAGTTAAGAACGAATTCTTATTTACAATGATGGCCTATGAACAGTGGGTTAACTGCCTTGTCCAGGGGCAGAATGACAGATTTTTACCTTGTCAGCTTGAGGATTCGAACGAGCAAACTTTAGGTTACTGGCCCAATGTTCTAACTACTAGGCTACCTGCTGCTGAAGACAACAGCGGTAGGCCTGATCACCGAAAACGATGGAACGGCCTATAGGGAGGTCAGAGAACTGGCAGTGTTGTGCCAGGACAACAACCTCTCCCTCAATGTGAGCAAGACAAAGGAGCTGATCGTGGACTACAGGAAAAAGGTGGGCCGAACAGGCCCCCATTAACATCGACGCGGCTGTATTGGAGCAGGTCGAGTTCCTTGGTGTCCATATCACCAACAAACTATCATGGTCCAAACATACCAAGACAGTCGTGAAGAGGGCACAACAAAACCTTTTCCCCCTCAGGAGACTGAAAAGATTTGGCATGGGCCCCCAGAATCCTCAAAAGGTTCTACAGCTGCACCATCGAGAGCATCCTGACCGGTTTCATCACCGCCTGGTATGGCAACTGCTCGGCATCTGACCGTAAGGCGCTACAGAGGGTAGTGTGAACAGCCCAGTACATCACTGGGGTCAAGCTTCCTGCCATCCAGGACCTATATAATAGGTGGTGTCAGAGGAAAGCCCTGTCTATAACTTGAGGAAAGCCCAAGTTATAGACAGTTTTCTCTGCTACTACACGGCAAGCGGTACCGGAGCGCCCTGTATTTAGCCTCGTTATTGTTATTCTTATTGTGTTACTTTTTATTATAAATTTTTATTTTAGCCTACTTGGTAAATATTTTTCTTCTTCTTGAACTGCACTGTTGGTTAAGGGCTTGTAAGTAAGTATTTCACGGTAAAGTCTACAGTTGTTGTATTCGGCGCATGTGGAAAATAAAGTTTGATTTGATTATTCAAGTAGGAAGTAATTTGAGACAGGTTTTACCTAACAAAGCAGGACTAGAGTACACAAAGAACATGTGGTAGTTTTTGCAGGTGGGTTGCAACCACCTCACATTACACTAGCTTTAGCTGTATTGTGAAGTTATACTTCTGCTCATTCCATAGGTGACTTTGGGGAGGTAATACCTGAGGCTGTATGTATCAAGCAACTCAGAGTAGGAGTGCTGCTGATTTAGGATCAGTTTCGCCTTTTAGATCACAATGAATAAGACTACATGGACAGGGGAGACCTGGGCCTGTATCCCATAAAGCGTCTCAGAGTAGGAGTGCTGATGATCTGGGATGAAATCCTAACCTGTCCATATAATTTTATTCATTATGATCCTAGAATTGTTCAATAAGAAACGCTCTTTATAATTTTACGTTGGAAAACATTTTAACCGTTTTTCTACGGTACTCCGCACTGAACACCACCCAGATGTGTCCGAGGGGTGCACACACACACTCAACGGACTCACTCTTTGAGCTCGGCCAGGGAGGCGGAGATGCGTACGTCGTGGCCCAGCAGGTAGAGAGTGGTGATGAGGTCACTCCATTGCACCAGCTCCCCCAGGGGGCCCCCACTGAAGGCGTTCTCTGCAATCTTGAAGCCTGACTCCTTGGTCAACAGGCCCAGGTGCACCAGGATCTGATGTAGAGAGAGGGGTATAGAGTGTCAGTTCAGTTTAAATCTATTGTTTCTCATTGTGGCTCAGTTGGTTAGAGCATGGTGCTAGCAACGACAGGGTTGAGAGTTTGATTCCCAACGGGGCTATCAATATAAAGATTTATGGGAATGGGATATATTATCATCAACATATAAAAAATTCATACACTATTACTGGAACCCAATAAAGTCACTGGGTATAATATAGTGTGCAACTTTCTGTTGTTTTCTTTTTCAAGTATGTTGGGCAAATCGCCAACCATCTGGGTGTGTCTCTTTAGTTCTTGAAATAATCCAAACACAAATCAATGGGTTGGAAAAATGTAATAAGGCATTTTCCCTATTCAAACGTAGCAGAATGTATGTCAAAGATGCACTCCACAGAAGACGTATCATTATTAACATCAGAGCGCACAAATCTCCTTCTATTCACCAGGGAACACACAGACACAGGAGAGAATCCGACATTACAATGTTCTGTGCTTTCTATGGACGTCTCAACACACTTTCTGCTGCTGTGTTAGCCAGCCACAATAATGCGTCCCAAACAGCACCCTATTCCCTATACAGTGCACTACTTTTGTCCAGTTCCCATAGTAAACTATGTAGGCGATAGGGTGCAATTTGGGACGGAGAGGCAATCAATAAGGTGCATTGCAGTTTGTCCTATATTTATGTTGTATTTATAACAAATGTTTTATCCCAGGCCCCCGTTCCCACAGGAGGCCTTTTGCCTTTTGGTAGGCCGTCATTGTAAATAAGAATTTGTTCTTAACTGACTTGCCTAGTTAAATAAAGGTTCAATTTCAAAAAATTGTCCAGGAATTCATGGGTAGAGAGAGGATTATGACTGTAATAATATAAAAAGATCTGTTGTGCGGTCTTGCCAAGTTGGCGCCAAGTTGGCAAAACAGAGCAAAGAGATCTGGGATCAGGCTACTTTGTTCCTGCTCTGAGCCTTTGGCATGATAGAGGTTGGGCTGAGTCCCGATTCCCCACACTTCTCCCAAAGTGTACTCTTGCTCACTCAAGCCAATGCTTACACCAATCACTTCTGGAAAAAAGTGAAGAATTGGAGTTTCAGGTGCAAGAGACTTTGTTCCACTCTAACTAGAGGGAGTAGGGCTCTCCCATATGTCATATCCATACTGTTCGAAGCCGTAGTCAGAAAGAGGAGGTGGAGGTGAATTATTTACAGTCCTGAAGATCACTAGGGAACTGAAACCTCCATTATTAATTGTTGGGGCCAGGTAGCTACCCAGAACACAATGGACTTTCCTTGTTTAAATTTTCTCAGTTCAGAAAGGCATGGGCTGATTCTGTTCTCTTGTCCAAGTAGATAATATATTTTCGGAGGTGTGTTTGTGTGTGTGAGTGTGTGCGTGCAAGCTTGCATGAGTATGTGTGTGCGTGCGTGCACATGAGTACGTGTTTGTGAGTGTGTCCGTGTCCTACCTTTTTCCTCTTGCGCTTGGCCAGGTTCTGCTTGGCAGCCAGGGCGCGGATGGCGTTGATCCAGGGGTCTTCCATGCGCTTGATCCGGAGCATCATCCAGCGGAACTCCTCTCGCCGAGACATGACCCGATATAGCTCCTCGAAGCTTGTCCGGATCTCCGTCTAGGAAGAAGACAACACAATTTAGACACCCCTACTCTTTAGGCGTTATGGTTTAACCCATTAACCTCTTTCAAGGTTTACCCTATAGAAGGAGAATGTTAGCCTCTGAAAGGGGGTAGGTAGACAGTCAGTAGGCACTTTTGTTTTGGATCGGCAGAAGCCCCAGGTGGGCGGAGTGTGCACATTTTAGACTAAAGTCAAATCTCCACCCACCTGGGGCACAGGACGATGACAAACGAGCACGCCCAACTGTGTTTGTCGTGATCAGTTTGAGCAAAGAGGCAGAGAATCGCTGATCTTCATTACATAATGAGTGGTTATGTAGGGTTTGAGGTCATTTGTAGATCAGTGATTCTGTAATGCTTCTCAGCGATCACTGCCTCATTGCCTGCATCCGTAATGGGTCAGCGGTCAAACGACCTCCACTCATCACTGTAAAACGCTCCCTGAAACACTTCTGCGAGCAGGCCTTTCTAATCGACCTGGCCGGGGTATCCTGGAAGGATATTGATCTCATCCCGTCAGTAGAGGATGCCTGGATATTTTTTAAAAATGCCTTCCTAACCATCTTAAATAAACATGCCCCATTCAAGAAATTTAGAACCAGGAACAGATATAGCCCTTGGTTCTCCCCAGACCTGACTGCCCTTAACCAACACAAAAACATCCTATGGCGTTCTGCATTAGCATCGAACAGCCCCCGTGATATGCAGCTGTTCAGGGAAGCTAGAAATCATTATACACAGGCAGTTAGAAAAGCCAAGGCTAGCTTTTTCAAGCAGAAATTTGCTTCCTGCAACACTAACTCAAAAAAGTTCTGGGACACTGTAAAGTCCATGGAGAATAAGAACACCTCCTCCCAGCTGCCCACTGCACTGAAGATAGGAAACACTGTCACCACTGATAAATCCACCATAATTGAGAATTTCAATAAGCATTTTTCTACGGCTGGCCATGCTTTCCACCTGGCTACTCCTACCCCGGACAACAGCACTGCACCCCCAACAGCAACTCGCCCAAGCCTTCCCCATTTCTCCTTCTCCCAAATCCATTCAGCTGATGTTCTGAAAGAGCTGCAAAATCTGGACCCCTACAAATCAGCCGGGCTAGACAATCTGGACCCTTTCTTTCTAAAATTATCTGCTGAAATTGTTGCCACCCCTATTACTAGCCTGTTCAACCTCTCTTTCGTGTCGTCTGAGATTCCCAAAGATTGGAAAGCAGCTGCGGTCATCCCCCTCTTCAAAGGGGGGGACACTCTTGACCCAAACTGCTACAGACCTATATCTATCCTACCGTGCCTTTCTAAGGTCTTCGAAAGCCAAGTCAACAAACAGATTACCGACCATTTCGAATCTCACCATACCTTCTCTGCTATGCAATCTGGTTTCAGAGCTGGTCATGGGTGCACCTCAGCCACGCTCAAGGTCCTAAACTATATCTTAACCGCCATCGATAAGAAACATTACTGTGCAGCCGTATTCATTGATCTGGCCAAGGCTTTCGACTCTGTCAATCACCATATCCTCATCGGCAGACTCGACAGCCTTGGTTTCTCAAATGATTGCCTCGCCTGGTTCACCAACTACTTCTCTGATAGAGTTCAGTGTGTCAAGTAGGAGGGTCTGCTGTCCGGACCTCTGGCAGTCTCTATGGGGGTGCCACAGGGTTCAATTCTTGGACCGACTCTCTTCTCTGTATACATCAATGAGGTCGCTCTTGCTGCTGGTGAGTCCCTGATCCACCTCTACGCAGACGACACCATTCTGTATACTTCCGGCCCTTCTTTGGACACTGTGTTAACAACCCTCCAGGCAAGCTTCAATGCCATACAACTCTCCTTCCGTGGCCTCCAATTGCTCTTAAATACAAGTAAAACTAAATGCATGCTCTTCAACCGATCGCTACCTGCACCTACCCGCCTGTCCAACATCACTACTCTGGACGGCTCTAACTTAGAATACGTGGACAACTACAAATACTTAGGTGTCTGGTTAGACTGTAAACTCTCCTTCCAGACCCATATCAAACATCTCCAATCCAAAGTTAAATCTAGAATTGGCTTCCTATTTCGCAACAAAGCATCCTTCACTCATGCTGCCAAACATACCCTTGTAAAACTGACCATCCTACCAATCCTCGACTTTGGCGATGTCATTTACAAAATAGCCTCCAATACCCTACTCAACAAATTGGATGCAGTCTATCACAGTGCAATCCGTTTTATCACCAAAGCCCCATATACTACCCACCATTGCGACCTGTACGCTCTCGTTGGCTGGCCCTCGCTTCATACTCGTCGCCAAACCCACTGGCTCCATGTCATCTACAAGACCCTGCTAGGTAAAGTCCCCCCTTATCTCAGCTCGCTGGTCACCATAGCATCTCCCACCTGTAGCACACGCTCCAGCAGGTATATCTCTCTAGTCACCCCCAAGACCAATTCTTTCTTTGGCCGCCTCTCCTTCCAGTTCTCTGCTGCCAATGACTGGAACGAACTACAAAAATCTCTGAAACTGGAAACACTTATCTCCCTCACTAGCTTTAAGCACCAACTGTCAGAGCAGCTCACAGATTACTGCACCTGTACATAGCCCACCTAAAATTTAGCCCAAACAACTACCTCTTTCCCAACTGTATTTAATTTTTATTTATTTATTTATTTTGCTCCTTTGCACCCCATTATTTTTTTATTTCTACTTTGCACATTCTTCCATTGCAAAACTACCATTCCAGTATTTTACTTGCTATATTGTATTTACTTTGCCATCATGGCCTTTTTTTGCCTTTACCTCCCTTCTCACCTCATTTGCTCACATTGTATATAGACTTGTTTATACTGCATTATTGACTGTATGTTTGTTTTTTACTCCATGTGTAACTCTGTGTCGTTTTATCTGTCGAACTGCTTTGCTTTATCTTGGCCAGGTCGCAATTGTAAATGAGAACTTGTTCTCAACTTGCCTACCTGGTTAAATAAAGGTAAAATAAAATAAAAATGCTGTCAATCTCCAACACGCACATTGGTATCGAAATCCATCGATTCACTTGAAGGGATCGGTCACAACATACAGGATATAAAGAGGATTCTCATCAACTTAAACACTTAAGCTACAAAGTGCCAAGTTCTGCCAGGCGCTATTTGCATTACAAAGACATATGGCTCCTCATTGAATGCTGGAATGCAATGATAGCAATCTACACATTTCTCAGCTTCTCTCGGGTCAATATTTAAGAAAGCTTTCCCAAAGCCGGCATGGTTGAGATGCAGCCCTGCCTGCCATTAACAGCTGCTAAAGCTGGGGAAACAACGCACTAACAACACTCTGGCAGTGTATTACCATCCCTCATCAGGACAGGAAATCACTGGGAGAGACAGGTCTGGGGTTGTGTCCCAAATTGCATCCTATTCCCTATATAGTGCACTACTTTTGACCATAGCGTTATGGGCCCTGGTCAACAACAAAAAAAAAAATCACAACCACCATCAACGGTGATCTCAAAGACAAAAGGATCACTCATGTTGACATATCCGAAGGGGGGCAAAGAGTATTCAATTTGGACTTATCGCATTAGCCATAACCGGGAGCGGAGTCATATTTAAAGCCAATAACGACGAGCCACGCCGGGAGCTCTGAGCTCAGACGGCCCTGGAGGGAGATTTGAGCGAGTGCCTATTGGCATGGCGACAGGCATCATGGTATAAATCCTCTCCCGCTCTATAGTCAGTTACTAGCAGAATCACTGGAGTTACTCTACAGACAGTGTGTGTGTGTGTGTGTGTGTGTGTGTGTGTGTGTGTGTGTGTGTGTGTGTGTGTGTGTGTGTGTGTTAGCCTATGTGCACTAACATTGCTTATCCATTAGTCGATACCATTTGAGCTAAAAGACAAGCGGAAGAGGTCATTTCTAAAGAGCACATGATGTCATAACATTATAAAAGCAATTCAATGCCCTCGTGACTTGGCATTTGGCATTTGTTCAGGCCGGGTATTCGTCGTTATTGGCTTTAAATATTACTCCGCTCCCGGTTATGGATAATACGATAAGTCCAAATTGAATACTCTTTGCCCCCTGGCCAGTCCCCAGAGGGGTGAGAGTGAAAAGGACTCCAGACTGTTGGTCTTTCAGCAGGGTGCAGAGACTGGCACTTATGCCCTTTTCACTACTGTGTTTTAAGATATTTTCTTATCACACTGTCATTTTCACATGGTGTCAACCTGAACCAAACTGTGTTGGCTGTAATATTATATTTTCCTGTTGTTCTTTCCAGCGCGGTTCTAGCAACTATACTCAGTTTGACTCGGCTTGGCAGTGTGGAAAGCCCTTCAGTTCAGACACTCACCTGGCCCCTCCGGTCTGCCTCCTCATTCAATGTCTTGGTTCTCCACGGTAGGCGCGGGCACCAGTTCTCCACCTAAAATTACATTAACATCAGAACATAACATCAGAAGGAACTGAGATGTAAAATGTGAGAGTGATTCATATGGGGCCTGTGAACTCTGCCAACGAAGAGGAGAGAGAGGAGAGGACGCAGTGTCGAGGGAGGGAGGAAAGGACACTAGGGTTGTGTCCAAAATGGCACCCTCTTCTCTATATAGTGCACTACTTATGACCAGAGCATAATAGGCCTTGGTCAAAAGTAATTCACTATATAGGAAATAGGGTACCATTTGGGATGCAACCTAGGGGGCAAATCAGGCAATTATTAGACAGGTAATTATTTCAGTGAAAGCAGATGTCATGCTGACAGAGGCCTGGCTCGCTTTGTTCTCACTTCAGAAGTTCTGGGGGGGGTGGGGTGATGCATCAATTAGCTATGGTGGGACCAGCCTCACTGTTGAGTGCAGATACAGAGATAGTCATGTACTGTAATGACATCCTATTCCCTATATAGTGCACTATTTTTGGGGGTGTCTGGCTGATAGGGTGTAGGGCTCTGGCCAAAAGTAGTTCACAACATTGGGGATAGGGTGCCATTTGGATAAACTCTTAATCAATTAAGCCTCAATAAACCTCATTCACTCACTGAGCCAGTGAGGCAACCAGTGCAACCCTGATACACTACAACTGGCCCTTAAAATGGAGGCTGGGGTTTTAGCTGTGACAGTCCCAACGTTGGGTCCATCCGTCTGGCTGTCCACTCTGAGCATGGGAAATTGGGCTACATCCCAAACGCATTGCGTGCGTGAGTGCCAGACAGAACGTGTGAGAGAGGCAGAGAGGGAAAGAACCAGGCTGAGACTATATGGAAATACATGCATATCGCCATGGTGAAATGGTCACATGACTTGAGTGCAAAATGCTCGGTGATAGAGAACTGCTCACTGATCAGACTTCTCACTGGCTGTATACCTAAGGGTTCCCTATGGGCCCTAGTCAAAAGTGGTGTACTAAATAGGGAATAGGATGGCATTTGGTACACAGCCACCCTCTCTCCCTTAAAGGAAAATTCCACCCACCCACACACACACACACACACACACACACACACACACAGTCCCAAAATGTTTTATATGTCAGCAATCAAGTTCTCAAAATATATAAACTTTTAAAAAATACAGAAATACACCCGGTGTTATGCATTTCGTGTCATATGATGCTGAGTGTTGCATCATACTGGCTTTTTATGAAAGGTATACATCTTGATTGCTGACATGCAAAACATTTTGGGACTATGTCAACAATGGACTAATGAAACAAATACCAGAATATAGATTTGGGGTGGAGTTTTCCTTTAATGAATCTGGTGCATGTCTTTCCAAACAGGTTTTTTTCAGTAGAGTAAAAGTACATTGCATGGTTCTTCCCCCAAGCACTGCTCTCAACCGATACAACATTTAGAAGCTCCCATATCTGACCAGCTCCCATATCTGACAGAGAATAATCAGCATAAAGAGTCAGGGACTTGAGTTTGATTAAAACAAACTACAGTTGGGTCATTGCTACTTAGCAATGAGCTTCTCATTGACCACCAGAGGACAAACCTTATTTGTGAATGCTACGGTATAAATGGGCTTTACATCTCAAGTGTAGTGTTTGCATGTGTGTACCCTACTCGCTAAGGTCATCAGATAGCTACAGTACATGTTTCCATATTAACGCCTAGAAAAAAATGCAACGCTGTAGGATAATTCACAAGTAAATAGTTCAGTCGTCAAGGGCGCGTGGAGATGCAATGGATGAATATGTAAAGAGCTGGGGAGTTCCACATCCCCCAGGCTGTTAACACTGAATGTCAACCAGTAGATCATACCATAACAAACATAAGTGGACAACCAAGGACACACACGGACACACACTCACCTCGCTGAGATATATGAAGAAGGAGCAGGTGGAGCCGTCCACGCCGTAGTTAGTGTAGCATGAGTCTGACCGCCACATGTCCTTCATCCACTGAGGAAGAGGAGGAGAGACTTGATCAGGACTGAACACAATAGATACCAGTATATCCTATCAATCCACATCTTGGCCAGTCCTCCCATCCCATGTCTGTGTGTGTGAGGACTCATCAATCCAAGAAAAAGAACCAGGCCATATAAGCAAAGAAACAGTGACAAAAATGTGACTGGGCAAAGTGTCAACAGCATTGAAAGTGAAAAAGTGTTTTTGTTAAATGGGCTGATGTCGAAACTCAACCGCAAAATACAGTGTTTTCAGATGTAGATGTGCAAAACAGTCTGCTGAAGCCCAGTGAAGGAGCAGAGTGAAGGAGCAGAGTGAAGGAGCAGAGTGGGGCTACGACTTGGCCAAGGCTACGGGGGAATATGGCAATCACTTACACATTCTGGGTTAGGAATAATGGTGTTCCACTCCAACACTGACACATTAAGGCTGAGTCTCAAATGACACCCTATTCATTATGGGCCCTACATAGGGAATAGGCTGCCATATGGGAAGTAGCCTACCTCTTTCCATCGCTGCAATTTCCATCTGATTTTATAAATCGGATTTCCATCCCATTGTTTTTGAATGACTAGGCTATGCAGAGTGGGTGTAGGTTTATGTGAGACTGTCCTAACTAATTCCACTGAGATTGACAGCCACCCAAGTAAATCCCCTGGAATGTGTCACGCCAGGCAGCTGAAAACATCATTTGCAGCTAATTGACTTAAAGGTATTCTACAGGGGTTTATGAATTCCGAAGTATATTGCAATCGGGAGGAGCAAGAAGTCTTCAATTTGTCTTTTGTTCCTGCTTAAAAACGTTCTGAAAGATTTTTCAAATAATTATTATCCATCAGAGCACAATAACAGGATGGAAAAGGTTGCCAGTAGGAAGTTTGTACCATGTACAGTATTATATAGCACTGTGACAGCAGGGATTTCCACCATACCCCATAAAAGCGCCCGAGGAATAAAAGAAACTGTTATAAAAGTTATTTTACTAGCCGACAGTTTTATCAGCAGAAACATTTAGGCCACGCGCAACAGAATACATTGAAAAGCTGCATTCTGATTTAACCTCAATAAAACACTTGAGATGTAATGTGGTTGAAATAATCCCATAAAAAAGAGAAAGGAGATAGACATTTGAGACAAACGGAGGCGAAATAGGACAAAACAACTCATCTGTTTCCGCTATGGAGCCTGTTTGAGCCTGGTTTTGGCTCTTTTAAATGGTGATCGGCTAGCCATGCCTGCCTTTCCTTGGTGCCAGTGCCAGTAGAGGCTTGGGAGCAGCCCGCAGAGCAGATGGCCTTTATGATATGACAGTATCTGCTCCGGGCAGACTCCGGCCTGGGGCTGTAGGGCTGTGATTACTGCTGCTGCTGGTGGTTGCTATGTGTGTGTGTGTGTTTGCTTGGGTGCGTGTTTGCTTGGGTGCGTGTGTGTGTGTGTTTGATTGGGCGTGTGTTTAATTGGGCGCATGTTTGATTGGGCGCGTGTGTGTTTGATTGGGTGCGTGGGTGTGTGCATGCGTGCGTCTCGCTCACCTTGACTTTGCCCTCACAGTGAGGGAAGCCGTCCATGGGGGGAAGCTCACATTTCTCCTGAGCGCCGTTCAGCAGATCTGCGGAAAGAGAGAGAGAGAGAGAGGAGCGAAAAAGAGAGGAGAGAGAGGAGATAAAAAGAGAGGAGAGATCAATAAGGTCAGGCACCAGCGTTGGGAGCAAACCGTGCAGGTGTGGAACTGACAGAAAAAAAGACGACACGGAGAGATCAATACACACGCATGGATGAACCACACTCCTGTGCACATACACACTGCCTCAGGCATGTATGCGTGTGACACATCAAAAAGCTCCGAACAACCAATGACTTCGCTGGGTCTGTAATTCCATGTATCCTCAGGGAAGTGATGGTATTTTGAAGAGAATGAACATGGCCCAGAATTGAAACAACATATGTACGCATGTGATGTGTGCCCTCTCCAAATAGCATGAGCACAGGTAGTGTAACTTGTGTGACCACATGGTACCATCCATCCATCCATCCGCAACAGATACACGATGCCACAGAGGCTATGCTGTTCCCCTGGCCGAGCATACGGTGGTGTGATTTCCATACCTGACGCAGGTTCAGATAAGCTCGCCTCACACCGACAACAGACGTGTGGAGTTTAGATATGCCAGGGCTACTAAGAGGCTTCAATGGAATGGGGTGCTGGGAACAGTCACACTGCAAAAAATGAAATGTGATGGCATCGCCCATAAATAAAAGATGACTCGTTTCAGTCGTTTTTTGTGCAAAAATGATTGGGTGCTATTCCATATGTAGGAAATAGGGTTGCCCTTTTTTAACTGTTTGTTTCTCTAGATTTCACAAAAACAACAAATGTTATCCTCGTATTCCTGTGAGGATGAAGACACCAAGGTTGGGAGAAGGTGTCCCATTAAGAAATGGGTGTTACATGACAGAGGTGGTGATGAGGCTCAGACAAGGCTCTATTTTCTCAGGGGGCTGTCTGAAAGGCTGCCATCATGCCCATCGTCATGGACGGAGGATTGGAGAGAAGAGAGAGGAGAGAGACGAGGCCAGACGAGACAGCCGGTGTGAAGGTAACTTTGAAGGTATACTTTGGGAGACAGAGACAGATGAACTTGTGGATACCATCTGTGTCCAGTATGAAGGAAGTTCGAGGCAGTTTCTCGAGCCAATGCTAACTAGCAATAGCACAATGACTGGAAGTCTATGGGTATCTACTAGCATCTAGGGGCTCATTGCCAAAATCCAGAAGTATCTCTTTAATGACTGGCCTGTCTGAGAGGTGGACCAGATTGCCCCGTCATCAATTCAAGGCTGATACTCTCTCACAGTCCGAGGGAAACTTAGCTTGGACTGACAAGAGGATATTGCCATTGGGTCTGTGGCTTGGCCACGAGTGGATTACTGGTATCAGCACTGACATTTAAACAAATTCGATATCAATAAGAGAACCTTTGTAGACTACGTGTTTTGGACAAAAATCCCAAGGTTCCTGTTAAAAATCTCTTGACAGTCACTACCTGTTCTGTGATCATTTGTTCTGAAGTAAGAAGCAAAGCATCGGCACAGAATGGAGAGAAAACAAGAGGCAGGCTTTTTACCATTTGCGACCCATGGTGAGCTTGCCAATAACAAAGACGCAGACAGAGTGACAAAATCTTGCATCCAAAAGGCTTGTACAGAGCCAAACATTACACAATACATCCCTTTGTTCTATAGCAATTGAGCAGTCCCGGATTCATTATTAAACCTTCAGGACCGGCTTTCCCCAAACTCTGAGTTCTGACGAGACCCGCAGTGTTTGGGCTAAAGATTAGACTAAAACTCTACAGCGCATAGACCAAAGAGAATTATTCCTTCTGCACAGAGTAGCAATCACTAAGAAACAAAAGAGATTTCAGTGAGAGAGAGAAGAAAATGTATCAGAATTCTAATGAACAGAATGTCATGTGATCGCTGCACGCAAAAGCTATTCTATACGACCACGTCAGGAGTGTGTATCTGTTACTGAGGGGATCTCAGGCTGATAACAGAGTATGTTATCTCTACTCCAGGAAAAAAAAAAACACAGATTAAAATGTTTTTAATGCACACAGCGCTTTGGCTTAATAACCCTCGATGTAAAGAGCTCATGCTGCGACGCTGCCCTCTCGTCTATTTTAATAACCTTTTTTCATACTCGCCATGAGTACACAATATATAATACACAGCATAGGGGATGCAGTAAGTAATAGTGATAGACAAATGAGAACGCTCCGGGGTGAAGTTCCACCTAGGTACAGATCTAGGATGAGCTTCCTCAAACTTAACATTAAACATTATGTGGTAAATGCCAAACTGACCCGAGATCAGCATCTAGCGGATACTTCAACCTACACCAATGAGAACCAAATAAGAAGAGGGACATTCACTGCTATTCACCAACTTCCAGCAGGTCCAAGCACCTAAAGATGCCTTTGAGGCTGCTCTCTCCTGTTTCAGTCATAATATGCTAAAAGAAGCCTTTGAACGAGATGAGACAGTCAATCAGCGTGTTTGAGGGGATCAGTTTGAAGGAGGCGCTGAATCAATCATTACATAATGAGTAAGCCCGAGCAGTGATTCTGCACAGTCCAACTGCAATGGAATCCAACATGCACAATGAAACACCTGAGCCAGTGTGTGTGTGACATTGCAGGCTATGCGTTTTTGCATGCACCCATTTATTGATTGCATTTCGTATTTGATGCGTGTATTTCTGTAGTGCTAATTTGTAAAAGAGACCAGGGTATTAATATGACTCCCTGTTAAAACAAAGGTGAAATAAATGCAGATATGGACAACGGTCATGTGGTCATGAGACGGCTAGCCTGAGACGAAAGGGCCTCTGGTTTAGCCATGGTTTCCCGGGGCAACAGGAGCAGGAGAACAATAGGGGGAGGCAGACAGATTATTATTGAACTATTTTCTATCATAGCCTTTCGAACAAAGGCCTCGCACTGGACGAAGGGGAGAGTAGCGGACCTCATGCTGAGCCCATCAGCCTGTGTCCACACAAACACACACGTCTCCCTCCTCCTCTGGACAAGACGAGATGAGACCAGCTGATATGAGCTGAGACTGGCTGAGATCTCACCAGCCAGAGTGTCAGAGCCAAAACATGGCTTCTTAAGTCGCTGCTGCTTTAATCAAGCAGAAAGAGCTGCCTGTCGCCAAGTGGCAGGCTAAATATAGCCGCATTATAATCAAATGTCAGAGAGGTGGTATTTAAACCTAACAAGAGAGCTCTCCACATGCTGTGCCTTCTTCACAGAGCATCTTTAAGCCCGATGAGCATCTTTAGTCTGATGAACCACACAACGGTGTTTAGGATTTAGATTGACATGCTGCACTGTGGTCACGGCAACTGCAACGCTTGCATAATAGTACTCTGTGGAACATGCAGCGTAAAAGAGGGGTTGGGGGGGGGGGGCAGACAATGCAAATAGTCCGGGTAGCCATTTGATTACCTGTTCAGGATTCTTATGGCTTGGGGGTAAAAACTGTTGAGAAGCCTTTTTGTCCTAGACTTGGCACACCGGTACCGCTTGCAATGTGGTAGTAGAGAGAACAGTCTATGACTGGGGTGGCTGGGGTCTTTGACAATTGTTAGGGCCTTCCTCTGACACCACCTGGTGTAGGCAGCTTAGCCCCAGTGAAGTACTGGGCCGTACGCACTACCCTCTGTAGTGCCTTGCGGTCGGAGGCTGAGCAATTGCCGTTCCAGGCAGCTGTAGAACCTTTTGAGGATCTGAGGACTGAGAATCTTTTCAGACTCCTGAGGGGGAAATAGGCTTTGTCGTGCCCGCTTTACAACTGTCTTGGTGTGTTTGGACCATTCTAGTTTGTTGGTGATGCGGACACCAAGGAACTTGAAGCTCTCAACCCTGCTCCACTACAGCCCCGTCGATGAGAATGGGGGCGTGCTCGGTCCTCCTTTTACTGTAGTCCACAATCATCTCCTTAGTATTGATTACGTTGAGGGATAAGTTGTTATTCTGGTGCCACCTGGCCAGGTCTCTGACCTCCTCCCTATAGGCTGTCTCGTCGTTGTCGGTGATCAGGCCTACCACTGTTGTGTCGTCTGCAATCTTCTGATAATGCGTGCCAAGAAGCCCTCCGAGAGCCTAACCAAACCTCTACTTGACAGGTAGAGAGAACTAAGGCGGTGATGGTGGAGAGATGACACATTTAGCAGCATTGCATAAGACCACTTCCACTGAATGAAGGAAACATGAGGGTGCTACTCAATGACAAAGTACCACTGGAGATCTTTGAGGAGGAGTTCTATGGTTTGCCAGTACAAAATGTCATCCGATCAGAGTTGGAGTTGCAAAAATTCATTCCATTATACCCTTGCTCGAAATCCAGATGGAACTATTAACAGATTATATAAGATCCAGACAATCACAAAATACAATTCTGGAATTTTACAAGCCTAAATCAGAAAGGATGGCAGCTACTAGCAGTAGTAGTGCTGTGTATAAAGAAAGAGGGAGGCATTTTCTCTCCGTTGTCATTTTGGTTCTCTGAGTTGATCATAAAGCTAAACCCAGGTTTAGCTTGGGTTAACCCGAAATGGACTTTGGACTAAATACATCAGGCTCAAGTTACACCCCCTCCTATTCCTCAGCCCCCCTTCAATCTCAATCCTTTCCTCACAGTCCTGCGCTCATAATCACCCACATTCCGACATTTTAGCTTTCTGGACGCATTACGTAAGGAAGAAGCATCATGGAATCCACTCAACAATGAAAGGTGCCGTTACAGAGTGGGAGAGATACATGGGGTGCCCCATTCACTATATAGTGCACTACTTATGACCAGAGCCCTAAGGGCCCTGGTCAAAAGTAGTGCACTATAAAGGAAATATGGTGCAATTTCAGACTCAACCATGGTCCAAATCTCTCTCACCGCTTCTGTTCCATCAAGACCACACTCCTCGGCCAACTTTGGGTGTACTTTTCCCTGCGAGTGACGAGCAAAGACATTTTTGAACACCTCATCAATTAAGCAAGAGGCAGCTAATGGAGAGTGCCCTCTCAGCCACAGAACAGCTATAGGCTCTCAGTGGGGTGACAGGAGGAGAGGGGCTGTGTGTGTGTGTGTGTGTGTGTGTGTGTGTGTGTGTGTGTGTGTGTGTGTGTGTGTGTGTGTGTGTGTGTGTGTGTGTGAGTGAGTGAGTACACACTTGTTTTCCTACATTATCAGGATGCCAATCTCCTAAAAAGTCACATAATACCTTGACAAGGTAGGACTCTTTTTGTTGTTGAATTTGGTCAAATTATATTTAAATGTTTAGGTTTTTGGGGTTAAGGTTAGGGTTTTGGGGGTTTAAGATAAGAGTTAGGTCTAGGGGTGAGGAGGAAAAAAAGTGGAATTCCACAAAAATAAGGCTGTGTGGACTTTGAGGGGATGTTGTGGAAGCGGAGAAGCTGGATGATGACCATAATCAGGGGTGATTTTCCAGGGAGGAAAAATATACACACAGACAAACCTGGAGCGAAACTGCCAGCGTGGCTGCTGTTGATTGACTCTAGTCTAGAGAAGTAATCCAGAACAGTCTTTATTCTCTACAGGACTTCACAACAGTGTAAGAACATAACAACATGCCTGTTCTAGTGTGTGTGGTGTGTGTCCGTGTGTGTGTGTGTGTCCGTGTGTGTGTGTTAGTTCTCGGCTACAGGCTCTCACCAGGTCTTGTTTTCCTAAAAGCATCTTAAGGCTAAGTTCAGTGAACTCAATGGTTCTAGCGACGAACTTAGCCTTGAGCTCAATGGTTCTAATGATTAATTTAGGCTTAAGATAATTTTGGGAAACCAGGACCAGAACTTCAGTCTCACAACAGCGTAAATAACAACAGTTCCCAGAGTGCCTGTGGCAGCCAAAAGCCTTGATTTATCATTTCATCATTTCCCAAGCATGACTAACGTTCCCCGGATTCAAATTAATTAAGAAGAGCTATGTAATATTTACTAATGAGACAAAGCCGCAACGGAGGGAAGAAACCATCGTGAGGGTAACATTTCTGAGAATTCAGGTAGTCAGGGACTGGGCTTTGAATAGCAGTTGAATAACATTGACTCTGTACCGGCACCCCCAGTATACATCCTTGTTATTTTATTGTCTTACTTTTTATTTTATCTTTTACTTTTTTCTCAACTATATTTCTTGAACTGCATTGTTGGTTAAGAGATTGTAAGTAAGCATTTCATGGTAAGGTGTTGTAACCTGTTGTATTCAGCGTATGTGACAAATAAAATGTGATTTTAAATGTTCATTCCTCATTCAAAGGGCTTCAATGTGCTGTGTGGGTTAAAGTTGCCCCTAGATGCTGCATTTCTTCCACTAATGGTTAACAGGGCCTAAAATTAACACCATCCACCTGCGGGTAGATTTTGGCATTGACGGGTGGTCAGGGCGAGCATTTCACTCGCATTTGTGAATACAAATAGTCAAGAATTATCACATTTACACATTTCTGCCTTGTTGTTTCATAGCTGGTAAATTAATCACACAAAGTCAAAGAACTACGTATCCTATATAGCTTACTCTACTTTGCGCTACAACATCGCCTGGCTGGGGTGTTGAGTGAAATATAAATTTTTTGAAGCACTGCGCCCAGCCATAAAAGTCTGTCTAATTTGCTTGAAACTAAAGTCTGCTGAAGTGAGACTTTGTCCTTGGGTTTCTTGGCTATTTACATTGTTTTGTTCATAAACTAGGTTGTTTTTCCATGTTGGATTGTCAACTACTAGGGAAGAGAAGAAAACGCTTCTACTAGTCAGAATCAATCTCAAAAGGCACAAACGGGACTTAAGTCTGCACTACAACGGTAACCTTAAAAGTGCAGGTGGACATGTTTGTCTCCTCTGTGATACACTATATTTACACAAAAGTAGTGGATTCAGCTATTTCTGCGCACACTGGCAGAGGACTAGGGTTGATCTGAGCGTTCTGACCATCACTACAGCATCGAAGCCCACATCACAAGCTAACTGGCTAGCTACTTCCAGGCACAAATGAGAGAACACTTTACTCTGACCATTTTACTCACCACAGCAGAGCTGGTTAGGCTGTTTTCATGTTATCCAGAGCATTGGTGACTGTAACTGTGTTGCTGGCAACAATTTAATGAGACTTTTTTGCCGACGTTTTCTGACACCGGCCATATTCAACGCGTGATGAGGATTCGCAAATTCATCAATTATTCTGCACTCTGGCACACTCAGACCAGAGTGCTCTAAAATTAGAGTAGATAGCCTGAGCTAATTTATGTTCATTGAGAACGCACAAAGACTATACCACTTAGCTAAGAATGATGTGAATAACCAAGTCAATAACTGTTGGGTAGTTAGGTAGATAGCATGTAGACAAGTTTGTTACCTAGCTAACATACTGTCACCTACCGTTGACTAACCCCATTCCGAACAAATTTGCGAGGCTACATTCAAATGAGACTGCAATGAAAACTAATGGGACTGTAGCGACTGTGTTGGCATCAACATCTGGGGTGTGTTTCTATCCAAGCGTTGATTGACATGGTAATGGCCGGATCGTTTTGGAGAAAAGTTGAAATAACTGAGCCCTCAGATGGTGTTAAATTGTGACGTGTCATAACGTAATGTACAGCACGCATTAAAAACAAGAAAGGGACAGGGTAGGGGGATACCTAGTCAATTGTACAACTGAATGCATTAATTTTTTACATCATCATTGCAAGCCGCCATGACTCTCAAAAGCCGCGACAGCAGCTGTTTACTTCTGAAGATAACTTTAGCGCAGCCCTAAAAGCCCGATTCAAATTCAACACAAATCTTCAAATAGGCAATGCAATGACACATACAAACTCTTTATAGTGTTTTATTTACATTTTAGAGACAGTTGGACAGATCGGGTGAAAAAGCTATTTTCCCACATGGCTTATATCCCCCTTCCCTTTCACTAGGTTTCACTTCCCCAGCCGCTATTTTTAAAAAGACTCGACAGAGCTCATTGCCTTCTTTAATTACGCAGAGCTCATTGACTTCTTTAATTACACAGAGCTCATTGCCTTCTTTAATTACACAGAGCTCATTGACTTCTTTAATTACACAGAGCTTATTGACTTCTTTAATTACACAGAGCTCATTGCCTTCTTTAATTACACAGAGCTCATTGCCTTCTTTAATTACACAGAGCTCATTGCCTTCTTTAATTACACAGAGCTCATTGCCTTCTTTAATTACACAGAGCTCATTGCCTTCTTTAATTACGCAGAGCTCATTGCCTTCTTTAATTACGCAGAGCTCATTGCCTTCTTTAATTACGCTGTCACGCCCTGGTCAAAGTATTTTGTGTTTATCTTTATGTATTTGGTCAGGCCAGGTCAGGCCAGGTCTTGGGGTTTTGGTGTTAGTATTGGGATTGTAGCGTAGTGGGTTATCTAGCAAAGTCTATGGCTGTCTGGAGTGGTTCTCAATTAGAGGCAGGTGTTTATTGTTGTCTCTGATTGGGAACCATATTTAGGCAGCCATATTCTTTGAGTTTGTCGTGGGTGATTGTCCTTAGTGTCCTTGTTCCTGTCTATGTGTTAGGTTACACAAGTATAGGCTGTTTCGGTTTTCGTTACGTTTATTGTTTTTGTAGTGTTCATGTTTAGTCGTGTTTACGTTTGTTTAAATAAACATGGATCGCAATCTACACGCTGCAGTTTGGTCCGACTCTCCTTCACCACTAGAAAGCCGTAACAGAATCACCCACCACCAACGGACCAAGTGGCGTGTCAACAGGCCGGAGCCACAGGAGAGGCAACAGAGGCAGCAGCAGCAGGAGCAGCAGCTGCAGTGGGAGAGGCTGCACCACCTGGAGAAATGGACATGGGAGGAAGAACTGGACGGTAAAGGACCCTGGGCTCAGCCTGGAGAATATCGCCGCCCCAAGGAAGAACTGGAGGCGGCGAAAGCTGAGAGGCGCAGATATGAGGAGGCAGCACGGCGTAGCGGATGGAAGCCTGAGAATCAGCCCCAAAAATGTATTGGGGGGGCTCAGGGAGAGTGTGGCAGAGTCAGGAGTCAGACCTGAGCCAACTCTCCCTGTTTATCGTGAGGAGCCAAGGAGGAGACCAGAACCAGAGCCGGTGTTGGAGGTGAGCGAAACAGAGACTGAAGGAGTTAATGGGGAAATTGGAGGAGAGAGAAATGAGGGAGTTGCTGTGTTGGTGCTTTTTGCATGGAATTCGCCCGACGGAACGTGTTGGGGATTTGATGGCACCTGGGTTAGCGCTCCATACTCGTCCTGAGGTGCGTGTTAGTCGGCTGGTGAAGTTGGTGCCAGCCTCACGCACCAGGCCTCCTGTGCACATCCCTAGCCTTGCACGTCCTGTGCCAACACTGCTCTCAAGATCTCCAGTACGCCTTCACGGTCTAGCCCCTCCTGTGCCACCTCCACACTCCAGTCCTCCGGTAGCAGCTCCCCGCACCAGGCTTCCTGTGCGTGTCCTCGATCCAGTTCCAGCACCACGCACCAGGCCTTCAGTGCGCCTCTCGCCTGTTCAGCGCAGCCAGAGCCTTTCTCCTCTACAGCGCTGCCGGAGCCTCCCGCCTGTTCAGCGCAGCCAGAGCCTTCCTCCTCTACAGCGCTGCCGGAGCCTCCCGCCTATTTAGCGCAGCCAGAGCCTTTCTCCTCTCCTGCGCTGCCGGAGTCTCCCGCCTGTTCAGCGCAGCCAGAGCTGCCAGCCTGCATGGAGCAGCCAGAGCTGCCAGCCTGCATGGAGCAGCCAGAGCTGCCAGCCTGCATGGAGCAGCCAGAGCTGCCAGCCTGCATGGAGCAGCCAGCCTGCATGGAGCAGCCAGAGCTGCCAGCCTGCATGGAGCAGCCAGAGCTGCCAGCCTGCATGGAGCCAGGATCCGCCAGAAGTGCCAGTCGGCCAGGAGATGCCACTAGTGCCAGTCAGCCAGGATCTGCCAGTTGGACAGGATCTGCCAGTCTGCCAGTCTGCCAGGATCCGCCAGTCAGCCAGACTCTTCCAGATCTGCCAGTCAGCCAGACTCTTCCAGATCTGCCTGTCAGCCAGACTCTTCCAGATCAGCCAGACTCTTCCAGATCCGCCAGTCAGCCAGACTCTTCCAGATCCGCCAGTCAGCCAGACTCTTCCAGATCCGCCAGTCAGCCAGACTCTTCCAGATCCGCCAGTCAGCCAGACTCTTCCAGATCCGCCAGTCAGCCAGACTCTTCCAGATCCGCCAGTCAGCCAGACTCTTCCAGATCCGCCAGTCAGCCAGACTCTTCCAGATCTGCCAGTCAACCAGACTCTTCCAGATCTGCCAGTCAACCAGACTCTTCCAGATCTGCCAGTCAACCAGACTCTTCCAGATCTGCCAGGATCTTCCAGATCTGCCAGTCAGCCTGGATCTGCCAGTCAGCCAGGATCCTAAGAATCACCATGCGCAATGCCAAGTGTCGGCTGGAGTGGTGTAAAGCTCGCCGCCATTGGAGCAGTGGAAACGCCGTTCTCTGGAGTGATGAATCACGCTTCACCATCTGGCAGAATCTGGGTTTGGTGAATGCCAGGAGAACCCTACCTTCCCGAATGCATAGTGCATACTGTAACGTTTGGTGGAGTAGGAATAATGGTCTGGGCTGTTTTTTCATGGTTCGGGCTAGGCCCCTTAGTTCCAGTGAAGGGAAATCTTAACACTACAACATACAATGACATTCCAGACAATTCAGTGCATTGAACTTTGTGGAACAGTTTGGGGAAGGCCCTTTCCTGTTTCAACATGACAATGCCCCCGTGTACAAAGAAAGGTCCACACAGAAATGGTTTGTCGAGATCAGTGTGGAAGAACTTAACTCGCCTGCAAAGAGCCCTGACCTCAACCCCATTGAACACCTTTGGGATTAATTGGAATGGCGACTGCGAGCTAGGCCTAATTGCCCAACATCAGTGCCATACCTCACTAATGCTTGTGGCATTAGTGTCTCCGCAGCAATGTTCCAACATCTAGTGGAATGTTATAGGCTGCTATAGCAGCAAAGGAGGACCAACTCCATATTAATGCCCATGATTTTGGAATGAGATGTTCAATGAGCAGGTGGCCACATACTTTTGGTCATGTAGAGTATTTTGGTAAAAAACAATAAATAAATAAATAAATATATACAGTTGAAATCGGAGGTTTACATACACTTAGGTCGGAGTCACTAAAACTCATTTTTCAACCACTCCACAAATTTCTTGTCAACAAACTATAGTTTTGGCAAGTCGGTTAGGACATCTACTTCATGCATGACAAGTCATTTTTCCAACAATTGTTTATTTACAGATTATTTAACTTATAATTCACTGTATCACAATTCCAGTGGGTCAGAAGTTTGCATACACTAAGTTGACTGTGCCTTTAAACAGCTTGGAAAATTCTTGAAAATGATGTCACGGCTTTAGAAGCTTCTGATAGGCTAATTGACATCATTTGAGTCAATTGGTGGTGTATGTATTTCAAGGCCTACCTTCAAACTCAGTGCCTCTTTGCTTGACATCATGGGAAAATCTAAAGAAACCAGCCAAGACCTCAGAAAAAACATTGTAGACCTCCATGAGTCTGGTTCATCCTTGGAAGCAATTTCCAAACGCCTGAAGGTACCACGTTCATCTGTACAAACAATAGTACACAATTATAAACTCCATGGAACCACGCAGCCGTCATACTGCTCAGGAAGGAGACGCGTTCTGTCTCCTAGAGATGAATGTACTTTGGTGCGAAAAGTGCAAATCAATCCCAGAACAACAGCAAAAGACCTCGTGAAGATGCTGGAGGAAACAGGTACAAAAGTATCTATAGCCAGTTAAAACGAGTCCTATATCGACATAACCTGAAAGGGTGCTCAGCAAGGAAGAAGCCAGTGCTCCAAAACTGCCATAAAAAAAAGCCAGACTACGGTTTGCAACTGCACATGGGGACAAAGATTGTACATTTTTGAGAAATGTCCTCTAGTCTGATGAAACAAAAATAGAACTGTTTGGCTATAATGACCATCGTGAAGCATGGGGGTGGCAGCATCATGTTGTGGGGGTGCTTTGCTGCAGGAACAACTGGTGCACTTTACAAAATAGAGGGAGGAATATAATGTGGCTATATTGAAGCAACATCTCAAGACATCAGTCAGGAAGTTAAAGCTTGGTCGCAAATGGGTCTTCCAAATGGACAATGACCCCAAGCATACTTCCAAAGTTGTGGCAAAAAGGCTTAAGGACAACAAAGTCAAGGTATTGGAGTGGCCATCACCAAGCCCTGACCTCAATACTATAGAACATTTGTGGGCAGAACTGTAAAAGAGTGTGCGAGCAAGGAGGCCTACAAACCTGACTCAGTTACACCAGCTCTGTCAGGAGGAATTGGCCAAAATTCACCTAACTTATTGTGGGATGATGTGGAAGGCTACCCGAAACTACCCGAAATGTAAACTTCTGACCCTCTGAGAATGTGATGAAAGAAATAAAAACTGAAAGAAACCATTCTCTATACTATTATTCTGACATTTCACATTCTTAAAATAAAATGGTGATCCTAACCGACCTAAGACAGGGAATTTTTACTAGGATTAAATGTCAGGAATTGTGGAAAACTGAGCTTAAATGTATTTGGCTAAGGTGTATGTAAACTTCAGACTTCAACTGTGTGTGTGTGTGTGGATATATATATATATACACACACACACAGTGTCTTGCGAAAGTATTCGGGCCCCTTGAACTTTGCGACCTTTTGACACATTTCAGGCTTCAAACATAAAGATATAAAACTGTATTTTTTTGTGAAGAATCAACAACAAGTGGGACACAATCATGAAGTGGAACGACATTTATTGGATATTTCAAACTTTTTTAACAAATCAAAAACTGAAAAATTGGGCGTGCAAAATTATTCAGCCCCTCTACTTTCAGTGCAGCAAACTCTCTCCAGAAGTTCAGTGAGGATCTCTGAATGATCCAATGTTGACCTAAATGACTAATGATGATAAATACAGTCCACCTGTGTGTAATCAAGTCTCCGTATAAATGCACCTGCACTGTGATCGTCTCAGAGGTCCGTTAAAAGCGCAGAGAGAGCATCATGAAGAACAAGGAACACACCAGGCAGGTCCGAGATACTGTTGTGAAGAAGTTTAAAGCCGGATTTGGATACAAAAAGATTTCCCAAGCTTTAAACATCCCAAGGAGCACTGCGATAATATTGAAATGGAAGGAGTATCAGACCACTGCAAATCTACCAAGACCTGGCCGTCCCTCTAAACTTTCAGCTCATACAAGGAGAAGACTGATCAGAGATGCAGCCAAGAGGCCCATGATCACTCTGGATGAACTGCAGAGATCTACAGCTGAGGTGGGAGACTCTGTCCATAGGACAACAATCAGTCGTATATTGCACAAATCTGGCCTTTATGGAAGAGTGGCAAGAAGAAAGCCATTTCTTAAAGATATCCATAAAAAGTGTTGTTTAAAGTTTGCCACAAGCCACCTGGGAGACACACCAAACATGTGGAAGAAGGTGCTCTGGTCAGATGAAACCAAAATGGAACTTTTTGGCAACAATGCAAAACGTTATGTTTGGCGTAAAAGCAACACAGCTCATCACCCTGAACACACCATCCCCACTGTCAAACATGGTGGTGGCAGCATCATGGTTTGGGCCTGCTTTTCTTCAGCAGGGACAGGGAAGATGGTTAAAATTGATGGGAAGATGGATGGAGCCAAATACAGGACCATTCTGCAAAAGACCTGAGACTGGGACGGAGATTTGTCTTCCAACAAGACAATGATCCAAAACATAAAGCAAAATCTACAATGGAATGGTTCAAAAATAAACATATCCAGGTGTTAGAATGGCCAAGTCAAAGTCCAGACCTGAATCCAATCGAGAATCTGTGGAAAGAACTGAAAACTGCTGTTCACAAATGCTCTCCATCCAACCTCACTGAGCTCGAGCTGTTTTGCAAGGAGGAATGGGAAACAATTTCAGTCTCTCGATGTGCAAAACTGATAGAGACTTACAGCTGTAATCGCAGCCAAAGGTGGCGCTACAAAGTATTAACTTAAGGGGGCTGAATAATTTTGCACGCCCAATTTTTCAGTTTTTGATTGGTTAAAAAAGTTTGAAATATCCAATAAATGTCGTTCCACTTCATGATTGTGTCCCACTTGTTGTTGATTCTTCACAAAAAAATACAGTTTTATATCTTTATGTTTGAAGCCTGAAATGTGTCAAAAGGTCGCAAAGTTCAAGGGGGCCGAATACTTTCGCATGGCACTGTATATATATATATATATATATATATATATATTCAATACACACCATATTAGTTACGTCTTACTAGTAATACATTTATTGTTTTTGAAACATTACAAAGCATGCTAATCCATTTTTGTATGTTTTGTTGGTGTACTTTTTTTGCCACAGTGGCTGGTGGACCAAAAAGTACATTTTATGCCCTGATGGTTACGGTTAGGATTGGGGGAGGAGAAGCTGATGCTAGATCTGTACATAGAGGAAACGCCAGAGTGCAATATGCAAGAACAGGTGTACCCATTCGCGCTCCCATTCATTTAAACCTAGGCCTATGTTTCCAAAGGTTGTTCTGTAATATCAGCATCATAAACTACTTTTCCCCTAGCATCACCATAAACGACCTGATTTGCACAGAGGCAAAAGAGAGGTTTTACATTTACAGCTCTAGTGTTTTGCTGGCGGCGACTTTGTGCCTTCACACAAAGGCAGACCATAAACTGGTTTAAAGTATATAGACCATAAAATATCAGAACTGTCATGGAGAACACATGACTGTTTGTACTTCTATGGGGTAAAGTCTCTCCTATGTAGAGATCAAGGATCAGCTTCCCTCCCCCCAATCCTAACCTTAACCTTTAGCGGGAAAATGCTAAACTGACAAAAGATCAGCATCTAAGTGCAACTTCACCCTACACCCAGCAACACTAGCTAGCACCAATATGACTAGCCTGTAGTCAAATGTCTCATACTGCAGCTACAATATTTGCATAGCATTATCCATGCAGGAAAACATTGGTCCTTCCCAAGGCTGCATGATAATATGTTACTGTGTGTACAGCCAGCATGAAACAATCATGCCTTGTTACTGACTGTAGAGGGATCGGGCTATCTTAAGTGTATCCTCTATTATGATTCCTGTCAACAAAAACATCAGCACATTCTCTAAGACCTGACTCAATCACTAAACCGAGGTTAGACTAGCCAGGTCCCAGATCTGTTTATCTGGTCTTGCCAATTCCTATGGTCATTGTCACGTCAACTGAGAGCACAAGATCTGGGACCAAGCTAGGGTTGTTGGAGAGTGCATTGATGAATTAAGAAAAATAGCCAAATCTACCACCGCGAACCAGAGTAGAAACAGATGCGACCGCTTCAACAACAACACATGCTGTACAAATGTAGGGCCCCAGATGAGACTAATGTTGATCCTCTCTGAACGTATACAGAGCCACTGTTAGTTCTAACAAAACCCAAATATCTGTTTTAGAAAGGGGGGAGTTAATACAGTGCAGCGCTCTGTTTACCGCCCCCCTGAATACGGCTGCCTCGTTCAGTACGGCTCAAACAGTCGAACACAAGCCAGCGGAGGAGAGAAAAAGAGACAGAAAGGGAGAGGAGTGAAACTGAGTGGCGCACATGGCCTGGCTGCTGGAGCCAGCCAGCCAGCCAGCCAGCCATCCCATCCAATCCAGGCCTTGATCAGGCAGGGCACTGCAGAACACGTTTTCAAGGCATGATACAGTATCCTTCTTTGTGAGCTATGCAAGTGGCCACATTTCTCAACCTCTCGCAGTTTGTTTACATTTAGATCCTCATCTGCACTCCATATGAATAAGTGTCTATGGGGAGACCTCCAATACTTGCTCTAAAAAAGTGAGCTAGACAGGGGAAGAAAACATTGCATGTTGTACTGCAAATGGTTTGCTAAATCTGGACTGATGCAAAGCAGAGGCCTTCCTGGGCCGTAACCCCAATGTCACCCTATATAGTGCACTACTTTTGACCTGGGCCCGCAGTAGTGCACTATGTAGAGAAAAGGGTGCCATTTGGGACGCAACCTCATGAGTTGTTTCCAACTGGATCTGTTAGCAGCCTGTTCCAGGAAAAGCCTAGAAACATTCAGCAGTGCACTCAAAAACATGCTAGAATGTTTTCCATTATGCTGTCATGCAGGTGGAACACAGAGCAGGTTTTTATCTCACTTCCAGAGGAGATAAGGAAATTCAAAAGCTCATGGAAATGATTCAGAATACAAATGTCCTTTCTGGCTCCTAAGATAGCAATCTTGCTTTGTAGTGGGGCAATTTATTCAAAAAGCAAGACTATCTAGCCTACTCCTTGTTCAAAAGCCTTTTTCTCTTGCCTACCTCTGCGTGGTGTCGGTTACCCAGTACCGATGCCTTTACATTTCACTGTGCAATTGCCAAACCAATTTGACTAAAACCCAACTGCAGTGAAAGCTTGGAAATGTCAGTGCTGTTCTCTGCTAGTGGCCCTGAGCAGGGTGGCAGACGAGGTGTGATGGCACCGAGGCACCCGTCCTTATTCACAAGCTGGTGAGAGGGCGGTGGTGCATGTAACAGAGGTGGTTCGATGAACCACGCTGGTGTGATGAGTAACTTTGTTTGCAATTTGGATGAGACCGGAAGCCTAGGCTTTACCTCAGAGAGATGACACGTTTGCAGGAGACCCGGGTTTGAACCCAACCAGACACAGATACAGACCCACACACAGCACTGGCTTCAGTGGCTGGCGGTCCTAACCCAGTTTTCACTGTCTACACACACCCACCAATCAGTTCCTGAGCCTGACCCTCTCAACACGGCTTGCCAGACATGTTCCTGCCACATCCTCCAAATGTCAGCCCGTGTAGCATGTCGTACTGTGTATTAATGGAAAAGAGGTCAGGTGTTACAGTGAAGAAGTGCCTCTCACAATGTCAGGCTGTCAAGGTAGTCAATGCGCCAAGCTATGAAGTGTTTTCTGATGCACACACGCTCAAATGTGCACGAGGTCAGAGTCTCAAACAGGAACTCAAAACATATAATTAACAATCCATATCCGCATGATCTTTTTTTCTCCCAAGATGGCATAGCAGTCAGACGTCCATTGTCCTCATCTTGTCCAGTATCTATCTATCTATATATATATATATACACACACCTTTCTTCGCACATCTTTTATATATTTTCTTTTACAAAAACTCAACTTCAAAACACTCTCCTGCAACCCGCCTTAGCCACCAATTGTGCAAGTTCTCCCACTTAAAAAGATGAGAGAGGCCTGTAATTTTCATCATAGGTACACTTCAACTATGACAGACAAAATGAGAAGAAAAAAAATCCAGAAAATCACATTGTAGGATTTTTAATGAATTTATTTGCAAATTATGGTGGAAAATAAGTATTTGGTCAATAACAAAAGTTTATCTCAATACTTTGTTATATACCCTTTGTTGGCAATGACAGAGGTCAAATGTTTTCTGTAAGTTTTCACACACTGTTGCTGGTATTTTGGCCCATTCCTCCATGCTGATCTCCTCTAGAGCAGTGATGTTTTGGGGCTGTTGCTGGGCAACATGGACTTTCAACTCCCTCCAAAGATTTTCTATGGGGTTGAGATCTGGAGACTGGCCACTCCAGGACCTTGAAATGCTTCTTACGAAGCCACTCCTTCGTTGCCGGGCGGTGTGTTTGGGATCATTGTCGTGCTGAAAGACCCAGCCACGTTTCATCTTCAATGCCCTTGCTGATGGAAGGAGGTTTTCACTCAAAATCTCATGATACATGGGCCCATTCATTCTTTCCTTTACACGGATCAGTCGTCCTGGTCCCTTTGCAGAAAAACAGCCCCAAAGCATGATGTTTCCATCCCCATCACAGTAGGTATGGTGTTCTTTGGATGCAACTCAGCATTCTTTGTCCTCCAAACACAACGAGTTGAGTTTTTACCAAAAAGTTCTATTTTGGTTTCATCTGACCATATGACATTCTCCCAATCTTCTTCTGGATTATCCAAATGCTCTCTAGCAAACTTCAGACGGGTCTGGACATGTACTGGCTTAAGCAGGGGGACACGTCTGGCACTGCAGGATTGAGGCCCTGGCGGCGTAGTGTGTTACTGATGGTAGGCTTTGTTACTTTGGTCCCAGCTCTCTGCAGGTCATTCACTAATCCCCCCGTGTGGTTCTGGGATTTTTGCTCACCGAGGGAGATTATCAGTGGTCTTGTATGTCTTCCATTTCCTAATAATTGCTCCCACAGTTGATTTCTTCAAACCAAGCTGCTTACCTATTGCAGATTCAGTCTTCCCAGCCTAGTGTAGGTCTATAATTTTGTTTATGGTGTCCTTTGACAGCTCTTTGGTCTTGGCCATAGTGGAGTTTGGAGTGTGACTGTTTGAGGTTGTGGACAGGTGTCTTTTATACTGATAACAAGTTCAAACAGGTGCCATTAATACAGGTAACGAGTGGAGGACAGAGGAGCCTCTTAAAGAAGAAGTTACAGGTCTGTGAGAGCCAGAAATCTTGCTTGTTTGTAGGTGACCAAATACTTATTTTCCACCATAATTTGCAAATAAATTCATAAAAAATCCTACAATGTGATTTTCTGGATTTTTTCTCATTTTGTCTGTCATAGTTGAAGTGTACCTATGATGAAAATTACAGGCCTCATCTTTTTAAGTAGGAGAACTTGCACAATTGGTGGCTGACTAAATACTTTTTTTTATTTACCTCAAATCTGAAATCCACAATAGAAGCTAGCCAGAAGCTAACCAGAAGCTAGCCAGAAGCTAACCAGAAGCTAACCAGAAGCTAACCAGAAGCTAACCAGTTTACTGGCTCACTGTAGAATTCAGCTAACCACTGTTTGTGGTCATCAGCTATCCTTTAGCTCGAAAATCTATCGACAGTTTTCTACAACGCGACTCAGACCAGAACATACCGGACTTATTTCTCTCTCCATATCCCTGGATTTCAACCGCAAGCTCTGGACATTTACACCTGGATCTCGCAGCTAGCTAGCTGCTACCCGTGTGACTATTGGCTTACGTCTGATCCCGGGGGAGCAAACATCAATTATTCCGGAGCTAGCCAGCTGAAGAGTTCCATCAGCCACTCCTGGGCTACAATCACCTATCCGGACCCGTTTTACTGCCGATGCTGAGCCCCACCGGGCCTTCACGACTAGACTATCGATGTTATCTGCCCGAGGGAGTTATCCAACTGGCCCCTCCGTTGCAACGTTCCCTGAACGCCCATCTGCGGCCCACTAATCGTTAGCCGTCTTATTGGCTGCGATCTGAATAGGTCTATCGGACAATTTGTCTTGTGTCACTATAACTATATCTATTTTGCCAATTGGATTGATCCCCTCTACCACACGGAACCCCACTAATCTACCGACGGAAACGCACGAGGTGGCTAAAAACAGACCCCCATCCTATGCTAGCTTGCTACCGATGGCCCGGCTAGCTGTCTGAATCGCCGTGACCCCAAACAACCTCACTACTCACTGGACCCTTATGATCACTCGACTAAGCATGCCTCTCCTTAATGTCAATATGCCTTGTCCATTGCTGTTCTGGTTAGTGTGTATTGGCTTATTTCACTGTAGAGCCTCTAGCCCTGCTCATTATACCTTATCCAACCTTTCAGTTCCACCACCCACACATGCGATGACATCACCTGGTTTCAATGATGTTTCTAGAGACAATATCTCTCATCATCACTCAATACCTAGGTTTACCTCCACTGTATTCACATCCTACCATACCTTTGTCTGTACATTATACCTTGAAGCTATTTTATCGCCCCCAGAAACCCTGTTTTACTCTCTGTTCCAGACGTTCTAGACGACAAATTCTCATAGCTTTTAGCCGTACCCTTATCCTACTCCCAGGCGCTCTCTTTTGATGACTTCTGTAACCGTAATAGCCTTGGTTTCATGCATGTTAACATTAGAAGCCTCCTCCCTAAGTTTGTTTTATTCACTGCTTTAGTACACCTCTGCCAACACGGATGTTCTAGCCGTGTCTGAATCCTGGCTTAGGAAGACCACCAAAAATTCTGAAATGTTCATCCCTAACTACAACATTTTCAGACAAGATAGAACGGGCAAAGGGGGCGGTGTTGCAATCTACTGCAAAGATAGCCTGCAGAGTTCTGTCCTACTATCCAGGTCTTTACCCAAACAATTTGAACTTCTACTTTTAAAAATCCACCTCTCTAAAAACAAGTCTCTCACCGTTGCAGCCTGCTATAGACCACCCTCTGCCCCCAGCTGTGCTCTGGACACCATATGTGAACTGATTGCCCTTCAGAGCTCGTGCTGCTAGGCGACCTAAACTGGAGCATGCTTAACACCCCAGCCATCCTACAATCTAAGCTTGATGCCCTCAATCTCACACAAATTATCAATGAACCTACCAGGTACCACCCCAAAGCTGTAAACACAGGCATCCTCATAGATATCATCCTAACCAACTCGCCCTCTAAATACACATCTGCTGTTTACAACCAAGATCTCAGCGATCACTGCCTCATTGCCTGCATCCATAATGGGTCAGCAGTCAAACGACCTCCACTCATCACTGTCAAACGCTCTCTGAAACACTTCAGCGAGCAGACCTTTCTAGTCGACCTGGCCGGGGTATCCTGGAAGGATATTGATCTCATCCCGTCAGTAGAGGATCCCTGTTTTGTTTTTTTAAATGCCTTCCTCACCATCTTAAATAAGCATGCCCCATTCAAGAAATTTAGAACCAGGAACAGATATAGCCCTTGGTTCTCTCCAGACCTGACTGCCCTTAACCAACACAAAAACATCCTATGGCGTTCTGCATTAGCATCGTACAGCCCCTGTGATATGCAACTTTTCAGGGAAGCTAGAAACCAATATACACAGGCAGTTAGAAAAGCCAAGGCTAGCTTTTTCAACAAGAAATTTGCTTCCTGCAACCCAAACTCAAAAAAGATCTGGAACACCAAAGTCCATGGAGAATAAGAACACCTCCTCCCAGCTTCCCACTGCACTGAAGATAGGAAACATTGTCACCACCGATAAATCCACTAAAATTGAGAATTTCAATAAGCATTTTTCTACGGCTGGACATGCTTTCCACCTGGCTACCCCTAACCCGGTCAACAGCACTGCACCCCCCACAGCAACTCGCCCAAGCCTTCCCCATTTCTCCTTCTCCCAAATCCAGTCAGCTGATGTTCTGAAAGAGCTGCAAAATCTGGACCCCTACAAAATCAGCCGGGCTAGACAATCTGGACCCTTTCTTTCTAAAATTGCCACCCCTATTACTAGCCTGTTCAACCTCTCGTGTTGTCTGACATTCCCAAAGAATGGAAAGCAGCTGCGGTCATCCCCCTCTTCAAAAGGGGGGAACACTCTTGATCCAAACTGCTACAGACCTATATCTATCCTACCCTGCCTTTCTAAGGTATTCGAAAGCCAAGTCAACAAACAAACAGATTACCGACCATTTCGAATCCCACCATACCTTCTCCGCTATGCAATCTGGTTTCAGAGCTGGTCATGGGTGCACCTCAGCCATGCACAAGGTCCTAAACGATATCTTAACCACCATCGATAAGAAGCAATACAGTGCAGCCGTATTCATTGACCTGGCAAAGGCTTTCGACTCTGTCAATCACCACATCCTCATCGGCAGACTTGACAGCCTTGGTTTCTCAAATGATTGCCTCGCCTGGTTCACCAACTACTTCTCTGATAGAGTTCAGTGTGTCAAATTGGACGGTCTGTTGTCCGGGCTTCTGGCAGTCTATGGGGGTGCCACAGGGTTAAATTCTTGGACCGACTCTCTTCTCTGTATACATCAATGATGTCGCTCTTGCTGCTGGTGAGTCTCTGATCCACCTCTACGCAGACGACACCATTCTGTATACTTCTGGCCCTTCTTTTGTTAACAACCCTCCAGGCGAGCTTCAATGCCATACAACTCTCCTTCCGTGGCCTCCAATTGCTCTTAAATACAAGTAAAACTAAATGCATGCTCTTCATCCGATCGCTGCCTGCACCTGCCCGCTTGTCCAACATCACTACTCTGGACGGCACTTACTTAGAATATGTGGACAACTACAAATACCTAGGTGTCTGGTTAGACTGTAAACTCTCCTTCCAGACTCACATCAAACAGCTCCAATCCAAAATTAAATCTAGAATCGGCTTCCTATTTCGCAACAAAGCATCCTTCACTCATGCTGCCAAACATACCCTTGTAAAACTGACCATCCTACCAATCCTCGATTTCGGCGACGTCATTTAAAAAATAGTCTCTAATACCCTACTCAATAAATTGGATGCAGTCTATCACAGTGCCATCCGTTTTGTCACCAAAGCCCCATATACTACCCACCACTGAGACCTGTACGCTCTCGTTGGCTGGCCCTCGCTTCATACTCGTCGCCACACCCACTGGTTCCAGGTCATCTACAAGACCCTGCTAGGTAAAGTCCCGCTGGTCACTGTAGCACGCGCTCCAGCAGGTATATCTCTCTGGTCACCCCCAAAACCAATTCTCCTTCCAGTTCTCTGCTGCCAATGACTGGAACAAACTACAAAGATCTCTGAAACTGGAAACACTTATCTCCCTCACTAGCTTTAAGCACCAGCTATCAGAGCAGCTCACAGATTACTGCACCTGTACATAACCCATCTATAATTTAGCCCAAAGAACTACCTCTTTCCCTAGTGTATTTATTTTGCTCCTTTGCACCCCATTATTTCTCTCTACTTTGCACATTCTTCCACTGCAAATCAACCATTCCAGTGTTACTTGCTATATTGTATTTACTTCGCCACCATGGCCTTTTTTTGCCTTTACCTCCCTTATCTCACCTCACTTGCTCACATCGTATATAGACTTGTTTATACTGTATTATTGACTGTATGTTTGTTTTACTCCATGTGTAACTCTGTGTCGTTGTGTGTCGAACTGCTTTGCTTTATCTTGGCCAGGTCGCAACTGTAAATGAGAACTTGTTCTCAACTTGCCTACCTGGTTAAATAAAAGGTGAATTATTTTTTTTTTTTTTAAATGAACCATGGTTGGGACTCAAACAAATATTTGAAGAATGTGTCTGGGCGGTTTTGTGTCAAGGTCCAATGAAAATGTAAAACTTTGAATGCACATTTTTTTATGCGATAGG
Organism: Oncorhynchus kisutch; assembly: GCF_002021735.2. Taxonomy (NCBI): domain Eukaryota; kingdom Metazoa; phylum Chordata; class Actinopteri; order Salmoniformes; family Salmonidae; genus Oncorhynchus; species Oncorhynchus kisutch. The sequence goes on from NC_034189.2 coordinate 37,341,909, forward strand.
ACTCACTCATATTTGGACCGGTGTAGGCCATAATGCAGTCGACACTGCCAATACAGTACAGCATTACCAACCTGAGAGAAAGTGCATTGGAGATCCTGTAATTGCCAGGCCTCAGATGCTGCGTCCCAGTAGAGACGTTCTTTGTCAAGCAAATCTTATTACTGCCATTGAACCGGGAGGTCTTTAGTGGTCAACATATTTGTCCTACCTGCCCCTGACTACTGAGCCAAGACATACTTAGCACTGGCAGGTCTGGGATTTGCATTGTACACAATAACCCTAGTCAAAGTCTATAGGAGCACGCACAGAAAGCTGTGGTGTAGTCATGGAGGTGAAAAGCTCTAAATTTGCAGATAGAATAAGAATAAATAGAGCCAACAAATCTGACAGACAACCATTTAATGTTCTACACAACACGTTTCTATCTGAATGTTCCGTAACCCTATAGCCTCCGGAACAGGCACCATGTTCTTGGGAGGTGGAGAGCGGCGGAGAACTGGACTTTGATTTGTTTAAGAGAGAGACATCGGATTGGATAGCGTCCGTCGGTCGGTGGGTGATGTATGAGTGTTTCTGGAGGGGACAGAATCTCCCAGAGTGGTGCACTCTGAGAGGAAAACACACAGCCTCTGCACTCACCACTAGTAGACCTCAGATCACAGCGCATTATGTCTAATCCAAAGCAGGGCTAGACGGTTGGCCCAACATTTCGGCACAAAAACTCAGATTCGCCAACGTCTATATGACATGGCAGTGACATGACTCATCCATGTTATGTCAAAGACTACATTATGTTGAACGACAACATTCCCAGAGGGTCTTTGATAGTCAACTGTTCAGGGAGAGTAGTATCCCTTCCTCAGAGAGAGAAGCACTCTCTGTGACAGCAGCAGTCTGCAAGGTGAAATTGTAAGCGCTATTATAATCCTGCCTTAGCTCTGCCATGATGCATTAGGGTTGTCGTGCACAGGGAGGCAGCGGTGTCATTGTCCCGTGCGGCATCACTGAAACCTTAGCCCTCTGTCCATTGTCGGCAGTCGTCTGTCCTAGGTCGGGCATGATGCGATCGATAAGAAGACAAAGAGATGGGCCATTCTGAGGCAGAAAAGGGCTTTTCTGTCTGCACTTACGGCCGGCAGCATCTCAAAAACAACAGCCTTCTCGCTACAAATCTCACAGAAGGCCCAACTTGCGGCCAATGCCAAAAGCAACATCCACACCTTTCAATGGCAGCCAGCTAGGTGGAGACGAGAAGAGAGCCAGCCAGATCTCAGGAGCCCGGCACCTGGCCTTTCATTCCCCCCCCCCCTTCACTTCCTCCATCTACCAGCATGATTGCATTTCAGCAGAGGGACAGCTAATGCGCTACGCCAACACTCAGAGGAAAACACTGATTGGTGATTGGCTGCATCAACATGAAGCAGGCAGACAATTGTCCACACTAAGCCCGTTCTGAGTTTGGCTGAATCAATCTGAATCAATCCTCTCCCGCTGAGCCAAATCCAGATTGAGCCATCCTTGTGCTGTTAAGAGCCTCTGTGATCCTCTGTGTCTCTAGCCCAGCTGAGCTGAATGGTAGCAGCCAGACAGTGTAGTGGATGTGCCAGGTATCAGAAGCTCAGACCAGGCGAGTGATAGCCTTTCCCTCAGAACTCACATCAAGTGGCTCTGGACGGAGAGGAGACCCAGGCAGCTATTTAGGCCTACCCGATAAGGACCTCTCAGAATCACTTCTTAAAAAGGTGACCTTCTAGAGTTCAAGTGACAACAGATGGAAACTAGCCTGCTAGCTAAATCTGGCATATTTACTGAAATGTTGTGGAATGTGAATGTCCCTGTCAAATAAATGTAATTTTAAACAGTGAAATGCTCTGATGCCCCCTAATGTAACATGGAGTAAGAAGATGTTCAGAACTTATAGAAGCAAATATACTGAACACAAATATAAAAGTGTTGGTCCTATGTTTCATAAGCTGAAAAAACAATGTCTGAAGTTTTAGTGGACCTAATGAATTTATTTCAATTGACTGATTACCTTATTTAAACTGTAACTCAGTAAAATCTTCAAAATTGTTGCATGTTGCGTTTATATTTTGAGTTACAGTTTAAATAAGGAAATCAGTCAATTTAGCTCGCAGGCATTAGGTCCACTACCCCTCAGACGATCCCGCAGGTGAAGAAGCTGGATGTGGAGGTCCTGGGCTTGGTGTGGTTACACGTGGTCTGAGGTTGTACGGCTAGTTGGACATACTGTCAAATTCTCTAATACGACGTTGGAGACAGCTTATGGTCGAGAATTGAACATTCAGTTCTCTGGCAATCGCTCTGGTGGACATTCCTGCAGTCAGCATACTAATTGCACTCTCCCTCAAAACTTCAGACATTGTTTTTTCAGCTTATGAAACATAGGACCAACACTTTACATGTTGCGTTTATATTTGTGTTCAGCATAGTTGCTTCTATAAGTTCTGAACATCTTCTTACTCCATGTTACATTAGGGGGCATCAGAGCATTTCACTGTTTAAAATTACATTTATTTGACAGGGACAATTCACATTCCACAACATTTCAGTAAATATGCCAGATTTAGCTAGCAGGCTAGTTTCCATCTGTTGTCACTTGAACTCTAGAAGGTCACCTTTTAAGAAGTGATTCTGAGAGGTCCTTATCGGGTGCCTGGGTCTCCTCTCCGTCCAGAGCCACTTGATGTGAGTTCTGAGGGAAAGGCTATCACTCGCCTGGTCTGAGCTTCTGATACCTGGCACATCCACTACACTGCCTGGCTGCCACCATTCAGCTCAGCTGGGCTAGAGACACAGAGGATCACAGAGGCTCTTTAGATTAGAAGATATAGTAATAATATAGGACAACAGGGAAACAAATGGCAGATTGACATCCACACTAAAGACAAGCATTTTTTTTAAACTAGGCCTTAAATACCATTGTCACAGTATAGAATCCTGGTAATGAAACTCAAAGGTATTAATGCCATGTGGCTTTTCTACTTCAGCTTATCTGCAGGTAATGTTATAGGTCATAGAATAATGTTAGGGTCTGGAGGAGGCTTGTGCAGCAGTCTGCAAACCACCAATAGCCCTGACCGGTGCTGTGCTCCCAAACAAGGAAAACATTGGGAAATGTAGACATTAGGAAGGAGAGACTCTAGATAGATATTAGTCTACTTCTGCATATCAGTCCTCTAACAGAGACCCTAATTGGCTAAGAGTAGTCATCAAATGAGGGATGCAAAATCGCCACTACACCATAAAACATACAAAGATAAAACTGTCCGCAAAAGGACAGTGAAGCCCTGTTCTCATTAACACTTCCTTATTTCACCCACAACCCCATAAAATAGACAAAAACAAAAAACTGACTTTGTTCTGTTATTCCAAGTTAGGCCTACACAATACAATGTGTAACTTAAATAGTTACACCCCAACATACCTCGCATGAACTTCCTTATCTGACTTCAAATTTGCTCATCACTGCAAGGAAGCAGAGTGGCCACTGCAGACCCTCCCTGGTCACATGACCTGACAACATCTTTCAGATGCTTTTAAGGGTCCTCCTCCACCAACAGTCTGAGAAGCCTGTTGGCTCCATGAGTTAGGCCATTCAATTGCAGAGTAGGTCTCGAATCCAAACTGTGCCAGTGCCAGCAAAAACAGATAAGCCTAACAAGTGTTGACTTCGTTTTTATTTAGTCCACACGGAGGAGGCATTGTCAAATACCTTCGTCCCAAACAGCTGTTAATGGGTGGCGGTGGGGGGGCTCTCTCAGAGTCGAGAGCAGTTAGGAAGGGACTAGGCGTTGCCCTCTGAGTTCCGACTGTGTGGCTGGTTGTGGTGACTCAGCCACATCCATACACAGCTGTGAGGTGGGTCAGGCACTGGCCAGAAGTGACATGTTTGGGATAGCTTTAAAATGAGCACATTGTAAAGCTTTCTAGCTGCGACAATCAAATTCGGGAGATAGATGTTTACTTCATGATTATACCAAAATGTGCATATTTACAGTGATTAAAGCAGCATATTTTGTCTAAGCAGTACATTAGCAGTAGTTAAGTCAGATAGTCAGAACAGAGGCCTCTCTCCATGGCTGAGCAGGGCCCAAACTGTCTGACTGAGACACAGTGTGGTAGCAGGGAAAGGGGGGAGCACGACACCTCTTCCTAGGGCCCTGGGTGCTCCACCTTGATAGCTAGCAGCCTCTCAGAAGACATGCGTGAACCCATCACTGTCCAGATCCTATCTGGGTAATTGCCTTCCCAGCCCCACATGGCCCAGGGGAAAACAGCAAATGGGTTGGCAGGGCTTTCTGCCACACAGGACAGAGGTGGAGAGGAAGAGTGGTGTTTCAGGGATAACTCAGACTGTTGGGGCAAACCACACGGCCAAATGATACGTGCGTCTATTTACAGGTTAGAAGTCAAGACAACCAGTATGGTCTCTTTCCTTTGACTAGTCCAAAGCCAGAGTATTCCATTGGTTGACAAACGGTGGGATTGAGAGATCAGTGTACCGTTAATGTGGTATGGGAGATAACCTCCATCTTGTTATCGCTGTTGCACAGGAAGTAGCGGTTGCTGCAGTACAGAAGGACCACAATGTCCTGACCGACACAGCTAGCAGGGAACTGTCACTGATACTGAAGCAGCCCAAGACGGAGGCAGTATTCTTTTTTTCTTTTTTTTTTAAATACAAAAATCATCCTAACACAGAAAGGAGGCCGAGTTGAACATTCTTTCTTTTGTTTAAGAAACGTTCTGAAGCCTGAACGGAATGGGCCTAGCTCTAAAACGCTCCCTTTGTAACTCAATCGTCATAATGTAATTCCGACCATATTCAGTCGCCACACAAAGTCCCCATTGAAACCTCTAAATACTTCACTAACTACTGAGAGCCAATCCCAGGGCCCACCCGAGCAAACAAACACTCAGTATTTCCCAGCCGGCAAACATGTCCTCTTAAAACTGAAAGAAAAATAAATGAAGGCTAATAAAATGGGGCCCGCCGCGTGTGTGAATGAGAGGCCTTATTCAAGCTATGTTCAAGGCCGCGGCCTATAAGAGTGCTATCTATGTTCTCGCAGAAAAGGTATGCAAAAGCAGAAAGGTTTTCTATGGGTTTGAATATTGGAGCAGTCAACTGCTTACAGTAGGTTAAGGACAGAGGGGTAACTTAGGTGAATAGAGCCATTTCAATGCAGGCTCAGAGCACAGCTTTATTCTTATCAGCATAAATAGCACTATTCAGCTAAGCTCACATCGGATTCACTGGAGAACTGAGTGTGTGTTCATTTGTTTTTGTTATTTCCTTTCAATTAGTGTCCAGACCTAGAAAACCAGGTGAGTTCCTAACTAACTTAATTGGTCAATCAAGTACAAGGGAGGAGCGAAAACCCGCAGACACTCAGCAACTCCAGGAATTGAGCTTGACACCCCTCCTATAGGCCTATGTCTTATTACTTTGACATGTTCCAGAACTAGGACTGGGGATTTTCAAGGTGCAATGTCTTGTTTTGAATGTCTTCAATAAAGGAAGGAGGGGGGGGGTAAGCTCGTGAGGGAGAGAGTGAGCCTCACCTGCCACGTTGACCTTCTCTGCATTGGAGGCGCTGGGCGTGACTGTGCTGGTGCCGTTGGTCAGGTTAGCCCCTGTGCCGTTGTAGATGTTCTCCACCTTGGACTCCAGCTTGCCCAGCCGCACCATGATATTGTCCAGGAGCACCGCCAGAGTCTTCTTCAGATCTGGAGGAGGGAACACAGTATAGTATGAAGCATAGATACCTCATATCAGTCTTACTGCTAACCAGCTAACATAACTTGAGGCTAGAATATACAGTACAGTGTTTTCTATATTTCCCTTTCATTTTCCTATAATTTGTATTGATCTCATGAATAGTCATATTCTAATCTCAGATTGATTTCTTGAAGGACAAGGAGAAAATGACAGCATAGTGATATAATGCCAGTGAGTATCTCTCCACACTCACCCCCAGAGAAAATTATTTTCTATTTTCATCGTCATAACTAGGCTAATCAATATATCGTTATGGTGTGAGTAAATCGGAGTATGCCTTGTATACTGAGACGGACCGTTCTTATTGGCCTTCCTCTGAAAAATGAAAAACAAGAGGAGAGGATCAGTTTATTTCAGCGACCCCAATAAATCATTGGATTTCATGCTGTCCGTTAAGGGACTCATTTAAATGTTTAACTGAGCTGGCGGGTATCTTTGAGAATGACCTTGCTGCTTCATTTAGGTCTGTGGATTTCTATGGTCATCTCCTGACTCCGGTAGCTAGCCAAAAGGTGGGATGGACGATGGGACTGAAAAAAGTAAGCTGACATTCACAATAGTTGTGTCCCAATAACGTCTCCTTCCTGAAGTGTGCCCTCGTTCACTACTTCCCACAAATCTAAGTGTATTGCATTTGTTCACCACCATGTTTCTTATACCACTCATCTCGTTTCAAATAGTGGACAAATGCATATTTAGGGAGTAAGGAGTGATAATTGGGACTTAGCCCAGTAGCTAGCCAATAAGAAGTGGGGTGGGATAGAAAGGACACTACAGTGATCTGACATTCACAATGACATCATCTCTGTTCATTTCAGTAGCATTTCAGGAAATGGTATGCAGGGCTTGGCATTTCAATGCGAAGGCTTAATGGTGTTTATCTGATATTTACCATCCAGCAGCGTTGAGGACATCGAGTGGCTTCAATTCCATTTGTTATAACTGTCAGATTTTTTTATTTTGTATTATTTACATATTATTGTTTATGGTGTTGTAAGATCTCACAGTTGATCAATGTTGACTTGTAAATGCAACACACATTTTGGCTTCGGTTTAAATTTTATTAGTTTGCATATAACTCTGATAAAACAAAATCCAACATGCTTAACATATTGTTTATTGGAATGACCTAAGATCTTGCCACAAAACAGTTGATCAATTTTGACTAGTAGCTACCGAGAAAATTAAATATGGCATGACCCTTCTGCCCCTGAAATGTTTTCCTTTCCTCCCGCCGCCCCAAGAATATTCCGGAATGTCGGCAACCTCATTAACATTCCATGAGGCGGTGGAGCTGTGAAGACAGCGATCGCACCCAGTCTGTCACACGTCAGCGCGCCGACTGCGGTGCAATTTCTCTGGCCGCGCGTCGCATTTGATATGTTACTCCCTATCGTTCCAGAAAGACGGCGTGGAAGGGGAAGGGGAGGAGAGTAGGCGTGAGGGAGAGAGGGAGGCTGCAGCGTTTTGTCTGCTCTGCACGGCTGGGTAGGGCGGAGATAAGCAGATTCCGGGAGGGAGCGTCGCTGCGTCAGACAAGAAAGAAATCAACTGAAAGCTGGACCACGGCCCAAATGCCACCCTATTCCCTATATAGTGCAGTACTTTTGACCAGGGCCCATATGACTCTGGTGAAAAGCAGTGCACTGTCGGAAATAGAGTGGTGCTGCCACTGCCAGGGCATCAGGCTGAACATAATTACACACACTAGATTGTGCCCTCGGAAAACACATTGCCCTGAGCATTAACCGCCCAGCCTGACCTCTATCAACACAGACAGAGAAACGAGCACTAGAGAAAGAAACACAATGCCACCCAGTCCAAACACACTGCCACCCAGTCCAAACACACTGCCCATTCCATCCATCTCTCCCCAACCTGGACAAGGTAGAGTAGGCCATCTCCCCACATGGCTGATCTGTGTGTGTAGCTAATTAAATGTTTTACAGGTCGCAGCCAATTGAGTCTCAGAAATAAACATTCCTCGGCATGTTTGCAAAGGAGTGCCCAAAGCACGATGAGGTTTACGTTAAAAAATGAAATATTCGGTCTTTCCGACAGGCACGAACGCTGTAAATAATGAATCCAGCTTAAAACAAAGGGAAATGTAAATGCGTGGCTCAGGGCGGAGTGTGGACAGCCTGCATTCAAGTGGCCAAGTAATGTAATACAGTAGGTGTGAAAACAGGCATGCTAAATCCATGGGATAGATGGGCTTACTGCAAGAAAAGAAAAGTACAATTCACAGCATCAAACCAATCCGAATTGGGTATTCGGCCAAAACGGTGGTAAAAATACTACTATTACATAGATACGTTGATTTAAGAAGACAGTGGTGGTAATAGTATGTTACTTATCCAAGTTCTTTGGTTCAGATCACTTTCTAGACACCCACTTTTATTAACAGATACTGTTACAGAACTGAATCAACATACGGTTGTGATAGTTGTTTTATAGTCCCCAACTCCTCATTCATCGTTACCACCTGCTAAAAAAATTAATGACTTGACTCGGTCTTCATTCCCAAAGCAAAACAAAGCAATACGTTTCAAAATGAAACAGAGCTGAAATATGCATGCGAAAGCCAGACAAGTTCATTCTCCACAGAGGCACCCATAGGGAGGGAGAAAAGCTTACATTGCAGTCACAGCACTTTACAGAAACCAACTGTGTTAGTTGAGTCACGTTCTTCACTCATGTCAAATGTCTACATGAGCCGATACGTGGTACGTGATGAGCATGGAGACAAACTGTGACTGTGTCCTAAAATGGCTCCCTATATAGTGCACTACTTTTGACCAGGGCCGATAGGATTCTGGTCAAATGTAGTGCACTATTAAGGAAATAAGGTGCTCATTATTTCAGTGACCCTCACGGTCAGCCAAGTGTCATCTTTCAAGAGACTGACCCACAAAAAATAATAATTGCATACTGAGTGAGTAGACTAAAACAGCCAATAGCAGACCAAGCAAACTAAGAGAGCCGCTATTTGTTAATAAATAATATTCAAATTCAGACTAATTTGTGAGGTTGTAAAAATGGGGAACCAGCCCAGATCTTTGATAAACTTGGTTCAGTTAACAAAGTACGCCAACGTCAAGATTTAAAAAAAAATATATATAGGCCTATTTCCCCCCCTAAAGGCACAATCTGTAATTTCAACAGCCTGAACCTGTCACCTTTTTTGGTAAACAGCGATTGGGCTTGGTAAATGTAACCACTCGAATGATGGGAGCTCCATAAAACATGATTGTTTTAAACATACTGTACAGTATTTTGAAACTATGCAAAACATTGACATTACAAAGACTCAAATGAAAGCAATACTTCCAAAAGAAAATGCATTATATTGGAGACAATGCACTAAATTACTTTCCCATCATTTTCTGATTATGTGGTGTACAAATCCAGAGATGTATTTACTTGGAGTCGGACTGACAGATGGGGAGACTAATCCATATTTCTATGAGGCTGTGTGCTCGCTCTCGGCCTAGTGATATTACACAGTATCACATCACAGTCCACTTGCACAAATCCCACAACACTGATGTGAGCTGATGGCAGATGTAAGAAATGCATGCATCTTGTAATTATAGTGACCTTACATAGAACTATATTACCATTGCCAAGTAACCACATGTGATATAATGTTTTTAGAATCTCTAGGAACTCTACTTACCATACATGGAGTGAAATGGGTCCCTCCCTATCAAGTAAACGCCTGAACTTTTTTTTGTCTGTTAAGGAGAGTTCCTAGAGATTATAAATATGCTATTTTTGGGGTGAAGCCAGCTACACTGTGTTATGGTGCTTTTTCATGGCCACCCACCAGATCGATGCACAACTCAGGGAGTCCAACCAATACACACACTCCCGATGTTGTGTCCCAAATCTACGTTCAGCTATGCAGTTAGTGCAGCTTCCTCATAATTCAACCTTCATTCCAGACTGTTACAGAAGGCTTCCCACGCTCTCTCTCTCTCTCTTATTTATTTAACTTGTATTTTAACAGAGAGTCATGGTGAGATCAAGGTCTCTTTCACAGATGAGCCCTGTATACACATCAATATACACAAAAAGCTAAACAATCATTGAAAACAAAACACATTCTTCAGTAAAAAAGGTCCTCAATCAGTCTTCTGAAATTGCCCAAGAGGCACCAATTCATCCAATTTTAGAGAGCCTTGGATATCAATCCACAAGCAAGGTGCAAAAAAAGCAGATTGATCTAACTCAGTGGAGTTAGTTGTTCTAACTCAGTGGAGTTAGTTGTTCTAACTCAGTGGAGTTAGTTGTTCTAACTCAGTGGAGTTAGTTGTTCTAACTCAGTGGAGTTAGTTGTTCTAACTCAGTGGAGTTAGTTGTTCTAACTCAGTGGAGTTAGTTGTTCTAACTCAGTGGAGTTAGTTGTTCTAACTCAGTGGAGTTAGTTGTTCTAACTCAGTGGAGTTAGTTGTTCTAACTCAGTGGAGTTAGTTGTTCTAACTCAGTGGAGTTAGTTGTTCTAACTCAGTGGAGTTAGTTGTTCTAACTCAGTGGAGTTAGTTGTTCTAACTCAGTGGAGTTAGTTGTTCTAACTCAGTGGAGTTAGTTGTTCTAACTCAGTGGAGTTAGTTGTTCTAACTCAGTGGAGTTAGTTGTTCTAACTCAGTGGAGTTAGTTGTTCTAACTCAGTGGAGTTAGTTGTTCTAACTCAGTGGAGTTAGTTGTTCTAACTCAGTGGAGTTAGTTGTTCTAACTCAGTGGAGTTAGTTGTTCTAACTCAGTGGAGTTAGTTGTTCTAACTCAGTGGAGATGGAAGGGATCTCTAGAGTTAGCCCTCCCTGAGACCGGGTCTGATATCTCGTACATCTGTAAGTTAACAATGAAGTAAGGTATGGTGGAAGTTTACGCATGAGGGCTTTAGAAACAAAATGAGTCAAATCCATCGATGTACGAGACTTTTTTATACAGAATGCAGAGATGTGTACTGAACCTATCGCCTGTAATAAAAGCGTAGTGCGCCATGATAAACTTCCTCCAACGCCTTCAATAGAGTAGCAGCTGCATTCAGATATACAATAACGTCATAGTCCATAAACGGTATGAATGTCCACTAAATAATTTGTTTTCTGCTATTTAATGAAAGGCATGACCTATTCCTATAAAATAAGCTCCTTCTAATTCTTAACTTGCTCATCAACATGCTTTATGAAAGATGGGTTTTCATCAAACCAGATATTTATAACCCTAATAAACTCTTCTCATAAAAGGAAAGTGTGGAAACAGGTTAGCTGGAATTTGGTTTAGTTCAGCGCTTCTCTCTCTTCAGTCCAAATTCCCATCTACTCAAACTAATAAACAATGTTCAATGCACCACATAAAACCACCAGACCAATTCAGTCTTGATACAATATTTAATTAATGTGCACTCAGATTTTATGGGTAATTTACTGAGAGCAGAGAGGAAGTCATAATTCCCTTTAAATGCATTAATGTCATATTGAGATGAATCCTAGATCTGCAGAGGGAGTACAAATACTGTAGCATGAAGCAAATCTCTCTCCTTACTACTTTTATTTAATCGAAAGCATAAAAAAAGGATAGAACTTATAATTACATTTCTATGGCAGAGAGTAAACAGTGTTCAAGTCTCAAGTACATTAAAATCGTTCTCTCTCATTTGAACATGTCTCAAACAGGGAAACTGGTTTCATCCAGTCCATTTTAAACTGGTTCTTTAGACCTAGGTCAAGATATCATATAAACGTTTCTTCCATTTGATGCATTAATAAAGTTTATTTAATGAAATTAAAAGTTCAGGCTACTGACAGAATATTATGAATCTGTTCTGATAAGATGAGACCGTATCACAGATCTTTTTTCTCATTGCCTCCCGAATAATAGTGTTTGCAGCAATAACAAATGTCATGCTTTTCTGGAGATAATTAATGACATGATTAAGCAATTAGCCCATTACATTGAGCCGATTATATCATTATACAGGTCTGGGATAAAGCTTAGGATTTCTTTCAACACCCTCCTCCAGGTCATTTAAAAACGGGTCGGAGAGCACTGGGCTGCTAGAACAACAGACTTCTCGGCTGTATTACAAATGGCATCCTATTCCTAATTTAGTGCAATACTTTTGACAGGGCCCAGAGTAGCGCACTAAATAGGGAATAGGATGCCATATGGGACGCATCCCGGCTATGTACGATCAAGGGTTTCACCAAGGCAGATGCTTCAACACTCTGCATCAATGTTTTAACACAGACCCTAAGGGGAACAAGAGCAGCTAAATGCTCCGTGTTCGCCAGTCAGTACTCTTGAGGTCTGGCGATTAGCAGACTGTGGCAGAACTGAGGTTGATAGGCGGGAGGCTTCCTGCCTAACAAACCCAGATAAATTCAATTTTACAGGCTAAGAGAGTTTTAAGACAAATCATATTAGGCATGGCCTTTTCAGAGAGCTACTTTCCTGAAAGAGGACCAGTGGCGGTTGGTTGGTTACCCGGTCATTATACAGTATTTTCTTGTTTTTCGCCGTCCATTAGAATGTATTCAGAGTAATCAATTCCAATCTCATGTTTCTAATGAAGCCTCTCATTGACCCAAACGGGTCTATTAACGGCATGAATAACTTATTGATGGCTGTTCGCGAGGCGTTAATAGGTTATGGCGGGAAAGCAGCTGCATCAGCATAACACTCACTTCTGTTAGTGCAAGTCAGGTTACTGGCTGGCTAGCCCCCTAATACTTTACTTTCCTTTTTCCAACATGAGGCAGCACCCTGCTGTAGACAAAATGTACATTTATATTGTCTTCTCGTCTTCCCTGTTGTCTATGGTTACATTACAACCACAATACAATATAAACACTTATAAATAGCCAACATTATACATTTTGTATGATCTGTATATCAGAGGATGTATAGGGCTGGCTATTTTGACTTTGAAGGCACTTCTACTTAGCCTACATAGTAAATCAATTCAGCCTGTCCTTATTCAATAACAGTGTGTTCTCTAAGTGAGGTTGAGCAAATATTGCAGCACTACCAACAACTGGCAAATCAGAATTCCATTCAATAAAACATTCCAAGTGAATGAATGGAACATCCCCAGTGTACCATTAACAAATTCTGAGTTCTCACAACCACAGCTTTGCAAGGTGGAATCATTCGATTTTGAAGAGAGCGCAAAGGACGGAGAACACTACTTGTGCAGTGCTCGGTATTCACCATAGGCCGTCATGGTTCCCACGTAGGGCCCGTCCATGACGCTCTGGTTCTCCTCGGCCAGGGCCTTGATGTAGCGCTTGCTGAGCTCCAGGATCTGCTGTCGGAGCATGGTGCTGCTCTCGTGCGTGGCCCGCTGCTGGATAGTGAAGTGGAGCAGCATCATGCCCCAGATGAATCCAAAGCTCACCAGGAAGAAGCCCAGCTTCTGGGACGACAGCTTCCACAGGTAGGCCGAGGCCATAGCGAGTGCGACCCGCAGCTCGACTGTATCTGTGTGTGAGGGAGCGGAAGGGACTGAGTCGGAGGAGAGTTTAGGAGGGGAGGTGGGGCATGGTGGCGCTCGGCGTAGTTTAGTCGCTATGGTTCTGTTTGGCCTCTCCACCACTCCTCACCAGTGGGCTCTACTTCTTTGGCCCATCCTTATCGGTCACTCCCACTGGGTTGACTGGCCAAGCTGCATTCTGCCAGAGAGGAGGAGACATAAGAAAGGCTGTTAGAGGCACACACTGCAGTTCCAGAAGCAAAAGGAGTAGTATTTACATGGGCATTCCCAAGGCAGGTGTTAGCTACTGTAGCTATAGCCATCCAATGTTTCCCCTATAAGTGTGGCATAGCGCCACACTTTCTGACAAGATGAGCTTTTAAAAGGGATAGTGCGAGATGTTGGCAACTAAGCCCTTTTTCTACTTACCCAGAGTCAGATGAACTCATGGATAACCCTTTTTGTCTCTGCCATCTGCATCCAAAAACACAAGTGCACACCACACAAACTATAGACAACCTCATTTCCTTGCTGCAATGCGTTACAAACAACCTGCTATAATTTGACCACTTTGATTTAAGTTTGTTTTGATTAAACAGCCGGAGATAGAACTGCGCCTTGAAACGTGTGTCAAGAACTATACGGAGAGAGACAAACAAACTGTATCAAAGCTGACACATCCGTGCTGCTAAGATTCTCATGCAAAAAAAAGATGCAGTCAGCGTGAAGTGAAAATGGTGAATAATCACATTGTCTCCACAGGGAAATATAACCCAACCCAGTCTCTCTTCAGAGTTAAGCCTACTTCAAATCTGTTAAACAGCCGAAAGAAAGCTAAATGTTATTTTATGTTGTCTATGTTCAAACCTGTAAGGTCTACTGTGTAATTATTTTCACAAAAATAATATGTTGATAGCTTGGCTACAAGAAACTGAATGAGTGGGCAGGTTACCCTTAGGACTACTGGCCAAAAAACATTTCCATGAGACACAAATATACCACAAGTCAACTTTAGTGGAGGTATGAGGAGTTGGGAAATATTTCAGTGATACAGTTTAGAAAAAACAGTATCCTGCCCACTCAAGGATGGAGAAAAACAGGATGTTTCGCTCTTGGGTGAAATGGCAATACTTCTTGCCCATCATCTCCAGCCAAGAGGTGAGGCTATTTCGTAATGTACCCGAAAAGTCTCGCTAACCATAAAAAGTCCTTCATAAGCCTTTCAATGAAAGCACTGTGTTGAGGGAGAGAGAAATGGAGGGAGAAGAAAGGAGAGAAGAGAGAGAGCGATGATAAGTAAGCCTACACTACAGAAATGGAAAGTTTGAAATAAGGCTGCTAATATAGAGTTACATGTAATCTACACTAGAGAAATGGAATGTTTGAAATTAAATAAGGGTACTTTATAAATGGGATAATTGAATGGCTACAACATTCAAAGTAGTCGTAGTTTTATTAAGGGTAATGTAAAAAAGTAACTGATGCACATACATTTCTAAAATGTATTTAGCCTTTATTTAACCAGGTAGGCTAGTTGAAAACAAGTTCTCATTTGCAACTACGACCTGGCCAAGATAAAGCAAAGCAGTTCGACACATACAACACAGAGTTACACTAGGAATAAACATACAGTCAATAATACAGTAGAAAAGGAGTATGTGCAAATGAGGTAGGATAAGGGAGGTAAGGCAATAAATAGGCCAATAGGCCAAATGTTATACATTTGTCGTTCAACTTCGTTATCGTGATAATTCAGTCAATTTATTGTGACATGGATTTTTGTTGCAAGTCAAGACTTCCCAGGAGAGGCATTAGAACATTTATTTGTATTTTTTTTATCAAAATGTGTTTTTTGGCAGAAATGCCTTCTTGAACCTTTGAGCTTTCATTTGCCTTAATAACAAACTTGTATTCCATCTGTAAATAAAGTTGTTAAATTATGAGCCTAGTTGGTTTAGCCACAGAAAGACAGGAACCTTCATGCTAGCCATGATTGGCTGAGATAATGAATGGGCTGGACATGCCGAGAGATGAGCTCGGATTGGTCTGCCGTGTAACGGCGATCAACAGTGTAGTCGTCACTTAAGAATTTGAACGAGATTTGAAATCAGTGGAATGTCTGGTTGAAGCAAAGTATGATAAGGAGATGAATACAATTCTGGTGTTTGATTGCAAATGCAAAGGGAGTCAAAAAGAGAACACATAAGGCTGTTGTATAAAACACCTGTCTCCGGATTACATCTTCAAACTAAGGGCAACCATGGCATTGTGACAGAGAGCGAGAAAGATCTGATGATTCTTATGGCATTGCACACAGTCAGTATGAGAGAGTGACTTTACAACGGGCCAAGCAAGCTCTACAAACAAAACAGAAACGACACAGGTCGTCTTACTTAATGAAAAGGTGTTGCAGTCTGCCGTAAAGTGGTCATCCATGTATATGGGTAAGAGTCAAGCTACAGTTGTTTCAGATATAATACGTTTCTAATTTTGTCAGAAAGTTGTTTTCATTGCAAGTTAAAGCTTACTTTTAGCTAGCTAGCTGACATTAGGTGGCTGGCTCGCTAGCTAACATTGTGTATGATCTGTGTATTAATATTATCTCAGAAAGCCATTTGATCTATTGATGTTACTGATTTGCTGGAGAGCACAACATGCACTCTGCTAAACATTGCAGATCTAGAAATGTCATGAATATAGCTGACATGATTCCTCTATCAGAACATTCCCCAACGTTATGCCCTACCGAACACATCTTCCTGAAATAAGTTTGGTTAAAAGGTACCAAAACCAGCAGGCATGTGCAGCCCACCCTACTAGCTATAGGAAGTGAACACAGTGTAGCCACACACAGCCACAGAGATACATTACCTCACGGTAATGACTGCTTGCACCCTGCGATGCTACTCAGCAAACTGGATGCAGTCTATCACAGTGCCATCCGTTTTGTCACTAAAGCACCTTATACCACCCACCACTGCGACCTGTATGCTCTAGTCGGCTGGCCCTCGCTACATATTCGTCGCCAGACCCACTGGCTCCAGGTCATCTACAAGTCTATGCTAGGTAAAGCTCCGCCTTATCTCAGCTCACTGGTCACGATGGCAACACCCATCCGTAGCACGCGCTCCAGCAGGTGTATCTCACTGATCATCCCTAAAGCAAACACCTCATTTGGCCGCCTTTCGTTCCAGTACTCTGCTGCCTGTGACTGGAACGAATTGCAAAAATCGCTGAAGTTGGAGACTTTTATCTCCCTCACCAACTTCAAACATCAGCTATCTGAGCAGCTAACCGATCGCTGCAGCTGTACATAGTCTATTGGTAAATAGCCCACCCTTTTCACCTACCTCATCCCCATACTGTTTTTATTTATTTACTTTTCTGCTCTTCTGCACACCAATATCTCTACCTGTACATGACCATCTGATCATTTATCACTCCAGTGTTAATCTGCAAAATTGTAATTATTTGCCTACCTCCTCATGCCTTTTGCACACATTGTATATAGACCCCCCCTTTGTTTTCTACTGTGTTATTGACTTGTTAATTGTTTACTCCATGTGTAACTCTTTGTTGTATGCTCACACTGCTATGCTTTATCTTGGCCAGGTCGCAGTTGCAAATGAGAACTTGTTCTCAACTAGCCTACCTGGTTAAATAAAGGTGAAATAAAAAATAAAATAAAAAAATGTTCCAAAAATGATCCAACAGATCAATCTAGCTACATATATGATAATGTGTTTCTGAACCTCAATGTTGGGACAAACACACTCACTATGATAAGTGTGGAATTTATAATGCATGAAACAACTTCAAATTGTTCTTAAGAGACCCAATAAGCTTGATGATATTCTAAATGGATGGAAAACTTACATTGCTTTTATTTTTTTATTCAGATCAGTTGCTCATCAAAGCAGATTTTAACGCTTTGATGAGCATTAGATAGTTATAGGCCTCAAGAATTTCAGAAGCAGTTAAAGAGATCATTTTCCTAATAGGTCTTTCTCCATTAGCAAGCACATTTGAAGATATAAATGCCTCGAGACATATTATAAAATGAAAATAAACTTTAGGGCCGGTATTCACAACGCATCTCTTACTAATTGTGATTAAAAAGGCAAAAGTACACTAAAAATCGGCACTTCTGAGATGCTTTATGAATACAGGCCCAGGGATGAGGCAGTGGACAACTGACTGACGGCACCGTCACATGCAACACAAAGGCAGGATAATAAAAGGCCCTCTTCCCCTTCCAAATGATCCCTGGGAAAATTGTTCAGTGCTGCAATACATGAGCAGTCTTTCCTCCAGCAGTGAAATTTCACAGGCTGCGCAATAATTCTGACAGAATCTCAACACCGTTATGTGCCAGTGTTCCTTGGATATTTAGGCATACCACCCCTAACAAATATATGGGCTTTTTCTGTTGAAAACTTCTATGTGCGTGTTGCCATTGTCACCTGTTTTGAGACTATCAAGACCATTTAACAAATCATGAAGGATGGAATAAGGGAAAAAAAAGTTAAATTATTCAATTAAATTCAAATGTAGCCAAGTCAATCTTTTTCTTCTGCTAACACCTATGCTGCACTTTGATCATCTCGAATGTGATACAGTGCAAAAGAAATTAAGCCTTCGGGCTTGAAAAACAAAATCTCTGCACTGCGCTTTAAAATTCTCAAACCTACTTCAGCACGCTGCAATCTGCTGCACTGATAACATTGACTGTCTCTCACAGGTCTGGGTTCTGTGAGACAGAGTTAGGAGTTGCCATTCTTCGCCGATAAGGAGAGAAAAGGAGAAGGGTTGGGGGTCATTACAGACGTGACCCTGTGTCAACATAGAACTGGCTCTTGCTCATCATAGGCATGATGAACCAAAACGGAGCGGTCGCTACTTTCTGAACTTGCCCAATAAGACATTTTCGTGTTCTGTTGCAAAACATTTTTCTATGATGTGCTTGTGCCCTAAATGCACAAGACCCTGCCTGAAACTCTAACAGAAACCCCCAAAGTGCTCGTTGACTTTTGTCACAACGCCTCCTTGTTCTTTAGAAGGGAAGCGTTACAGAATACAGACCAATTTCTCAGGTTTCTAATTCAGGACCTTCATTTGGCTGGCAGGGTGCCTTCTGGCTCTCAACAGCGCCTATGAAACCCTGCGTGCTGACGGCCAGCTTCGGTTTCACAAAATACAATACCACCACAACCGTTGGAGTGGGTGACATACAAATTGCTGAATTGTCTTTTTAATGGCTGGAACCCACACACACACTCAATCTCTAGAAGGGCTGAGAATCCCAACTGCTGTGAACAGATGTGATTATTTTTAGGCTTATACAGTTGTCAGATCACAAAATACTGTGTGCTCACATAGATAGGTGTACAGTATATCACAAAAGTGAGTACACCCCTCACATTTTTGTAAATATTTGAGTCTCTTTTAATGTTACAACACTGAAGAAATGAAACTTTGCTACAATGTAAAGTAGTGAGTGTACAGCTTGTATAAGTGTAAATTTGCTGTCCCCTAAAAATAACTCAACACACAGCCATTAATGTCTAAACCGCTGGCAACAAAAGTGAGTACACCCCTAAGTGAAAATATCCAAATTGGGCCCAATTAGCCATTTTCCCTCCGCGGTGTCATGTGACTCGTTAGTGTTACAAGGTCTCAGGTGTGAATGGGGAGCAGGTGTGTTAAATTTGGTGTCATCGCTCTCACACTCCCTCATACTGACTGTTCACTGGAAGTTCAACATGGAACCTCATGGCAAAGAACTCTCTGATCTGAAAAAAATAATTGTTGCTCTACATAAAGATGGCCTGGGCTATAAGAAGATTGCCAAGACCCTGAAACTGAGCTGCAGCACGGTGGCCAAGACCATACAGCGGTTTAACTGGACAGGTTCCACTCAGAACAAGCCTCACCATGGTCGACCAAAGAAGTTGAGTGCACGTGCTCAGCGTCATATCCAGAGGTTGTCTTTGGGAAATAGATGTATGAGTGCTGCCAGCATTGCTGCAGACGTTGAAGGGGTGGGGGGGTCAGCCTGTCAGTGCTCAGACCATACACCGTACACTGCATCAAAGTGGTCTGCATGGCTGTCGTCCCAGAAGGAAGCCTCTTCTAAAGATGATGCACAAGAAAGCCTGCAAACAGTTTGCTGAAGACAAGCAGACTAAGGACATGGATTACTGGAACCATGTCCTGTGGTCTGATGAGACCAAGAAACTTATTTGGTTCAGATGGTGTCAAGTGTGTGTGGCAGCAACCAGGTGAGGAGTACAAAGACAAGCGTGTCTTGCCTACAGTCACGCATGGTGGTGGGAGTGTCATGGTCTGGGGCTGCATGAGCACTGCCGGCACTGGGGAGCTACAGTTCATTGAGGGAACCATGAATGCCAACATGTACTGTGACATACTGAAGCAGAGCATGATCCCCTCCCTTCGGAGACTGGGCCGCAGTGCAGTATTCCAACATGATAACGACCCCAAACACACCTCCAAGACGACTACTGCCTTGCTAAAGAAGCTGAGGGTAAAGGTGATGGACTGGCCAAGCATGTCTCCAGACCTAAACCCTGTAGAGCATCTGTGGGGCATCCTCAAACGGAAGGTGATGTGATGTCGTCATGGAGGAGTGGAAGAAGACTCCATGCCCAAGAGGGTTAAGGCAGTGCTGGAAAATATAATATTCCATACGGGAAACCAGGCCGAGGATCTCTAGATTAATTCCACCGCATTGCTCAGAGTCTGAAAGAGACAGCATCCTACTGAAATGGAATAATGTTCTTTAATAAGAGCCTTTTCCCCCTCATGTTGCAGGAGCTGAACAAAAGCAGTGAGATGTGAATAGATATGCTAAATCAATAATGGATCAGAATTTTTTTAAACCTAGGCTGCATTTCCCACCTAAAAATAAGTCAGAATCAGGTGACTTAAAAAAATGTCCAATCCAACATTTACAGGTGCAAACTCTTGATTTAGCCAAAGCTAAAAACACAGGAATGACATTCCCTAACACTTTTAAACTGTAGGACTATAGCCTCAAGTGGGCACTGGTATGTCCCTTTACACAGCCCTTGAAGCGTCCAGACAGCATTCTGAGGTAATGGATACGTGAAACTGATGATGGCCATGCTGCCATGGAGACGAGTGTGACTGTGCATCTTAATAGGCTACTTCTTCACACTCAGCAGGGCCTCCATTCAGTTATTAATTCCCAGCTCCGGTCTAGACAAATGGCCATACCTTACTGGTGTGAACGGCACACAATACTCTGCCCAACAACACCTCGGATTGGCTTTTAACACACTGTATTTTGCATTGTCATTTTGAAGATTTCTTTACACAAGAATGCAGTTCTGCTGGTCTTTATTAGAGATCTACCTATATGGGATTTTTGGGTCCGATACCGATTTTAGGGAGGCAAAAGTCACCGATTACTGATAAATCTGCCAATATATCATTTTTAGAAATGGAATGAAAAATACATTTTTTTATACAAATTGTGCTCCGAAAGATTAAAACATATTCTAAATTATGATTTCTTAACTAAATAAAAATGTACATTTTATATGTGGTTTACAGCAGGGGTTCCCAACCAGGGGTACTAGGAGTTAATTGGCCTATCCACAGGGGGTACTTGAGAAGACTCATGAGACCATAGGACTACTGGTAAAATGCACATGAGGGGGTACTTCAGAGGTACTCAGGGCAGAGTCAAATGCAATTGGTGGTACAATAACTGAAATAGGTTGGGAACCACTGGTTTACAGGATATCCACTGACCATAA
Source organism: Oncorhynchus kisutch (assembly GCF_002021735.2). Lineage (NCBI taxonomy): Eukaryota > Metazoa > Chordata > Actinopteri > Salmoniformes > Salmonidae > Oncorhynchus > Oncorhynchus kisutch. Next base: position 37,362,997 of record NC_034189.2, read on the forward strand.
GCTATCGGTTCCTTACAACAATATGTTCTTACAGAAACCATATGTACATTACACTGATTCTCAATACAAAATGTATTGGCTGTACATTTCAACTGCAAATGGCATGTGCTAATGACTAAAAACATTTACGCAGGCAAATGCTTACTAGCTAGCGTTAGCTACTTATCTCATCATAAATACAAGCACGTGGCCTAAATGACAGATCTGTGCAAACTCTTGTTTTTACAGATTGCGGAAAACTAACTAAATAAGCCCACTAGCTAACATAATAGACCCAGACAGTAACAGGCTTATTTTTGTATCAAGGACAAGTGTTCACTTTGGCATCAGTCCAGTGTTAGCACATAATTGGCACAGACAGCTAGCTACCTTGCTGGCATACATTGCTGGCTACCTGGCTGGCATACATTGCTGGCTACCTGGCTAACTACCATGCTGGCTAACTAGCCAGCTAATGTTAAGAATGTGATGAGGACAGGGCTGCTTGCTTGGTGAAGTGTACTTTCGATTATTTACTTATTCAAATATGCTGGCTGTGGAAAACTACTCACTGTCAAACCATCATAACTACCATCTCTCACGTTGTGACCTAGGCCTAAATGCTGAAAAAAATATATATGACCGCAAATGAGCAGACATACAGTTGAAGTCGGAAGTTTACATACACTTAGGTCGGAGTCATTAAAACTTGTTTTTCAACCCCTCCACAAATTTCTTGTAAACACAGTTTTGGGAAGTCGGTTAGGACTTATACTGTGTGTATGACACAACAATTGTTTACAGACAGATTATTTACATATACTAAGTTGACTGTGCCTTTAAACAGCTTGGAAAATTCCAGAAAATTACGTCATGGCTTTAGAAGCTTCTGATAGGCTTATTGACATCATTTGAGTCAATTGGAGGTGTACCTGTGGATGTATTTCAAGGCCTACCTTCAAAGTCAGTGCCTCTTTGCTTGACATCATGGGAAAATTTTAAGAAATCAGCCAAGACCTCAGAAAAAAAAATATACACCTCCACAAGCCTGGTTCATCCTTGGGAGCAATTTCCAAACGCATGAAGGTACCACGTTCATCTGTACAAACACCATGGGACCACACAGCCGTCATACCGCTCAGGAAAGAGATGCGTTCTGTCTCCTAGAGATGAAGGTGCAAAAAGTGCAAATCAATCCCAGAACAGCAAAGGACCTTGTGAAGATGCTGGAGGAAACAGGTATAAAAGTATCTATAGTCATATTTCGACATTACCTGAAAGGCCGCTCAGCAAGGAAGGAAGGCTCCAAAACCGCCATAAAAAAGCCAGACTACGGTTTGCCACGGCACATGGGGATAAAAATGTTACTTTTTGGAGAAATGTCCTCTGGTCTGATGAAACAAAAATAGAACTGTTTGGCCGTAGAACATCATACCAACCGTGAAGCACGGGGTGGCAGCATCATGTTGTGGGGGTGCTTTGCTGCAGGAGGGGCTGGTGCCCTTCACAAAATAGATTGCATCATGAGGCAGGAAAATTATGTGGATATATTGACGCAACATCAAGACATCAATCAGTCAGGAAGTTCCAGCTTGGTCGCAAATGGGTCTTCCAAATGGACAATGACCCCAAGCATACTTCCAAATTGGTGGCAAAATGGCTTGAGGACAACAAAGTAAAGGTATTGGAGTGGCCATCACAAAGCACTGATCTCAATCCTATAGAAAATGTGTGGGCAGAACTGAAAAAGCGTGTGCGAGCAAGGAGGCCTACAAACCTGACTCAGTTACACCAGCTCTGTCAGGAGGAATGGGCCAAAATTCACCCGACTTATTGTGGAAAGCTTGTGGAAGGCTACCCGAAACGTTTGAACCAAGTTAAACAATTTAAAGGCAATGTTACCAAATACAATTAGTTGAGTGTATGTAAACGTCTGACCCACTGGGAATGTGATGAAAGAAATAAAAGCGGAAATAAATCACTCTACTATTATTCTGACATCTCACATTCTTAAAATAAAGTGGTGATCCTAACTGACCTAAAACAGGGAATTTTTACTAGAATTAAATGTCAAGAATTGTGAAAAACTGAGTTTAAAATGTATTTGGCTAAGGTGTATGTAAACTTCCGACTTCAACTGTATTTGTATTTTATGTACATAATATCACTGATTTAATCTGTGGAACCGATTAGTCTTTATATCAATTGAATCGGTTTATTCTTTGAACAAAATATAACTTATCATCACTGTAGGCCTAGGGATGTGACAGTTTTAGTATAATAGTGTAAATGACGAATATGGATATAGACGGTCATGAATGATTATTATTTACAAAGATGACATGTGCTGTTGAGTCTGTTTCATCGGTAACGTTAACTTTTTACAAAGTTATGAAACTTTTCTGCTTCTTGTTTCAGCAAGGTGTTGTAGCAAACAACCCTACGACCAGAAAAGCCACTGCGTATTTAACTTCAGTCTGTTTTAACCAGGCAATGGCATTGTGTCCTTTGTAGACAAAACAGCAACACTAAGGCACGGGATGGGTAACTTAATACTGAGCGTGATCAGTGAGACAATCAAAACAGGCTGTTCCCAGACACCCACGCTGAGCTTAACATGACAGCGGCGGTGCTGAGTGAAAGAGCGAGTGAGAGAGATCACCATTTCCTCAGAAGGAGAGTGCAGTTACAGATCATTCAGATAGAAATGCACTGGTGTAGAACGGCCATGAGTATCTGTCATGTAGAATAAGGCATATGCCTATTTGTCAGCTCTCGTCATTAAGTCTGCATTTCTACCTGCGAAGTGCTAGGCTTATCAATGTACCACACTGAATAAGCTCCAGTTCCCACCTGACCTCCCCTTCATCGGCTGAGCTATCATTTCCCAGCAGTCTCTGCTCTCAAGCGGTTAGCACCACACACACGTGACGCAGGCGGGCGCAGCACCATGACCAATCTGTGAAGGTCACCTCACCAGCCAGGCAGGGCTGCTGGCCACAGCCTGCCAGCGGAGTGGGCACCACCATCCTGCCACCGGGAAGCCACCGGCCTCTTGCCCATGCCTGGCTCAACACAGCACCACAGTCCGGGAAACAAACAAAACAAACACACCTGTTCAAAAGTTTGGGGTCATAAATAACATCAAATTGATCCAACATACAGTGTAGACATTGTTAATGTTGTAAATGACTTGTTGCTGGAATATCTACATAGGCTTACGGAGGCCCATTATCAGCAACCATCACTCCTGTGTTCCAATGGCACATTTTGTTAGCTAATCCATGTTTATAATTTTAAAAGGCTAATTGATCATTAGAAAACCCTTTTGCAATTATGTTAGCACAGCTGAAAACTGTTGTGCTGATTAAAGAACCAATAAAACTGGCCTTCTTTAGACTAGTTGAGTATCTGGATCATCAGCATTAATGGGTTCAATTACAGGCTCTAAATGGCCAGAAACAAAGACTTTCTTCTGAAACTCGTCAGTCTATTCTTGTTCTGAGAAATTAAGGCTATTCCATACGAAAGATTGCCAAGAAACGGAACATCTTGTACAACGTTGTGTACTACCTCCTTCACAGAACAGTGCAAACTGGCACTAACCAGAATAGAAAGAGTGGGAGGCCCCGGTGAACAACTGAGCAAGAGGACAAGTACATTAGAGTGTCTAGTTTAAGAAACAGACGCCTCACAAGTCCTCAACTGGCAGAGTCATTAAATAGTGCCTGCAAATTACCAGTCTCAATGTCAACAGTGAAGAGACAACTCCGGGATACTGGCCTTCTAGGCAGAGGTCCAGTGTGTGTTCTTTTGCCCATCTTATCTTTTCATTGGCCCATCTGAGATATGTCTTTTTCTTTGCAACTCTGCCTAGAAGGCCAGCATCGCAGTCACCTCTTCACTGTTGATGTTGAGACTGGTGTTTTGCGGGTACTATTTGATGAAGCTGCCAGTTGAGGACTTGTGAGGTGTGTGTTTCTCAAACTAGACACTCTGATATACGATGCTATTGCCTCAAACTAGAGGCAATAGCATCGTATATCACAATGTTTTATGGGCACATAATCACAATAGGACAAAGGTTGACATCGCCTCAACCCTACACACCAACACAGAGTTAGAGTTGTGTGGGTTGTTTACCCCTTACGGTGTGTTGCGTTCCAACAGAGTACAGACCAACGTTTCTGTTCTCTTCACCTCCTCTGAATAAAGAGGCAGTTGACTGCACTGCAGCGCACAGTAAATCAAACATGGTTTCCTCTCGGCTGCTCTCCTAGGGAAGGCACATTTCAGACGCCCCCTTGGGCTCTGGTTTTTTAACCGACTATGCTGCTCACTCCTGTAAGCCTATGGAGAGCCGAGCAGTTGAACTGATTGGGATACTGTATTAGACAGTGATCATCTTAACCCCAAACCCGTTCAGGTCAAGCGGCAGTAAAACAGTCAGGACTAGTAGGTACAGTAAAGCACTCACTTTCACAGTCAAGCTTTCCCAAACAAGTGTCTCATCTCAAAAACAACAGTGATGAAGACAACAATACTCAGAAACATGAATTAATTATGTATTAAGATGATAGTTACAATAGAGACTGACTTTATTTTCCCCAGAGGAACCTTCGTTTGTGGACTTAGTTAGGCCTATCAGTTAACCAACACAGCCGTTGGAAAGATGGGTTAATTAAATATAAAGATGATCTGTAATAGCCACAGGACTGTTTGTCTGTATGTAAGGAATAACCTAAATCAGGACGAGCATAGCAACAAGTGACCATTTAACTAAATCATAGCAATACATCCCCCCTCATCCCCAGAGATTCAGAAAGCAGCTAATATCCTGGTCTGCTGATTGTGTTTGAAATCCACCAGAGCAGAAACAGAAGAGCACTTTATCCTGGGTGTCATTAGATCCCAGTATGGATGCTAGGACATTAATCATTTGACTGGAGCAGAATGTCATGAAAACCTATAAAGTACTGAACCGTCCTGCAGTACATCCTGTAACACAGGAGGTAGACTTCCTTAAAGCTGCAATATATCACTTTTTGTGTGACCTAACCAAATTCACATAGAAATGTGAGTTACAGATCTGTAAATGTCATTGAAAGCAAGTCTAAGAAGCGGTAGATCTTTTATATGTGCGCTATATCAATGCATCCCATTACTAAGTCTAGTTTTTGAGTCTTTTTTGAGATGCAATATTTGTAGTTATGGGAAGAGATATTTCACAGCGGTTTAGATGGTACAATGATTCTCTACACTAGGGGTATTTTTACCCTACGAACCTCCTGGTTCTGTTCTACCTGATAATTAATTGCACCAACCTGGTGTGCCAGGTCAAAATCAGTCCCTGATTAGAGGCGAACAATGGAAGAAAGCAGCGGAACTGGCTTGTAGGGCCAGAGTTGAGTTTGAGGGCTCTACACTATAGTTGCTTGTTTTGTCACATACACTGAAATTAGGGGCACTATTCTAATTTTTGCAACCAGGAAATGACGGAGCGATATCTGCAATGTTGTATAAACAAAGACCACGTAGAATGACTAGGTTATTTATATGATATAAACAGTACAATACAGAATTCTCTAGTGATGTGGCATTTTTCAAGGAAAACCAGAGGCTTAAAAAAATCTGAAGCTTTGGATTTTCCCAACCATTTAAACAGAAGGTGGTTGTATTAGGCTAAGTCGAGCCTAAGTCAGTTCGAGCCGAACACAGTGACCACAGTGAGTTGGTGGCACAAAGGGGGGGGCAGTGGTGTGTGTATTATGTACAGGCCGTGAGGAGCAGGACCCCTTTAATCAGAGAGACTTAGTGTTCTGCAGCTCTGGGCGAAACCATCAACAATCCCACCTCCGTCCCATCCCTCCATCCATCACCTCCAGCCTTGCCCAATGATGGGGTCCCAACGATTTATCTTGCCAGCAGCAAAGCATGCCACTGGAGCAAAGCTCCTTTCAAGCAGATTTATACTCCCCAAGAGCTGCAGCGAAGGCACTTGACAGAGCTCTTTATAAAAAGGCAAGGAAGCCAGCGGCTCACTGCAGTCCCAATGGCCGTTTGATAGTCAGGATAATAAGCTAAGCAGGGAGGTGAACGGAAACAGAAACCCAATATCACCTCAATTAAACCTGCCAGTCTGTCCTCCATCTTAATCAAAAGTCTTCATTACCAAGGGGATAAGAAAGAGCCAACCTCCAAGAGAAGATACTAAACATCAAAAGCTGAATGCTTTATGTTTTCATGGCACCAACCATAACTTTACCTGTAGCTGAGCCAAATTCCTTAGAGTATACTGTAGAGAATGTGGACTACGTTTGTAATTACAGAGTACACTGGACTGTTTCCAAGGGGATTTCTGGGTGTTTGAATAAATCTCCTGGGTTGTAAGAGAAGCACTCTTTCAAATCTACTCAGAGGATTGCAGCCAAGGCAGTATTGAGCAACCCAATCACTGAACTATAGGAAGTTAGGAACGCATAGTGAGCTAGCTCTCACAGTGGAAAGTGTGGGGGAAGTGTTTTCATGCTTATCCACAAAGGACTCTTCACATCTTACCATGTTCATAAAATATTTTCATTGATACTACAATATAACTACAAATGTGAAAATGTACATTGCTTTGTGTATAAAAAAATATCAAAAGACTGCAAATTATCCAAATATAGATCGTCAAAAGATATAGGCTGTACATAACAAATTGAGATATAGATTTTTTTTAATGACAGGTGGGAGCTACAACTCCTAAAACTAGGCAATACCATGCAGTGTCAACCGGAGCCATGCATTTTAGATTCGTACAGATTATCCACTCATTCGATTTGGGGAAGAAAAGGTTAACACCTCTAGCTAGCTAGCTAGAAACATTTTAAACAGCAATTCTAGCGACAAAGCCGGTAGTGTCCCTTCTATCATATCAAGCCATGGATCAAATTCAAAAGAATGTTAGCTATTATTATTAAATCAATGCAACCAGAGCTATAATTCTGTATCATCATGAAACAAAAGACATTATTGACAACAAAAACTGCACTGGCTGGTTTGTTATTGTTGCTGCAATAACTGTCAATGACAGGTAGGCTATAACATGGCTAGCTAGCTACTCTCGTCTGACATAGCACTGATATAATCGACAACAGACAATTTTAGCAAGAAAGGAAGTAGTACTGCTCATAACTAGACACTATGTTTTTAGGGCTAGCAAGGAAGCCAGTATGTTTGCATTTCAACGGGTTTAAACTACCAGGTTAGCTGACTCGCTGACAAGCGAACCATTGTGTTGTTATGACAGGTCAGATTGATTATTAGCGCTGCGGTATGCGATTCTTTACTAGCTCGCGTTAGCTGTCACATGCAGCAGTTTCTCGGCTAGCCAACTAACGTTAGCTATCTCAGGGAACTAACAATAACATTACTGTAATGGCTGTTAACGAGAGATATGACATGAAAACGCGAACAAACTGAAATAGCTAGCTAGGTATGAGTCTGGCTTTTTGGTCATCCTTCCGTCATTGAGCAGCACTTCTAACCGCAGTAACAAGTCGCTCGTAGTACGATTGGGAGAATACTGCGACTCTGCAATGAAAATGCTATGTTGTGGAAATCATATTACAGCTTACCTTTCGGATAGAAGAGTGCCCCAAATTGACTTCAGGACTCAGGTTTTGTTTTATACTGATATGATAACAGATGCTACAGGATTCCGTATGAATGGACAGTTACTGTAGCTTGCTATGATTTTCCGCTCTAGCGCTCGAGCCTTTTCTATCGCTCTGCCACTTCCAGCACCTTGTCCTAACGCAAAGGCTATTTAGGGATCCTCTGAATGTTGACATCTCCTGGGAAAAAAAGAGAGCAATATTTACCTTTATGATAAAATGATAAGCATACATTGAATTACATGTTACATCGGTGCAATTTTATTCATATTTAGAACCTTGTTTATTTTATATTTCGCATACACCATACACGCGATTATGTACCAATTGCCTGTGTCATGCAAGGAATTGTGGGCCTAAAGAGATCACAAATAGGGGGAAACGATATGCATAAACTATTTATGTGGTCAATAATTCCATGATAACTGAAATGCTTTCATGATATGTTCATTGTAAGTAGCCGAATCTACACATCAGCCCAAGGTTGCGTAGTGTCATATGACAACAAAATCACCATTCTCCCTTGAAAAGGTGAACAAAAGACTAAAAGACAAGCTTAGGGATTGCTGCCATCTGCTGGCTTTTTGTATACTGAAAGTCAGCGTTATAGTCACCGTCGTTCACTTCACACTTATGTCGCACACTGGGTGCTACATTGGGTGCGTCACTTGATTCAGAAATTATAATCTATTTTAGCTGATAGAGTGTAAAGAAATCAAAACTGTTGATCTGAGAGGCCCACTAGAGGGTATCCACAGAACAGTTTATTATGCCAATATTATGGGGACATGAATTAGAACATGTGAGGGAAAGGTTTTTTAATAACAGGATGTGAAATGGCACACCAATCCTCCTTTACCTTCACCTGGTTGATAATAGGCTGTAGGTTTGTAGATTACTTGTCCAGCCTTTAAATTAGTGCATTGACTTGAATGATTATGATTTGATAGCAGTCTATCACAAATAACAACATTCATGATTGGCTCTGCCCACTTAAGAATATTAACAGTGAAAAGAGTTCAATATATTATATTGTATTAATAAACACAAATGTTGATGTTTTCCTGCCAAAATACAGCAACATTCCTGGCCTACTCTCTTATCTAATCCATAGCTAGTGACACATTGATATTCAAACTAGTTTATTACAAGATTATTTTAGATTTGCTTAATATTTTTGATTTTGATGATGGTTTGTTAAAAAAAAAATGTGAGGAGCATTACCACAGTCCTTCAGGCCCAGACATTGGCAACCCATCCATATCACATTGATATTCTAATTGTTAGGCTGTGGACCACATTATGAAAGCACTCCATCTTCAAAGGAAGTATAAATTACAGATGAGCCCCCTCCCAAAGCACAGAATTATTGTATCAGAGGATTTCTTAATGTCTTTGCCCCTCTCAATTCAAAGACATACTTCTATGAAGAGGCCCCTCTCAAATTTGAGAGGAGATTGTCTTGTACTTTCCATTGAAATCCAAAGAGGCACTAAATAAAGTCTGCGGGTGTTGTAGGCCTTGTGCACCTTACTCAAAATGGACAGCATTTAGTCAGGATCATTAGGAGATGATTATGATAAGACATTATTAGGGAGTCATACATGCTCTTTATGACAAGTCTTACATTGCATTATAACTGCATCACAATGCATTAAATGCTTTAAGTAAAGTGTTACCAAACTTCAATCTAATCCAAACTAAGTGTAAAGTAGAGCACCTACTGTATCAATTGGTAGCTATCAGCAAGTTAACCTGTAGGAAACTGGGTCCCATTGGAATGTTAATGATACTATGGCCACTAAGCATCTCTGCTGCATATTCCCCCTCAATGCAATAATGACTCATGGCTCAGAGCCTCAGACACATTCACTGAACAATTCATGCAGAGGGCTCATAATAATTTGTCATGGTAAGTACCCGCCCTCTGTGAAATCTGAGTAAATCATGTTGCTCCTCAGCATAGAAATATCATCTATTAATCTTCTAATCATGATCTTATTATCTAGTCATTCTGTGCCAGTTGGGAAGTTGATTGACTATATCAGAGGTGATTGTAATGGTAACGGAATTGAGTCAATTCAGAAAAGCAAATGATAGGCCTACTATGATCATCTTCCTTTTGTGCAGTGGACATGGTCCCTATTTGTGCATTATTTTTGTATCCAAATCCAAATTTTTGTATCCAAATCCGGCTTTAAACTTCTTCACAACAGTATCTCGGACCTGCCTGGTGTGTTCCTTGTTCTTCATGATGCTCTCTGCGCTTTTAACGGACCTCTGAGACTATCACAGTGCAGGTGCATTTCTACGGAGACTTGATTACACACAGGTGGATTGTATTTATCATCATTAGTCATTTAGGTCAACATTGGATCATTCAGAGATCCTCACTGAACTTCTGGAGAGAGTTTGCTGCACTGAAAGTAAAGGGGCTGAATAATTTTGCACGCCCAATTTTTCAGTTTTTGATTTGTTAAAAAAGTTTGAAATATCCAATAAATGTCGTTCCACTTCATGATTGTGTCCCACTTGTTGTTGATTCTTCACAAAAAATACAGTTTTATATCTTTATGTTTGAAGCCTGAAATGTGGCAAAAGGTCGCAAAGTTCAAGGGGGCCGAATACTTTCGCAAGGCACTGTATATATATAATATTGAGTTAATAAAGCGGCATACAAACATGGTCTCTTTTTTGCTTTCTTGAGTAAGCCAGCTCCAAAATGCAGGTGTTTCAGCCTAGCTCAGTGCTTTCTGTGGTGGTGGGGCAGCCAACAGAAAATATGGAGCGTAGGGGTTGGTAATGTTCTCTAGTTGCGCCGTGATTGGCTCAGTGTTCTGTCACTCATGGGGACACTACGAGCCATACCATACCATACCATACCATAAAGTTACATTAGAAGTGCACATCGAAGAAGGCTCAAGGTCATTGCCCACAGATAAAATTACGTCAAATCCCATGATATCTACCATAGCTTTGATTAGACTGATCAAGTCAACAAAAAGCTAGCAGTCATCATCATGAATCAAGTTGACAATTTACTGGCAAATCATTTTCAATCCTTGTCATATGAAGAGAAATTATGAAGAGGAAATATAGATAAAACCTTTCGGTGCTCATCGGCCATTGGACATAAACATTACACAACAAGTTGGAAGTCAATGAGTGGTTTGGAAGAAATCAGTGGCTAACTGCAAGCGTTGCAAAGCAATCACTAGCCGGCTATTCAGTGGAGAGGGTGGGTGGTTCCAAGCTTAAAATGATAAACATTCAACATTGGCCATGCTGTCAATCCAGCATGACTTCTGCCGCGTACAAAACAACTGGAAACACGGGAACTGGGAAATCTCAGACTTCAGTGAGTTCAAGAAAACTGGGAACTTGGAAAAAAACTAGCTCCGTCTGGGAAAATAAATTTTGAACGGTCATCCAACTTGGAATTCCAAGTCGGGAACTCAGGCCTCTTACTAGAGCTCTGGCCTGAAGATCACTTACATCATGATTCAACCTTGTTTTTTTCCCCCCGAGTTCCCAGTTGTCTTGAAAGCACAATAAATCCAGAGAATCCCAGACTATGATCACAAAGTTTGATGACAAAATTTGCCCATGCCACCTTCCTGTTCAAGTGAGCACTGTACAACAAGGTGAGTCCAAGAATGTATTGTATGCTGCTGCATAAATGATGTTACATGCCAGGGAGAAATGTATACTGTAACTACTCTATGAAAGTAATACTAAGTTGTGTAGTAAGCTGTTAGTAGCCCATGTGCCTCACCCTAATAATTTGGTCCCTTTCCCCCTTATAACGTAGCCTACTGTTCTGACTTGGTGGTGCACATGTAGCCTATAACCTGTTTTAGAGAAATGTCTTCATCAAATATTGTAAGCACTTTCATTGTCTGCTTCTATGCCCCCTTTATTTATCATACGGCTCTGACTTGGTGTACAGGGAGAATACTGTAAGAACGGCCCATGTCCTGAATTCTGTCGCTGTACATTTCAAAAGTGCTGAACAAATAGTTATATTGACTACATCTGTCCTAGCTCGCTCATTAATGTCTTAATTTAAGTTACGGATTGCCTTTTATGCGCTCGTCTTCCCCTTATGCCATAGTTTGTACTGTACATCTCAATTGTCAGTAGAAACCACATAAAATGTTGTTTAAGCAAGTCAGCCATATCAGCTATGTTTTATAGGCAGTAAATGAGGCTGAATTAACTGTTTCCCTGCCAGAAAAGTCTCAACAGATTCACTCCATGGTGCTGAAAAGAAAACTGTTGTTGGGACAGCTTTATGTAGGCCCTAACAGTTTTTTAAATATATATATTTTTGTATCATTATTTATTGAATATCTGAAACATACAATATACTGCCGGGGCGGCAGTGTAGCCTAGTGGTTAGAGCATTGGACTAGTAAGCGAAAGGTTGCAAGTTCAAATCCCCGAGCTGACAAGGTACAAAATCTGTCGTTCTGCCCTTGAACAGGCAGTTAACCCACTGTTCCTAGGCCGTCATTGAAAATAAGAATTTGTTCTTAACTGACTTGCCTAGTAAAATAAAAGGTAAAAAAAAAAAAAGTGAAGCCGCTAAATACCAGTCATCCAACAGATTCCCATTCAGAGCGACACACAGAAGCATCCAGGGTCAATGCCCTGCTCAAGGGAATGTTGACAAAGCTACCACCAGGCCAAAAAACGTGAACCTGAACCCTCCAAGATCCCCCCCACAGTTCCCCAATAGCTGTCCCTCAACCATTCGAGACTCCTCGCACAGCCCCCCCCCCAAGAAAATATACAATTAATTCCATTCCCCACCCCCAAGAACCCCCCGATGCACCAACAACCAAGAGAATGAACTAAAGAGAAAAAAGAAAAAGACTAGGCTACTTGCCTACTAGGCTACTTGCCTCCACTATATGCATGTGTACAAACACCTGCACGGCATCAGCCTCAGACAAAACGGCATTCGTTGTAAAAAAAAAAAACTGCCCCTCAGTGTCATTCAAACTGACTTTTAAGTTTTATTTGAACTTTTAAATTATTATTTTTATTTTTTATTTTTTATATTTGACCATCATTCTATCTCCCACACAGAAACTCCATTCCCACTTGTCTCCAATTCCACATCCCAACCCTCAGCTTCCCTCAGCCCATCCCATCTATCTCTGCTGGCCACGCACTTCGGGTTTCGATGCAACACATATCTTTCAACTATGCTGTGTTGTTTGACGTACAATTTCAATCTATCTAATCGAATAGAATCCACAGATTGCGAGTTGAAGATAAATACCTTTACTAAGAGTATTAGTATATTAGTAATTGACAGACCCTGTCTCTCCAGATCTCCTAACAGTACTATTTCTAGGGTCAATTTTAGATCAATGCTATGCATTTTCAGCAATTCCTGAACCTGAGACCAGAAACAGGCTACCTGAGGGCAATACCAGAATAAATGGTGTATTGATTCTGTATCCTCACAACAAAATCTGTAGAGCTTCGATTACTTTATGCCCCAAATATTCAACATTCTGTTGGTGGCAAGAATTCTATATAATAATTTTAGCTGAAAAGCACGAAGTCTTGAAACTTGTGTCGTTTTATATATCAACTCTGTACCATGGAATCGGTACATCAAAAATCTCTTCACAACTATTTTGCAATCTGTAAGGCACAGTTGTCACCATCCTGGTCCTCAAATGAAACTGGTATACTTTCCTATTTATGCTATTTTTAATAACTCCATGAAGGACATAACTCTACCATTCCAATGTACAATATAATTTAAGAACAAAATACCCATTTCAAACACATTTCCCATAAATACAGGTATTTTATCAACCAGCACATTTGAGTTCAGTCATAATATTTGTTGTAATATTTGTTCTATCTTTTCAGGGGGATGAAAATGAAATTGTAGCCAGCTCTGCAATGCTTGTTTGAAAAAGAGAGATCCTTTGAAAAAAAGTTAAAAGTTAAAAGTTCAATTAATCGAAAATGAGACATGGCAATCCTCACAAAGGCAATTTTTAAACAATGGATGAGCTTTTCTTAGTAATCTACTTGAGAACCATTTAGGGTTCAAATAAAACTTTTGAATGAGTGAAGCTTTTAGAGAGGTTTAGTGCTTTTATATAATAACCTCAACCCACCCAATTCATAATCATTATATAGAAAGGCGCGTTTTTGCCTCCCGGCTGGCCCCAGTGGTTAAGGGCGCTGTACTGCAGCGCCAGCTGTGCCACCAGAGACTCTGGGTTCGCGCCCAGGCTCCGTCGTAACCGACCGGGAGGTCCGTGGGGCGACGCACAATTGGCCTAGCGTCGTCCGGGTTAGGGAGGGTTTGGCCGGTAGGGTTATCCCTGTCTCATCGCGCACCAGCGACTCCTGTGGCCGGCCGGGCGCAGTGCATGCTAACCAAGGTTGACAGGTTTCCGGGTTGGATGCGCGCTGTGTTAAGAAGCAGTGCCGCTTGGTTGGGTTGTGTATCGGAGGACGCACGACTTTCAACCTTCGTCTCTCCCGAGCCTGTACGGGAGTTGTAGCAATGAGACAAGATAATAGCTACTAACAATTGGATACCACGAAATTGGGGAGAAAAAAAAGAAAGGCTTGTTTTATTTTGTCTGGTTTAGTGTCCCAGATAAAGCAAAATATTTTTTGCTCGTATGATTTGAAAAACGAATCATCAGGAGTAGGCAGCGCCATAAGTAAGTGAGTAAACTGAGATATGACTAAGGAGTTCATCAGGGCAATTTTTCCATAAATAGACAGGCAGTTATTGAATGTACACTTGGAATGCAATGAATAGATCAAGATGAATGTATGCATATCAAATGGCTCCAACAGTACCAGTCAAAAGTTTGGACACCTCATTCAAGGGTTTTTCTTTATTTTTACTATTTTCTACATTGTAGAATGTCCATGGTTACAGGATCTTGTTCTATTTAAAGAGCTTTACATTTACATTTCTATTTAAGAGCTTATATATTTTGTGATTTGAATACTGAGTATGTCTACTTTACCATCATTCCATTTTATAGGTAAACTGCAGGGTAATGTAAAAGTTGTATTTTTGATGTAGGCCCTAACAGTTTGTGGGCACCGTTTATCACCGTTATAGTACAATTAATGTATTGTTTAGTGGTGTGTTGTGTTGTATAGTGGCTTTGCTGGCAATGCATCAAACTTTTGGGGGGAGTTTGCCCCACTAAGATTTAAATATCTAAATCGCCACTGGTTACAGTATATATCTTTGACACTTATCTTTCACTCCTCACAAATAGATTAGTTGCTTTAGGTGTTGCAGAGAGCAACAGAGATCAATTTTGAAAATTTTATCAAATAACATACAAAGTTACATGTCGAAAATAAGTAGTAGCCAGTGCAGTCTATGAGTAGTGCACACATTGTGGTGAGTACTGCATAAAATTGAACCTACACTCCATGTACCATAATCAAATGAATGACCTTTATATGGATCTATAGAGAGTGAAAGAGAAGGACAAATGTATGACTGTTCTTATTCTCAATCTGACAGCTTTCCTGCCAACACTAAGGCAAAAAGAGACTTTTTTTTTAAAAATCAAATTATCCTTCAGCAGTTAGGAAAGCCAGCTCTTTTGAAGTGCACATGAAATAGATGATCATATTGCCTTATACTGTCACGTCCGGACCTTAGTTCCTTTTTTTTACATCTCTAGTTTAGGTTGGTCAGGGTGTGAGTTGGGGTGGGCATTCTGTTTTGTTCTATGTTTGTATTCCTATGTGTTTGGCCTGGTATGGTTCCCAATCAGAGGCAGCTGTCAATCGTTGTCTCTGACAACCATACTTAGGCAACCTGTTTTTGCCCTTGAGTTGTGGGTAGTTATTTTCTGTCTCTGTACCAGACAGGACTGTTTAGTTTTGTTCTAGTGTTCAGTGTAATTAAAAGATCATGAACACGTACCATACGAAAATCGTTACATATACTGTCTCATCTGCTCCTGCCACGCCCTGTAGTGCTCATCCGGTGTCTCCTTGACCTGCCGCTACACGCCCAGTGCTCTCTCCCTCTGTGTGTGTGATTGTGGGGGCGGAGACAGGTGTGCTGGAGTTAGAGCAGATCCCCACCAGCTGCAACCTGTTCCATAATCAAGACCTCTACAAATACTCAGTCCTGCCACTTCCCCACTGCCAGATCATAATCGCTGCCCAGTCTTTCCATGTTTGTAGTCGTTGGTTCCTGTTGTGTCTGTGTTCCCTTGCCCGATGCCATTTTCCTCTCTGCTACAGACCTGCATGCTCTGACTCTGGTCCCTGTCTCCAGTTCATCTACTCATCAGTCCTGCTACTCTGTCCTGGATTCCCCACTCTACGCTCCCTTGAATTCCCCTCCGGACCTGCTTACCCTGTCCCCACACCTCTCTTTCCAGCAAGCCGCCCAAGCTTCCCCTGACCTGCACTCAATCTTCCTCCAGTGTTTCAAAAAATACCTTGGTTACCATTCCAGTCTCGTTGGAGTCTGCTCTTGGGTTCACTTGTTCTGCTCTGTGCGACAAATACAAAGGGAGATATCGCACAGTAATATGGGGGCTAGCTTGACTACTGTGAGGCGACTGAACGTGAATATATCAATAGTATAATTTGAATAAATGACTTGATAAAAACAAAATGTATTTTAAAAGTCAGACAATGACACGAGTGATATTCTCCTGAACCAGACAATAGTTATCATTTGTCATTTAGCAAATGCACCTATTCAGAGCAACTTACAGCCAGTGCATTCAACAAAGGTAAGACAACCACATAATCAGTTATTGCAAGGAAAACCATTCCTTAAAAAAGCAGCTATCAGTGAAATCAGTGATAGTAATAAAAGACAAGTGTTAGTGCAAGAAAGACCAGTAAAACACTAAGAATTTGTTTTTTTATTACGAGGGGTGCTAGGGGTTTCAAACAAGGTGCTCTTTGAATGAAACAGACAGCACATACACACAACTGATAGGTTGTGGCTAGCAAAAGCAACTCAGCCTAAGAACAGAACTTAGAAACTCACCCCAAACAATGGCAGGTCACAGTGAAAGAGAATCACACAAAGCCAGTATAAGCCAGTCCCGCATGGCTATGGTTCTCAATCAGGGACAGCTGTCTATCTTTGTCTCTGATTGGGAATCATACTTAGGCATCCTGTTTTGCCACCTTAGTTGTGGGATGTTGATTTTTGTTAGCTCTGTGAAGCCTACAGAATGTGATGTTCGTTATGCTTTTGTTTTGGTGTTCTGAGAAAATAAAGAATCATGAACACGTACCACGCTGCACCTTGGTCCACTTTTTCCGATGGGCGTTACATCAATTTTCTTGGAATTGCTGTCACCTGAGTGGTTGAACGGTTAAAGCTAAATAACAACCTTGTAAACCTGCCATGACTCACCTGTGGACTTTCTGTAGGTTATTATATTTCAATATTTCAGGCATTTACTGTCTGTGGTGTGTGTAAACAGGCACCAATATAGGGGAAGAGGCAGGAGAGGCATCCTAAATCCCACAAATCCTTTAAACATCCTTGGAAGTGAGTACAGGAGAGAGGAGGAAAGGATGAGAGAAGGTCTGCTGTGGAGAGATCAAGAGGCAATAGGCATTGGCAGCCTTGGAGAAGAGTGCAGTGGGCACATGCACACAGGGGGAAGGGCAATGTACAATGTTAAAAATCAAACGTCACTGTCAAATATACAGTTGGAAGTTAACTTTGTAATCATATTTGAGAAAATTGTTATACCATTCTTATGACCTGTAACGGTCATCATTGCATGAAGAAGTGGACCAAAGCAGCGTGGTAAGTGTTCATGATTTATTACTAGAACTGAACACTGGAGAACGAAACAGTTCTGTCTGGTGCAGACACAAAAACAGAAATCAACTACCCACAAAACACAGGTGGGAAAAGGCTACCTAAGTATGGTTCTCAATCAGAGACAACGATAGACAGCTGCCAATGATTGAGAACCATACCCGGCCAAACACACAGAAATAGAAAACATAGAACACAAAACATAGAATGCCCACCCCAACTCACGCCCTGACCAAACCAAAATAGATACATAAAAAGGATCTCTAAGGTCAGGGCGTGACATGACCACGTAAAATGCTTAATGTGTCAAATATATAGCGGGAAACTAACATTTGGAGGTCACACGTGAAACCTTTGATTTCATCCCTGGCAAAAAAAAGCTGTCAAACTTGCTCTAGCATATTCCGACGTGAGAACAGAGAGCTACCAAGCACCCCATCAGAGGAGCAAGGAGACCCAAGAAGCCCTCTTCTTGTCAGCTATAGGGGCTAACAGATGGCAGAGGTGGGATTAGGGCTCTATGAGATGAAAGATCAGTCAGATGAAAGACTTCCTCGCTGCATCGACGTGCACAGGCACGTTATTACTCTAGTTTATCACAGAATGACGTAATGAGTTCACTAACTCTACATAAACTGGGGGATTTTATACATTCACTTTGAATCAAACTGATGGACATGTCTCTTTTAGAACAACACACAGACTCTATTTGGCAATCTGGTAGTAGTAATAGTAATATATACCATTTAGCATATGTTTTTATCCAAAGAGACTTTGTAGTTACAGTATATGTGATCCATGCAGGAATTGGAATTGATCACACAACCAATTGAGCCACACAGGATAATGATTGCTACATTATTTATTTCGGAGAAATGAGCACCTCTAAAAGCTCACAGCACATTACAGGGCAACTGTACTGTCAACCAGCTGTCCCCGTGGCAGGATGCAGAGTGATCAGAGGATGGTTACATAAGTATGCATAAAGTGGAGTGGGAGGCTTGTTTGACTCCAACAGCACTAGGAATAGGGACACGGGTTGCATCTCAAATGGCACCCTATATTCCCCTTCATAGTGCACTACTTTTGATCAGGGCCCATAGGATTCTGGTCAAATATAGTGCCCAAAGTAGGGAATAGGGTGCCATTTGTATGGGCCCTGGTCAAAAGTAGTGCACTATGTAGGGAACAGGGTGCCATTTGGGATGAAAACAAGTCTTAGTGTGAGTCCGGATATATAATAACCATTGAGTTGTGTTAACACCCAGTGTTACCATTATTAAACAGTCACAAGGTAACGCTGCTTTTGAGTCAAGACAGATAAAATACTTTAGATCTTTCGAGTGGCTAGAAAGTTGCAAGAGTCTTCACAGGTGTACAAATAACTCAGAGTACGAATGTAGGCTAGTTGGTGCCATGAAGGGACTAATTGAATGACCTACAGAGTACTATAAGCTCCCATATGCTGAGCCAGCATGTGGCATGTTTTCTTTAGAATAATGGGTAATCACTGCTTTAAACGATTACATGAGCCTTTTCTGTGGTGTCCTCTGAATGTAATGTTACTGCTCTATTGAGCATTCTGTCATGATACTTTTTGTGTTTGTTTTGTTCTGGGTAAATTACTTTTCCTGAGGAGAAAATATTTTGAGCATTCTTTCCAACTTGTTCTTGATTCAATTTTATGTGGTTCTTGCATGAAATGTGTATTTTATTCATACATTTTTGTGTACTGTTGTAACGCCTGCTTCCAACTCACACTCTCAAACACATAGATTCCCTGAACGCAGCTCACTTTCCAGCCCACTTTCCAGCTCACACTCTCAAAACACATAGATCCCCTGAACGCAGCTCACTCTCCAGATCCCAATCACCTGAATTCTGATCACCTGTTCACACACCTGTATGTCATTTACACACACTATTTAGTTCAGTTCCTTGCACCCCATCATTGTGAGGTATTGTTTGATTTTTGTCCACATTCTAGCGAGAGCGCTGTTTATTTCCTTATTAGTCCTCCCATGTATCCTAGTTTTTGGCCATACTCATATACGATGTTCTTTTGCCTATTCCCTGCCTGTACTTTGCCTTTTTGGATTCCCTGTGTATGACATTCTGCCTGTCCCTGGACCATAATACCTGCCTCCTCCTGTGGCCCTGTACTAAATAAACCAGCACTCTCTCCCATCATACTCATTACAACTGTGTTGATAACAAACATTGATACTAGATAGTACATAGCATCTACTTGTACAAATTGTCCCAAGCACTTATATGGGAAACTAGACTATCAAGGAGAAACAGTGTGAGGGTCTGCTCCCAGGCTTATGATAGGTGGCTGATGCGTACAGTACTGTAAGTACTATACAGTTCAGAATGCATTCGGAAAGTGCATTCAGACGCCTTGACTTTTTCCATTTTGTTACGTTAAAGCCTTGTTCTAAAATATGTCGATTTTTTAACGTGGAAAAAGTCAAGGGGTCTGAATACTTTCCGAATGCACTGTACTTGCACTCAAACCATAAAAAGGAAAAACCAAGGAGGCAGAGATGCCAAAGAATATTCTTAATTTAATGTCATGCCCGAAAGAATACAAAAAGTGCCAGTGCAAAGTGCAATAAAGTACTGAACAAAAGATACAGAATTGTTTCTGCTTCTATGCTTCTATGCCATAATTGTTGATTGTACGGAAGATGGCATAGACTCTGAAATGAATGTTCTCTTTTTGTTTTTCACTTTATTGCACTGGAACCTTTTGTATTTTTTCGAGCATGGCGTTAAATCAGCCTCTGCCTTGTTTTTTTCCTTTTTACACAAAACCCACTTAGATAGTATGAATGAATATATGACAGAGATAGAGTCCATTAGCACAATGCCAGCGCACTAATCAGGACAAC
This sequence comes from Oncorhynchus kisutch, assembly GCF_002021735.2. Lineage (NCBI taxonomy): Eukaryota > Metazoa > Chordata > Actinopteri > Salmoniformes > Salmonidae > Oncorhynchus > Oncorhynchus kisutch. The sequence continues at coordinate 37,383,357 of NC_034189.2, forward strand.
TCTAGTGGTCTCTTTGGATTCTGTTTTCCACAAAAGACAGGGACTTCCTGTAAATGGATATGACATCAGAGGAGCAGTTTAAGTCATCGTGTCAAATGACCTTGATGTATGCTGTAGTGCAGAGGTACCCTTACCAAAAAACAGGCTTCTGGCAAACAGTTGTGTCACACCTTTTAGACCATTTGCCTCTAATTTGCCTATAGGCAACCCTGGTCCTAACGTACCACAGATACAGCAGTATTTAGTTCCAACCAGGCTGAATTCCACCAATGAATATGTTATTGTATTGTATATTATGTATTGTATTGGGGAATGTTGTGTATTGTATTTTTTATTTTGAGGGTGTGGTGTTGATTGTGATAATGTACTTGTAACTGGCTTGCCTTTCTTAATTGCCCCTGGAGGGATAAATGCAGTTGTATTGAATTGAATATACCTACCTGGCCTCCCAGGTCTAGAGGTGGACTGTAAAAAAAACTGAAATAACCGTGGTTAGCATCTACTTGTACAATAACTGTTGTTTGTACTTCACAACAGCGGGTATGAGGTCGGTAGCTGGCTAACTTAAAGCTAACAAATATAGACCATCATAAAAAATCTTGAGTAATTTCTGCTGGACTGGTTCAGATGTTGTCAGTTGTATAAATGCTACAGTCTCCATGGTAACAGAGTGAACTTGAGACTCCATTTTTCACTTTAAAATGTAAGCCATACAAAAACCATTGATTGCAAAGTTTAAAAGTATTGCTCTCTTTGACATCTACACACAAAACCCCACAATGGCAAAGTATAAACATGCTTTTAGAAATGTTGGATTATTGAAAATGAAATACAGAAATATCTTATTTACTCTCCTGAATCAATACATTCTAGAATCACCTTTGGCAGCGATTACAGCTGTGAGTCTTTCTGGGCAATTCTCTAAGAGTATTGCACACCTTGATGGTACAATATTTGCAAATTTTTTAATTTTTTTATTCTTCAAGGTCTGTCAAGTTGGTTGTTGATCATTGCTAGACAGCCATTTTCAAGTCTTACCGTAGATTTTCAAGCCAATTTTCAAGTCAAACCTGTAACTAGGCCACTCAGGAACATTCAAAGTCACCTTGGTAAGCAACTCCAGTGTATATTGGACTTGTGTTTTAGGTTGTTGTCTCCCAGTGTCTGTTGGAAAGCAGACTGAACCAGCTTTTCCGCACAAATTTAGCCTGTGCTTAGTTCCATTCCATTTATTTTTATCCGAAAAAAAATCCCTAGTCCTTGCCGACAACAGGCATAGCCATAACATGGGCATACCCATAACATGATGCAGCCACCCCCATGCTTGAAAATTTAAGAGTGGTATTCAGTGACGTGTTGTGTTGGATTTGCCCGAAACATAATGTTTTGTATTCAGGACGTAAAGTTAATTTCTTTGCCACATTTTTTTGCAATTTTACTTTAGTGCCTTATTGCTAACAGGAAGCATGTTTTGGAATATTTTTGTTCTGTACAGGCTTCCTTCTTTTCACTCTGTCATTTGAGTTAGTATTGTTGTTGTACATTGTTGTTGATCCATCCTCGGTTTTCTCCTATCACGGCCATTAAACTCAGTAACTGTTTTAAAGTCACCATTGGCCTCATGTTGAGCATTTTTCTTCTCCAGCAACTGAGTTAGGAAGGACACCTGTATCTTTGTAGTGATTAGGTATATTGATACATCATCTACAGTGTAATTAATATCTTGACCATGCCCAAAGGGATGTGCAATGTCTGTTTTTTTAAATGTTTACCCATCTACCAATAGGTGCCTTTCTTTGTGAGGCATTGGACAACTTCCCTGGTATTTGTCCTTAAATCTGTGGTTGAAATTCACTGCTTGGCTGAGGGACCTTACAGAAAATTCTATGTGTACAGAGCTGATTCAAAAATCCAGTTTAACATAATTTTGGCACACAGTGAGTCCATGCAACTTATTATGTGACTTGTTAAGCACATTTGTACTCCTGAACTTATTTAGTCTTGCCATAATAAAGGGGTTAAATACTTATTGACTCAAGACATTTCAGCTTTTCATTTTTAATTCATTTGTAAAAATGTGTAAAAACACATTTCCACTTAGACATTATGCAGTATTGTGTGTAGGCCAGTGACACAAAATCTAAATTTGATAAATTTAGGGTTAGGCTGTAACATTTAGGCTGTAACACAACAAAATGTGGAAAAAGTCAAGGGGGTTGAATACTTTCTGAAGGCACTGTATACAGTATGCAGAAGTCAATTTTACTTAACACATTTACTTGAGGAACAGCGCAGATGCAAAGCTTGGCAAACTAAATCTCCCTCAGTTTTTCACGTAGCCACATTTTCCAAAATTCTGTTAAATATCTAGTCTGAATAAAGATTCAAATATGTCTGCAGAAAAAGTGGGGTGTCAGCTATGAAATGACACCTTGAGTTTAAAAAAATCTATTTTGGTTATTGAACTACAGTAAGCAAGGTTGACTCAACACCCGGTAACAGAATGACGGTAAAGGAAGACACTAGACAATATTTCTTAAACCTATAGAAGGCAAATAATTTATGAAAACTAAGTATAAATTATGATATTAGTTTGCAGGGGCCTTTACGTCAAGATTATTGTGTTTTTATGTATTTCTAATACCTTTTAAGACTTCTTCTAGTAGATGATTTCTAAGACCCCTTTTCCATTTTTGTAAGCAGACATTTTTAAGATGGGAAATGGTTGAAAAATGTATCTTAGCTTTATTTGACACGAAATGTCATATGCTCTTCTAAACTTCACATGTTGGCGCTCAAATCAAATTTTATTGGTTGTGTACACAGATTTGCAGATGTTATCTCAGGTGCAGGAAAATGCTTGTGTTTCTAGCTCCAACCATGCAGTAATACCTAGCATTAAGAAACAATACTCACATAATCCAGAAAATAAATAGAAATGAAGAAATATCAGAACTAGCAATGTCAGAGACCGGAATATGCATTTAAATACAGTACCAGTCAAATGTTTGGTTACACCTACTCATCGGTTGTGTTGTGACAAGTTAGAGGTGGTATATAGAAGATAGCCCACCTTGATAAAAGACCAAGTCCATATTATGGCAAGAACAGCTCAAATAAGCAAAGAGAAACGACAGTCCATCATTACTTTAAGACATAAAGGTCAGTCAATACGGAACATTCAAGAACTTGTAAAGTTTCTTCAAGTGCAGTCGCAAAAACCATCAAGCGCTATGATGAAACTTGCTCTCATGAGGACCGCCACAGGAAAGGAAGACCCAGAGTTACCTCTGCTGCAGAGAATACGTTAGAGTTACCAGCTTGAGAAATTGCAGCCCAAATAAATGCTTCACAGAGTTCAAGTAACAGACACATCTCAACATCGACTGTTCAGAGGAGACTGCATGAATCAGGCCTTCATGGTCGAATTGCTGCAAAGAAACCACTTCAAAAGGACACCAATAAGAAAAGGAGACTTGCTTGGGCCAAGAAACACGAGCAATGACATTAGACCGATGGAAATCTGTCCTTTGGTCTGATGAGTCCAAATTTGAGATTTTTGGTTCCAACCGCCATGTCTTTGTGAGATGCAGAGTAGGTGAATGGATTATCTCCGCATGTTTGGTTCCCACAGTGAAGCACGGAGGAGGAGGTGTGATGGTGTAGCACACTTAACCAGCATTCTGCAGCGATGTGCCATCCCATTTGTTCTTATTGGGACTATCATTTGTTTTTCAACAGGACAATGACCCAACACACCTCCAGGCTGTGTAAGGGCTATTTGAACAAGAAGGAGTGATGGAGTGCTGCATCAGATGATGAGATGGTTTGGGATGAGTTGGACTGCAGAGTGAAGGAAAAGGAGCCAACAAGTGCTCAGCATTTGTGGGAACTCCTTCAAGACTTGGGAAAGCATTCCAGGTGAAGCTGGTTGATAGAATGCCAAGAGTGTGCAAAGCTGTCATCAAGGCAAAGGGTAGCTACTTTGAAGAATCTGAAATATAACACTTTATAATATAACACTTGTTTGGTTACTACATGATTCCATGTGTTATTTCATAGTTTTGATGTCTTCACTTTTATTCTACAATGTAGAAAATAGTAAAAATAAAGAAAAACCCTTGAATGAGTAGGTATGTCCAAACCTTTGACTGGTACTGTACATATAATGTATATATTTATACATATAATGGTATGTTTTGTATGTAAACATTATTAAAGTCACCAGTGTTCAATCACATAGGGCAGCAGGTGTAGGGTAGAGTACCGGGTGGTAACCGGCTAGAACAGTGATGAACACGGAACCCAAACCGGCTGTGCATGTGCGCCATCGTGTATAAATGTATTTTGTCCCCCCACACCAAAAGTGATCACGACACGCAGGTTAAAATATCAAAGCAAACTCTAAACCAATTATATAAATTTTTTGGACAGGTCGAAAAGCATTAAACATTTATGGCAATTTAGCTAGTACTTGCTAGCTAATTTGTCCTATTTAGCTAGCTTGCTGTTGCTATCTAATTTGTCCTGGGATATAAACATTGAGTTGTTATTTTACCTGAAATGCACAAGGTCCTCTACTCCGCCAATTAATCCACACATAAAATGGTCAACCGAATCGTTTCTAGTCAGCTCTCATCCTTCCAGGCTTATAATTCTCTTGACTTTGTATTGCGATTGGCAACTTTCATAAATTAGGTGCATTACTGCCACTGACCTAGTTCGTCTTTCAGTCACCTATGTGGGTATAACCAATGAGGAGATGGTGCGTGGGTACCTGCTTCTATAAACCAATGAGGAGATGGGAGAGGCAGGACTTGCAGCGCGATCTGTGTCAGAAATATAACTTATTCCATTTTAGCTCTTGGCAACGCAGTTGCTCGTTGGCGTGCACGAGCAGTGTGGGAGCAATAATTGAATAACAGATTTCTAAATTTACACGACGCGAGTGGTGTGGTCATTCTATAAGAGTAGTGGTGACTGTTTCACTGTCTGATGGCCTGGTGGAAGAAGCTGTATCTCAGTCTCAGCTTTGATGCATCTGTACTGTCTAAGCCTTCTAGATGATAGCGGGGTGAACTGTCTGTGGCGTGGGTGGCTGAGGTCTTTGATGATCCTTTTGGCCTCCCTGTGACACCGGGCGGTGCAATTGCTCTACCAGAGGGTGATATGGATACAGCCCGACAGGATGCTCTCAATTTCTTCAGCCTTCGGAAGTTGAAGAGGCACTGTTGTGCCTTCTTCTCCATGCTGTCTGTGTGAAGGGACCATTTCAGGTTGTCAGTGACGTGCATGCCGAGGAACTTGAAGCTTTTGACCCTCCTTCACTGGAGCCCCGACGATGCACTGCAAAAAGTCAGCTCTCAAAAACAAGAAAAAAAAGCAATACAATTGGGGAAATGTTACTTAAAATAAGTCAAAATAAAAAATATCTAGTCTCAAGGTACGCAAAGAAATCTTTAAACTAGTGTGGCCAGACTAAAAACAAATACATTTGTCTGGATACAAAGAAAATATTTAATATGTAGGAAAATGTGCTTAAATTTGGCATCCAATGCTATTGCAATCGTCTTGAAATAAGCCTACAGTGGGGCAAAAAAGTATTTAGTTAGCCACCAATTGTGCAAGTTCTCCCACTTAAAAAGATGAGGCCTGTAATTTTCATCATAGGTACACTTCAACTATGACAGACAAAATGAAGAAAAAAAATCCGGAAAATCACATTTTAGGATTTTTTATGAATTTATTTGCAAATTATGGTGGAAAATAAGTATTTGGTCAATAACAAAAGTTTCTCAATACTTTGTTATATACCCTTTGTTGGCAATGACAGAGGTCAAATGTTTTCTGTAAGTATTCACAAGGTTTTCACACACTGTTGCTGGTATTTTGGCCCATTCCTCCATGCAGATACCCTCTAGAGCAGTGATGTTTTGGGTAACATTGCCCCCTATTGGTGAAACTAAATACAATTTCAAATAATAATTTGTTTCTTTGATGTGTGGTTCACAGGACAACATTCAACCCAATCAGCTTCTAGCTAACTCCAGCATCACTGATCAGCAACTCCATACACCTGACTCAGATGAAGGGCAAAGGGGCATTGACCAACATGGAGCTGTCACAGTGCAACAAGTAAGTAACTTGGTTGGTGGTGGCAATCTACTGAAAATGACCTTTTTTTTAAGTACTTGGCTATACTAATAACATTCATAACCACTTCTCCTTTCACAAACATTCTACTTGTCATGAACTAGTAATGTCCAGCCTGCACATGTCAGGATACTACATTCAATGTCCACTTTTTTTAAGGATCTGACAACACTGGTTTGGTGATAAATGCCAGAACCAAGCATCGTCTCTCACAGGTACGTTTTTTTTTTCTGAACAGAACACAGAATTTGGTTAGTTACACTATGCAGTAGGCATCTCTCTCTCTCTCTCTCTCTCTCTCTCTCATATTGTTGCTGGGTTACAGCAATATCAATCATTACTAATGGACAACCTCAGGAAGCAGATGGAGGGAGTGCTAAAGAAGCATTCAGGAAGCACATCAGGTCAACTTGAAAAATATGCAATGGCTATATTTGACAATCTCATTGACCCTTTTGCTGGTGTTGGAACAACATTTAGACAGGACCGTGTTATTAAAACCTCTCTGGAATATGTGGGACACGGCCCACCTCACGTCCCACCTCGGGAGGAGTCACAAAAAGCAGAAATAGAGATAAAATGAATCACTAACCTTTGATGATCTTCATCAGATGACACTCATAGGACTTCATGTTACAAAATACATGTATGTTTTGTTCGATATTTATATCCAAAAAGCTCAGTTTACATTGGCTGAAAGTAGTTTTCATGACATTGTTGATGGTGCTCTTCTAAAATCACATCCCTTATTTTCAGAGATAAAAAATGTACACAGATGAAGAGATCTGTAACCCACTAGGATCCTTTGCATAAAAAAAAAACAAGTTGTTAATGCTGTACTACACCCTAGGAAATATAAATCCAAAATACTGGTCTAAACTGGCTGCTATCAGGCTACTTGCCATGGCTAGATCAGCAGACATCCGTCAATCTGATGTAGATGTACTATTGAATAGAATCAAGGAAGACATGGTTACATTGGGGGGTTCAAATGCAAACTATTAATGGAAAGAAAGCGATATATGGTGCCATGGTCTCTCTCTGTGAAGACACCCTGACACTACATGAACTAGCAGGGTTCAGAGAGGGTGTGGGCTTTGCCTACAGTAAGCGCAGACACTGTGAGTGTTCTTTTGAGGACATGCAGACACACTTCAATGAAGATGCATATACTAAAGGACATTGGAGAGACAGTGTGATGAAATAGAAAAGGCAAAGACGGACTTGCTTCGCAACAGCCTGAGAACAACATATGGGATCAATAGAAGGAGCAAGTTAGTTGAGTTCCCAGCCTTTGAAATTATACAACAAACTCCACAATACATTGTGTATGTAATTCTGGAGGGCATAGCCCCATTGGAAATCAAATATGTTTTGAATCATCTTGTTGAGTCTGGACAGATTGATCTGGACTGAATTCTGCTATTCTTGGTTTCCCTTATTCCCCTCTAGATGTTAGAGATCGGCCATCCCCAATTTATGTTAGTACATTAATGTCAAGTGATGGTAAACTAAAACAATCTGTCACGCCCTGGTCAAAGTATTTTGTGTTTATCTTTAAGTATTTGGTCAGGCCAGGGTGTGGCATGGGGTTTTTGTATTGGGGTGTGTTTTGTCTTGGGGTTTTGGTGTTAGTATTGGGATTGTAGCGTAGTGGGATATCTAGCAAAGTCTATGGCTGTCTGGAGTGGTTCTCAATTAGAGGCAGGTGTTTATCGTTGTCTCTGACTGGGAACCATATTTAGGCAGCCATATTCTTTGAGTTTGTCGTGGGTGATTGTCCTTAGTGTCCTATGTGTACTCTTTGTTAGTTTGCACCAGATAGGCTGTTTCGGTTTTCGTTACGTTTATTGTTTTTGTAGTGTTTGTGTTATTCCGTGTTTTACGTTTGTTTTATTAAACATGGATCGCAATTTACACGCTGCGTTTTGGTCCGACTCTCCTTCACCACACCTAGAAAACCGTAACAGAATCACCCACCACCAACGGACCAAGCGGCGTGTCAACAAGCAGGAGCAGCCGAAAGAGGAGAGGCAACAAAGGCAGCAACAGCGGCGCAATGATGATTGGACATGGGATGATATATTGGATGGCAAGGGTTGCTACACATGGGAGGAGATCCTGGCGGGAAGGGATCGCCTTCCATGGGAACAGGTGGAGGCACTTAGGAGAGCAGAGGCAGCCGGAGAGAGGAGCTGGCGATACGAGGGAACACGGTTGGCAAGGAAGCCCGGGAGTCAGCCCCAAAAATTTCTTGGGGGTTGGCTCACAGGGAGTATGGCTACGCCAGGTAGGAGACCTGCGCAAACTCCCTGTGCTTACCGGGGGGCTAGAGAGACCGGGCAGGCACCGTGTTATGCTGTGGAGCACACGGCGTCCCCAGTGCGGGTGCACAGCCCGGTGCGGTATATTCCAGCTCCGCGTATCGGCCGGGCTAGATTGAGTGTCGAGCCAAATGCCATGAAGCCGGCTCTACGCATCTGGTCCCCAGTGCGTCTCCTTGGGCCGGCTTACATGGTACCAGCCTTGCGCTCGGTGTCTACGGTTTGCCTGCATAGCCCAGTGCGGGCTATTCCACCTCGCCGCACTGGCAGGGCGACCGAGAGCATTCAACCAGGTAAGGTTGGACGGGCTCGGTGCTCAAGAGCTCCAGTGCGCCTGCACAGCCCGGTCTATCCGTCACCACCTCCACGCACCAGCCCTCCGGTAGCAGCTCCCCGCACCAGGCTTCCTGTGCGTGTCCTCGGTTCAATAGCACCAGTGCCAGCACCACGCATCAGGCGTACAGTGCGCCTCGCCTCTCCAGCGCTGCCAGAGCCTTTCTCCTCTACAGCGCTGCTGGATTCTCCCGCCTGTTCAGCGCTGCCAGAGCCTTTCTCCTCTACAGCGCTGCTGGATTCTCCCGCCTGTTTAGCGCAGCCAGAGCTTTCCTCCTCTCCTGCGCTGCCGGAGTCTCCCGCCTGTTCAGCGCAGCCAGAGCTGTCAGCCTGCATGGAGCAGCCAGAGCTGTCAGTCTGCATGGAGCAGCCAGAGCTGTCAGTCTGCATGGAGCAGCCAGAGATGTCAGTCTGCATGGAGCAGCCAGAGCTGTCAGTCTGCGTGAAGCAGCCCGAGCTGTCAGTCTGCAAGGAGCTGTCAGTCTGCAAGGAGCTGTCAGTCTGCAAGGAGCTGTCAGTCTGCAAGGAGCTGCCAGTCTGCAAGGAGCTGCCAGTCTGCAAGGAGCTGCCAGTCTGCAAGGAGCTGTCAGTCTGCAAGGAGCTGTCAGTCTGCAAGGAGCTGTCAGTCTGCACGGAGCTGTCAGTCTGCAAGGAGCTGTCAGTCTGCCAGGATCTGCTGAAACCACCAGCCAGCCAGGATCTGGTAGATCTATCTACCTGCCTGAGCTTCCTCTCACTCCTGAGCTTCCTCTCACTCCTGAGCTTCCTCTCACTCCTGAGCTTCCTCTCACTCCTGAGCTTCCTCTCACTCCTGAGCTTCCTCTCACTCCTGAGCTTCCTCTCACTCTTGAGCTTCCCCTCAGTCCCGAGCTGCCTCAGTCCCGAGCTGTCCTTCAGTCCCAATCTGCTCCTCAGTCCAGTGGGGTTCTGGGTGAGGACTACTAGGCCATGGTCGGCGGCGAGGGTGGACTATCCAGGGACGAAGGGAGAGGGGATTAAGACATTGACTGAGTGGGGTCCTCGTCCCGCGCCGGAGCCGCCACCATGGACAGACGCCCACCCGGACCCTCCCTATTGTTTTGAGGTGCGTTCGGGAGTCCACACCTTAGGGGGGGGGGTTCTGTCACGCCCTGGTCAAATTATTTTGTGTTTATCTTTATGTATTTGGTCAGGCCAGGGTGTGGCATGGGGTTTTTGTATTGGGGTGTGTTTTGTCTTGGGGTTTTGGTGTTAGTATTGGGATTGTAGCGTAGTGGGATATCTAGCAAAGTCTATGGCTGTCTGGAGTGGTTCTCAATTAGAGGCAGGTGTTTATCGTTGTCTCTGACTGGGAACCATATTTAGGCAGCCATATTCTTTGAGTTTGTCGTGGGTGATTGTCCTTAGTGTCCTATGTGTACTCTTTGTTAGTTTGCACCAGATAGGCTGTTTCGGTTTTCGTTACGTTTATTGTTTTTGTAGTGTTTGTGTTATTCCGTGTTTTACGTTTGTTTTATTAAACATGGATCGCAATTTACACGCTGCGTTTTGGTCCGACTCTCCTTCACCACACCTAGAAAACCGTAACAGAATCACCCACCACCAACGGACCAAGCGGCGTGTCAACAAGCAGGAGCAGCCGAAAGAGGAGAGGCAACAAAGGCAGCAACAGCGGCGCAATGAGGATTGGACATGGGATGATATATTGGATGGCAAGGGTTGCTACACATGGGAGGAGATCCTGGCGGGAAGGGATCGCCTTCCATGGGAACAGGTGGAGGCACTTAGGAGAGCAGAGGCAGCCGGAGAGAGGAGCTGGCGATACGAGGGAACACGGTTGGCAAGGAAGCCCGGGAGTCAGCCCCAAAAATTTCTTGGGGGTTGGCTCACAGGGAGTATGGCTACGCCAGGTAGGAGACCTGCGCAAACTCCCTGTGCTTACCGGGGGGCTAGAGAGACCGGGCAGGCACCGTGTTATGCTGTGGAGCACACGGCGTCCCCAGTGCGGGTGCACAGCCCGGTGCGGTATATTCCAGCTCCGCGTATCGGCCGGGCTAGATTGAGTGTCGAGCCAAATGCCATGAAGCCGGCTCTACGCATCTGGTCCCCAGTGCGTCTCCTTGGGCCGGCTTACATGGTACCAGCCTTGCGCTCGGTGTCTACGGTTTGCCTGCATAGCCCAGTGCGGGCTATTCCACCTCGCCGCACTGGCAGGGCGACCGAGAGCATTCAACCAGGTAAGGTTGGACGGGCTCGGTGCTCAAGAGCTCCAGTGCGCCTGCACAGCCCGGTCTATCCGTCACCACCTCCACGCACCAGCCCTCCGGTAGCAGCTCCCCGCACCAGGCTTCCTGTGCGTGTCCTCGGTTCAATAGCACCAGTGCCAGCACCACGCATCAGGCCTACAGTGCGCCTCGCCTCTCCAGCGCTGCCAGAGCCTTTCTCCTCTACAGCGCTGCTGGATTCTCCCGCCTGTTCAGCGCTGCCAGAGCCTTTCTCCTCTACAGCGCTGCTGGATTCTCCCGCCTGTTTAGCGCAGCCAGAGCTTTCCTCCTCTCCTGCGCTGCCGGAGTCTCCCGCCTGTTCAGCGCAGCCAGAGCTGTCAGCCTGCATGGAGCAGCCAGAGCTGTCAGTCTGCATGGAGCAGCCAGAGATGTCAGTCTGCATGGAGCAGCCAGAGCTGTCAGTCTGCGTGAAGCAGCCCGAGCTGTCAGTCTGCAAGGAGCTGTCAGTCTGCAAGGAGCTGTCAGTCTGCAAGGAGCTGTCAGTCTGCAAGGAGCTGCCAGTCTGCAAGGAGCTGCCAGTCTGCAAGGAGCTGTCAGTCTGCAAGGAGCTGTCAGTCTGCAAGGAGCTGTCAGTCTGCACGGAGCTGTCAGTCTGCAAGGAGCTGTCAGTCTGCCAGGATCTGCTGAAACCACCAGCCAGCCAGGATCTGGTAGATCTATCTACCTGCCTGAGCTTCCTCTCACTCCTGAGCTTCCTCTCACTCCTGAGCTTCCTCTCACTCCTGAGCTTCCTCTCACTCCTGAGCTTCCTCTCACTCCTGAGCTTCCTCTCACTCCTGAGCTTCCTCTCACTCCTGAGCTTCCTCTCACTCCTGAGCTTCCTCTCACTCTTGAGCTTCCCCTCAGTCCCGAGCTGCCTCAGTCCCGAGCTGTCCTTCAGTCCCAATCTGCTCCTCAGTCCAGTGGGGTTCTGGGTGAGGACTACTAGGCCATGGTCGGCGGCGAGGGTGGACTATCCAGGGACGAAGGGAGAGGGGATTAAGACATTGACTGAGTGGGGTCCTCGTCCCGCGCCGGAGCCGCCACCATGGACAGACGCCCACCCGGACCCTCCCTATTGTTTTGAGGTGCGTTCGGGAGTCCACACTTTAGGGGGGGGGGGGTTCTGTCACGCCCTGGTCAAATTATTTTGTGTTTATCTTTATGTATTTGGTCAGGCCAGGGTGTGGCATGGGGTTTTTGTATTGGGGTGTGTTTTGTCTTGGGGTTTTGGTGTTAGTATTGGGATTGTAGCGTAGTGGGATATCTAGCAAAGTCTATGGCTGTCTGGAGTGGTTCTCAATTAGAGGCAGGTGTTTATCGTTGTCTCTGATTGGGAACCATATTTAGGCAGCCATATTCTTTGAGTTTGTCGTGGGTGATTGTCCTTAGTGTCCTATGTGTACTCTTTGTTAGTTTGCACCAGATAGGCTGTTTCGGTTTTCGTTACGTTTATTGTTTTTGTAGTGTTTGTGTTATTCCGTGTTTTACGTTTGTTTTATTAAACATGGATCGCAATTTACACGCTGCGTTTTGGTCCGACTCTCCTTCACCACACCTAGAAAACCGTAACACAATCTGAGAAAATGCTTGTCCTGCTAAGGATATTGCCATTTGTTTTGGAGAGTTTGGAAGTCAATGCATACATACTGTAACAATCTTCTTCATCTGAGGAACAGGAATATGATAGATCGGACCAAAATGCAGTGTGGTACGTGTCCATGTTAAATTTATTATATAAGAACATGAAAAATACAAAATAACAAACATCGAAATCGTTCTGTAAGGTGAAAACACAGACACAGAAAACAACTACCCAAAAAACCCATGTGGGCAAGAGCTACCTAAGTATGGTTCTCAATCAGAGACAACGACAGACAGCCGTCCCTGATTGAGAACCATACCCGGACAAAACCAAAGAAATACAAAAACATAGAAAATAGAACATAGAATGCCCACCCTAGTCACACCCTGGCCTAACCAAAATAGAGAATAAAAAGCATCTCTATGGCCAGGGTGTGACACATACAACTGATAATTGAGCTAATAGAGATTGTACAGACAGTATTTGCACCTGTTCTTTCCATTGCGACTGTGTCTAGGTTGAAGTTACTCATTGAAAATCATTTGAAGCATTGGAAGGAGCTTTTTCCAGACGACAATGTTACAACTTAACAGCATTATATGATACATTTGCCATCATATATAAAATCACTGGGTCCAATGGTAAGACATATGCGTATGCGGTTCGAGTCTAAATATTGTTTCTTTAAACAATGGACTTCAAAGCTCAATTTTTTTTAAATATTTGCAAGTCTTTGATTAATCAGACCCAAATATATGAATGCTGCCAAAATGTTGACATTTCAATGTACCCAATTTTTTCAAATGAAAGTGTAATGACGTGTGTGTAGGTGGCAGGGAAGTCAGGCACAGGAGAATCGAACTTGGTATAAATGGAGTCGTTTAATAGACTTAACAAAACCCCATAATCAAAAATACAAGATAAATAAAAGTGGGTACAAAAACCCGTCACGCCAAATGCCATGAAGCCGTCTCTACGCATCTGGTCCCCAGTGCGTCTCCTTGGGCCGGCTTACATGGTACCAGCCTTGCGCTCGGTGTCTGACATTTCAATGTACCCATTGAAATGTCAATGGGTACATCTGGTCTGGGGACCAGATGCGTAGAGCCGGCTTCATGGCATTTGGCTCGACACTCAATCTAGCCCGAGGACGGGTGTATTTAATCCTCTGTTTCCCCTCATGTCCTTGTCAGAGATTGTTTGTTTTGTATGTTCGTGTATTATGTATTGGTGCGTGTAATGGAACCAGGTGTGTAGGAAGACAAGACAAAACCAATGGAAAATGAAAAATGGATCAATGATGGCTAGAAGAATGGTGACTTCGACCGCCGAGCACCACCCGAACAAGGAGAGGCATCGACTTCGGCAGAAGTCGTGACAGAAAGGGAGAGGTTAAAGATCTACAATATTTACGTGGAAAATTGAGGGACATCCTAGGTTTCAATGATAAATTGCTGTATCAGTCAAATGGCTTGTGATAAATTGTAATAAATACATAACTCAGAAGTCCATGATCTTTGCCAAAGTAATGAATGGTAATATGAAAGACTTATTTTTTGTCGATTCTGTCACGGAATTCTTCTGTTGAAGGAAAGGCAGACCAAAACGCGGCGTGGTTTGTGTTCATCTTGATATTTAATTAAAGAAAGAACTGAACACTGAATACAAAAACAATAAACAAATGACGACCGTGAAGCTAAATGACAACTGTGATGACACAAGCAATCAACATAGACAATCACCCACATACCTAAGTATGATAATCAATCAGAGACAACTAATGACATCTGCCTCTGATTGAGAACCACACTAGGCCGAAACATACAAATCCCCAAATCATAGAAAAACAAACATAGACTGCCCACCCAACTCACGCCCTGACCATACTAAATAAATACAAAACAAAGGAAATGAAGGTCAGAACGTGACAGTACCCCCCCCCCCCCCCCCCCCCAAAGGTGCGGACTCCGGCCGCAAAACCTTAACCTATAGGGGAGGGTCTGGGTGGGCGTCTGTCCGCGGTGGCGGCTCTGGCGCGGGACGTGCACCCCACTTCACCATAGTCTTGGTCAGCTTCTGTGGCTTCCTAACCACGGTGACCCTTCTAAATGACCCCACTGGACAGAGGGGCAGCTCAGAACAGAGGGGCGGAAGCTCTGGACAGAGGGGCGGAAGCTCTGGACAGAGGGGCTCTGGCGCCTCTGGGCTGAGGGGCTCTGGCACCCCTGGGCTGAGGGGCAGCTCGGGACAGAGGGGCAGCTCGGGACAGAGGGGCAGCTCGGGACAGAGGGGCGGAAGCTCTGGCGCCTCTGGGTTGAGACTGGCAGCACTGGCGGCTCCTTGCAGACTGGCGGCACTGGCGGCGCTGGGCAGACTGGCGGGACACTGGCGGCGTTGGGCAGACGGGTGGCTCAGGCGGCGCTGGGCAGATTGGCGGCACCGGCGGCTCTGGGCAGACGGGTGGCTCAGGCGGCGCTGGGCAGACTGGCGACTATGATGGCGCTGGGCAGACGGGTAGCTCAGATGGAGACTGGCGACTCTGATGGCGCTGGGCAGACGGGAAGCTCCGGCAACGCTGGTGAGGAAGGCTCTGGTGCCTCTGGAATGAGGGGCTCTGGCGCCTCTGGACTGAGGGGCGGGAGCTCTGGCAGCGCCGGACAGGCGGGAGACTCCAGCTGCGCTGGAGAGGAGGAAGGCTCTGGCATCACTGGACAGGCGGGAGCACCTGTAGGGTGAGACGAGAGACAGCCTGGTGCGGGGGGCTGCCACCGGAGGGCTGGTGCGTGGAGGTGGTACCGGATAGACCGGACCGTGCAGGTGCACTGGAGCTCTTGAGCACCGAGCCTGCCCAACCTTACCTGGTTGAATGCTCCCGGTCGCCCTGCCAGTGCGGCGAGGTGGAATAGCCCGCACTGGGCTATGCAGGCGAACCGGGGACACCATGCGCAAGGCAGGTGCCATGTAAGCCGGCCCAAGGAGATGCACTGGAGACCAGATGCGTAGAGCCGGCTTCATGGCACTTGGCTCGATGCCCACTCTAGCCCGGCCGATACGGAGCTGGTATGTACCGCACCGGGCTATGCACCCACACTGGGGACACCGTGCGCTCCACAGCATAACAGGGTGCCTGCCCGGTCTCTCTCGCCCCCCGGTAAGCACAGGAAGTTGGGGCAGGTCTCCTACCTGGCCTCCCCCCAAGACATTTTTGGGGCTGACTCTCGGGCTTCCATCCGCTCTGCTGTGCTAGCTCCTCATAATGCCGCCTCTCTGCTTTTGTTGCCTCCAGCTCGGCTTTGGGGCGGCAATATTCCCCTGGCTCTGCCCAGGGTCCTTTCCCGTCAAGGATCTCCTCCCAAGTCCATTTCTCCAAATAGTGCAGCCTCTCCCACTGCTGCTGCTGCTCCTGCTGCTGCTGCCTCTGTTGCTTCTCCTGCTGCTGCTTTTGCTGTTGCCCATTACCACGCCGCTTGGTCCTGTTTTGGTGGGTGATTCTGTTACGGGATTCTTCTGTTGAAGGAAAGGCGGACCAGAACGCGGCGTGGTTTGTGTTCATCTTGATATTTAATTAAAGAAAGAACTGAACACTGAATACAAAAACAATATACAAATGACGACCGTGAAGCTAAATGAGAACTGTGATGACACAAGCAATCAACATAGACAATCACGCACAAACAAACAGTGCAACCCAGGCTACCTAAGTATGATTCTCAATCAGAGACAACTAATGACACCTGCCTCTGATTGAGAACCATACTAGGCCGAAACATACAAATCCCCAAATCATAGAAAAACAAACAGACTGCCCACACAACTCACGCCCTGACCATACTAAATAAATACAAAACAAAGGAAATAAAGGTCAGAATGTGACAGATTCTAGTGGAATATGTACCATTTCAAACTATACGCTTTGATAGAAATGTCATGGCTTATCAAGTTGAGCTCCCACACTTTGCACAGGCCACTGAATTAGTGGATGCTGAAAAGCTGGTTGATTTGACCTCTTATTACACAATTAGCAACAAGAGCCAAGCTTATGTACAAGTCAAATTGTCACGCCCTGACCATAGAGAGCCTTTTATTCTCTATGGTGGTTAGGTCGGGGTGTGACTAGGGTTGGGTATCTAGGTTATTGTAAGTCTATGTTGGCCTGGTATGGTTCCCAATCAGAGACAGCTGTTTATCGTTGTCTCTGATTGGGGATCATATTTAGACAGCCATTTCCCCCACTGTGTTTTGTGGGATCTTGTTTGTGTGTAGTGGCCTGTGATCACTCCATGACTTCACGTTTTCTTCTCTGTATTGTTTTTGTGAGTTTCATTTCAATTAAACATGTGGAATTCTACGTACGCTGCGCCTTGGTCCGACATTCATTATAACGATCGTGACACAAATACCATCTTGGGGATGTAATAGAATTGTACAACAGTTCAAATTACTCATAGTGTGTTCCCCAGATATGAAAAGTGTACTGTCTTTGTTCTGTACCTTATTTAGTCTACATGATTGCTGTGATGTGTGTAAGATTGACAATAAAACAGTGAACTCCATTTGGTCATTATCTGTTCTTAATATGTGAAGAGATGAAAAGGATAGGATGCTTGAAAGAAGAAATTCTGACTTCGACAAAGCAGTTTTGCACTTGTCAGTGTTGATCAAACAGCTTTATAATACTGGTAATTCTAGTTTCAAGCATTAAGTTACTCAGAACCAGTAATAAAATCCTAGTAACAAGTTATATTATCTTATTAAGATAATTAAGGACAAAAAAGCTTGAAACAAGTGAAATGCTCTAACATAAAACTGACTGGTAAGAAGATATATCTTGTCAGACAAAAAACACATTTTCCTGGCATCACTCAGCTGGGGCCCTCACCTCCTCCCTGTAGGCTCTCATTGTTGTTGGTAATCAGGATGCCACTGTTGTGTCATCAGCAAACTTGATGACTGAGTTAGAGACGGCCGGGGCCAGGCAGTCATGGGGGAATAGGCAGTACACGAGGGGCTGAGCACGCACCCCTGTTTTGAAGATCAGCATGGCGGGGGTGTTGTTGTCTACCTTTACCACTTGGGGTCGGCCCATCAGGAAGTCCAGGACCCAGTTGCACAGGGAGGGGTTCAGACCCAGGGCCCCTTAGCTTAGTGATGAGCTCGGAGGGCACTATGGTATTGAAGACTGAGCTGTAGTCAATGAACAGCATACTTACATAGGAATTTCTCTTGTCCAGCTGGGATAGGGCAGTGTTTAGTGCAATGGCGATTGCGTCATTCGTGGATCTGTTTGGCGATCAGCGAATTGTAGTGGGTCTAGTGTGTCGGGTAAGGTCTTGGGTGCTCATGGGTCTTTTTACATGGAAATGACCGCGACCAGAGATAGGGATGCAAGGACTGACCATCCATGAGATCAAAATGATAGTTTAAACCATGTTTTGAAGCTATACAGTGTTTAATACATGATTTACAAAAAAATGTAAAACAAGCTTACAATTTGGGTTCTGATGGGGTAAAACCGTTGATCTAAACTCATGAGGCATTTCTATGTTATATTTGTCAAGAATCAATGGCTTTATCATGAATTTTAAATTTTAAAAAGTGATGCACTTTCAATCACAGACTGTAGCTTCAAGATTTCTGAACGCTGTAACCTGTTCACACAGAAAATTTGACAAAATCTGACAAACTCTGAGTCATATAAAGATTCTACATGAACATTATTGTTTGCAAACAATTTGTTCTCCAAAAACATTCATTTTTAATGTGTCATTTAGTTTTTAAGACATTCATGACTTTCCCAAAATGCATTTATTTTTAATTTATGTAAATTCGTTTTTAAGACACGAACACACACACTGAATCGTGCAGACCGCTGCCGACATCTCTTCCCACATCGCAAAATTTCAGCACCACAGATAGATAGCACCATTACTCACGCTCAACCGAGAAATGCAGTTATAGGTAGGTTGGCTATGCTACAGTAGAGATGAAGAGTTATTTGGGTTGTCAGGTGTCAGCAGCAAACTCGATTTTTTTACGTCTAGCCTATGGATAATTATGGTTGGAATTTTCTTGCGACTTATTGACCGTAATGAGTATTCATTCGTGTTTAACAAATATATGTTTTAATGGCAGTTAACGTTCGTGGCCCCTAGACGAGACAACATGCCCAAATTGTCTTTGTAAAACAAACTTAGCCTACTAAAATGGTGTTTCAGAGAAAAAACTACAACAGGACACAAGTATCCTGAATGGCCAGTCATATAGCCTATATATTTTAAGGTACACAAGTGATTAGTAAACTTTTTGAACAAGTTTATGGTACATCCTTATTTCATACGGAAGACATCACAACTCTGACTAATGCTACGCTATTCCTGCTCCCTTTCCCCTGAAATACTCTTTCAACAGACTTCCACGAGCGTTGGATGGAAATACACAGAGTGGGCTAGGCTACCTACAGTCGGACTAGCACGAGTTTGACACAACACCTGAACTACTGCGTGCTTCAAAAACATAGCTGATTTTTGAGTTTATCGAAACCTCTGTATGCAACGCTGTCCACCAATTATCTTCAAAATGAATACGATACTTCTGAGTAACTTTGCGAAGTTTCTTTTATGCTGGAATGCAGTTTACCTACACGTTTACGCACAGGTAAGTAGGCTAGCCAATCGAGTGATATTGTTTATGTATTTTTTGTGGAGGAATTAATCCATAGGGTTTACCCCTGTTTTGTTACAGGAGCCTACACTGTTCATATAATAAACCATACACATACGGAAATTTGCATGACCATTTTACATAGGCTACCAGCAACATGATGCTAGATAATATACACTGAGTGCACAAAACATTAGGAACACCTTCTCTTTCCACGACAGACTGACCAGGTGAATCAAGGTGAAAGCTATGATCCCTTATTGATGTCAATCAGTATAGATGAAGGGGAGGAGACAGGTTAATGAAGGATTTTTAAGCCATGAAACAATTTAGACATGGAATGTGTATGTGTGCCATTCAGAAGGTGAATGGGCAAGACAAAATATTGAAGTGCCTTTCAACTGGGTATGGTAGTATGTGACCGTTTGAGTGTTTCAAGAACTGCAACGCTGTTGGATTTTTCACGCTCAACAGTTTCCCCTGTGTATCAAAAATGGTCCAACACCAAAAGGACATCCAGCCAACTTGACACAACTGTGGGATGCATCCCTGTGGAGCGCTTTTGACACCTTGTAGAGTCCATGCCTCGACAGAACAGTATTAACCTATGTCTAGTTGACAAAGTTCTTGGCATAATGAATTTGGTAGCTTTTTTCTTGCATCCACAATTCCCTATTCCTCTACTCCTTTACCATTTCCTCTCTGTCTATCTTTTTAAAATATTTATTCTGTAAATAATGGGAAAACTAAGATGGATTTTTCTAAATATTTTCATTTACAAAGTGGTGGCCATCATCCAATGTCTTTTTCCCACATGATGTTTCTTCCTTTGGTGCTATTTCATATGGAAATGTCATCAGTTATGTATTGTTATTCAGCTATGCCTGCTTCCATACTCATCAGTCAGTGTTTGCATATACATTGTTGACTGGTACTCAACATCCACTGTCTCCTTGAATGCATTTAAATGAGGCGGAAGTATGAGCACAGTGCATCAGCATGTGTGTATGTGGCGATTGCTTACTGTGATGTATATGACTTATTTTTAATTTATGAAGTATGTATGTCACTGTAATTATGACATTTAGATTTTTATCAACATTTTTAATATCAAAGTCACTTTACCATTTCTGCTCTTGTCATCTATAAGATCCAAATGATCTCTGGGGTGAAGATTACCCTAGGTACATACCTTGGATCAGCTTCCCCTCTCAAATCCTAACCTTAACCATTAGTGGGGGAAATGCTATTCTGACCCAAGATCATCATCTAAAGGGGCAATTTTTTGAATCAATGCTGCAATCTACTCTGTAGGTTCATCCAGAGGTCGGCCTCACAGCACAGGAGCAGATGTACCTACTGTATGATGTCAAAGTTGAGTGTCATCAGAACATCTCTACACACAACCCTGCAGGTGGGCACGTACATCATTTTACTCTTTGGGCAGCATAGGAAATGTACCAACTTTTTTGTATGTGTTTCTGTAATTGATACCCACTAAGCAGATGATTGGTCTACCTAGCTTTACCAGAGCCCCATTGGCCAGCGTGTTTCCAGGTGGATCCAGACAGATCTTTATGGCAGAGCCACCCACCATACTTCATCCTTTCTCGAGAGACCAAATCCCATAACTTTACCTGTTATTGCCTCCTGCGTATTGGAAAAGGGGTTGTGTTTTGAGACTCTAGCCTGCTCCACGTCTGCCCACATTCTCCCAGGCTTCAATCAGAGATTGGAGTTGGTAAAAGAGACTGGATATGGTGCTGCTGCATGTACACTTTGACACACTGAACTCCTTGCATTTCTCACAATGTCAGTCAATGTTCAACATGAGATTTACTGAATTGAGTAATGCTTTCAGCAAAAAAAGTGTTCTGATATATTTATCCAAATGATTTATTATCCACCCCCAATGTTTAATTGGGGGCTCTTGAGACAACTTTTGATACAGCATGGATGAAAACTACAACTACAGAAGTGGCCTTAGGTAGGGGGGAAAAGAACTGGGATGATGGCCACCACTTAGTAAACGAAAACATTTCTAAAAATTCGTCTTAGTTTTCCCATATAGGCACTCTTGACGAACGGAGGGAGGAACCTCTTGAAAAGCCTTTATTTACTTGGAATACCACTGCAATTTGATTAGACAAAGATGACTTAAGATCACAGATATTATGCCGTGTTTCTCCCTAGCCACAGAATCTGTGAGTGCTGAAATGTGGATTTATTCCATTCATTTGAATCTGCCAATTTACCAGTCCCAAACCCGCAGTTGTTTCTCTTTCTGGCTGCTGCTCTCCATATTATTGTCCGCCCACATTCTGTAGCAGTGTGAGAGCTGGATAAAAACAAACCGCTTTGTGTGTTTGATCCAGAATCTACCAGTCATTAAAACCAGGTGGGAGAATAGAAATATCAGAACATAAACAGATATTGGAGCATAATGGCTAATTAGAGTGTATGTGTTGTTTGGTGACTGTTTAAATATAAACAGACCAGCATCTGATACCCATCCAAATTTTGTCATGACGGAAGTATTACGGTTTCACTGGGAGGCAACATGAAAATACATTTTGCTAAGAGCATTAGAGAGGTCGGACACTGATGTTGTGGCAATTAGGCCTGACTTGCAGTCCGTGTTCCAATTCATCCCAAAGGTGTTCGATGGGGTTGAGGTCAGGGCTCTATGCAGGCCAGTCAAGTTCTTCCACATCGATCTCGACACACCATTTCTGTATGGACCTCAATTTGTGCACGGGGGCATTGTCATGCTGAAACAGGAAAGGGCCTTCCCCAAACTGTTTGCCACAAAGTTGGAAGCACAGAATCGTATGGAATGTCATTGTATGTTGAAGCATTAACATTTCCCTTCACTGGAACTAAGGGGCCTAGCCCGAACCATGAAAAACAGCCCCAGACCATTATTCCTACTCCACCAATGCACAGTTGTCACTATGCATTCAGGCAGGTAGAGTTCTCCTGGCATCCGCCAAAGCCAGATTCGTCCGTCGGACTGCTAGATGGGGAAGCGTGATTCATCATTCCAGAGAATTGCATTTTTACTGCTCCAGAGTCCAATGGCGGTGAGCTTTACATCACTCCAGCTGACGCTTGGCATTGCGCGTGGTGATCTTAGGCTTGGGTGCGGTTCCACAAACAGTTCTTGTGCTGACGTTGCTTCCAGAGGCAGTTTGGATCTCGGTAGTGAGTGTTGCAACCGAGGACAGAGGATTGTTACGTGCTACACGCTTCAGCACTCGGCTGTCCCGTTCTGTGAGCTTGTGTGGCCTACCACTTCGTGGCTGAGCTAATGTTGCTCTTAGACATTTCCACTTCACAATAAGAGCACTTACAGTTGACCCGGGCAGCTGAAATAGCCAAATCCACTAATTTGATGGGGTGTCCACATATGTTTGTAAACATTCTGTCTTTCGTGCTCATTCTTTTACCAGTGTTTGGTTCTTATTTTTCAGAGTAAATAACACATGGACACTAGAGAAGCTAACAAAGCTTAATTATGTCCAAAGGTTCTGTACAGCTGTAATTCAAACAACCAAACATTTCTCACATCACAGATATATATATATCCCACATAAGACACTCCTCCTTCTCTCCAATAATTTCATTTTATGGTTCTACAGGAAAAGAGTAACAGGATATTAAACCCTTATTACTCCCTTCAGCTGCATCTGACCTCACCTCCTGACCTCAACCCCTCCTTCACCTAATCCACAGATGTACATCTGTCTTTCCTGTATCAATTCAGTGCTCTCCTCCCGTACCCCAACACATTCCAACGCCATCTGGCTTTCTACAGAGAACCATTAACTTCAGACATAAAACCCCAGTCTCTTTCACTCCTAATATTCTATGCTTCTTCTCTATCATTCTATTTAATATCTCAATGTTCAACATTTTGAATCCAACACCAGGTACTGCTGGAATGTTTACCAATGGCATGCATCTTTTTTGTAGGAAATTACACTGGTCTCTGAAAACATTTATAAGGTATTTAAAAAGTATAAATAGTGCTCACTTTAGATTAGGGACTGAAAAATGACTTTACTAATCACATAATTTTTTATAAATGCCATATAAATGGTTTATTGTGGACCCTTAATAAAATAAAGTGTTACCAAAATGACATCAATGAAACAACTTATTGGCTAAATGATATGCTGCCTTTTCATTAGAGTAAAATAAATAAACATTTACAAAATTGTATAACCCCACTTCCCCTCAATCAGTGGTGTATTTGGTTTTTCCAGATAACTTAATCCAGATCTAAATGATCTTGCGGTCCCCTATAAGATTGCGTTCTCTTTTCAATTTTAAATGACGGGGCATTCTGTGATTGGTTCACCCATTTGAGCCTTTAAATTGATGATATATAGCAATTATATAGCTCTGTTGTTTTATTCCGAGATTGTCCCTTTAAAGACAACGGTCCAATTCTAACCATTATTGGCCACCGTATTACTGCCAGGTGTTCTCTCGTTAAACCATCAATACGAGCTAAGATCACCCACACACCTGATCTCAGTTGCAACCATTATTAGCCATCATATTACCACTCCCTTGGTGGTAACAGGGTCGCTGTTAACTTCAAAGATGGTAATTGAGCAGCCTAAGGATGGCTGTATCTACAGTATTTGAGAATCATTCTATACATCTGAAATAAAGTATTTTCTCATTTACCATGACAAATCTACAGTGGCATTTTTCCATACACATTATGTATTGAAAACTCATGTTGGTGTACATGAGTATAAAACAAAATATTTGCTTCTAATTTATGTAATCCATTCATTTTAACTTGGTTTAATACAGTAGGGTTATGGACATTTTAAGAGAGAAAAGTACAATATTTCTGAACATTGTCCATGTTTAAAATTGTAATTTAAATCAAGCCTATCCTGATTATGTTAATATTTATTTTAATCAAAAGGCGTCGTATTCTAATAAAATTAATTAAAATTGCACAAATTATATTATAATTATGTTGACATGAAACAGTTGTATGATATAGACTCAATTATTACAATAAGTATTTTACATTCATTCATTAGGCTACAAGCCTTATGATTGTCAATGCTCTTATAGGTCATTATTTAATTGTGGTGGGAATAGAGAACCAGAAGCAGCTGTCAAACACGGTAACAACGAGACATCAACTAATCTACACGTAAATCTTGTGGGTTTTTTGTTTGAATCCTGAATATTTTAACACGCAGGTTTATGTAATCTCCCGTAAGTGTTTTAAGAAAACCAGTGCTAATATACTGTAGTGTGTGGAGATGAGCTTCTTCTTTACAATTGGCCAAACATGTTCACTTAATGTCATGGGATTATGTAAGCATAATCTTTGTTGTAAGAGGTGTTGTATCCAGACCCTGGTCAAGTATATGCATGACAATGTTCGAGTTGTGCTTGATTTAGTGTACACTCGTAGAAAAAAATATTACGAAATGGTTCTTTGGCTGTCCCCATAGGCACAGGAGAACCTTTTTTGGTTCCAGGTAGAACTCTTTTGGGTTCCATGCAGAACCCTTTGTGTCTACAAGGAATCAAAAAGGGTTACTCAAAGCATCCTCTTATGGGAACAGCCGAAGAGCCCTTTTAGGTTGTAGATAGGGGGAAAAATGCTAAGAGTGTAGTTGTACTTTTTGGGACTATAACAGATACATTAGATTTTATTGACAAAGAGATATGCTAACTGTGGGTAACAGTCATTCAAGTGATTCACATTTCCTGCTATCTAACCAAATGACACCTGCATCTCCTAGATGTAGTCACCGAAAAACGACACGAGGGAAAAAGTTGGTCACTCACTCACTCCTCCAACGACATGACATTCATTTTTTTTGCACTGCATCAATCACCAGTGCTGTTGAATGCAGCATAACAAATGTATGGTGCACTCAAAATGTATTGTGTTTGAGTAGCCAGCCTAGGCTACTGCTCAAATGTTTCTGTATCTGTCCAACATGTTTCTTCTTTGCACGGTGTTTTGTTTTTTGGTTATTCATTGTCAAGCTTTAAAAACCGAAGCCAGGCTGCAACATTTTAGTAGCCTAGCAAGGACTGGTGCATGAGTCCTACACTTCACTTTCTCTCTGCTGTACGTTGTAAACGGGACACATGAAAGCAGCACAATTGAAGTTGAATTCACAGATTCAGGGCACATCAGGCAATAATTTCATAAAGTAGATGTCTCAACTAATTTATACTCGCTTGTGTGTCCTATTTGGGCTGTGGGCCTTGCTTGACACATGCGCTAGCCAATTAGCCACATTATGACTAACTTGTGATCATTGTCCTTGCTAGTTTGATTGTATTTGACATTTCCAGCCTTACAGTTGTCCGTTTTTGTCAAAATATTGGGTCACTGAAACTGAAACACTGCATCCCAAATGGGTGGAGGCAGCAAATGTACCAGGCCATCTGTGATTTACAACCTGATAGCAATATCTTTTGGACCACCAAGAAATGTATTGGTAAAGGATATTAATCATGCATTGAACCACATCCATTTATTCTTCCAACAATTCCTTACTTTACGTCATGGAATTTTGAGTAAAATAGAACCTATTTGTAAAACCTCATCAACTATAAACTATAAACTGGGAATTTGATATTTTTGACTGATATTATGATTGTCTGTTTGTTTCATATCTTCAAAGTAGTTAAAACACTGTCAGTTCCACTTTGTCTTTCACACTGTCCGCACATGTGTTGACCTGGCAAGTGGGTTCCAAACCCCAATATGGCACATTTCCTGTCTGTCAGTTTAAATCGATACAACATGCGTTGATGTCTCAAATGATAATGTGACTCAAGCCAGCTATAATCAGATCCAATTTGGCTCTGAGATAATGAAGTATGACAATATACGCATAGGAAGGCTACTGCAGCTGAGACACTGAAGCATACAAATATCCACTTCTCTTTAGACCTGGATTGCTTCTTATTTTCTCTCCCACTTAGGTCTTTATTACTCAGTCTCAGGTCACGTCCCAAATGGCACTAAAGGTAGTGCACTATAAAGGGAACAGGGTGCCATTTGGGATGCACACCCAACCTAGTCACTTGTTTCACTGAACCATCGGGAGGGCTAGCTGACAAAAGGCGACAACCTATTACTCATAGTGCTCTCCCACTAGCCTACTCATCTGGTGGACAGATAGTATATATAGCTGTAATGACTATGAGCAATGTTCTTGCACTTGTTGCTAATGAGTGACTCATAAGCTTTGTCTTCCCATCTCACCCTCTCATCGTGGAATATAGATTCATATTAGAAATGTGTTTAATCAAGGAAGTTTAAATAGACATAGTGGAAGACATTTTTTTTTCTC
Organism: Oncorhynchus kisutch; assembly: GCF_002021735.2. Classification (NCBI taxonomy): domain Eukaryota; kingdom Metazoa; phylum Chordata; class Actinopteri; order Salmoniformes; family Salmonidae; genus Oncorhynchus; species Oncorhynchus kisutch. The sequence continues at coordinate 37,410,013 of NC_034189.2, forward strand.
CTTGGAGCCGAGTTTTAGTATGTTGATCCTTCTTGAACTTGTTTCATTGATGAAATTGATGTGGACTGAGTGCACGCTGCTGGATATTTGCCCTTTCTTAAATTGAGTGGATCAATATCCAGTGTCCGCAGGATTACCAGCACATACCATGGACAGGCACAAAAGCAACAAGTCAATGAAACCTTTCAATGATAATGCCTCGAGTTCCATAGCAGTGATTTCTTTTAAATTCAGATTTATCTGAAGGAGTGTCCATGGGATTTGGCCTGGGAGCCTCCGTTCCCTTGATGACAATACCCTCCAACACAATGTCCAAATAATGTCACTTATGAACGTAAAAGCGTCAAATATATACATCACACATATTGACGTTTGTGATTGTGAAGATTTGACGTATAATGGCAATATGTCAGTAAATGTTACATATTTGGCATATCACCATAGTATATTATCTAGTGATGGCACTAATATGGAAAATCCATACTAATATCACTTGAATTTTTTTTATATGATATATACAGTGGGGAGAACAAGTATTTGATACACTGCCGATTTTGCAGGTTTTCCTACTTACAAAGCATGTAGAGGTCTGTAATTTTTATTATAGGTACACTTCAACTGTGAGAGACGGATTCTAAAACAAAAATCCAGAAAATCACATTGTATGATTTTTAAGTAATTAGTTTGCATTTTATTGCATGACATAAGTATTTGATATTTGGTACAGAAACATTTGTTTGCAATTACAGAGATCATACGTTTCCTGTAGTTCTTGACCAGGTTTGCACACACTGCAGCAGGGATTTTGGCCCACTCCTCCATACAGATCTTCTCTAGATCCTTCAGGTTTCGTGGCTGTCGCTGGAAAATACGGACTTTCAGCTCCCTCCAAAGATTTTCTATTGGGTTCAGGTCTGGAGACTGGCTAGGCCACTCCAGGACCTTGAGATGCTTCTTAAGGAGCCACTCCTTAGTTGCCCTGGCTGTGTGTTTCGGGTCGTTGTCATGCTGGAAGACCCAGCCACGACCCATCTTCAATGCTCTTACTGAGGGAAGGAGGTTGTTGGCCAAGATCTCGCGATACATGGCCCCATCCATCCTCCCCTCAATACGGTGCAGTTATCCTGTCCCCTTTGCAGAAAAGCATCCTCAAAGAATGATGTTTCCACCTCCATGCTTCACGGTTGGGATGGTGTTCTTGGGGTTGTACTCATCCTTCTTCTTCCTCCAAACAAGGCGAAACAACGGCGAGTGGAGTGTAGACCAAAAAGCACAATTTTTGTCTCATCAGACCACATGACCTTCTCCCATTCCTCCTCTGGATCATCCAGATGGTCATTGGCAAACTTCAGATGGGCCTGGACATGCGCTGGCTTGAGCAGGGTGACCTTGCGTACGCTGCAGGATTTTAATCCATGACGGCGTAGTGTGTTACTAATGGTTTTCTTTGAGACTGTGGTCCCAGCTCTCTTCAGGTCATTGACCAGGTCCTGCCGTGTAGTTCTGGGCTGATCCCTCACCTTCCTCATGATCATTGATGCCCCAGGAGGTGAGATCTTGCCATGGAGCCCCAGACCGAGGGTGATTGGGGCGGCAGGGTAGCCTAGTGGTAACCGGAAGGTGGCAAGTTCAAACCCCAGAGCTGACAAGGTACAAATCTGTCGTTCTGCCCCTGAACAGGCAGTTAACCCACTGTTCCTAGGCCGTCATTGAAAATAAGAATTTGTTCTTAACTGACTTGCCTAGTTAAATAAAGGTTTTGAAATAATAAAGAAAATTGACCGTCATCTTGAACTTCTTCCATTTTCTAATAATTGCGCCAACAGTTGTTGCCTTCTCACCAAGCTGCTTGCCTATTGTCCTGTAGCCCATCCCAGCCTTGTGCAGGTCTACAATTTACCCCTGATGTCCTTACACAGCTCTCTGGTCTTGGCCATTGTGGAGAGGTTGGAGTGTGTTTGATTGAGTGTGTGGACAGGTGTCTTTTATACAGGTAACGAGTTCAAACAGGTGCAGGTAATACAGGTAATGAGTGGAGAACAGGAGGGCTTCTTAAAGAAAAACTAACAGGTCTTTGAGAGCCGGAATTCTTACTAGTTGGTAGGTGATCAAATACTTATGTCATGCAATAAAATGCCAATTAATTACTTACAAATCATACAATGTGATTTTCTGGATTTTTGTTTTAGATTCCGTCTCTCACAGTTGAAGTGTACCTATGATAAAAATTACAGACCTCTACATGCTTTGTAAGTAGGAAAACCTGCAAAATCGGCAGTGTATCAAATACTTGTTCTCCCTACTGTATATATTGGTTTTATAAAAACATTCTTTTTACTTTCCTTTTCACCTCCACGGCTCTGTGAAGTCCAGACAAGTGCTTTCTGATTGCTCATTGGACCACATGTGAACGTTAAAACTACAGTTTAAATAAGTCCATTCACCACGAATTGGCCCATAATCAGACAATTAAATCACTAAGTTGAGAGCCTGTGAGAAGGTCTATGAGAGGGGTTTGTTCATGCAGGAACAGTCATGTACAGTATGGGTTTTTACATAATAGTGCAAGTTAACAGGAAGGTTAATCCAATGTCATAATATGCCGTCCATATATTGATATCAAATGCAAATAAACCAATATCATATAAAATGATCAGTATTGATGCCCACCACTAACATTACCTTACTCCCTTTTCCCACTACGTGTCCAGATGATCTCTGTCCCCCTGGCTGGGATGGTCTTATCTGTTGGCCCCAGGGATCCACCGGAGTGCTAACCAAGGTCCCCTGCCCCAGCTACATCTACGACTTCAACCATCAAGGTATTGGGGTATAGATAGGCAACACACTTACTATACTCATGGAGACAGATTTACTAAGCGTTTGCGCTAGGTGCAAAAGTTTGCCTTTTTTTTGTTGAAAGAAATTTTTGTTTACACTTTACCTTAAAGCTAGAATATTTAGTTGCTATATAAATTTTTGGACATTAATGGTAGACACCCATTGATTCTTGAAGAATATACACTGAGTATACAAAGCATTAGGAACACCTGCTCTTTCCATGATCAGGTGAATCCAGGGGAAAGCTATGATACCTTATTGATGTAACTTGTTAAATCCACTTCAGTCAGTGTAGATGAATGGCAGGAGACCGGTTAAAGAAGGATTTTAAAGCCTTGAGACAATTGAGACCTGGATTGTGTATGTGTGCCATTCAGAGGGTGAACGGGCAAGCCAAAAATTGTAAGTGGCTTTGAACGGGGTATGGTACTAGGTGCCAGGCGCACCGGTTTGTGTCAAGAACTGCAACGCTGCTGGGTTATTTACGCTCAACAGTTTCCCGTGTGTCAAAAATAGTCCAGGACATCCAGCCAACTTGACACAACTGTGGAAAACAGTTGAGTCAACATGGGCCAGCATCCCAAGCAATGTACATGTAATGGATTTAACGTATTGAATTGTTTGATGAGCATGGAAACGACGTAAACCATATCCCATGGCCGTCTCAGTCACGAGATCTCATTCCAATTGAACACTTATGGGAGATTCTGGAGCGGCGCCTGAGGCAGCGTTTTCCACCACAAACAAAACAACAAATTATATAATTTATTTTTGAAGAATGGTCCCTCCAATAGAGTTCCAGACACTTGTAGAATCCATTCCAAGTTTGCTTTGAAGCTGTTCTGGCTCGTGGTGGCCCAACGCCCTATTAAGATGCTTTAAGTTACTGTTTCCTTTTGTTTTGGCGGTTACCTGTATGTTGCAATGTAAATGACCAGACCGTGTGTGTCCAGGTCATGCATACAGGAAGTGTGACGTCAACGGTTCCTGGGTTTCTGTGGAGGGGTTGAACCGAACGTGGTCCAATTATTCCGACTGCTTGAGATTCCTTTTACCTGGTCAAGAGGAGGAAAAGGTAATCCCAATCACCACTTCAGTCACGCCAAAAATGCCAATTAACATTGTTGTGGTTGCAGACTTGACTCATGACAATACTTGAGTTGCTCTGACTCACGCTAACAGCGTAGCTACACTGGGGCGTTGGGAAAACGGTAGGTTTTAAGCTTATGCTAGACGCCTACATTTTTGCCGGTGTAAACAGTGTAGCTTGTTAGATGCACGAGCATTTCACTACACTCGCATTAACATCTGCTAACCGTGTGTATGTGGCAAATGAAATTGGATTTGTTTTGAGCAGGCCTGTAAGATATCCATTTGTCTCTAGCAGGACTTCTTTGACCGGCTGTACGTCATGTACACCATTGGATATGCACTGTCCTTCATCTCTCTTCTAGGGGCCATTGTCATCATAGGCTACTTCAGGTAAGACAGCCTTGTGTCCCAACAATTGGTCCTTTCTCCAGAAGTTTACAAATTGTTTTTATTTTTAATTCTTATACCAGTCATTTCCTTTCAGCCATAGACCATTGCAGAACAGACATGTTCCCTAGTATCAGTGTTCTCTTCAATGACACGTTTTTGGTGCTCTATCCACCTGTGTAAATGCCACTGAGGTCATATAGCAGTAGGCCTCATCTGTTCATCACCATTTTCCAAAAACAGCAAACAAGTAAAGATAAATATCCTGCCTAATCATCTTGACTCGTCTCCAAATTCTCTGGGAAATGCCATCTCCAAGATAAAAAAAAATGCATTACCTGAAGACTAACTGGGTACAGCATGCCATTTCAATGTGGATATATGGCAACTTTCAACCATTTAAAAGCACCACGAAATTCAATTGGGAATACAATGTCATATTTTATATTTATACAACAACTTAATGTGTTATTACTGTGCTTCATGCAACAAATTGCAAAAATCACTGAAGCTGGAGACATGTCTCTCTCTCTAACTTTAAGCATCAGCTGTCAGAGCAGCTTACTGTACCTGCACACAGCCAATCTGTAAATTGCACACCCAACTACCTCATCCCCATATTGTTATCTTCTTGCTCTTTTGCACCCCAGTATCTCTACTTGCACATCATCATCTGCACATCTCTCACTCCAGTGTTAATGCTAAATTGTAATTATTTCGCCTCTATGGCCTATTTATTGCCTTACCTCCCTACTCTTCTACATTTACACACACTGTACATAGATTTTTCTATTGTGTTATTGACTGTGCGTTTGTTTATGTGTAACTCTGTGTTGTTGTTTTTGTCGCACTGCTTTGCTTTATCTTGGCCAGGTCACAGTTGTAAATGAGAACTTGTTCTCAACTGGCCTACCTGGTGAAATAAAAATAAACAAAATAAAAATGAATCAAATAGCACAACCAAATGACCTGGATTACATATGAGATTACATTAAAAGTACATAGTGCAAGTGATCAATGCTGTTCAATATTCTCCACAGGTTATTATAGAAATTGTAAAGATCTGCACAGACCTGCGACCTTTGTATGCTATCTTGAACATGCACACTTTCTTTGATTACATAAGAAGACATTTATAGTTACAGTAGGCTAACCTCAACATTTGGTCATGGATGTGTGACTCATTTTAAGGTTGAATTAACACTGTTACATTAGTTTGTAAGAGCCTTAACTTTAGGCTGTTTGCTGTATTACAAAATGATTATTGAATTGTAATTGTGTTTGGTTGACAACTCAGCCAAATGTCAACATTTTAAAGGATATCTAATTCTTGGATAGTTTCATCTGAGCCACTGGCTTAATCCTATTCTTAATTTGAGGGGGGTGGGAGTAGTTGGAGACGTGAATCCAACATATAATTTTTTAACTTGTCGAAAAGTTAACAGGCTATTTACTGTATTGCAAAACTGAATTGTGTTTGGTTGTCAACACAACCACATATCAACATTTAATGAGATGTATATTTTGTGCCACTGACTTAGTCTGGCCTTAATTCCAGTTTGTCTACATATTAAATATTGATTTGTTGGATTCATGTCTCCAACTCAACCAAGAATCAAAGTTAAAGAATAGGACTGCCATAATTCCCTAATAACAGAGGAAAACACGCTTTGTACAAGTTAAAGAATAGGACTGCCATAATTCCCTAATAACAGAGGAAAACACGTTTTGTACAAGTTAAAGAATAGGACTGCCATAATTCCCTAATAACAGAGGAAAACACGTTTTGTACAAGTTAAAGAATAGGACTGCCATAATTCCCTAATAACAGAGGAAAACACGTTTTGTACAAGTTAAAGAATAGGACTGCCATAATTCCCTAATAACAGAGGAAAACACGTTTTGTACAAATTAAAGAATAGGACTGCCATAATTCCCTAATAACAGAGGAAAACACGTTTTGTACAAGTTAAAGAATAGGACTGCCATAATTCCCTAATAACAGAGGAAAACACGTTTTGTACAAGTTAAAGAATAGGACTAAATCAAATTTATTCGACTAGATTTTGGCCTATTCTTTAACTTTGATTCTTGGTTGAGTTGGAGACGTGAATCCAACATATCAGTGCTTTTCATTATGAGTTGTCAATATTTATTTTATTTAACCTTTATTTAACCAGGTAGGCAAGTTGAGAACAAGTTCTCATTTACAATTGCGACCTGGCAAATATCATGAATGCAATTAGAAAAGGAAGTATTACTCTCAAGCATCTTCCCTCAGTATTTCCCAAGTGGCTCAGCGGTCTAAGGCACTACAGACACCCTGGTTTGAATCTAGGCTGTATCACAACCGGCTGTGTTGGGAGTCCCATAGGGCAGTGCACAATTGGCCCAGCGTTGTCCGGGTTTGACCAGTGTAAGCCGTCATTGTAAATAAGAATTTGTTCTTAACTAGTTAAATAAAGTTTAAATTCAAAAACACAAAAACACAGTACACTGTAAACCTAACTCAAATGGTCTGAGGAAACTGATTGTGGGGAACCATTTTGATTTTAAAAACTGGAATTTAGTGTATTTTACTCAATTCAGGTTATTTTATTCAATTCAGGTTACTCAATGCAGTTTGGCTTCATACGGTATATGTATTAAAAGTACATTTCTAAATTCCTCTCAACACAATAAACTAGGTTTAAATGCCAAAAACAAAAATGTAGATGCCTAGAATTTCTCGGTTTCGACCTAGGTTTCTTCCTTCTAGGTAGTTCTTCTTAGCCACTGTCCTTTTGCTACTGCTTTGCTTGCTCTTTGGGGTTTAGGCTGGGTAAAGCACTTTGTGACAACTACTGATGTAAAGGGGTTTTATAAAATGTATTTCATTGATTGAATATATTGATTGTTGAGCCTTAAGTGTTTTACCTCTGTCTGTCTGCCTGCCATGCAGACGCCTCCACTGCACTAGGAACTACATCCACATGCACATGTTCATGTCCTTCGTGCTGCGTGCTGTCAGCATCTTTGTCAAAGACAAGGTGGTCCACACCAACGGAGGTCTGCAGGAATTTGACACAGCGCTCATGGACAACTACAAGACCATCTCTGCTAAGCCTCTTGACAAATCCCAGTTTGTGAGTACAGTAATGTTCTTCCCTTCAACTGCAAGGTCAGTTTGTTTGTTGTATGAAATGCACTTAAAAGCTTGCTCTCAAGTGTCAGCAGCACAACATATGGGGGGGTCGATAAATACACATCGAATACAAGACATTGAAAATCTAAATTACATAAAATGTTATTGATCGCATACATGTATTTAGCCAGATGTTATTGTGGGTGTAGCGAAATGCTTGTGTTCCTAGCTCCAATAGTGTAGTAATATATAACAATACACAACAATACACACACATTTTAAAAGTAAAAGAACAGAATTAAGAAATATTAGGATGATCAATGAGTCCAGAGTATAAATATACAGTCCCTTTGGCAGGTATTCATACACCTTGACCATTTCTACATTTGGTTACGTTACAGCCTTATTCTAAAACAAATATATATTTTTAAATGCATCAGCAATCTGCACACATAATATACATTTTTGCACATTTTTATAAAAAAATAAAAAACTGAAATATCACATTTACATAAGTATTCAGACCCTTTGATATGAGACTTGAAATTGAGCTCAGGTGCATCCATTGATTATCCTTAAGATGTTTCTACAACTTGATTGGAGTCCCCCTGTGGTAGATTCAAATGGCTGGACATGATTTGGAAAGGCATACACCTGTCTATATAAGGTCCCACAGTTGACAGCGCATATCAGAGCAAGAAACCAAGGAATTGTCCGTAGAACTCCAAGACAGGATCGTGTCATGGCACAGATCTGGGGAAGGGTACCAAAAAAAGTCTGCAGTGTTGAAGGTCCACAAGATCACAGTGGCCTCCATCATTCTTAAATGGAAGAAGTTTGGAACCACCAGGCCGCCTGGCCAAACTTAGCAATCAAGGGAGAAGGGTCAGGGAGGTGACCAAGAACCCGATGGTTACTCTGACAGTGCTCTAGAGTTCCTCTGTGGAGATGGGAGAACCTTCCAGAAGGACAACCATCTCTGCAGCACTCCACCAATCAAGCCTTTATTGTAGAGTGGTCAGATGGAAGCCACTCCTGAGTAAAATGCACATGACAGCCCGCTTGGAGTTTGCCAAATGGCACCTAAAGACTCTTAAACCATGAGAAACAAGATTCTCTGGTCTGACAAAACCAAGATTGAACTCTTTGGCCTGAATGCCATGCATCAAAGTCTGGAGGAAACCTGGCACCATCCCTATGGTGAAGCATGGTGGTGGCAGCATCATGCTGTGGGAGAGTTTTTCAGCAGCAGGGACAGGGAGAGTAGTCAGGATCGAGGCAAAGATGAACGGAGAAAAGTACAGACAGATTCTTGATGAAAACCTGCTCCAGGTTCACCTTCAGAAGGTTCACCTTCCAACAGGTCAACGACCCTAAGCACACAGCCAAGACAACACAAGAGTTGTTTCGGGACAAGTCTCTGAATGTCCTTGAGTGGTCCAGCCAGAGCTGGGACTTGAACCCGATCGAACACCTCTGGAGAGACCTGAAAATAACTGTGCAGCAATTCTCCCCATCCAGCCTGACAAAGCTTGAGAGGATCTGCAGAAAAGAATGGGAGAAACTCCCCAAATACAGGTGTGACTCGAGGCTGTAATTGCTTCAACAAAGTACTGAGTAAAGGGTCTGAATACTTACACTACCATTTTCAAGTTTGGGGTCACTTTAATTTAATTAATAATTGTGTCCTTCAAACTTTGCTTTCACCAAAGAATTCTCCATTTGCAATTACAGCCTTGCAGACCTTTGACATTCTAGTTGTCAATTTATTGAGATAATCTGAAGAGATTTTACCCCATTGCTTCCTGAAGCACCTCCCACAAGTTGGATTGCCTTGATGGGCACTTCTTACGTACCATACGGTCAAGTTGCTCCGACAACAGCTCAATAGGGTTGAGATCCGGTGACTGTGCTGGCCACTCAATTATAGACAGAATACCAGCTGACTGCTTCTTCCCTAAATAGTTATTGCATAGTTTGGAGCTGTGCTTTGGGTCATTGTTCTGTTGTAGGAGGAAATTGTCCAAGTGCCGTCCACAGGGAATGGGCATGGCGTTGAAAAATGGAGGAATAGCCTTCCTTCTTCAAGATCCCTTTTACCCTGTACAAATCTCCCACTTCACCACCACCAAAGCACCCCCAGACCATCACATTGCCTTCACCATGCTTGACAGATGGCGTCAAGCACTCCTCGAGCATCTTCATGTTTTCTGCGTCTCACGAATGTTCTTCTTTGTGATCTGAACACCTCAAACTTAGATTCGTCTCTCCATAGCTTTTTTCCAACCTTCCTCTGCCCAGTGTCTGTGTTCTTTTGCCCATCTTAATATTTCATTTTTATTGGCCAGTCTGAGAAATTGCTTTTTCTTTGCAACTCTGCCTAGAAGATCAGCAGCCTCTTCACTGTTGACATTTGAGACTGGTGTTTTGCAGGTACTATTATTATTATTTTCATTTTTATTTTACTCCAATTTCGTGGTATCCAATTGGTGGTTACAGTCTTGTCTCATCGCTGCAACTCCCGTACGGGCTCAGGAGAGGCGAAGGTCGAGAGCCGCGCGTCCTCCGAAACCCAACCAAGCCGCACTGCTTCTTGACACAATGCCCACTTAACCCGGAAGCCAGCCGCACCAATATGTCGGAGGAAACACCGTACACCTGGCGACCGTGTCAGCATGCACTGCACCTGCACAGCCACAGGAGTCACTAGTGCGCGATGGGACAAGGACATCCCTGCCGGGCAAACCTTCCCCTAACCCGGACGACGCTGGGCCAATTGTGCGCCGCCCATGGGTCTCCTGGTCGCGGCCGGCTGCGACTGAGCCTGGGCTCGAACCCAGAATCTCTAGTTGCACACCTTAGATCACTGTGCCACTTGGGAGGCCTTTGCGGGTACTATTTAATGAAGCTGCCAGTTGAGGACTTCTGAGGCATCTGTTTCTCAAACTAGACACAAATGTACTTGTCCTCTTGCTCAGTAGTGCACCGGGGCCTCCCACTCTTTCTATTCTGGTTAGGGCCAGTTTGCGCTGTTCTGTGAAGGGAGTAGTACACAGGGCTGTACGAGATCTTCAGTTTCTTGGCAATTTCTCGCATGGAATAGCCATTTCTCAGAACAAGAATAGACTGACAAGTTTCAGAAGAAAGTTATTTGTTTCTGGACATTTTGAACCTGTAATCGAACCCACGAATGCTGATGCTCCAGATATTCAACTAGTCTAAAGAAGGCCAGTTTTATTGCTTCTAAATCAGCACAACAGTTTTCTGCTGTGCTAACATAATTGCAAAAGGGTTTTCTAATGATCAATTAGCCTTTTCAAATGATACACTTGGATTAGCTAACACAAATTGCCATTGGAACACAGGAGTGATGGTTGCTGAAAATGGGCCTCTGTATGCTTATGTAGATATTCCATAAAAGATCAGCCGTTTCCAGCTACAATAGTCATTTCAAATCAAAATCAAATCAAATTTATTTATATAGCCCTTCGTACATCAGCTGATATCTCAAAGTGCTGTACAGAAACCCAGCCTAAAACCCCAAACAGCAAGCAATGCAGGTGTAGAAGCACGGTGGCTAGGAAAAACTCCCTAGAAAGGCCAATACCTAGGAAGAAACCTAGAGTGGAACCAGGCTATGTGGGGTGGCCAGTCCTCTTCTGGCTGTGCCGGGTGGAGATTATAACAGAACATGGCCAAGATGTTCAAATGTTCATAAATGACCAGCATGGTCGAATAATAATAAGGCAGAACAGTTGAAACTGGAGCAGCAGCACAGTCAGGTGGAAGTTGAAACTGGAGCAGCAGCATGGCCAGGTGGACTGGGGACAGCAAGGAGTCATCATGTCAGGTAGTCCTGGGGCATGGTCCTAGGGCTCAGGTCAGTTGAAACTGGAACAGCAGCATGGCCAGGTGGACTGGGGACAGCAAGGAGTCATCATGTCAGGTAGTCCTGGGGCATGGTCCTAGGGCTCAGGTCCTCCGAAAGAGAGAAGGAGAGAATTAGAGAACGCACACTTAGATTCACACAGGACACCGAATAGGACAGGAGAAGTACTCCAGATATAACAAACTGACCCCAGCCCCCCGACACATAAACTACTGCAGCATAAATACTGGAGGCTGAGACAGGAGGGGTCAGGAGACACTGTGGCCCCATCCGAGGACACCCCCGGACAGGGCCAAACAGGAAGGATATAACCCCACCCACTTTGCCAAAGCACAGCCCCCACACCACTAGAGGGATATCTTCAACCACCAACTTACCATCCTGAGACAAGGCTGAGTATAGCCCACAAAGATCTCCGCCACGGCACAACCCAAGGGGGGGGGGCGCCAACCCAGACAGGATGACCACAACAGTGAATCAACCCACTCAGGTGACGCACCCCCTCCAGGGATGGCATGAGAGAGCCCCAGCAAGCCAGTGACTCAGCCCCTGTAATAGGGTTAGAGGCAGAGAATCCCGGTGGAAAGAGGGGAACAGGCCAGGCAGAGACAGCAAGGGCGGTTCGTTGCTCCAGAGCCTTTCCGTTCACCTTCCCACTCCTGGGCCAGACTACACTCAATCATATGACCCACTGAAGAGATGAGTCTTCAGTAAAGACTTAAAGGTTGAGACCGAGTTTGCGTCTCTGACATGGGTAGGCAGACCGTTCCATAAAAATTGAGCTCTATAGGAGAAAGCCCTGCCTCCAGCTGTTTTCTTAGAAATTCTAGGGACAATTAGGAGGCCTGCGTCTTGTGACCGTAGCGTACGTGTAGGTATGTACGGCAGGACCAAATTAGAGAGATAGGTAGGAGCAAGCCCATGTAATGCTTTGTAGGTTAGCAGTAAAACCTTGAAATCAGCCCTTGCTTTGACAGGAAGCCAGTGTAGAGAGGCTAGCACTGGAGTAATATGATCAATTTTTTTGGTTCTAGTCAGGATTCTAGCAGCCATATTTAGCACTAACTGAAGTTTATTTAGTGCTTTATCCGGGTAGCCGGAAAATAGAGCATTGCAGTAGTCTAACCTAGAAGTAACAAAAGCATGGATTAATTTTTCTGCATCATTTTTGGACAGAAAGTTTCTGATTTTTGCAATGTTACGTAGATGGAAAAAAGCTGTCCTCGAAATGGTCTTGATATGTTCTTCAAAAGAGAGATCAGGGTCCAGAGTAACGCCGAGGTCCTTCACAGTTTTATTTGAGACGACTGTACAACCATTAAGATTAATTGTCAGATTCAACAGAAGATCTCTTTGTTTCTTGGGACCTAGAACAAGCATCTCTGTTTTGTCCGAGTTTAATAGTAGAAAGTTTGCAGCCATCCACTTCCTTATGTCTGAAACACATGCTTCTAGCGAGGGCAATTTTGGGGCTTCACCATGTTTCATTGAAATGTACAGCTGTGTGTCATCCGCATAGCAGTGAAAGTTTACATTATGTTTTCGAATAACATCCCCAAGAGGTAAAATATATAGTGAAAACAATAGTGGTCCTAAAACGGAACCTTGAGGAACACCGAAATTTACAGTTGATTTGTCAGAGGACAAACCATTCACAGAGACAAACTGATATCTTTCCGACAGATAAGATCTAAACCAGGCCAGAACATGTCCGTGTAGACCAATTTGGGTTTCCAATCTCTCCAAAAGAATGTGGTGATCGATGGTATCAAAAGCAGCACTAAGGTCTAGGAGCACGAGGACAGATGCAGAGCCTCGGTCCGATGCCATTAAAATGTCATTTACCACCTTCACAAGTGCCGTCTCAGTGCTATGATGGGGTCTAAAACCAGACTGAAGCATTTCGTATACATTGTTTGTCTTCAGGAAGGCAGTGAGTTGCTGCGCAACAGCCTTCTCTAAAATTTTTGAGAGGAATGGAAGATTCGATATAGGCCGATAGTTTTTTATATTTTCTGGGTCAAGGTTTGGCTTTTTCAAGAGAGGCTTTATTACTGCCACTTTTAGTGAGTTTGGTACACATCCAGTGGATAGAGAGCCGTTTATTATGTTCAACATAGGAGGGCCAAGCACAGGAAGCAGCTCTTTCAGTAGTTTAGTTGGAATAGGGTCCAGTATGCAGCTTGAAGGTTTAGAGGCCATGATTATTTTCATCATTGTGTCAAGAGATATAGTACTAAAACACTTGAGCGTCTCTCTTGATCCTAGGTCCTGGCAGAGTTGTGCAGACTCAGGACAACTGAGGTTTGGAGGAATACGCAGGTTTAAAGAGGAGTCCGTAATTTGCTTTCTAATAATCATAATCTTTTCCTCAAAGAAGTTCATGAATTTATCACTGCTAAAGTGAAAGTCATCCTCTCTTGGGGAATGCTGCTTTTTAGTTAGCTTTGCGACAGTATTAAAAAGGAATTTCGGATTGTTCTTATTTTCCTCAATTAAGTTAGAAAAATAGGATGATCGAGCAGCAGTAAGGGCTCTACGGTACTGCACGGTACCGTCCTTCCAAGCTAGTCGGAAGACTTCCAGTTTGGTGTGGCGCCATTTCCGTTCCAATTTTCTGGAAGCTTGCTTCAGAGCTCGGGTATTTTCTGTGTACCAGGGAGCTAGTTTCTTATGAGAATTTGTTTTAGTTTTTAGGGGTGCAACTGCATCTAGGGTATTGCGCAAGGTTAAATTGAGATCCTCAGTTAGGTGGTTAACTGATTTTTGTCCTCTGGCGTCCTTGGGTAGGCAGAGGGAGTCTGGAAGGGCATCAAGGAATCTTTGTGTTGTCTGTGAATTTATAGCACGACTTTTGATGTTCCTTGGTTGGGGTCTAAGCAGATTATTTGTTGCAATTGCAAACGTAATAAAATGGTGGTCCGATAGTCCAGGATTATGAGGAAAAACATTAAGATCCACCACATTTATTCCATGGGACAAAACTAGGTCCAGCGTATGACTGTGACAGTGAGTGGGTCCAGAGACATGTTGGACAAAACCCACTGAGTCGATGATGGCTCCGAAAGCCTTTTGGAGTGGGTCTGTGGACTTTTCCATGTGAATATTAAAGTCACCAAAGATTAGAATATTATCTGCTATGACTACAAGGTCCGATAGGAATTCAGGGAACTCAGTGAGAAACGCTGTATATGGCCCAGGAGGCCTGTAAACAGTAGCTATAAAAAGTGATTGAGTAGGCTGCATAGATTTCATGACTAGAAGCTCAAAAGACGAAAATGTCATTTTTTTTTTTGTAAATTGAAATTTGCTATCGTAAATGTTAGCAACACCTCCGCCTTTGCGGGATGCACGGGGGATATGGTCACTAGTGTAGCCAGGAGGTGAGGCCTCATTTAAAACAGTAAATTCATCAGGCTTAAGCCATGTTTCAGTCAGGCCAATCACATCAAGATTATGATCAGTGATTAGTTCATTGACTATAATTGCCTTTGAAGTAAGGGATCTAACATTAAGTAGCCCTATTTTGAGATGTGAGGTATCATGATCTCTTTCAGTAATGACAGGAATGGAGGTGGTCTTTATCCTAGTGAGATTGCTAAGGCGAACACCGCCATGTTTAGTTTTGCCCAACCTAGGTCGAGGCACAGACACGGTCTCAATGGTGATAGCTGAGCTGACTACACTGACTGTGCTAATGGCAGACTCCACTATGCTGGCAGGCTGGCTAACATCCTGCTGCCTGGCCTGCACCCTATTTCATTGTGGAGCTAGAGGAGTTAGAGCCCTGTCTATGTTGGTAGATAAGATGAGAGCACCCCTCCAGCTAGGATGGAGTCCGTCACTCCTCAGCAGGTCAGGCTTGGTCCTGTTTGTGGGTGAGTCCCAGAAAGAGGGCCAATTATCTACAAATTCTAACTTTTGGGAGGGGCAGAAAACAGTTTTCAACCAGCGATTGAGTTGTGAGACTCTGCTGTAGAGCTCATCACTCCCCCTAACTGGGAGGGGGCCAGAGACAATTACTCGATGCCGACACATCTTTCTAGCTGATATGCACGCAGAAGCTATGTTGCGCTTGGTGATTTCTGACTGTTTCATCCTAACATCGTTGGTGCCGACGTGGATAACAATATCTCTATACTCTCTACACTCGCCAGTTTTAGCTTTAGCCAGCACCATCTTCAGATTAGCCTTAACGTCGGTAGCCCTGCCCCCGGGTAAACAGTGTATGATCGCTGGATGATTCGCTTTAAGTCTAATACTGCGGGTAATGGAGTCGCCAATGACTAGAGTTTTCAATTTGTCAGAGCTAATGGTGGGAAGCTTCGGCGTCTCAGACCCCGTAACGGGAGGAGTAGAGACCAGAGAAGAATCGGCCTCTGACTCCGACCCGCTGCTTAATGGGGAAAACCGGTTGAAAGTTTCTGTCGGCTGAATGAGCGACACCGGTTGAGCGTTCCTACAGCATTTCCTTCCAGAAACCGTGAGAAAGTTGTCCGGCTGCGGGGACTGTGCCAGGGGATTTACACTACTATCTGTACTTACTGGTGCCACAGACGCTGTTTCATCCTTTCCTACACTGAAATTACCCTTGCCTAACGATTGCGTCTGAAGCTGGGCTTGCAGCACAGCTATCCTCGCCGTAAGGCGAGTACAGCGGCTGCAATTAGAAGGCATCATGTTAATGTTACTACTTAGCTTCGGCTGTTGGAGGTCCTGACGAATCGTGTCCAGATAAAGCGTCCGGAGTGAAAAAGTTGAGGAAAAAATAAATAAATATATGAACGGTAATTAAAAAGTGAAAACCGTAAAGTTGTCAGGTAGCAAAACAGGTTGGCAACAAAACGCACAGCAACTCGAAAACAAGCCTGCAAGTTGTGACCGGAAATGACGTCAGACGTTCACAGACGTATACCAATCTTCGTGAAATTTACAACATTAACAATGTCTACACTGTATGTTGGATCAATTTGATGTTATTTTAATGGACAAAAAATGTGCTTTTCTTTCAAAAACAAGGACTTTTCTAAGTGACCCCAAACATTGGAACGGTAGTGTATGTTAATTTCATATTTCAGTTTTATAAAATTGTAAACATTTCTAAACTTGTTTTTGCGTTCCGATTTATGAGGTATTGTGTTTAGAATGTATTCTTTTTTAATCAATTTTAGAATAAGGGTGTAACCTTACAAAATGTGGAAAAAGTCAAGGGGTCTGAATACTTTCCGAAGGCAGTGTGTGTGTGTGTGTGTGATATATATATATATATATATATATATATATATATATATATATATACACTGAACATAAATATAAATGCAACATGTAAAGTGTTGGTCCCATGTTTCATGAGCTGAATTAAAGATCTCAGAAGTTTTCCATACACACAAAAAAGCTTATTTCTCTCAAATGTTGTGCACAAATTTGTTTACATCTCTGTTAGTGAGCATTTCTCCTTTGCCAAGATAATCCATCCACCTGTGGCATATCAAGAAGCTGATTAAATAGCATGATCATTACACAGGGGCACTTGGCATGATGACTACAGGAGTGTCCACCAGAGCTGTTGCCAGAGAATTCAATGTTAATTTCTCTACCATATGCCACCTCCAACGTCGTTTTTGAGATTTTGGCAGTATGTCCAACCAGCCTAACAACCGCAGACCACGTGTAACCACGCCAGCCCAGGACCTCTACATCAGGTTTCTTCACCTGTGGGATAGTCTGAGACCAGCCAACCAGACACCTGATGAAACTGTGGGTTTGCACAACTGAAGAATTTCTACACAAACTGTCAGAAACCATCTCAGGGAAGCTCATCTGCGTGCTCGTCATCCTCACCAAGGTCTTGACCTTACTGCAGTTTGGCGTCGTAACCAACTTCAGTGGGTAAATGCTCACCTTCGATGGACACTGGCACGCTGGAGAAGTGTGCTCTTCACGGATGAATCCATGTTTTAACTGTACCGGGCAGATGGCAGACAGCGTGTATGGCTTTGGGTGTGTGAGCGGTTTGCTGATGTCAAGGTTGTGAACAGAGTTCTCCATGTTAGTGGTGGGGTTATGGTATGGGCAAGCATAAGCTACAGATAATGAACACAATTTCATTTTATCGATGGCAATTTTAATGTGCAAAGATATAGTGACAAGATACTGAGGCCCATTGTCGTGCCATTCATCCGCCGGTATTACCTCATGTTTTAGCATGGTAATGCACGCCCCCATGTCGCAAGGATCTGTACATCATTCCTGAAAGCTGAAAACGACCCAGTTCTTCCATGGCCTGCATACTCACCAGACATGTCACCCATTGAGTATGTTTGGGATGCTCAGGATCGATGTGTACGTCAGCGTCTTTTAGTTCTCCTTCGCACAGCCATTGAAGAGGAGTGGGAGAACATTACACAGGCCACAATCAACAGCCTGATCAACTCTATGCGAAGGAGATGTGTCGCGCTGCATGAAGCAAATGGTGGTCACACCAGATACTGACTAGTTTTCTGATCCACGCCCCTACTTTTATTTTAACGGTATCTGTGACCAATAGATGCATATCTGATTTACCAGTCATGTGAAATCCATAGATTAGAGCCTAATGAAGTTATTTCAGTTGACTGATTTCCTTATATGAACTAACTCAGTAACATTATTGCATGTTGCATTTATTTTTGTTCAGTGTGTGTATATAATGACATGTATAGACATTATGGAAAGTATATAGATAGAATAGTATTTGTATAGCAATAGTTAAATAGGATAGGCCTTGACTAGAGGACAGTATATACATATGAAGTGGGTAAAACAGTATGTCAACATTATTCAAGTGACCAGTGTTCAATTTCTATGTACTGTACATAGGGCATCAGCCTCCTAGGTGCAGGGTTGAGTAACCGGGTGGTAGCCGGTTAGTGACAGTGACTGGGCGGAGGCCGGCTAGTGGTGACTATTTAACAGTCCTATAGCCTTGAGATAGAAGCTGTTTTTCAGTCTCTCGGTCCCAGCTTGGATGCACCTGTACTGACCTCACCTTCTGGATGGTAGCAGGCTGTGGCTCAGGTGGCTGAGGTCCTTGATGATCTTCTTGGCCTTCCTCTGACACCGGGTGCTGTAGATGTCTCGGAGGGCAGGCAGTGTGCTCCCGGTGATGCGCTGGGCCGACCGTAGCACCCTCTGGAAAGCCCTGCAGTTGTGGATGGTGCAGTTGCCGTACCAGGCGGTGATACAGCCCAACTGGATGCTCTCAGTGGTGCATCTGTAAAAGTTTGAGGGTCTTAGGGGCCAAGCCAAATTTCTCCAGCCTCCTGAAGAACTGTCTGTCTCTGTGGATGGACCATTTCAAATTGTCAGTGATGTGTACAGCGAGGAACTTGAAGCTTTTCACCTTCTCCACTGCGGCACTGTCGATGTGGATGGGGGCGGGCTCCCTCTGCTCTCTCCTGAAGTCAACGATCAGCTCCTTCGTTTTGTTGACGTTGATGGAGAGGTTATTTTCTAGGCACCAATCCGCCAGGGCCTTCACCTCCTCCCTGTAGACTGTCTCATCGTTGTTGGTAATCAGGCCTACCACTGTTGTGTCGTAAGCAAACTTGATGATTAAGTTGGAGATGTGCACAGCCACGCAGTCATGGGCGAACAGGGAGTACGGGAGGGGTCTGAGCAAGCACCCTCGTGGAGCCCCTGTGATGATGATCAGCGTAGTGGAGGTATTGTTGCCTACCGTTAGGAAATCCAGGACCCAGTTGCACAGGGTTCAGACCCAGGGCCCCAATCTTAATGATGAGCTTAGAGGGTACTATGGTGTTGAAGGCTGAGCTGTAGTCAATGAACAGCATTCTTACGTAGGTATTCCTCTTGTCCAGCTGGGATAGGGCAGCGTGCACGCGATTGCGTCATCCGTGGATCTATTGGGCAGTATGCAACTTGCAGTGGGTCTAGGGTGTCGGGTAATGTGGAGGTGATATGTGTTCCTTCACTAGACTGCACTTCATAATGGCAGAAGTGACTGCTACAAGGCGATAGTCAATTGGGTTGTTTCCCGCCATTCGTTCATTTTGGTACTCTGATTATTAGCTGTCGTCAAACACGTGAGTCTGGAAAGACGATTCTCTTCAGTGTGCAGTGACTTCATCCTAGGGAATGTATACTAGATATATGAAATCCTGGCTTTCACAGCATACATTTTAGAAATGTCACATACTATAAATCTTTCTGTTTTTACATACCCAATCAGAGTACTATTTATAATGCAGGTAGGGGTATTCAGACAGGCCCAGAGACTTTTCCCCAGATTTTTTATTTTTATTTAGACAGTTCAGAATGTAGATATACTGTGGATGTATAGTCTGTGGAGGGGAGAAAGTGGCTGGGGCGGGGATTCAAACCCATGTCACTCCTATGCGTGCATGGTCGATTGCAGCACTACCGCTGTGCCACACTGCTACACCTAACCAACGTCTTTGATAATGTTGATGACCTTGCGGTGGCAACGTCATATGACCTCAATGGAAAACAACACTGCATCAGTCATTTTCTGTGCCGTCCTCATAATCCTCAGCTTGAACTGAATTTTATCAACAGTCTCTTCGTACTGTTTCTCATACTGTGAGTCTAAGCTTAGCCGCAGTGGGAAATGACTGTGAAAAGAGGATCAACGGTTGAGAATGTCATGTACGTGAAGACCTCGGTTGCTCTTTTCCTGTATGTCAGGATATCCCCAGGCAGGCGGCAATTTCCTCTATACAAATATCTCCACGACAGACCAACATCAGGGAAAGAGAATAGCTTTCAATGGTTTTTCTTTTCCCAGAACTTAATTTTACTTACTAGAAGAACCTAGAATTGAGTTAACTTAAGTTTGTATTACTAGAAAAATATTATTCACTCAGCAGGTAAATCATGACAAAAATAATACAGATGTGTGCATAGATCAAAAAACATCTGTTTGCAGCTAAAAATGTAGGCACCAACACATCTGATATCCATGCTACGACTAATAATTCAATCAGTCGGGATATGTTTCGCGGTCACAAAGCGTTCTGTGGGGTTCATCTTGTGGGGCTAGGCTAACAATCACATCCTTTCATTTGTGCTTTGTTGATTGATAAATTAGAGTGGGAGATAAGTGACGAGGAGGAGACATAGTGAGCTAGTGAGAAGGGAGCATGCAGGGATTGAACCCTGGTTATGTGTATGGACCTGAAAGTGTTACCACTGGAACACGGCTCTGCACTACAGGATGTTTTTAACAAGCTGTTGTTTTTACCAGGTTGGATGCAAGATCACTGTGTTGCTCTTCATTTACTTCCTGGCAACCAATTACTACTGGATCCTAGTAGAAGGGCTGTACCTCCACAGCCTCATTTTCATGGCCTTCTACTCAGACACCAAATACCTGTGGGGCTTTACCCTGATTGGATGGGGTGAGCTGCTCTGCATGCGCTTCTAAGACGGCAGTCACCAAATCACAACAGCGCTCATGTTGTTGACAGCCACATGTTACTATAGCTGTTATTCAAAATAGGAAAAGCACTCAGACATATGAGTTTGCTTGTTGCAGGTGCGTGGGAATAGTTTTGTATCTTAAAAGAAGAAAAAGAATCCCACTGCTCTTGCCAGTATCAATTTAATTTCTTCAGTGTACTGAATCTTGTAAGATCTTGAGATGGCAGTAAGCAATCATTGTCCTCTCTAATTTCAGGTGTCCCTGCTCTCTTCGTCGCCGCCTGGGCTGTTGTCCGGGCAACGCTGGCAGACGCACGGTGGGTGAGAGTGACGCTCAAATTCCTCCTTCACCTACCATATTCCACAGACACCTCCAGCAACACAATTTAAGTGGAGGAGCCCAGCGTAGCATGCGTGCCTGTTGAGGAACTTTGTGCATCAGCTGTCTAGGCTCCCCACAATCATCTGGTTTGGAAATAGGATCTCCCAAGGTGTTTTTGTTCAGGGGCAGAACAACAGATTTTTACCTCATTTACCTTCAGCTCAGGGATTCGATCCAGCAACCTTTCGGTTACTGGCCCAACACTCTAGCCACCAGGCTACTTGCCACCTCCGTACTCTTATTCTCATTCACAGTCAGCGGCCTACTTGCCTTAATGTTGCAGCTGCACACCTTTGACATGACACCATTACACTTTTATTAGCCTCATCTCACAGCCGTTGTGTGTGCGGAGCGCCCTGAGACTGGCAAGAGAGACTACACTTTCGTTGCACGACGACATGCTGTTTTGAGAGCAGTAAGGAACTCCTGCAGTACAAATGTACTCTGTCTTTCTCTTTCTCTCCTTATTCTCGCTTTCTCGTTCTCTCTCTCGCTCTCTCTCTTTCATAACAGATGCTGGGAGTTAAGTGCGGATAACATTAAATGGATCTATCAAGTTCCCATCCTTACAGCCATTGGTGTAAGTGACTTCAAGTGCAGTAAAAAACATGATAATGCCTCTCCCCAATTCATCAATCATAGCCATTGAGGCGAGAATCCGGTAGTTTGCATCCATTACTAGAAGGTTACATTGCTGACTCTTATCTTGATTTTTTTATTAAAAAGTGTTTTATTCTCTATACAGCTGGATTCATGTTAAAGTTTTAGCAACTTTGGTCAAGCTTATAGCTTAGTTTGCTCTGCACAGCTTCACACCTGGAGTCTCTGGGCGAAGTCCTTATTTCGGGAGACAAAGTAAAGAAATTAAATCAAGACAAATAAGAGAAGTTGAAACCTGATACCAAAAACTGCTGACATACAAAAAAGAAATGGTGGTCCTGGTGGCTTTTTGTCATGCAAAAGCTATTTACTAACTGTAACTCTTGTTGTGTATAATACTCTTGAAGAACTCAAATCCCAAGAGAGGATTTCATCTGCTTTTCTCCGGGCCAGAAGCTTTCTCTCTGCCCCTTGGAAGAGTGGAGTGACACCTTGCTCCCTGGTGTATACCTGTCCCAGCTCCCTAGTGGCCTAGTGACTCCCTAGTGTACAGTATACCTGTCCCAGCTCCCTAGTGGCCTGGTGACTCCCTAGTGTACAGTATACCTGTCCCAGCTCCCTAGTGGCCTAGTGACTCCCTAGTGTACAGTATACCTGTCCCCTACCTGAGTACCTAAGCCTAGTGTATACCTTCCCCTCTCTGCTCTTAGTCAGCCACCAACACTCTCAAACTGACACCACTGACTCAGTCTCAGCAGAGATACATACATTTGCATCTCTTTCAATACTATTGCTCTTATCCTGCCACATGAGGTGGACCAGGGACTTAGGTTCTCGTAATGAAATCAAAGTAGACTACAGGCTACTGTCTCTTCTTTCGATTAAAATGTAATCTCATCCAAACCTAAATGGTACAAGTTCAATGGTATCATGGTAGAAATGTCATGATGAGAGAGAACGGTGAGGGAGTTCATTAGATACGCTGTCTATCGATGCCCAGAATCTTTTTTTCTTTTCTTTTTTTCTTTATTGAGACCAACATGACAGAGGGGGAGACAGTCAGTTGGGATTAACAGATTAAAGGGTTGGAGTGGGGATTGAAACCCGGTATCCGGTGGGGAATATGTGTCTAAACCGGGAGCTAGGCCACAGGCACCGCACAATTTGTTTTTCTATCCATGTGTGCTTGTTTTGTTGTTGTTTTTCAGCTCAACTTTATTTTGTTTGTGAATATTGTGCGAGTGCTGGCCACAAAAATCAGAGAGACGAATGCTGGGAGATATGACACTCGGAAGCAATGCAGGTAGGGTTAGTGTCTCATTAGTGCCTTGTTGCTTTAGTTAATCTTATTTGTGTGATTTTGTGGGGGAAAACATTAGAAACTGTAAATAACGCTTTTGATTAAATTTGCCGTTTTATAGAAATAGCTTATTCTAAATGTGCCTTTGAGTTTAATCATTCTTCCTTTATATTCATGATCCATGTGTTTGTGTTTGCAAAGCTTTCACGTCATTTACTCAGGCTTAGGATACAGGTTATGAATTTAGAGCAGGTTAATCTGTGTCTGAAATTGAAATTAATTGAACATGACTCCCATAATGCATTGCGGTCAGGCAAAAAGCTTATTTTTTACGCCAATAACCAGTCTGAACCAGTGGAGGCTGCTGATGGGAGGACGGCTCATAGTAATGGCTGGAATGAGACAATGGAATGGTATCAACCACATGGAAAACAGGTGTTTGATGCCATTCCATTGAATCCATTCCAGCCATTATTATGAGCCGTCCTCCCCTCAGCAGCCCCCACTGGTCTAATCTAACTTTAGCATATTAAACCCAGTTGTGGGCATCAGATATCTTAGCGGTTAAGACCATTGAGTCAGTAACCGTTTTTTGGAGTGAACAGTCCATGCATGGCTGGGGTGAGTGGGTCCTTGATGATGGTGCTGGACTTCCTGACTACTCTGTTCATTGCAGAGGTTGAGAGCTCATTGTCCCAGCTGCGATGTTTGTACATGCTCTTCTCATATCTAAAGTGCAAGACACATTTTGACATGCTGTGAAGCCATCCCTATAGGGCTGCCTGAGTCTTTGTTTAATTCCCACTTATGTCTGTGGTAATGTGTTGGTTGGCAGCTCTGTGCCAAGGCTGTGGGGGTAACACTCCTGTCAGTCATTAGTAAACAGGCCCAACAACAGACAATACTTCAGATCCACGTTGTCTCTTGATCCGCTCCATTCTCGCAGGTGTAGATAGGATTAACACTGATAAGGCTCTGGGCAAAAGTAGTGTACAACATAGGGAATATGGTGCCATTTGGGATGCCGACTTTGTTTTCCTTTTGCTCTCTCTAACTCTCTTTCTCTAGCTGTCATTTATTCCATTTTTAAAAAACTACTGAGCATCTTCAAACGATTTAGATGCAAACGTCGGGCTCGATATTGATACTAACGTCGCAGATTAATGTGCAATCATCCTTGGCTATTGACATTTGTATCACAAATCTGTTGAGTGGAAAGTGCACAAGGGAGCCGTGCTTGACTTGGGCCGGAGCTCACCGGAGCGGAGTACCGGCACCTCAAATGTTCTATTGCTTGTTCTATTGCTTGAGCTCCTGTTCCTCTTATATTACCTCAAACTTATAGCTAAATGTAAACAGTACCCGGGACCCAAAATGAGTACCAGCATATATTCCAGTCCAAGCCAAGCACTGCAAGGGACTGTCAGATAAAGATGGCTGCCAAGAAATTCAATTATTTTAGCTCGATGGCAGCTGCATGTGGTCTTCTCCATCTTGTCCCTCTCAAACTCCATCACCACCACATGCACTTTCCAAACACATGTCAAATGCACTTTTCCAGACACATATCACATACTTTACCAGACACATCTCACATGCACTTTACCAGACACATCTCACATGCACTTTCCAAACACATGTCAAATGCACTTTTCCAGGCACACATCACGGACAGTGTGCTTTCTCATATAGCCTACTGCAGGGGTGTCAAACTCAATTCCTGGAGGTCAGAGTTTCTGCGGGTTCTCTCTTCTCCCTTGTACTTGATTGATCAATGAAGGTTATTGATTAGGTAGGAACTCCCCTCAGCCAGTTGTATAGGTCTTAATTGGACACGCATCTAAAGGAAATAACAAATATCAGCAGACACTCTGCCCGCCAGAGATTGATTTAGCCACCCCTGGCCTAATGTATTGTATGACAATCTCTAATCATGTTGCAGGTCTGTTTTTAAGATAACATTGTTGGTTTGTTATATGTACATTGACTGTTGTATGATGCTGCACAAAGGATTACTTCAATAGAGGATTATACAGTTTTCTACTGTCCCTTTCACAGGAAACTGGCTAAGTCCACTCTAGTGCTGGTGCTAGTGTTCGGGGTCCACTACATAGTGTTTGTGGGCATGCCACACTCGATCAAAGGGGTCGGATGGGAGGTCCGAATGTACTGTGAGCTCTTTTTCAACTCTTTCCAGGTGCTCGCTTTCACCCCAGTTGGGGTTCCTGTTTTGTATTGCATGTAACTGATCTGTCATATATTGCACATTGCTAATAGCTTTTGAACTGTAGTAAGCAATAGTGCTGAGCGATTAGTGCTTTTTGAGGTCGGCTCATTTTCGGTTCAAATATAAAAAAAGAATCACATTTTTTCAACAATTATTATATTTTTTTACATGTATTTTTTACATGAAATGCACTATGCATTAACACAAAATATGAATAAAAGCCCCATAATGGTAGTGACTGCCCATCATTTATTCACATTACTTTACTTTAATAAAATATTTGTTGTTGGGTATATTACAGTTTTATTTGAATACTTTGTTGTTTCATTCCAAGTCATCATCTCATCTCTATAGAGCTGCTGTCTGACAAAACTCTATTTTAGTAGTTCTTCAAAGTAAATACAGCATACTTTTATGAATGCTGAATACAAACTATCAATCACTTAGATCATGTATTTTCAGGTAGAGATACCTCGTGATGCAACTGCTCCATCCCTCTTGATCATGCGTTCTTGTCTCCAGACAAGTAGGCGTGCATTGGATTATGGTAATTCTAGTTTAATCGCTAAACAATGTAGAATATTGGCCTGTTGTACACTACTACCACAGTTGAAGTCTGAAGTTTACAAACACTTAGGTTGGAGTCATTAAAACTTGTTTTTCAACCACTCCACAAATTTCTTGTTAACAAGTCGGTTAGGACAAGTCGGTTAGGACAAGTCGGTTAGGACATCTACTTTGTGCATGACGCAAGTCATTTTCCAACAATTGTTTACAGACAGATTATTTCACTATCACAATTCCAGTGGGTCAGAAGTTTACATACACTAAGTTGACTGCCTTAAAATAGCTTGGAAAATTCCCGAAAATGATGTCATGGCTTTAGAAGCTTCTGATAGGCTAATTAACATCACATGAGTAAATTGGAGGTGTACCTGTGGATGTATTTCAAGGACTACCTTCAAAGTCAGTGCCTCTTTGCTTGACATCATGGGAAAATCAAAAGAAATCAGCAAAGATCTCAGAAAAAGAATTGTAGACCTCCACAAGTCTGGTTCATCCTTGGGAGCAATTCCAAATGCCTGAAGGTACCACGTTAATCTGTACAAGCAATAGTACGCAAGTATAAACACCATGGGACAACAGTCATCATACCGCTGAGGAAGGAGATGCGTTCTGTCTCCTAGAGATGAATGTACTTTGGTGTGAAGTGCAAATCAATCCCAGAACAACAGCAAAGGACCTTGTGAAGATGCTGGAGGAAACAGGTACAAAAGTATCTATATCCACAGTAAAACGAGTTCTATATCGACATAACCTGAAAGGGCGCTCAGCAAGGAAGAAGCCACTGCTCCAAAACTGCCATTAAAAAGCCAGACTACGGTTTGCAACTGCACATGGGGACAAAGATTGTTCTTTTTGGAGAAATGTCCTCTGGTCTGATGAAAGAAAAATATAACTGTTTGGCCATAATGACCATCTTTATGTTTGGAGGAAAAAGGGGGAGGCTTGCAAGCCGTAGAACACCTTCCCAACCGTGATGCACGGGGGTGGCAGCATCATGTTGTGGGGGTACTTTGCTGCAGGAGGGACTGGTGCACTTCACAAAATAGATGGCATCATGAGGTAGGAAAATTATGTGGATACATTGAAGCAACATCTCAAGACATCAGTCAGGACGTTCAAGCTTGGTCGCAAATGGGTCTTCCAAATGGACAATGACCCCAAGCATACTTCCAAAGTTGTGGCAAAATGGCTTAAGGACAACAAAGTCAAGGTATTGGAGTGGCCATCACAAAGCTCTGATCTCAATCCTATAGAAAATGTGTGGGCAGAACTGAAAAAGCGTGTGCGAGCAAGGAGGCCTACAAACCTGACTCAGTTACACCAGCTCTGTCAGGAGGAATGGGACAAAATTCATCCAGCTTATTGTGGGAAGCTTGTGGAAGGCTACCCGACACGTTTGACCCAAGTTAAACAATTTAAAGGCAATGACCTAAAACGGGGAATTGTTACTTGGATTAAGTGTCAGGAATTGTGAAAAACTGAGTTTAAATGTATTTGGCTAAGGTGTATAAACTTCTGACTTCAACTGTATGGGCTTGATCTGATGTATCTCTATTCAAGAAACTACAGTGAGAAAATGCGAATTGAGCTCACGGAAAAAAACGAAATAGAATTCAAATATTTGAAATTACGTCGGTCAATTAGTTGTGTAAAAAACTCATAACATACATTTTGGTTAATCGCTCAGCACTAGAAAGCAATATATGATTTTAAATGTGAAAATGTAAGCATTATAGCTAAAAGGGACATTAGACTTTCAATTATCTCAATGTTTTCAGACCTCTAATGTCAAGATCAAACCACATCTCATGACAATCCAGCTATGAATAAATTAGGATGTGTGTCAATCTGTTCATTACACTACTTTTGAGGTCTGATTTGTTAGAGATCCAGGGAAACATGGTATGTTTTTTTTTATTTTTATGGAATTGTGTATAATAAAAAGATGAAAAGTAGATGCAGCAAAAACAAACCCCATCTATCATATATTTGTTTTTCTCTAAGAGCTCTCTTTCCTGAGCGCATCATGTCGATATTATTCTCCAAAGGTCATGGACACCTCTCATTCGTAGAGAAGGTCACATTTATACTGTCAGACGGAATTGGACCTTTCAACACATGCCTCTAACCTAACTCGCTTTCACCTTTTCGCAGGGATTCTTTGTGTCCATTATCTACTGCTACTGCAATGCAGAGGTGAGTACTATTGACCAGACCCGGCCAGCAGGTTTAAGGTCTTCTCCACTTTATGGTCTTCTCCGCGTTCGAGAATCTATCATGCTGGACTCTCAAATTGAACCTAAGTCT
Organism: Oncorhynchus kisutch; assembly: GCF_002021735.2. Classification (NCBI taxonomy): domain Eukaryota; kingdom Metazoa; phylum Chordata; class Actinopteri; order Salmoniformes; family Salmonidae; genus Oncorhynchus; species Oncorhynchus kisutch. The sequence continues at coordinate 37,438,170 of NC_034189.2, forward strand.
CTTGCCCATTTATAAGTATAGTAGGAAGTTCTAGGAACTGACCATGATGAAAGAGCGAGAGATATGTTATTAGAACTAATGGAACTTAGTGATGTCATTTATTAGAACAATAGAACTCATACTCTGCACAAGTGCACGCTGTGCGCACACATTGCACCCATCAGTGATTCCCACCTTTTTAGGGTTTGAAGTACTGTAAGAAAATAGGCTACCAGAAAATACCCTTTGTTACTACCTCATAACTTGCTGGTCAATACCATTGTAAAAACACTAGCTACTGTAAAATAAAGTACTATTTTCCCCCAAACTGGTGAACAACCAGGTCTATAATTTCCTCATTTATTAGTCCTCTCTGAAGCCATATACAATATTTAGGGAGTTTGTTCATTTTGATCTTAATGTTCTGAGAGCACCCCTACTCTCGTCCATGTTCGTTGCTAAGTGATAGGTTTGGGCTGTTTTATTTCTGATAGCTTTTAAAACCTCTGAAAAAGTCCAGTGAAAGAGAATATAAAATTTGTTGGCACCACAAAACAATAGAAACTTTGGCATTGGCAATAATTTGTATTCAAGTCTCTATTGTTTTGTGTTGTCAAATTTCATTGTGAATGCCAGTTGGTAAAAACAACATTTGACCCACACAATCCTCTTGTTCTCTTCAGGTCCAGGCAGAGATCAAGAAGACCTGGACCCGCTGGAACCTGGTGGTCGACGGGAAGGGACCGGCGGCATGTGCCAACTACCGGTACGGTCTCAACCAGACCTCTACCAGTCAGCCGCAGCCACTGGCCGTGATCTCGGGCACCGCCTCCCTATTCTCCAGCCACGTGTACCGCAGCAGCCAAGCCAGGCACAGCGTCAGCACCCACACCACCTTGCCCGGCTACGTGTTCAGCAACTCTGAGGTGGATAGCCTGCCCCCATCCATCCCAGAGGAGCCAGACGAGAGAGCCAAGCAGGTGGACGACATCTCCCTCCGAGAGTCCTTACCTGTGGTGAATAACACCAGCATAGAAGAGGACTTGGAGGAGACACTTTAGAGAGAGAGAGTAGGGGGAAAGTGGGAATGTACAGCTGACAACAATTGTGTTTTATTTTTTTTGAATGACAGGACAGCGGGAAGGTAGAGCAGGAGATACCAGAATGAGGGCCACAAACAAAAAGTGTCTGAGACCGAACTCAAGACCCGAATCCGCATCGCCAAGGCAATATATGGTTCGGAGTTGGCAGCCTTACGACTCCGGCAGATATCTTTGATGTTTTGCGGCTACTATATCACCATATCCTTGTCTTACGCCAGATAGCGCTTAAGATTTCCTGTTTTTTTCTATATGATCATTGGTTCTTATTTTCATGGGCTGTTATTTGTCACTGAGTGGTGGCTAGACAATTAGACAGGTCTGTGGCTAAATATGGACTGGAAGTGCTGCAGCTACAGACTAGTTTGTGTCTGTGTCATTTGTAATGCTGAGGACAATTACAGTTCCTTCAGAAAGTATTCACACCCCTTGACTTTTTCCACATTTTGTTGTATTACAACCTGAATTTAAAATGGATTAACTTTAGATTGTCACTGATCTACAGTGAAATTGTACATGTCTACATGTCAGTGGAATGATGTTTTTAGACATTTTTACAAAATAATAAAAATAAAGCTAAAATTTCTTGAGTCAATAAGTATTCAACGCCTTTGTCATGGCAAGCCTAAATAACTTCAGGAGAAAAATAATAATTTGCATGACTACCCCATTTCTGTACCCCACAAATACAATTATCTGTAAAGTCCCTCAGTTGAGCAGTGAATTTCAAGCACAGATTCAACAACAACAGACCAGGTAGGTTTTTCCAATGCCTCGCAAAGAAGGGCACCTATTGGTAGAAGAAAAAAAGCAGACACTGAATATCCCTTTGAGCATGGTGATGTTATTAATTACACTTTGGACGGTGTATCAATACACCCAGTCACTACAAAGATACAGGTGTCCTTCCTAACTCAGTTGACGGAGAGGATGGAAACAGCTCCGGCATTTCCCCATGAGGCCAATGGTGATTTTAAAACCAGTTAAGAGTTTAATGGCTGTGATAAGAGAACTGAGGATGTATCATCAACATTGTAGTTACTCCACAATAGTAACCTAAATGATGAGTTAAAAGAAGGAAGTCTGTGCAGAATACAAATATTCCAAAACATGCATCATATTTATAATAAGGCAAGTAATACTGCAAAGAAATGAACTTTTTGTACTGAACACAAAGCATTATGCTTGGGACAAATCCAACATAACACATCACTGGGTACCACTCTTCATATTTTCAAGCATGGTGGTGGCTGCGTCATGTTATGGGCATGCTTATCATTGGCAAGGGCTAGGGAATTTTCTTGGATAAAAATAAAAGGAATAGAACTAAGCACAGGCTAAGTCCTAGAGGAAAACCTGGTTCGGTCTGCTTTCCAACAGACACTAGGAGACCAATCCACCTTTCAGCAGGACAATAACCTAAAACTCATGGCCAAATATACACTGGAATTACTTACCATGACAACATTGAATGTTCCTGAGTGGTCTAGTTACAGTTTATAGGATAGCAGAGCCAAAAATGAATTATACATAATAAATAAAACACTTGATTGCATAATGCACATTAACCAAATCAATCACATTCAGCGATAATATAGCATATGATCAACTTAAGATCAGGCTATGATGTAAGCTAGGCTATTATAGATTTTATCCCCTTACCAGGTTAAAGACCCTACTTCAAACCCATATGTGTGTAGTACCGACCATATCCATGTTCTATGTCTATTAATAGAACCCAATTAGTTGTACTCGTGCCCTGTCATTTCTTCAGTACACTACAACTGAGACCCACATGGCACCCTATTCCCTTCATAGTGCACTACTTTGACCAGGGCCCAATAGAACTCTGGTCAAACGTAGTACACTATATTGCGAATAGGGTGCCATTTTGGATGCATACTATATGGACCAATTAATGGCCTTTATCTAGAAAATGCATTCATTACTGCTCAGCCAGTAACACTCTCTGGTCGCTTTGGTTTCCAGTATGAGTAATAGTTAATGACTCTGAATCAGAATACAGAGTGTATTCAACAAAGAAGTGTGAGATTTGACAGAAAAGGCACAATCCCTGCAAATACCAGTTTGGTTTTAAATGGAACAGCTGGGTGACAACTAAAGTATATACAGTACATACCTGGTTGCTTCTCACTCGTCAAATAAGCATGTGGAATTTCACACGGCACAGCTTGTGGTAGTACGTCTGGCATTTTACTTTAACCTGGACCTCTCGCTCAGCTACAGAAAAATCTATTCTCCAAATGGCATGTGGTTTCAGCCACAGTTTATCTGAACATGTCAATTGGCTAGTTTGTGGCAGTACTGTAGTCAAGTAGGATACCTGTCAAATAAAAATGTCCATGTGTTTTCGTAGCTTTAGAATTCATTAATTGCCCCATCTATAAATGTGAAAGTGGTTACATCTCCCCAGTTCCATACCTCAGCTTACCAAAAAAAGTGGTGGGCGGTGATTGCTTTGTTGTTATTTGAATACCAGATTGCCCCTTTAACCAAATACCAGGAACACACTTTTCGGTAACACTTTACTTGACACCCAGCGTCATAACACGGTCATAACAGTTGACATAACTTGTCATAACCCATATATTTACGCCTGTTGTGACATATTGCATTATTTTATGGCTGGTCAAAACATACATGAATTTTTTCTCTGCCATGAATTGGCCTAGCGTCATCCGGGTTAGGGAGGGTTTGGCCGGTAGGGATATCCTTGTCTCATCGCGCACCAGTGACTCCTGTGGCGGGCCGGGCGCAGTGCTCGCTAACCAAGGTTGCCAGGTGCACGGTGTTTCCTCCGACACATTGGTGCGGCTGGCTTCCGGGTTGGATGCGCGCTGTGTTAAGAAGCAGTGTGGCTTGGTTGGGTTGTGTTTCGGAGGACGCATGACTTTCGTCTCTCCCGAGCCCATACGGGAGTTGTAGCGATGAGATAAGATAGTAACTACTAACAATTGGATACCACGAAATTGGGGAGAAAAAGATTTTTCAGCATATTTTAAATAACTTGTAGAAAATACACTTTATGACACAGTCAAGAAGCATTATGACCATCATAATCATGTAAGCCAGATAGGCCTATCACGTACATTCCCTTAAATCAGTCATCAGCATTCATCCCAGTCATCAGCAACAGAGCATTGGGGTAGGTGCATGTCTGACAATGTGTTTCGCAAATACAATTATAATTGAATATGGTAAAAAAAATATATATATATAACAAACATACTGTTGACACGTAGGCTATGGTGTAATGGAATGTTTTGCCTCGTGTGGTAGGTTTTGTGTGTTTTGACACTCTTGTATAGGTGTCATAATCAGCCATAAAATAAACACAATATACAGTTGAAGTCGGAAGTTTACATACACTTAGGTTGGAGTCATTAAAACTTGTTTTTCAACCACTTCACACATTTCTTGTTAACAAACTATAGTTTTGGCAAGTCGCTTAGGACATCTACTTTGTGTATGACAAGTCATTTTTTCAACAATTGTTTACAGACAGACTATTTCACTTAATTCACTGTATCACAATTTTAGTGGGTTAAAAGTGCAAATCAATCCCAGAACAACAGCAAAGGACCGTGTGAAGATGCTGGAGGAAACAGGTACAAAAATATCTATATCCACAGTAAAACGAGTCCTATATTGACATAACCTGAAAGGGCGCTCAGCAAGGAAGAAGCCACTGCTCCAAAACCGCCATAAAAAAGCCAGACTACGGTTTGCAACTGCACATGGGGACAAAGATCATACTTTTTTGAGAAATGTCCTCTGGTCTGATGAAAGAAAAATATAACTGTTTTGCCATAATGACCATCGTTATGTTTGGAGGGAAAAGGGGAGGCTTGCAAGCCGTAGAACACCATCCCAACCGTGATGCACGGGTGTGGCAGCATCATGTTGTGGGGGTGCTTTGCAGCAGGAGGGGCTGGTGCACTTCACAAAATAGATGGCATCACGAGGAAGGGAAATTATGTGGATATATTGAAGCAACATCTCAAGACATCAGTCATGGAGTTAAAGCTGGGTCGCAAATGGGTCTTCCAAATGGACAATGACCCCAAGCATACTTCCAAAGTTGTGGCAAAATGGCTTAAAAACAAAGTCAAGGAATTGGAGTGGCCATCACAAAGCCCTGACTTCAATCCTATAGAAGATTTGTGGGCAGAACTGAAAAAGCGTGTGCGAGCAAGGAGGCCTACAAACCTGACTCAGTTACACCAGGAATAGGACAAAATTCACCCAGCTTATTGTTGGAAGCTTGTGGAAGGCTAACCGACACATTTGACCCAAGTTAAACAATTTAAAGGCAATGCTACCAAATACTAATTGAGTGTATTTAAAATGTCTGACCCACTGGGAATGTGATGAAAGAAATCAAATATGAAAGAAATCATTCTCTCTACTATTATTCTGACATTTCACATTCTTAAAATAAAGTGGTGATCCTAGCTGACCTAAGACAGGGAATTTTTACTAGGATTAAATGTCAGGAATTATGAAAAACTCAGTTTAAATGTATTTGATTGAGGTGTATGTAAACTTCTGACTTCAACTGTATGTCACAACAAGTCTAAATATGTGGTTGACATTGTTATTACCATATTATAATAGGTTATGACGATGTCATGACTTCCCCTCCTGGGAGAGGATCAAAGAGAGCCCCCCCTCCTACCAGAGAGGAAGGGGGGGGGGAGTGGGCCGGTTTTATGACTTTAGTAACCTGTCGTAAACTTTCTCTCTCTTGCCTTTGCAGTATTGAGAATGGAATGTCTGAGTGTTACAAGCGAGAGAGACATTGCAGTACTTTAACATCAACAGATTTGACATTGAAACAATATTTCTAGCATAAAGAATGTGGGGAATGGTTGGTGGGGATCGAAACAATAATCATGTCATATCATTTAGCATTTTGTGATGTCATTAGGGATGGTATGGCCAGATATCTATATTGTGAAAGCTCTTAAAGATAGTTATCAGATTTGCATCTAAATGTTGTAAAATGTATATGATTAAATATGAAACTAGTTGTGAAAAGTTAGAAATAGGATTTTAGCCTTCCAAATGAGTATTGCTTTCTTGCAAAACTTGTGGCAGTTAGTGTCCACAACTGAATGAGGTCAGAGTTCGTGTCCACATGATGGAACGCCCCTTTTTCCAGAGTGCATAAAAGGAGCTGACTGAGCTGAATGTTACAAAATGGTTAGAAACTCTCAACACGAGTGAAGAAGAAAATCTCTAGAGACCAAAACATGCCGGGTTGCTGCCGGTGTGTAAAGTGGTCCTAGCTGTAACCTGAATAATCAACCATTGAGACCAGAAAATGGTAAGACCGTCACACTCTCGATAAGTGAAGGTGAAGACTGGACATTCACATTCTGCAGCTGTATATGTAAAATAGTCTAGGAAACTCGACTGAAGAAGAACATTTCCCTATGATCACCATTGTGGTACGTCTGAAGGATCCATCCTAATGGACACTCAGAGACAAAAAAAGGCTACTACTACCACCAAGGACATTGTGACCTTGCTATTAGTTGAACTCTTGGGCTGTGAAAGCAATTGGTATATTGACTTGAAACTCTACGCAGTAATTCTGATAAATATTCTAAACTAGCCCCAGGAGCATAATAGCCGTCCTCTCACTTCTTTCACAAAGTATTACCCTTAAACATGAGTAGCACACAGCATGACAAGATGTCTAAGAAATTAAATCGCTGACTAAGAACAATGCAGAATAAATGGCTGTAGCCTACTGTGGAAAATCGACTAACTTTTTCAAAATAAATGAAGAAATTAGCCATTAGCAAAATTCATGTTTACCATTAGCAAAATGTATGTCTTTATCTCACACTGGGATAATGAGCAGCCAGAGAATAAGAAAATGGCAGCCACATTTTCACACCAGTAGCTAGGTATCCATCAGATTTCCATGTGAATGTTATAAATTCCACATTAAGAAAATATGCACATTTTCCCACCAGTGGTGTGTTTCCACCAAACTCACTTCTTTTAAGTTCAATGTGTTTTCATCACATTTTCAACTCTACTGTCGGTTTTGTCACAAAACTGTTATTATTAGCAAGTGTGCCTACTCTGGTGTTGACAGTGCACTTTAGCCAACAGCTCTCAGATACAGTGCGGGTAAACTGTGCGTGTAGGCTAGTCTACATGAGATTATTATGGATGAGACAGGGAGGATATTTTTATTTGTCAAACGGCAGTCAAACATCGATCATCATGTACCAGAATAAGAACCTCTATATTTATTGGAAAGCAGTATCAACCTGTTCACAGTTCTTCAGGCACCCTGTAATTTATTTCATCTAGCCTAATAACCTGCATGGTTTCCTGAGTCAGTGGGAGGACCACACACCACTTCCTCGCGTGAATCCAAGTTAACTTCGATATGATGGTTCTTATATCAATATTTGTGCATAAAGGCGTTTTCCACCACCATTTCTCTCATAATTAATTTTACAGACACAAAGAAAGATCCCACGATGTTGAACAAACAAATGATCGGTCGGCATTTATCACATTTTTCAGAAACTGTTTCCATTTCATCATTAGGGTAATGTATGATTCCACTATATGCACAGTGTTATTGGGGTAGTTACACTGTGTGTGCCTCTGCATGATTAGCTCACAACTGAGAATCACTCAGGCCAATGGGCACAGAAATCAGCTCAATGTCTATACTATTCCAACATTTATTTCATTGAAATGGCGTGGAAACAACATTGATTCAACGAGTGTTTGCACAGTGGGCGGGGCTCTTCATCCTATACCTTCCTGATAATAGTACTCCACACAATCACAAAATCATTGAAGTACCTGTATGGTAACAAGAAATGGAGCTAACTCTGCAAATAGCACTGCTAGGTGATTTTAAAAGTCATTTTCAATCAATAATATAATAATACTTTTAGCACAAATGTTACAATCTGTAGAAACTATGAGAATAGAAAGATTCAGAACATTTGTGAAACATCACAGTACAGTTGGAAAATATATGGCAAATATAACTGAAAAATGGATAGTGTTAAAAGATAGATTGGAGGGGTTGAGTGGAGGTGAAGGGTGGGACTAAAAAACAAGATAAAATGTATACAGGTTCAGAACATTTGTGAAACAGCACAGTTAAAAATATATGGCAAATAGAAAGATGGATGGTGGATGGTCTTCAAAGATAGACGGGAGGGGTTGAGGGTAGCTAAAGGAAGTGATTCAAAGCAAACAAATATAACTATTGTAAAATGTATTGTGTCCGTAAAATATTTATAGTAAGCTGGAAGTAGAAGTGTTGTTGTCCATTAGTTTACTCCAATTAGGGGAGGGGTGGTAGGGTTAGGGGAGGGGTGGTAGGGTTAGGGGAGGGGTGGTAGGGTTATGGAAAACAATAAAGGAAAATATAATAATTTATTTTAAATATTAATAATATACATATATACAGTGCATTCAGAAAGTATTCAGACCTCTTGACTTTCTACATTTACATGTTACGTTACAGCCTTATTCTAAAATGTATTAAATACAATGTAAAACAGAAATACCTTACTTACATACAGTACCAGTCATAAGTGCGGACACACCTACTCATTCAAGGGTTTTTCGTTATTTTTACTATTTTCTACATTGTAGAATAATAGTGAAGACATCAAAACTATGAAATAACATATATGGAATCATGTATAACCAAAGAAGTGTCAAACAAATTAATATATATGTTATATTTGAGATTCTTCAATGTTGCCACCCTTTGCCTTGATGACAGCTTTGCACACTCTTGGAATTCTCACAATCACCTTCATGAGGTAGTCACCTGTAATGCATTTCAATTAACAGGTGTGCCTTGCTAAAATTATGTTTGTGGAATTTCTTTCCTTCTTAATGCGTTTGAGCCAATCGGTTGTGTTGTGACAAGGTAGGGCAGGTATACAGAAGACAGCCCTATTTGGTAAAAGACCATGTCCATTATGGCAAGAACAGCTCAAATAAGCAAAGAGAAACAACAGTCCATCATTACTTTAAGACATGAAGGTCAGTCAATCTGGAAAATGTTAAGAACTTTCTTCAAGTGCAGTCGCAAAAACCATCAAGTGCTATGATGAAACTGGCTCTCATGATGACCGCCACAGGAAAGGAAGACGCAGAGTTAACTCTGCTGGAAAAGTTAGAGTTAACTGCACCTCAGATTGCAGCCCAAATTAGGTAACAGACATCTCAACATCAACTGTTCAGAGGAAACTGCATGAATAAGGCCGTCATGGTCGAATTACTGCAAATAAACCATTAATTAAGGACACCAATAATAAGAGACTTGCTTGGGCCAAGAAACACGAGCAATAGACTTTAGACCGGTGGAAATCTGTCCTTTGGTCTGATGAGTCCAAATTTGAGATTTTTGGTTCCAACCGCCGTGTCTTTGTGAGACGCAGAGTTGGTGGACAGATGATCTCCGCAAGCATGGTTCAAACTGTGAAGCATGGAGGAGGTGGTGTGATGGTGTGGGAGTGCTTTGCTGGTGACACTGTCAGTGATTTGTTTAGAATTCAAGGCACACTTAACCAGCATGTCTACCACAGCATTCTGCAGCAATACGCCATCCCATCTGGTTTGCGATTAGAAGGAGTATCATTTGTTTTTCAACAAGTCAATGACCCAACACACCTCCAGGCTCCAAGGGCTATTTGAACTAGAAGGAGAGTGATGAAGTGCTGCATCAGATGACCCCCACAATCACCCAACCTCAAACCAATTGAGATGGTTTGGGATGAGTTGGACCGCAGAGTGGAGGAAAAGCAGCCAACAAGTGCTCAGCATATGTGGGAACTCCTTCAACACTGTTGGAATATCATTCCAGGTGAAGCTGATTGAGAGAATACTAAGAGTGTGCAAAGCTGTCAAAGGCAATGGGTGGCTACTTTGAAGAATCTCAAATATAAAATATATTTAGATTTTTTTAACAGTTTTTTGGTTACTACATTATTCCATGTGTTATTTCATAGTTTTGATGTCTTCACTATTATTCTACAAAGTAGAAAATAGTAAAAATAAAGAAATATATATAGAGTGGGGAGAACAAGTATTTGATACGCTGCCGATTTTGTAGGTTTTCCTACTTACAAAGCATGTAGAGGTCTGTCATTTTTATCATAGGTACACTTCAACTGTGAGAGACGTAATCTAAAACAAAAAAAAACAGAAAATCACATTGTATGATTTTTAAGAAATTAATTTAGCATTTTATTGCGTGACATACATATTTGATACATCAGAAAAGCAGAACATAATATTTGGTACAGAAACCTTTGTTTGCAATTACAGAGATCATACGTTTCCTGTAGTTCTTGACCAGGTTTGCACACACTGCAGCAGGGATTTTGGCCCACTCCTCCATACAGACCTTCTCCAGATCCTTCAGGTTTCGGGACTGTCGCTGGGCAATACGGACTTTCAGCTCCCTCCATAGAATTTCTATTGGGTTCAGGTCTGGAGACTGGCTAGGCCACTCCAGGACCTTGAGATGCTTCTTATGGAGCCACTCCTTATTTGCCCTGGCTGTGTGTTTCGGGTCGTTGTCATGCTGGAAGACCCGCCCACGACCCATCTTCAATGCTCTTACTGAGGGAAGGAGGTTGTTGGCCAAGATCTCGCGATACATAGCCCCATCCATCCTCCCCTCAATACGGTGCAGTTGTCCTGTCCCCTTTGCAGAAAAGCATCTCCAAAGAATGATGTTTCCACCTCCATGCTTCACGGTTGGGATGGTATTCTTGGGGTTGTACTCATCCTTCTTCTTTCTCCAAACACGGCGAGTGGAGTTTAGACCAAAAAGCTCTATTTTTGTCTCATCAGACCACATGACCTTCTCCCATTCCTCCTCTGGATCATCCAGATGGTCATTGGCAAACTTCAGATGGGCCTGGACATGCGCTGGCTTGAGCAGGGGGACCTTGCGTGCGCTGCAGGATTTTAATCCATGACGGCGTAGTGTGCTACTAATGGTTTTCTTTGAGACTGTGGTCCCAGCTCTCTTCAGGTCATTGACCAGGTCCTGCCGTGTAGTTCTGGGCTGATCCCTCACCTTCCTCATGATCATTGATGACCCACGAGGTGAGATCTTGCATGGAGCCCCAGACCGAGGGTGATTGACCGTCATCTTGAACTTCTTCCATTTTCTAATAATTGCGCCAACAGTTGTTGCCTTCTCACCAAGCTGCTTGCCTATTGTCCTGTAGCCCATCCCAGCCTTGTGCAGGTCTACAATTTTATCCCTGATGTCCTTACACAGCTCTCTGGTCTTGGCCATTGTGGAGAGGTTGGAGTCTGTTTGATTGAGTGTGTGGACAGGTGTCTTTTATACAGGTAACAAGTGGAGAACAGGGAGGCTTCTTACTGGTTGGTAGGTGATCAAATACTTATGTCATGCGATAAAATGCAAATTAATTACTTAAAAATCATACAATGTGATTTTCAGGATTTTTGTTTTAGATTCCGTCTCTCACAGTTGGAGTGTACTTATGATAAAAATTACAGACCTCTCTCTACATGCTTTGTGCAACTTCTCCCACTTAAAAAGATGAGGCCTGTAATTTTCAATCATACTTTTGTTATTGACCAAATACTTATTTTCCATTTTCCATTTGTAAATAAATTCATAAAAAATCCTACAATGTGATTTTCTGGATTTTTTTTTTCATTTTTTCTGTCATAGTTGAAGTGTGAGAACTTTCACAATTGGTGGCTGACTAAATACTTTTTTGCCCCACTGTATATGGGGGATTGGAAATGATGCAGACAATTATGGAAGCTACAATCTGGAAGCTACAATCTGCTGTAAAAAAAAGCTGATAAAAAAAAAAATGGGCCAAATTGTAATGAACTTGAACATTGCATCAAGATAATTGTTATGGTTATCCCTTTTCTGTTCGTCCAAACGAAAGGCATATGATGAAAGGGGGAAAATGACATGGCTGATATATGTGCATCAACAGACACCCAGAAGGGGTATCGATGAATGTCCTTAGGTTCAGTAAATGGTGAGTACAGAATTCCTGTGCTGTGGCACATTAGATTCAGTAGCAAATTAGTAACTGCACTTACTAATACTTAGTCCTCATCGAGCCACATTACTTGCAACAAAGCACAAATTGTGATTCTGTTAAAACTCCACACACACACACACAATATAGGAATAACCTGTGTTGATCTCAGCTGTTCCAATCGAGCACTGCATGGTCTATTAGACCATTCACACACAGCAGGTATTAAAATACATGTTACACAATATTCTTATGATGTGCTAAAGCTATAGGGAATAGGGTGCAACTTGGAACACAACCATAGAATCCCAAGAAACTGCCAGACTTTTTAATGATAAGATCATCCTGGAACCTCTACCTCTCTGATCATACTGTGTGCAATAATGAGAGGAATATGTGGCATTATTTTCCATTTATAACAATGCAGATACAAAGTGAAACAATGACACAAAGGGAGTGTGAAAAGACGACTGTACATTTTTTGGGGGGATATAATGACAGGAATGTGAATAATGGCGGTGGAGACCGATGGGGCACACAGTGGCCCAACATCTATACACTCTGATCCCAATCATCTGAGGGGCATTGTTGTTGGAACAAATAGTGCAGTAACATTGAGGAAAACACTATTTTGGGGAAACTGAGCTCAATTGAAGACAGTAATGTCTCCATCTCTGATAAGTGACAACACACACACACACACACACACACACAGAAATAATGAGCAATAATCTTCAGTAGCATCTTCAGTAGTTATCAAAATTTGCCTCTGTAGTGTTTTATTGTGAAATGTGGGAGTGTTGTTTGACTCCCGTGTCGTGCTGTGCAAGCATGTGGGCAACACAGAGATAGTGAGAAGATGTGCTGTTGGCCATTGATCGAATACTCTTTGAGTTAACATGACATTTAGTGAAACAAACTCCATCCCAAATGGCACCCTATTCCATATATAGTGCACTACTTTTAACTAGAGCCCTATGGGTCCTGGTCAAAAGAAGTGCACTTTAATTTGGGATGCAGACATGGTTCATTTAAGCAATAAGGCCCGAGGTGTGGTATATGGTCAATATACCACGGTTAAGGGCTGTTCTTAGGCACGACGCAAAGTGGTATGCGGTCTGATATACCACGGCGTCAGCCAATCAGCATTCAGTGCTTGAACCACCCAGTTTATAATTTTTATTAATCCCTCTCATCTCAGAGTGAGAAATATTATTAATAAAGATTTCTGACCTTCGCTATCAAGGATAAGAATCACACATTGTTACGGTTTTCTAAGTGTGGTGAAGGAGAGTCGGACCAAACTGCAGCGTGTCGATTGCGATCCATGTTTATTTAAACAAATGTAAAACACGAACTAAACACGAACACTACAAAAACAATAAACGAAACGAAAACCGAAAACAGCCTATACTTGTGTCAACTAACATAAACAAGGACATCAAGACAAATAGGACAATCACCCACGACAAACTCAAAGAATATGGCTGCCTAAATATGGTTCCCAATCAGAGACAACGATAAGCACCTGCCTCTGATTGAGAATCACTCCAGACAGCCATAGACTTTGCTAGAAAACCCCACTAGCTACAATCCCAAATACATACACACCAAAACCCCAAGACAAAACACACCACAATACAAAAACTCCATGCCACACCCTGGCCTGACCTAATACATGAAGAAAAACACAAAATACTTAGACCAGGGCGTGACACACATTTTGTTCTTCACAATTTTGTATAATATATATGAATGAATTAAGCATTAGAGGCTGAAATACATCTAGCACCCAGAATTTCTTTAAATGTACAGTCTCTGGATGCACTGATTCAGGGTGACTAATCCTGAAGAACAGTGATGTGATGTTATCAATGGTAGAAAGTACTGGTTGTACTGGTTCAATCAAGGGAACTTGGATCTATTCTTTTGAATTTCTGGGTTTATCCAACAATGCCATCCTTTGGCAAGTATAAGATAGCTGAAGGGCTAAGCATCACATTAAAAGCTCTGAGGGACCATTCTTAAAGACCATACATTCACATCATATTTTATAACAGAGTTTAAAGCATTTTTCTCTATTAACTCTCAATCAACAGATAACCCCTCGCTCCTTTGGGAGACCTGTAAAGCGTATGCCAGGGGTCTGATTATGTCATACACAGCTACTAAGAGACGGAAAAAGCATGAAAAGCAAAAAATGTTAGAGGGTGAATTAGGAACTAAAGAGAAGGACTACATTAAAACTCCCACTCCTGCCCTATTAAAGGAAATATCAGTCATTAGATCAACGTTAGACTCTCTCCTAACACAGGACGCTGAAAAGAAAATGAGATTTGTCAGGCAAAAGCAATATGAACATGGCGATAAGCCAGGAAAGTACTTGGCATACCTAGCTAAAAAGAGAGCTGACTCAGTCAATTGCTACTATTACTGATTCTGATGGTAATCATTTATATGAAAATAAATTGAGAGAAGCCAACATTTCACTTATTCTCAAAAAGGGAAAATGTCCAGAGTCTTGTTCCTCATACAGACCAATTTCCCTTCTGAATGTGGATAGAAAATTCCTTTCTAAAATTCTAGCCACAAGATTAGAGGACTCACTGCCACTAATTGTGAAAGGAGACCAAAATGGCTTCATTAAGGGCCGTAAGTCATGCAACAATGTCAGGCGACTTCTTAATGCAATTAAAGCCTACCAACAAAGTGCTATGGATGGTCTTGTGCCCTCCCTAGATGCTGAGAAAGCATTTGATCGTATGGAGTGGTCTTACCTATTACTTGCTCTAAATAAATTTGGTCTAGGGGACAACTTTATAAAATGGGTTAAAGTTTTATATGATGATCCTCAGGCTGCTGTCCTTACGAATGGGCTAAGGTCACATAGCTTCTCTATACACAGGTACCAGACAGGGCTGTCCTTTATCCCCTCTCCTCTTTGCACTCATTATGGAACCACTGGCCGAGAACATCAGGGTAACGCCTGCTATACAGGGGCTGCTCATTGGTGATGTTCACCATAAAATAAGCTTGTATGCTGATGATGTCCTGATATTCATCTCTAGTCCCGAGACTTCAATTACAGCTCTTATTAATATTATTGAATTATTCAGCGAATTCTCAGGCTACAAGATTAACCTAACTAAGTCAGAGGCTATGCCACTTGGTAGCCTACACTCTGTGCCTAATACTTCTCCCCCCTTCCCTTTTAAATGGTCTCCCTCAGGTTTCATGTATCTGGGTATATTTGTAACTCCTAAATTCCAGCAAATGTACAAAGCCAATTTTGTTCCCTTGTTTGATACAATAAGACAGGATCTGGAGCGCTGGAACGCTCTCCCGATTTCTTGGTTGGGTAGAATATCCCTCTTGAAAATGAACATTTTACCGAGACTACTTTACCCAATCCAAATGATCCCAGTATTACTCTCCAATAAGGTAATAAAGGATGTAAATGGATGGCTAAGTTCCTTTATATGGAGTAAACGCAAGCCAAGACTTAAGATGGCAATATTGCAGCTGCCAAGTTCTATGGGTGGCTTAGACCTGCCCAATATCAGGTTCTATCAATGGTGTGCCCACCTTTGTTATATTTCTGACTGGATCACAAATGATGACTCCTCTATTTGGTTAGACATTGAGACTTCTCTTTCAAAATACCCCTTACAGGATCTTTTATTTTTCAGAAGTTTCAAGTCTGTAGAAGATCACTGCAATAATCCCATTACACTTAACACACTCAAAGTATGGAGGTCAGTTCAACGCTTCCTGGGAAGGTCCAAACTAACCTCTGCTCTTACCCCAATTCTTAACAAGCCAGATTTCAGTCCAGGATTGCTGGATGCTGGCTTTAACTTTTGGCTTAATAAGGGCATACGCAGGCTAAATGACTTATTTGCTGATAAGATTTTATTGTCATTTGAGCAGATGGTCGAGAAATATCGACTCCCAAAGCAGGACTTTTTCCGCTTCCTACAAGTAAGACATTATATTCTGAAGAGCACCACCTTAATTGGTAACACTGATGTATCGGTCATTGAAAGAATGCTTTTTTTCCCACAAAGGAAAAAGTCTGTAAGTCTGTTTTATGATACTTTAAGATACTTTTCTGCTGTCAACACACAGAGGGTGAAACAATTGTGGGAGAAAGAATTGTCTGTTACTATTGACGAAGAGATGTGGGAGGACATTTGGAGATATGCAAAAACAATATCTATATGTAATCGTACTAGAGCAATCCAATTAAGAATAATACACAGATTGCATATATCCCCAAATCGCAGACATGCTTTTAGCCCCACCTCCTCTTCCCCTCAGTGTCTTAAATGCAAAACTGATACAGGCACCCTAACACATTGTTTATGGTCATGTACCAAAATACAAAGATACTGGTCTGGTGTTCTGCAAGAAATTGAAAAGATCCTAGGGGTTGATCTAGAATTGGACCCAGTTTCTTTACTGTTGGGTCCCTCTAGTAGGCATGTTACTTCTGTGGGTAAAAGGAGGCTTTACAACATCCTTACCTTCGCAGCAAGGAAAAACATCCTTTTACAGTGGAGATTGGCATAAGATACTATTTGAATGGGTGCCTCTGGAATATCTGACATGTACATTATATATGTATATGTATATTACATGACCTAAATGACTAATGATGATAAATACAATCCACCTGTGTGTAATCAAGTCTCCGTATAAATGCACCTGCACTGTGATAGTCTCAGAGGTCCGTTAAAAGCGCAGAGAGCATCATGAAGAACAAGGAACACACCAGGCAGGTCCGAGATACTGTTGTGAAGAAGTTTAAAGCCGGATTTGGATAAAAAAAGATTTCCCAAGCTTTAAACATCCCAAGGAGCACTGTGCAAGCGATAATATTGAAATGGAAGGAGTATCAGACCACTGCAAATCTACCAAGACCTGGCCGTCCCTCTAAACTTTCAGCTCATACAAGGAGAAGACTGATCAGAGATGCAGCCAAGAGGCCCATGATCACTCTGGATGACTGCAGAGATCTACAGCTGAGGTGGGAGACTCTGTCCATAGGACAACAATCAGTCGTATATTGCACAAATCTGGCCTTTATGGAAGAGTGGCAAGAAGAAAGCCATTTCTTAAAGATATCCATAAAAAGTGTTGTTTAAAGTTTGCCACAAGCCACCTGGGAAACAAACACCAAACATGTGGAAGAAGGTGCTCTGGTCAGATGAAACCAAAATGGAACTTTTTGGCAACAATGCAAAACGTTATGTTTGGCGTAAAAGCAACACAGCTCATCACCCTGAACACACCATCCCCACTGTCAAACATGGTGGTGGCAGCATCATGGTTTGGGCCTGCTTTCCTTCAGCAGGGACAGGGAAGATGGTTAAAATTGATGGGAAGATGGATGGAGCCAAATACAGGACCATTCTGGAAGAAAACCTGATGGAGTCTGCAAAAGACCTGAGACTGGGACGGAGATTTGTCTTCCAACAAGACAATGATCCGAAACATAAAGCAAAATCTACAATGGAATGGTTCAAAAATAAACATATCCAGGTGTTAGAATGGCCAAGTCAAAGTCCAGACCTGAATCCAATCGAGAATCTGTGGAAAGAACTGAAAACTGCTGTTCACAAATGCTCTCCATCCAACCTCACTGAGCTCGAGCTGTTTTGCAAGGAGGAATGGGAAAAAATTTCAGTCTCTCGATGTGCAAAACTGATAGAGACATACCCCAAGCGACTTACAGCTGTAATCGCAGCAAAAGGTGGCGCTACAAAGTATTAACTTAAGGGGGCTGAATAATTTTGCACGCCCAATTTTTCAGTTTTTGATTTGTTAAAAAAGTTTGAAATATCCAATAAATGTCGTTCCACTTCATGATTGTGTCCCACTTGTTGTTGATTCTTCACAAAAAAATACAGTTTTATATCTTTATGTTTGAAGCCTGAAATGTGGCAAAAGGTCGCAAAGTTCAAGGGGTCCGAATACTTTCGCAAGGCACTGTATATGCGTAGGTATGTGTAAGTGAGTGCTGTTTTTTTGTGTGTGCTTTGTCTCTGTTGTTGTATCTCTTAATATGGGTGAAAATGGTGAAATTCCAATAAAAATACTGCTACAAAAAAAGGCTCTGAGGGCTGTGGGCTTTCTGGAGGTCATTATGGAGAATGGGACAGATGACTGCAAGAGCTTCCAGGTCATCTACACCACCTCCCTCCCTCCACCACTGAACCTCAGACCAGTTAAAACTGTATGCAGATAGCTTGGTCCCAGATCTGTTTGTGCTGCTTGATAAAGACCATACGATTTGGCTATCCAGCACAAACAGATCTGGAACCAAGCTATGAAATGTGTGCTCACACTCCAGGTATTATAGATAGATACAAGCCTTTGAAAATATTTGTACATTGAGTATACAAATCATTAAGAACACCTGTTCTTTTCTTGACATAAACTGACCAGGTGAATCCAGGTGAAAGCTATGCTCACTTACTGATGTCACTTTTTAAATCCACTTCAATCAGTGTAGATGAAGGGGAGGAGGCAGGTTAAAGAATGATTTTTGCCTTTGAACTGGGTATCGTAGTAGATGCCAGGCCCACTGGTTTGTATCAAGAACTGTAACGCTACTGGATTGTTCAGTCTCAACAGTTTCCCATGTGTTTCAACAATCATCCACCACCCAAAGAACATGCAGCCAAGTTGACACAACTGTGGGAAGCATTGGATTCAACATGGGCCAGCATCCCTGTGGAACACTTCAACACCTTGTAGAGTCCATGCTACGATGAATGAGTGAGGATGGTCTGAGGGCAAAAGGGGGAAGGACCACCACGCCACCTTCCTGTTCAAGTGAGCACAGCACAACAACGGTGAGTCCAAAAATGTCTTGTATAATACTGCATAAATTATGTAATATGCCAGGAATATATGTATACTGTAGCTAAGGAAGTAATACTAAGTGTATGTTGTGTAGTAGCCCATGAGCCTCACTGTAATAATTTGGTCTCTTTCCCCCTCAGAACTTAGCCTACTGTTCTGACTTGGTGGTGCACATGTACTGTAGCCTATAGCCTGTTTTAGAGAACGGTCATCATCAAATATTGTAAGGGCTTTCTTTGTCTGCTTTTATGCCCCCTGTATTTATCCTACGGTTCTGACTTGGTGTACAGGGAGAATACTGTAAGAACGGCCCATGTTCTGAAGTATGTCGCTGTACATATCAAAAGTTCTTAACAAAGAGTTATATTGACTACGTCCATCTTAGCTCGCTCATTAATATCGTAAAAAGAAATTATGGATTGCCTCTTATCCACTCATCGTTCCCTTATGTCATAGTTTGTACATCTCAATTGTTATAGACATATTGTTTATATAGGTATAACTCAGTATCTTATTCGTCATTTTAGGCAACGTTGGAATGATTTCATTGTTTTGCTTACTTTGTGTATTATAATTAGCTCATGCGCTTCTTGATATGTTGTTGGTCTGTAACCATATTTCTCAGTGACAGTCTCTTCCCATTAAAATATTTGTTTTCAACAAAAAGTTCAGAAATAGACCCATGTAATTCCAGTTGATATTGCAAGGGTGGTTCTTTTGTTTGCGCAATGCGCTGTCGGTGCGTCGGTATGTTGTATATAAAAGTGTATCCTCATGATTGTATTTTCCTTCCTTTTAAGACCACATAGGCCTAATAAAATACTTCAATGGTAGACTAACCAAGTCTCTCTCTCTCTCTCTCTCTCTCTCTCTCTCTCTGTGGTGACTTAAAGAAGAGTAAAGTTAAGGCCTCAACATCTTGCTGAATTTATCTGAAATACAGTGGGGCAAAAAAGTATTTAGTCAGCCACCAATTGTGCAAGTTCTCCCACTTAAAAAGATGAGAGGCCTGTAATTTTCATCATAGGTACACTTCAACTATGACAGACAAAATGAGGGGGGAAAAAAATCCAGAAAATCACATTGTAGGATTTTTTATGAATTTATTTGCAAATTATGGTGTTTACATACACTCAATTAGTATTTGGTAGCATTGCCTTTAAAACGTTTAACTTGGGTCAAACATTTCAGGTAGCCTTCCAGAAGCTTCCCACAATAAGTTGGGTGAATTTTGTCCCATTCCTCCTGACAGAGCTGGTGTAACTGAGTCAGGTTTGCAGGCCTCCTTGCTCGCACACGCTTTTTCAGTTCTGCCCACAAATTTTCTATAGGATTGAGGTCAGGGCTTTGTGATGGCCACTCCAATTGCTTGACTTTGTTTTCCTTTAGCCATTTTGCCACAACGTTGAAAGTATGCTTGGGGTCATTGTCCATTTGGAAAACCCATTTGCAACCAAGCTTTAACTTCCTGACTGATGTCTTGAGATGTTGCTTCAATATATCCACATAATTATCCTACTTCATGATACCATCTATTTTGTGAAGTGCACCAGACCCTCCTGCAGCAAAGCACCCCCACAACATAAGGCTGCCACCCCCGTGCTTCATGGTTGGGATGGTGTTCTTCAGCTTGCAAGCCTCCCCCGTTTTCCTCCAAACACAACGATGGTCATTATGACCAAAAAGTTATTTTTTTGTTTCATCAGACCAGAGGACATTTCTCAAAAAAGTAGGAACTTTGTCCCAATGTGCAGTTGCAAACTGTAGTCTGGCTTTTTATATGGTGGTTTTGGAGCAGTGGCTTCTTCCTTGCTGAGTAGCCTTTCAGGTTATGTCGATATAGGACCAATTTTACTGTGGATATAGATACTTTTGTACCTGTTTCCTCCAGCATCTTCACAAGGTCCTTTGCTGTTGTTCTGGGATTGATTTGCACTTTTTGCACCATAGTACGTTAATCTCCAGGAGACAGAACGCGTCTCCTTCCTGAGCGGTATGGCGGCTGCGTGGTCCCATGGTGTTTATACTTGCATACTATTGTTTGTACAGATGAACGTGGTACCTTCAGGCGTTTGGAATTGCTCCCAAGGATGAACCAGACTTGTGGAGGTCTACATATTTTTTTCGGAGGTCTTGGCTGATCTCTTTAGATTTTCCCATGATATCAAGCAAAGTTTGAAGATAGGCCTTGAAATACAGCCACAGGTACACCTCCAATTGACTCAAATGATGTCAATTAGCATATCAGAAGCTTCTAAAACCATGACATCATTTTCTGGAATTTTTCACGCTGTTAAGTACAGTTGGGAGAACAAGTATTTGATAACCTGCAAAATCGGCAGTGTTTCCTACTTACAAAGCATGTAGAGGTCTGTAAATTTGTATCATAGGTACACTTCAACTGTGAGAGACGGAATCTAAAACAAAAATCCAGAAAATCACATGGTATGATTTTTAAGGAATTAATTAGCATTAGGCTAAATAATCTGTCTGCAAACAATTGTTGGAAAGATTACTTGTGTCATGCACAATGTAGATGTCCTAACCAACTTGCCAAAACTATAGTGTGTTAACAAGAAATTTGTGGAGGGGTTGAAAAACGAGTTGTAATGACTCCACCCTAAGTGTATGTAAACTTCCGACTTCAACTGCTTGCATGCATGCATCTAAAAACAAATGTTGAGTTTGCCCCACCAAAATGTACATGCTAAAGTCAACACTGGTAGACACAAATTGACAACCACTAAAACTACCATTATACATGTGTGAGATAAGACCAACACATTTCCACTATACAGATCTACACTATACAGATCTACAACATTCAAAACAAGCCATTACTCTCAGACATACAGGGTTATTTATCCCTTTCTCTCAGGGGAACACAAGCATACATAGATGACAAACAATAGACAATCGCGCTAGGGGGTACAATATCACATTACAATTACACAAGGACCTTAAGGGACATGCATATACTTACAATTCTAACAGCTTTTTTGTTAGTAGAGCATTTAACCGTCTTAAAATACAGTTCAATTTATTTTTGTAGGGTACGAAAATGTGGTTTTCTGTTTGTAAATTTACATTTGTGTATATGAAATTTGGCCAAAAGAATAATGAAATTAATTACATAAAAATGATTCCGCTTATTTCTATTGTATGTAAAGACGGCTCCTCTCCTTGTTCGGGCAGCGTTCGGCGATCGACGTCACCGGCTTTCTAGCCATCGCCGCTCCATTTTCATATATCTATTTGTCTTGTCTTGTTCCATACACACCTGGTTTTCATTTCCCCAATCAATCTAATTGTATTTAACCCTCTGTTTCCCATCATGTTTTGTGTGTAATTGTTTCATGTTATTTGTGGTGTTTTATTACGCGCTTTACTTTTGTTATGTTCAGTGTTTTGAGCGCGTTTGATTTATGTAGTGCTATCGTTTTTGGAACTAAAATAAATGTGCGCCTGTTTACATCACTCTACTCTCCTGCACCTGACTTCGTCTTTAATACCCCCTTTGCATGCCATGTACAATGTGTACTGTAAAAAATAATATGATACTAAACAATTGTGCTACATCAAAATAAGGACACAATAAAACTATTGGTCTTACCATCAGCATAAATACTCCAAATGGTTCTCCTGTTGGGGAAGGCCCTAATTTAAAGATTACAAAAATATTCCACACAAAGAAACATCAACACTTTGTGGACAGCGGGAGTTATTATGCAGTAATGTTTGAAACAATGTGAAGGCTGGTAAAAAAAAAAAAAACGTACAACGTCAGGTCCACGGGATGATATACGCTGTGCATGTCGTGAGCTACTCATTACGTTTACAGCTTTCAAATAGGCATTCTCCTCTACCCTGCAACTCTTCCCGGTGTCCTTGGGGTACAATATATTTGTTTTCTGTCAATATCCCTGGTAAAATAATGGTTAATAAACAGTATTTATCATGACAGACCCCATAAAATAATATTGAGTATTTTCCCGAATTC
This sequence comes from Oncorhynchus kisutch, assembly GCF_002021735.2. Lineage (NCBI taxonomy): Eukaryota > Metazoa > Chordata > Actinopteri > Salmoniformes > Salmonidae > Oncorhynchus > Oncorhynchus kisutch. The sequence continues at coordinate 37,461,191 of NC_034189.2, forward strand.
AGTTTTCTCAGATTTATTTTTCCGGGTATGGGATTTATTTTTATTTTTTACTCTCAATATTACAATTATTCACAGAAAAAAATATATATATATTCTGAGTCCATATTTAGATTTTTACATTTAGAATTTTGAGTGTACTTCCTCTTTAATTGCCTTCTAGCAAGAGAGAAATGACGGTCGGCTACATCCAGCAAGAAGAGAAGGCGGGGGAACATTGAAGGAGCACATCGGAGAAGGAGGCGGAAAGAGCTCTTGTTTGAAATTGAAAAGAGTCGTGGTAGCTTTTGATAAAGAATAACATCAAGACGAAGCAGCTGCATTATAAATGGAATGCACTGTTGAGCGCTACATCCCGAGGGGTTCGTGTTGATTGTACGGAGATTGTGACAGCCGTTTAAATAGCATCCCTTGAGAAAGCAAGAACACGATATGTCAGGAGAAGTGCAGTATTATCATAAGGATACGTATACTTGGAATATAGAGGAGGAATGGGGGGAAAAGGAGAGGGAGAGGGGGTCTAAAACAGAGAGGGAGGAAGATTAAAAATGGTGGGAAAATGGTTTGTTAAAGAAGAATGGTAGAAGATGTAAGCAGAATGAGCTGAAGACAGGAGGAGAAATGGAAGTGAATGAGGGCGAAGTATCCGAAGTGGTAGGGGTAGTGAGGGCGGGAAGTAGTTCTCGGGTCAATTGGGGCTAATCTCTGGCAGATGAATACACGGGCTCCTTTATATAATTGACATCTCATTATTTATTTTTTACATATTTTCTCATTGTTCCTGTGACCAAAAAATACAATTAACATTACATTAAATTCTTTAAGTGTCCTGTGTAGTATTTTAGTATTTTGATACTTTGTGCAAGGCAATTGATAAGCATTAAAAACTTTGTGGATGGAGCCTTCCGAGTGGCGCAGCGGTCTAAGACACTGCATCGCAGTGCAAACTGCGTTGCTACAGATGCTGGTTTGAGACCCGTGCCGATCGCGATCAGGAGACCCATGAGACAACGCACAATTGCCCCAGGGTTGTCCGAGTTAGGGGAGGGTTTGGCCTGCCGGGATTTCATTCTCCCATCGCTCTGTAGTGACACCCGTGGCGGGCCAGGCGCATGCACGGTCACCAGGTGTATGGTGTTTCCTCCGAAAACAAAATGTTTTTTTTTTGTGGATGTGTATAATGTGTATGTATAATAGTAATGTTTAAATTTGCATTGGGTCGCTTCTGGGGGGATTCTGGTAAGATGACGGCAAAGTCAGCTGAATTCCGATAGACAGAAATGGCCCGATGTACTTGGGACGATTCTGGGCAGTCATTCATTCAGTCATTCAACTCCACCCATTCTTCCCCATCAGCCAATCAAATTTAAACACCAAATGTGCCATTGAGAAAGAACAACTATTTTCCACTGTAGTGACCTTCACAGCTAGCTAACTTTAGCACATCAAAAAGGTAAGCACATTGCATCAAAAAACACACAAAAATAAATAAATGGCAAGACTACTTTCATATTATACTGGCTAACCTTCTAAAACACTGAAATGGCAAGACTATTTCCAAATTACACCGGTTGACATTTACAGTGCATTCGGAAAGTTTATAGACCCTTTGACTTTTGCCACATTTTGTACGTCACAGCCTTATTCTAAAATGGATTAAATTGCTTTTTTTCCTCACCAATCTACACACAATACCCCGTAATGACAGAGCAAAAACAGGTTTATAGAATTTTTTGCAAATGCATTCAAAATAAATAATGGAAATATCACATTTACATAAGTATTCAGACTTTTTACTCAGTACTTTGTTGAAGCACCTTTGGCAGTGATTACTGCCTCAAGTCTTCTTGGGTATGATGCTGCAAGCTTGGCACACCTGTATTTGGGGAGTTTCTCCCATTCTTCTCTGCATATCCTCTCAAGCTTTGCGAGGTTGGGTGGCGAGCGTTGCTGCACAGCTATTTTCAGGTCTCTCCAGAGATGTTTGATTGGGTTCAAGTCTGGGCTTTGGCTGGGCCACTCAAGGACATTCAGAGACAAAGCCATTCCTGCATTGTCTTGGCTGTGTGCTTAGGGTCTTTGTCCTGTTGGAAGGTGAACCTTCGCCCGGTCTGAGGTTCTGAGCGCTCCGGAGCAGGTTTTCATCAAGGATCTCTCTGTACTTTGCTCCGTTCATCTTTCCCTCGATCCTGACTAGTCTCCCAGTCCCTGCTGCTGAAAAACATCCCCACAGCATGATGCTGCCACCACCGTAGGGGTGGTGCCAGGTTTCCTCCAGACTGTCACACCCTGATCTGTGGTACTAATAGAAACCAGGACAAAACACCCCATAAACTTCCTCCCTGCGCTATGTAGCCATAGAAAATATCCAGATTTCACCAAGCGGTCACATCGTACTTAAACTAAAACAAAGAGAGGCATTCTGGCGGTACTGCTTAGACACTGTGGATCCAAAGACGCTAAACAATGATATTTCACTGTCCTCATTTCTATAGTGTTGTTGCATATATTTGTTTGGTCTCTGTGTCTCCTGATTCACACCCAAATATCACATACTGCATATATATTTTGATATGGCTTAATGATAGACTAAATAGGGTGTCTCGCTTATTTGTGCTATAATTTGCCATTTACCTTTGAAACATATTATCATTATATTTGTTTACATTGTTGTCTCTCAATGGGCCACTAGGCTATAAATAGGATCTAAGTGCAATGATCAGGTCACTCTGAGGAAGACAGCTTGACATCAAAACGTCAGTCACTTCACATCCTGTACAAGTGATTCATTTTTGCTCACTTTAATCCATCTCTGCCTTTTTATTTTATTTTGCTTGGCAAGTCAGTTAAGAACAAATTGTTATTTACAATGACGGCCTACCCCGGCCAAACCCTAACGGCGCTGGTCCAATTGTGCGCCGCCCTATCACGGGTACAGTACAGTTTCGCTTACACCATCTCAGTTCACTGCAGCAATTGTATACAAATACTGGGCTTAGGAATTAGAACCAGCTAAAAAAAGAATAACTTTTAGTTTATTTATGATTATTTTAATTTCATACTGTACATTGTTATCATAGATTCAATCACCAAATAAGACCAACTAAATTATTAAAATATCTTTCTGTGTCTCTCTTTTTTTCTTCTGTTTGTCTTTCTCTTTCTAGGAGAGAATCGGGAACTGTCCGCGAGTGTTGGGAGGCTGGCAGCCAGCATGGTTGATTTGAAGAACATTCATGTGGTGGACACAGCGGCCTCCAAAGGGGCTTATGCAAACTCGTTGAATTTAAGTAAGTCTTTTTAAGAAGAAGAAAAACAACTAAAATGTAATTCACATCATGTGGTAGTTCTACTCAACTTCCTAAGGTGCCAACCATCACACATTTACAACAAGCGCTTGCGCACACACACACTTAGCACTGTGCAGGACTGAAGTCTCACTGGGATACTGTATGGGTAAACAGGTAAACAGATTTGCACAAAATCCTATTGAGTATATACAGGTTTCCTGCCACTTTGAGTTGCTTCAAGTACAGCTAAGTCCCATACTGTTGGAGTGTTTCTTACAATTGAACAACTATTGCAGATGTACAACTCTAAACCTGGGTGTAAACCTTGCCTGGTATGTGTTTTTTTAATGTATTGACGATTATACATTATACATCTACAAAAGTAGACACAATCACAAAGATCCCAGCCTGTGTCACAGCCGGCCGTGACCTGCAGACCCATGAGGCAGCGCACAATTGGCCCAGCGTCGTCCAGGTTAGGAGAGAGTTTGGCCAGCCAGGATTTCCTTGTACCATCGTGCTCTAGTGACTCCTTGTGGTGAGCCCGGTGCCTACAAGCTGACTTCAGTCACCAGCTGGATGGTGTTTCCTCCGACACCTTGGTGCGGCTGGCTTCCGGGATTAAGCGAGCAGTGTGTCAAGAAACAATGCGGCTTGGCAGGGTTGTGTTTTGGAGGACGCATGGCTCTCGACCTTTAACCTCTCCCGGGTCTGTAGGGGAGTTGGAGCGATGGGACAAGACTGTAACTACCAGTTGGATATCACAAAATTGGGGAGAAAAAGGGGTAAAAATACACCAATTTTTTTTTTTTAAACGCCAGCTCAGGACCTCTACATCCGGCTTCTTCACCTGCAGGATCCTCTGTAACCAGCCACCCGGGCAGCTGATGAAACTGTGGGTTTGCACAACCAAAGAATTTGTGAACATACTTTCAGAAACCATCTCATGGAAGCTCATCTGCGTGCTCGTCGTCGTCACCAGGGTCTTGACCTGACTGCAGTTTGCCGTCGTAACTGACTTCAGTGGGAAAATGCCCACCTTCGATGGCCACTGGCACGCTGGAGAAGTGTGCTCTCAAGAATAAATCCCGGTTTCAACTGTCCTGGGCAGATGGCAGACAGCGTGTATGGCGTTGTGTGGGCTAGTGGTTTGCTGATGTCTACGGTGTGAACAGAGGGCCCCATGGTGGCGGTGGGGTTATGGTATGGGAGGCAATTCCAGTGGGTCAGAAGTTTACATTACATACACTAAGTTGACTGTGGCTTTAAACATCTTGGAAAATTCCAGAAAATGATGTCATGGCTTTAGAAGCTTCTGATACGCTAATTGACATAATTTGAGTCAATTGGAGGTGTACCTGTGGATGTATTTCAAGGCCTACCTTCGAACTCAGTGCCTCTTTGCTTGACATCATGGAAACATCAAAAGAAATCAGCCAAGACCTCAGAAAAAAAATGTGGAACTCCACAAGTCTGGTTTATCCTTGGGAGCAATTTCCAAATGTCTGAAGGTACCACGTTCATCTGTACAAACAATAGTACACAAGTATAAACACCATGGGACCACGCAGCCGTCATACAGCTCAGGTAGGAGACACGCTCTCTCTCCTAGAGATGAACCTACTTTGGTGCGAAAAGTGGAAATCAATCCCAGAACAACAGCAAAGGACCTTGTCAAGATGCTGGAGGAAACAGGTACAAAAGTATCTATATCCACAGTAAAACGAGTCCTATATTGACATAAACCCGAAAGGCCGTTCAGCAAGGAAGAAGCCACTGCTCCAAAACCGCCATAAAAAAGCCAGACTACGGTTTGCAACTGCACATGGGGACAAATATCGTACTTTTTTGAGAAATGTCCTCTGGTCTGATGAAACAAAAATAGAACTGTTTGGCCATAATGACCATCACTATATTTGGAAGATAAAGGGGGAGGCTTGGGGGAACCATGAAGCATGGAGGTGGCAGCATCATGTTGTGAGGGTGCTTTGCTGCAGAAGATACTGGTGCACTTCACAAAATAGATGGCATCATGAGGGTGGAAAATTCAACTTCAGCAAAACAAAGGAGCTTCAGGAGACAGCAGAGAGAGCAAGCCCCCATCCACATTGACGGGCCACAGTGGAATGGTCCATCCATGTAGACGGTGTGGTGAAGAAGGTGCAAGGTTCAAATTCAGGAGGTTGAAGAAATTTGGCTTGGCCCCTAAGATCCACATGAACTTCTACAAAGAACTGAGAGCATCCTATCGGGCTGTGCGCACCCGCAGGGCTCTCCAGAGGGTGGGGAGGTCTCCCCAACGCATCACCTGGGGCACACTGCCTGCCTCAAGGGCATCTACAGCACCGTGTCACAGGAAGGCCAAGAAAATCAATCAAGGGCCTCAGCCACCTGAGACACAACCTGTTCAAGTGGTATGGCCTAATATGTACTGTTGCTATGCTTACACCCCTTGGGACTTTTCCAGAACATGGGTGTTTAGAGGAGCTAGCAGGATGACATGTCTGGTTATTTTTTGTAAAGTGCTATGGACTGTTGCTATGGTCCTACATGCATGCACCTGTCTTAGTCGAGATACAAGCCTGTATTTTAGAACTATTGGTGTGGCTCTACAGTTTCCATGCCCTAATATGAAACCAAACTAAAATTAGTGAAAGACAATAAGATAATGGTGGCTAAATGCCAAAGGGGATGAGTCATTAAGAGGAGTTACTGTGTGTGAAGGAGGAAAAATGTATAAAAATGATGTGCCAAGACTGGAAAGTTAGTTGTTTTCATGAACCAGCTCCGCTTTTATTATGTCGTAATACAAGTCTATTTAAACTCACAGGCTCCGGTATTTATGAAATATTATTGACTGAATAATTCCACAAATTCTAATAACGTTTCAACTTTATTTATCTAGCCTATAGTTTATCATGACTTTGGCTTCATAGACTTGATTAAATGATCAACTTTGCTTGCCATAATGCACTGAAAAATAACATATTTGGTATTGGTATTTTTGTGTACATTACTGTAGTATTTACTTTTTTTGGGGGGGGGGGGGTGTAATACTGTATTTATATGGGTGTAAGGTGCATCCCTCTCGTTTCTAAAACGAAGCCTGTGCTGCTAAGGATTTGTTGGAAAGGGAAATGAAATGGCCTCCTCCAGTAGAGATATGTCCAACATTAATGGAGTTCATTGTACAGTAGAAAACTCACAATTCACAAACACACATATGATTTTAACCATATGATTTACTTAGAGACCCTTGTCAAACATTAGGTAGGCAACAGTTTTAGTGTTAACACCATGCTCAAGTAGTTTGAGACAATCAGATACTGGTCAGAATTGGAAGAAGTGGTGACAGGCCTTCGAAAGCAGCGTCAGCATGGAACCCATCTGCCATCTGGTGCCCATGCCTAGCAAGTCCTACCTGGCGCCAAACCTCTGTCACCTGGTGCCCCAATCCTACCTGGTCCCCGGGTTATCCACGTAACAGATGGAGCCCCTTTCCACCACTCTGGCATGATCAATGGACCCAGAGGCAAATACCATTGCCCACCACCCAGAGTACCCATGCCCCTGCCCAAGCCAGAGCCCAACTCCACCCTGGGCTTCTGTCCTGCCTTCTGTGGCTGATCATGGACCAGCAGCTCCATCATTTGGATATGCTGGTTCTGTTGACTCTGCTGATCCAAGCAGCAGCAGCAGAAGAAGCAGCAGTATGAGCAGCAGCAACAGCAGTAGGAGCCACACGGCAACAGCAGGAGCAGCAGAAACAGTAGTAGGAGCAGCAGCAATTGCAGATGAATCAGTAGGCTGCTAACAGCTTTCCTTCCTCCACTGTCCAACTGCCCCATACTGGAATCATCAATACATACCTGGCTAACTAGCAAAAAGATAATCTAGTCTGATCTAATTATTAGACCAGTGGGGTATTAATGCATATGGTTAACCCCAAGCTTTAGCCATCTATATATAGCCACTATGCTTCATCAGTTTTACACTGTAGGTGATCAATCTTATTGCTAAAATAACACACCTGTCTGATAATATTGAGGCCTACTTTTTAATAATATGTTATTGGGATCATTTTAGGGGGTGGGAGGGTCATAGAATTTTAAAATGCCAATAACTGGCCATGTACAAAGTGTTATGCTTATTTTTTTTTTATGCTGTAAAATCCAATCATGGATATGGGAAAATCCACTCTGCAAATGGCCTGTGGGGCACTTCACCTGCTCTTTGTAAAAGCATGAATCTATTCTGCTGGCAGCCGAGTTGGATGGTAGGGACAGCCAGTGTTAGTGATGGTGTTGTCCTCAGACGAGTCCTCAGCTCTTGGTCACTGGACGACTGCTATACTAGCTTTGTGTCACCTTATGATGGGCCTAAAGGCATTCAAACGGTGGTTACATATTTTATATTGCATACACTAATGGGGTCGAATAGACGGGGGACCGGGGTGTGGTGGTAGGCCTAACTATTTTAAACTTAATTGGTGTTAGATGTCGATCCACCATTGCCAAAACAATGCTCTTCAAAAACCTCTGAACAAGTCACTCTGGAGTACTGTAGGGAAATAAATGTAATCCCATCATTAAATCACTTTTGTATATTAAATGGAAACCAAATGATAATTGTTTTATTGTTTATAACAATCAGTATTTATGGGATCTACAAGCAATTCAGAAATCAACTCAGGTCCAAACCTGGCTTTAAATTAACATTAAATACTGCATTTTATTGGTGCGAGGTTGGCCATCACGTCTGTGCTTTTCTGGGAAGGACGGGAGGAGTAGCAGCATGCTCAATCTCGTTTGTGTCAGGATTCAGCACAAGTTTCATGAGGAGACGGACAAACAAATAACAGGATGTGCTCAGAGGTGTTCAGATTCCTTCACCTCCACACCCAACCTTCATGGGGCTAAGGGTGGGGAGCTAAAGCATGCTGGGAATCTGTATTTTCCAGACAGTAAAGCCCCTTGCTGAAACTACAGAGGGACGTTGGGCTGGCCCAGTCAGAGATACTGAAGGAGAAAATGTGAATATTTGATAGGTGGAGAGCACTTCTTTAGGGTGGGCTGCTGTGGCAGGAAGTGGGGTGCATGTTGGAGGAAGTGGTACCGCTGAAACAGGAAAGTTCTGGAGCATGTCGCTGAGGAGAACCACAAAGCTGTGCGGAGGAGACCGACAGGGGGCCTTCGAGCTGGGGTGCAGGGAGCGTTTGGTGCTAGAGAGATACACCCTCTGGTATTTACCATTCAGACCTGCTGTCTGTCACCCCCCCTCTCACTGGACGGATGCATTCACTGGGAGTCAAATGCAACAATTCCATTAAAAATGTTGTTCTGTGTCACAATCATCATAATTAATATTTTAACTTACGTCTAAAAAGTCTATTCAGTTATATCCCCCCCACCCTCCTGCTGAGTTTTAACCTATTTTTGAAGGAGGGTGGCTGCACAGGGTCTGTCTGTGCGGGGACCGCAACAACCGCTCAGACACCGAGCGTTGACAGTAGAGGGACCGTAACGTGACTGCCATAAAGAGTTCTAGTTTTCCTTTTTGCCCTCCATTTTGCCGTAAGTAGAGCCGGTTTTGTTCACCTCAGATACACTGATCAGGCGGCGCACTGCTATGGAGGCTGTGGAGAGAGGAGACAGAGAGAGATTTGTCAATAACAGTAGAAAGAAAGAAGACAACAACAAACATTTCTGAGGTATAATACAAATCAACAAAGTGCAGATAATCACATATACATACTATACAGGGCTCAACACTGCGACCAAAACACTCACATTTCAGTCATCATGCGCTGTTTGAATTAACATTTCTAAAGTATTTCCCCAAAAACTTCCCCAATTAAAATGTTGACTGCAAAGATAGAATCTGGAAAACAGATTTTACGAAAAGATAAAACTGCTTTTAATAGGGCCCTACAACTGTAGAGTGACACTGTTCAACATTTTTAACAATAGCACCTTTTTAGAGATTGCGCAAAGGATAGATTTTTTTCCCTCAACAAACAATCAATGTGAATATGATAGTCAAGTTAAAACCCCCTTAGGTCAAAGGGCCCAAGGCTGGGTTAGCAATTTGATTTAGAATTTTAGGACGCCTGTAAGTATAACATTTTTCTTTTAAACTAATTTTTTTATGAAATTTTTTATTTGGTCTTACTGCTATTAGCCCTTATTAATGTATTGAATAACATATTCATACATGGCACAACAGACAGTCCAAAAATACATCAAAGGGAGATATGTTTAGAAGTGCCTGTCCAATATCTAAGAGACAAATTATAATTATTTTTACCTGTATTTAACCCCTTCTTTGGGCACTAAAGTACTTCCATATATTTTCCCATTCATTTTTTTTTTTTTTACTCATATCGGTCTGTCTACCTTCAGACGAGGCTTGTGGGAATCCTGTATGTGTTTGTGAGAGTTATCTTTCCATAGAGGGGTCATATTAGTTTGTGCCTCAAACCGTTCCGACACTACAAAAGTTTTCGTGAGAAGACTGATTTTCAGGATGTCTCCTGGTCTGACAAACACAGCTGTAGTTCTGCCACCTTCCACCCCAAATGCAGAAGGCCGACATCGGAGGATGCGGTGGATTGAGCAGCCCACGCAAAAACAACATAACTATCATAAGGAGAGAGATAGACTTTGAAGGGAATTTTTTTATGCTCATTTTATTTCTGCAGGGGCGCTTACATGATTTAAAAGATGGCTAGTCATTATCAGCCTTGTTCTGTATGGAATGCAAAACCATAGGGGTCAAGTCATTAACTGGCGCTCGGTTGCGAAAAAATTGGTACGAAATCTTGTGCTGGTGCCATCAACTGAAAAAGTCCCACCAGTGGAAAAAGGTAGTATAGAGCAATGCTTTATAAAACTATACATTTAGAGCAGAATAATTTAATATTTATTTATTTAACTAGGCAAGTCAGGTAAGAACAAATTCTTATTTACAATGACGGCCTACCCCGGCCAAACCCGGGCCAATTGTGCGCCGCCCTATGAGTCTCCTAATCACGGCCGGATGTTATACAGCCTGGATTCGAACCAGGGACTGTAGTGGTGCCTCTTGCACTGGGATGCAGTGCCTTCGACCACTGCGCCACTCGAGAGCCCTAGTCCTGAACTAAAATGCATGCTTAATGGAGAATCTCTATTGAAATAGCTTTTTAGTCTAGGACTAGGCTTATTCTGTGTTCGGGAAACCAGGCAATAACGAGTCAAAATGAGATTATATAGTATAGGCAGGTCCTAACAGCATAAGAACTTGGAAAAAGTAGTAGGCTTAGCAGGCTAAATGGGTGGCATCCGCACCGATAATGCAGAAGATCAAGAAGACGACGATAAGGAGGGGAGAGCCGCTGACAAACACCCCACAGGCGAAGTTGAGGAGGGGGGTAAGAAGCAGGGTGGCCCAGAAGAGGAAGTTGAGCAGCGTCCACAGCCGACGGGGGGGCTTGATAGCGGGACCGGGGAAACTGCCCTCCTTCTCGTAGTGCTCCTGCAGTGCATCCTACAGAAAGAGAAAGGAAGAAAGAGAGAATGTTGTCAATATTTAATTAGTGGAGAGTCATTGACTTATGGCTAGAAAGGGTAAAGAAATGGGAGGGAAAGCTGAGTTTCCAGCACCTTCCGCTGGTAGAGCTTGTGAAGCCAGGTTGCACACTCCTTCTCGTCCTCTGGGATTTCCTCCACTGGGTACCGTCTATACAGGAAGGAGGGGAACTCAATTCAGTACAACGCTACTAAAGGGCAGCAAGTCTGGTGATACAGTATGTCAGCGGGTCAAAGGACCAGTGCACTGCCTTTGTCTGTGGGAGAGGGACAGGCGCCACCTACGTGATATTCATATCTGCCATGTACTTCTTTCCACTGACGATTCCCAGCAGTGTTGGGACCTTCTTGTCTCTGAAATTTAGTGTCACGTCGTACACAGCAGATACTGAGAAAGGAAAGAGTGCGACCATGAGTGTGATGCAGCAAATGTGTGTGTGCACGTGCTTGTGTGTGCTTGTGTCCCACCTGTGCCTTTGAGACAGCTCAGTGTTGTGGTGAAGCCTTTGGTTCTGGGCAGTAGATGGTATTTGAGTTTTGGTAGACCTTTACTCTCTGCTACCTCCATACTGATCTCATGCTTCTTCGGTGTGAAACGGGTGCCTTCACAGTACAATAGGAACTGAAGAAAGAGAGAGAGAGAGACAAGTCGACACACACGCACAACCACTGTTGCGGTCTTTGGAGGTGACCCTGTTGATGTCTTTGGAGCGGTAAACACACTAAGCTCATGACCTTGTAATCCCTACGTGTCCCACTGGAAACAACAGAAGGTAGGAACGCCAACAGAGGTGCACTACCTCAGACACACCCTGATGTGCATTTCTGGCAACACTGTCCACAGTAACACGTACACATGCACAAACAACATACACACAGAATCTCAGTTGTATTTCTTTGCATTTTCCCCCATGAGAGTTTGTCAGATTACTGGCTTAAATTGTGTGCACGTAGCCGCAAACGAATCTGGAGCGTGTTAATTTGGGCACTCAGTGGAAAACATTATTCAACGGTAAACAGAAATGTGCATTTTTCATCTGTTTGATGCTTAATGAACACACCCCGGGGTACAACTCCATACAGACACACGCTGATGGTCAAAGGGAGAGGGGCAAACGTCACTGTGTTTCAGTTTGTCGTCTTACTCACCCACATAAACTCAGGGTAATCCTTCAGCTGGGTCAGGCCTTTGAACACGGTATCTCTGTCCTCCTCCCACTTCCTCTTACAGAAGACAATCTCCAGGAAGTACCATGTCCAGCCAATCAGAGGCACCTTCAGCAGTTCGTACTTGGCCAAGACCTTTGAAGCCTGAGAAGACGAAACGACTTTGTTCAGCCAACCTACCAAACATTATATTTTCATAAACAGCAGCTAAACTCATTCCCCCTCTATCACACACACACATACTCACTCCAAGCACGCCGTAGCGTTCACACATGGTCCAGCCGCAGAGGAAGTCGATCTCGTAGTTGTGGTTGAGGATGATGATGACGTGCTCCTTGCCAAATTTGTCCACCGTGGCCTGGTCTGTGAATATGGTGCATTCTGTACTTGACCACCACTCCAGCAGCATCACCAGCTCTACAGGACAGAGAGGGAAAGCAGAGAGTTAACAACGAACCAGTGTAAACTCCGTCACAATGAACCACCCAGTCGCAAAATGGTGTCAATTTTGTCGCCCCACACCAGACGCGATCAGGAAAGGCAGGTTGAAATATCAAAACCAACAATATTCATTTGGTGACTTGTCGATAAGCAAACATTTATGGTAATTTAGCCGAGCCTATATGAGTGTGACTCACGGCTCCAGAGGGAGTAGGAGAGGCGGGTGTTGATCTTCCTGTAGAGCTGCTTGTCGATGGGCCATAGGGCGCAGGTGCAGAGCTGGATGAAGTTGATGATGAGGCCGCTGACCACAAACACAAAGCCAACGAGCAGCTGGAGGATGAACAGGCTCTTGATGTACGCTATCAGCCCCATGGCCAGGGCTGTCTGGGGGCTAGCAGGGCTACCAACACACTACGGCCGACCTGGGGGAGAACACCATAAAGAAACTATGCATTTCCATTTCATTCTGTGGAAAATGTCACCAGGTAGCACCGGTTCTCCATATGATGTTGAGAAATAGTGCATTGTGGGTAGTTATTAAGATATCCAAAATAAGTTAATAGATATGTAAAAAATAAAAACAACTTTGATCGTGACTACAGTAACTATGTTACTAAGTATTTGACGACACTGTTGTTACTTCGGGTGAGTAAAAATGAATGTTTCCTACCCTTTAAAAGAGGAGGTTTATGAATATGATTAGGGCAAGGAGTTTCCCCTGACTAACTGATCTGACCAGGAATAAGTCTGAGCCTTATTGGCTATGACGAGGATTCCTAGTCATGTCACACGGTCAGGGAAAACTCCTGACCCCTTCGATGAGGCTGGGTTAATAGTGGAGGAGTGATCATTTTCTGAAATTCCAGTGCAACTTACCACGGTGGAATCCCTTCACAAGCCCCGTTTGCACGGCCCGTCAGCCAACACCACAGACCTGTGGGACAGAGAAGAACCCCATTACAAACTATTCACAATCTGTTTTTTTATTTAACTAGTCAAGTCAGTTAAGAACAAATTCTTATTTACAATGACGGCCTACCAGGGAGCAGTGGGTTAACTGCCTTGTTCAGGGGCAGAACGACAGATTAACTTGTCAGCTCGGGGATCCGATCCAGTAACCTTTCGGTTACTGGCCCAATGCTCTAACCACTAGGCTACCTGCCCCCCCCCCCCCCCCCCCCCAGTTTAAAGGGGAAGATCTGAACAAACTCTTTCCCAAAACAGAATCTAACTTGCAACAAGAAAATAAAAAACTGCAAACAACATACAACTGTTGTTGTTAATTATTCAGAGTTAATTATTCAGAGAACTGTGACAAAAAAGAAAAGAAAGAGCAGGTTAATTCTGAGGAGTTCAGCAGACAACCAGTTGGTTCCTGTGAATCATTTCCATTTATATTTCCCCAATATAAAATAGGAAACTATCAGGCTAAAAACACAGCTTGCCCACAAAAATAAACTCCCTTTCATCCAAATGGCGTTGTACATAACCTCCCTCTCACTGACATGTACATGTCCGCATACCTACACACACACGCCCTTTCACTTCCTTGGAACAAGGCCAGCAACTCGCTCCCTTTCTCACTCTCTTTTTCACACAGAAACCCACACCAGGTGTCCAACTCCTAAACTAGCCCAATTCAATGTTTTGACAACTTTTTTCTCTCAACGTCACAGCATAAACTTGCCTTGCTGCAGCACAGCTGCGATCCCCAAAAGTAGCGTTTTCGCCCCTTCTCCCGACGCACACCCTCTCCCCTGGCTTCTGTGCCTGTCAATCTATCAATCAAATATATTTTACATAGCCCTTTTTACATCAGCAGTTTAACAAAGTGTTAAATGTTTGTGCGCTCTTGCTGTGACCTCTGTTGCAGATATTTACTTCCAGAATTGAATGGGAAAAGTCACCAAATGCTATCAAAACTCTCCAAGGCAGCCTGATAAGTAGCTGCATTTGTTGCTAGGCTCTTTTAACAGTAACAGTCTCTGGAGCAGTATCAAAACTTGCTAAATATAGCAACAATGTCTCTAAATTGGCAACAATGGCCCCATTCAGCATCTCTGGGATTCTGATATGTCCTCTTCGCTAACTCTAGACCCCACACACACCCTCAAACAGCAGGCCTGCACCACTCCACTCCCTCCCACATGTTAAAATCATTAGTAATACTACAGAATTAGTAATACTGTATCCACGACAGACATTTCACCTACTGTGCCCCAATTCCTATGTCCAGTCTCAAGAATAAAACAGACTACTTTCCAAAGCTATACTTAACCCATCCTAAAACACTGATAACTACACAGTGGCCTAATACCAGAATGAGCATTAAGTCAGTCACACTATTTTTGTCAAATCACATCCTAGAAACAAAGAGTCAAATCAATGGCTGTGTGTGTGTGTGTACTACAGGCCTGTAGTACCAACTACACAGGAGGTCCCACCCACAGAGCGTGGACTTGAGTGACCTCAAGCATCTGATCAGGGGTCCAGCTCTGTGGTCCCTCCAGCCCTGTGGTCCCTCAGTACCAACTGAACCAATTTCAATCAAAATTGGCACCAATGCTTATTGTTATAAATGTAGAACATGCTGAGTATTTCAGCATCTACACAAATGTGAGAGTATATATGGAACCTACTGAATTGTTTAAATCACTATGACTTTGACCTTTTGTCAATATTCCAGCAGCCCAAAATACATTTTCTGAGATGTATGTATCTCAGCATCTACTCAAGTAATTTGAACATATAGGACTGTGGGAACTGAGGGAACAGGGGGCTGAGGGAACAAAGGGCTGTGGGAACTGAGGGAGGATATAGCTGTGGGAACTGAGGCAACATAGGGCTGTGGGAACTGAGGACTGAGAGAACAGAGGGCTGAGGGAACATAGGGCTGTGGGAACTGAGGACTGAGAGAACAGAGGGCTGAGGGAACATATGGCTGTGGGATCTGAGGCAACATAGGGCTGTGGGAACTGAGGACTGAGAGAACAGAGGGCTGAGGGAACATAGGGCTGTGGGAACTGAGGACTGAGAGAACAGAGGGCTGAGGGAACATAGGGCTGTGGGAACTGAGGACTGAGAGAACAGAGGGCTGAGGGAACATAGGGCTGTGGGAACTGAGGACTGAGAGAACAGAGGGCTGAGGGAACTGAGGGAACATAGGGCTGTGGGAACTGAGGACTGAGAGAACAGAGGGCTGAGGGAACATAGGGCTGTGGGAACTGAGGACTGAGAGAACAGAGGGCTGAGGGAACTGAGGGAACATAGGGCTGTGGGAACTGAGGACTGAGAGAACAGAGGGCTGAGGGAACATAGGGCTGTGGGAACTGAGGACTGAGAGAACAGAGGGCTGAGGGAACTGAGGGAACATAGGGCTGTGGGAACATAGGGCTGTGGGAACTGAGGGAGGATATAGCTGTGGGAACTGAGGGAACATAGGGCTGAGAGAACATTAACTTGGTCCCGCTGAACAAACACTCACCATCCTCTGTGTGTGTGTAACAGAGTTGGATTCATAACCTCACTACTTAGCGTGGGTGGAGACATTTCAAGCTATTGAACTGCTAGGTATTCTATAGTTGGCTAAGACACGGTCAAGAGGACAGTAGTGGTGCCGTGACCCGGATCTGCAGCTGCACTCTGCTCAACGACTGGGGTCACTGTGGAATGAGTTTAGAGGTGCGAGTGTAAACAAGTTGGTTTTGTAACCTCATTCCCCGGCTTGAAACGTCTCCACCTGTGCTATCGTACTGCTATCTTTTCAACAGTGTAGCCAACAGTGTAGTCAAGTGCAGGTCACTTGTGTTTGAAAAGCAGAGGATCCGAGATCAAGGGTGGGTAAGGACTTGTGAGGAAGGAAGCTATACTGTTGAGCAAGCACAGTGAGCATGTGCATATTTTTCTGTAGGCTGACTATGATTTCCCAATACACTTTCTTAATACTTCAAGATTCTGTTCTAACTTCACTGCCCCGAGGAGTTGTGATGGATGCCATAAAGCCAAGGCATAACAGGGTGTGGTGTAGGTCTGTAGGACCCATGTTTTAAACGGCCCATTAAACTAAGGCCGTTTCCTGCAGATAGCACTGAAGAGGACCAGAAAACCACCTTATCCGAAGCTCAAGAATCAAGCAGACATCCACAAGGGTGACATTCTCTATGGATACTGATCTTTGGCATAGGCTATCAAACTTCAGGTTTGTCCCACATTGACATCAGGTTGCAATGCCTTGGACTGCTTCCTTCACCAAACAACCACGGCAGTCAAACGTCAAAGCTGCATCCGGTATAGCCTATCTATCTCTCTACAGTAGGAGCATCAGTTCACAGTCAAAACAGGTGATTCTGAGTTTTAACACGGTATTACTAGTCAAATAAAAAAAATGGCTCCATCGTCTCAACGAGGTCAATATTCATTAATAACATCCCATTCACGCCAATAACCCCTGGGAAAGGAGCAGAAATACCACTAACCTTGTTCTGGAAGAGAGAGCAAGTAGTTTTGTCAAAGTGTGAAGTCCTAGCTTTGCCCACAGTCAGGAACAGAGTGAGAATTACAAGTAGTGGGAAAGAGAGTGCGAGAAACACCAGCGCTCCTCAGTAAACATGAGTTAACTTTGGAGTCTTGCCTAGGAGACAAATGACATCTCACAAGGCCATCCATTAGCAGAGTGGGAAAATTGTCCCCACACAGAAGAAAAAGGGAGAGAGAGACAAAAGAAGAGAGAGAGAGGGAGACGCTCCCCCTAGCCTGCCTGACAAAGCGCTGCCTGGTGGAGTGGGTGTGTTTGGGGGGAGAGGGAGGGGAGTGTCTGCAATCACCTGATCCCCTCAGACGAATGGCTGGCCGTCAATACTGGGCCAACGAACCGGGTGTGAGACACACACACACAAGGAGGTTAAAAAAGTTCTGCCATAATTTCCCCCCAGGTACAAGGGGGTGGGGGAGACTGTGTCCTGCCTTCTCCTCTCCTCCACACACACACTATACTAATTACTGAAGGAAATTGAGTGGAAGAAATAGAACAATAGAAAAAGAATAAAAAATAACATACACAAAAAAAGAAGTCTATACCCAGGCCTAGAGATTTTTGGGGGATGTTCAGATGTATCTCAACTCATATCTTGCTTTCTATGGGCATGGTGCTTGTATAGGCTGCTTGTCTATTAGTTTGAAACCAACTGGTGTGTCTGTGTTATTTGATGATAATTTACCCAAACATTTCCTAAGAAGTCCACTGTTTCTCAACTAGGGGGCCTCAGACAGTTTTCAATAGATAAAACTACAAATTGAAAATAACAGCAGTAAGGCTAAAACATCTCACATTTAGTATTTATGTATGCATTGACAGTTATAAAAATAACATTTCAAAATGTGATTTCTGATGTAGGGGGTCCCCATATATTTGTTTAAGCATTTGAGTGAGTCTTGAAACAGAAAATATTTACAACCCCTGTCCTAGCCTACAAGGCATGCAAAGGATTTAAATTGCCATTGATTATGTACTAGGTTAAAGCCATTTAGCAGGCTACCAAGTATGCAAGGGTACACACACACACAAGGCCTGATTGGACGTGGGACGTGGCAGAGATTAGCAATAGCCACTCAGGGCTAAACTGATTAACAGGGAGAAACAGCCTGGCCTCCATTGGCCTTCCAAAGGCCAAAACAGGCTAAACTTGGCCAAGATGTCCAGCAGCAGAAGGACCCGAGCCACTCCAGAACAAATAACAAGACAAACCCAAAGAAATCAACTTAATTTAAAGTGCTTCAGAGACAACAACCAACCAAGCCCAGTCTACACTCTCCCAAATAAACAGTGTCAGGTAGTTCAAGAGATTTTAGATTATAGTTTGTGGTTGCACACAGCCTCACGCAGTTGGAGTCACTGTGGAACCGGGACCAGTCATGTCTATAAAGTTCTGACGCGGTCCTCGACTGCTCCCTCAACAGGACTTACCAGTAGGTATAGTAGGCGATCGCCAGCACCACCAGTGCCCCACAGAGCCCTGTAAAGAGCATCACGGCCCCCTGGTTCAGCATCTTAGCCCCCCTCCTTGATTACCTTCCCCCCCAGGAGAAATTTTAAAAAAGGATCACGGAAAAAAAGAGATAAAAATCTCCACAGCGTTTTAAGAGGAGGACAAATGGGAGTCAGTGTCCACGGTGCCGGAGACTCATGCTAATGTTAATCCCCATAGGAGACAAGATAAATTATGATGATGACAGCATGAACACTAAGTCCCAAGGAAAAGAGGAGGATGAGGAGGGAGCGTCCATCGGCGCAACAGGAAAGCAACTCAGGTGAGAAACGAAAGAGCTAGTCGGCGACGGCTTCGTACCAGATCGCCGCGAGACGAGAACAAAAACCAAGACACACTGTTTTAAAAGTGTTAAAACAGACAGAACAGAGGAGGAGCCTCTCCTTTGTACACAGAGAATAATGAGAGATGCTCTAATCTCTAACAAAGCTCTAATCTGGTCCAGAACAGATTAGCACTGATTAGTGCTCTTGCAGCAGCACCCTGGATAAGTCACCTCTCATTTCCATCCATCTGTATGGGGGGGTTGGGTGGAGAAGTTCAGCTGCTGTGATGGGTCCAGCCAGTCACCAAATGGAAGAAAACAGATGGAAACAGGGCGTGCCTGAATTGGACTGATAAGATGCACATTTTAACCTTCCGTTGCTAAACGTTTTAAAACACTTTGTTACAGTGCTTTCACGGAGGCGATCAGGCCCCACACCACTGTCCTATCTTGGACTCAAAACTGGTGGTCCACTTCAGGCTTGCCTTTACCAGCTCGCATTACCGTTCCAGAAGCGGTTTCGCTGATTGTCCCAATACCTAAAAACAACTGGCCAAAAGAAAATAACGATTTACGCCCTAAATAGATCAGAGTTTGTATCAATTTAACCTTGTTTTTTTGAAAATGATTTCTCGCTGAAATGAAAGATACGGTCATTATGGTTTCCGAAACCATACCACAAGCGCTCCGTGTTAATGCTCAGATTGAGCTTCGAGGCTCTTAACAAAACTCCCCCTACAGAAGATGCATTTACTCTTATGTGACTCTTATGTGTAATGTAATGGAACTGAGTCATGGTCAAGGGCTAGTGGTTGACTGACATTAGCTGGTCTAATTCATTCACACGTGGGAGGGTATTATAAACATAAATACTTGTTGGTTAATTCCACATGCATATTTAAACAGATTTTAGTTAGCAAAATAGTTAGTTAGCTAACACAGTCCAATTTTCATGTGAATGACAGCTTCAACTGAAAGTCACGGCTAGCTAGGCTAACTTCTGCTAGCTATCTAGTTTCTCTCTAACGTCAACTCGAACTTGGTCATAACCATAATATGTGAATGGAGTTGAGCCTATTATTTCAATTATTTCAAGGCTATAGCCTACAAATAAATCAATTGTGAAGCATTTGCGTGTGCGACACACTAGGCCCCCATTAACATCGATGGGGCTGTAGTGGAGCCGGGTGAGAGTTTTAAGTTCCTTGGTGTCCACATCACCAACGAACTATCATGGTCCAGACATACCAAGACAGTCGTGAAGAGGGCACGGTAACACCTTTTCCCCCTCAGGAGACTGAAAACATTTGGCATGAGTCCCCAGATCCTCAAAAAGTTCTATAGCTGCACCATCGAGAGCATCTTGACCGGTTGCATCACAGCCTGGTATGGCAACTACTCGGCATCTGATCATAAGGCGCTACAGAGGGTAGTGTGTACAGCCCAGTACATTACTGGGGCCAAGCTTCCTGCCATCCAGGACCTATATAATAGGCGGTGTCAGAGGAAATACCCAAAAATTGTCAGAGACTCCAGTCACCAAGTCATAGACTGTTTTCTCTGCTACCACATGGCAAGCAGTACCAGAGCGCCAAGTCTACGACCAAAAGGCTCCTTAACAGCTTCTACCCACAAGCCATAAGACTGCTGAACAATTAATAAAATGTCAACCGGACTATTTACATTGACACCCCCCCTCCATTTGTTTTGTACACTGCTGCTACTCTGTGTTTATTATCTATGCATTATCTATCACTTCACCACTACCTACAAGTACAAATGACCTTGACTAACCTGTACCCCCGCACATTGACTCAGTATCGGGACCCCCTATATATAGCCTTGTTATTGTATTGTGTTATTTTTTACTTTTGTTTATTTGGTAAATATTTTCTTAACTCTTCAGGGGGGTTAACTGCCTTCTACTCAGAGGCAGAACGACATATTTTTACCTTGTCAGCTCGGGGATTCGATCCAGCAACCTTTCGGTTACTGGCCCAACACTAACCACTAGGCTATTTTATATTATGTAAGAACAATGGTGCAACACTAATAAATGATATTATTTTATAACAAATGCACATTCTCCCGCATTGGATAACGGTCACTGTTCGCGGTTCTGAAACATCAGTGATGAATTGAATTGGCGCCTTTTCCTAGACCATGTTGCTATGTGCATAATAGCAAAGTTAACCAGTCTTGTGCAAAACATCACGCCAAGGTAAGCCTACACAAAACAGTCTTTAAGTGTTTCTAAAATCCCTTATGTGGAAAATGAATGGTGGAAAAATGATTGGAACCATTTCCTGTTTGACCACTAGGTTTTATGGGTATTATGACTCATGCTGTGGTACTCTATAGAAGCACACAAGTAGCCTACAAATGCATCATGGGCAGGCACACCGCCAGTGTTATTGCGCAAAATGGTATGCACTATCATCTGGATGTGGTGCAACAAAAGAACATTCAGCTTCTACTACCATTTCTGTCAAACTGTCTACAGTTTGATGCACATGTTCAATAAATCCAATGTACGCGCCACACTGAACGTACTACAGCTGCCTCTGCAACGCAATGCTGCAAGGCAAACGCAGCGTTCCATTTGAAATTAATGTACTTCTGCTACCAAAATGCAAAACACTGTCAGTGTGATCGAGGCGTGAGCTCATGAAGTGAACGCTACTGGAGAAGGCCGAAGTTCCAGCCTAGGGGAAACTCGTTCTGCGCTCCAGTCAAGTTCACATACTGTGGTCACAACTCCCAAACCACGAAGGCAGTCTGTGCCAACACATTATGTCTGAGTCCAGACAGACTGCTACGCCGTGATATGTTAAATTAGGTGGCATGTTAGCTGGCTACTGCAGTGGTTTCAGCTATCTAGTTAACCAGGGGTGTATTCATTACGAAAACCGTTTACCGTTTAACAACCAAACGGAAACAAACTGAATGAAACGAGGAGGGACCGACCATAATTTGTCCAATAGAAGCTCTGGTTTACGTTTTCCGTCTGAGTAAACGTTTTGCAACAGAATCGACGTAAAGATGATTTTACACCCCTGCTAACTTGGATAGCATTTTAGCTAGCTAAAGTTACCTGATTTCTGGATCCTGACGACGATTAACGTTACCAAACAGATCCGACGCGTTGGTTTTCAACTCAACACTGAAACAACATTGGTGTCTTTGCACCCCAGAGCCATAGAATTATTTATTTTTCAACATAAAGATTTATCTTTGAGCTAACTAACTTCTAGCTAGCTACATCCTTCTGTGAAACATGCAACTTCCTGTCTATCCAACCACAACATTTGTCCCCTGGATACAATGCATAACAATAAAGATGATCTATTATATTTTCAAGATAATCGAGTGACCGATCTAACAATGGAAATACATGTCCTCAAAGATGGAAGGCATACGGGAGGTGGCGAGATCAGGTGGGACAATTCTACCCAATGAGAGGCCAGATACGCGTGTGCACAACGGTCACAACTCCATAGACACAACTCGCTAATAACGTTGTTGT
This sequence comes from Oncorhynchus kisutch, assembly GCF_002021735.2. Lineage (NCBI taxonomy): Eukaryota > Metazoa > Chordata > Actinopteri > Salmoniformes > Salmonidae > Oncorhynchus > Oncorhynchus kisutch. The sequence continues at coordinate 37,483,492 of NC_034189.2, forward strand.
TTATTTCTGCCGAAATGCTACGTGCATACAATTATATCAGTGTATTCGTAACAACCTAACCATTACCAAACTTATATTGGATCAAATAAGCCTCACGTAGCAAATTCATTGTTTTTGTTGTTGACCAAATTCGAATCTCTCATCGACCTCGTTGGCAGAGAGTAAACACTCTCGCTCTGCCTCTTCCTCTTTGATAACAAGCCAGAATTCTCATTATGTCCCCTTTCTCTCCAAACACCTGTGACTGAATTGTAATGCAGGTAGATGTCTCTGTGCCTCTTTTCATCCTGAATATGTTAGGGGTTATTCCTACTGTACCTTGAACTTGTGAATTCCTTCAGATCATACATACTTTTAGCCAGTTCAGTCAAGGGTGACCACAGAGTAATGTCATTTTATGGGTTTCCATGGCAACACTTTCAGATTTTAAATGTTCTCCACAAGCTGTTTATGCGTTTTGTGTCTTATAATAACTGAGGTATACACTCATGAAACATTTATAATCATTAATTGACAGCCCCATGCAGGGAGAGGGGATGCAGCTTTCGGCAGAGAGTATTGATGACCCTCCAGAAAGTAGGTGTATAAGCAATGCTTGACTTGGGCAGGACCTCACCGGAGCTAAGGAGCTCACCTGCTTGAGCTCCTGTTCCTCTTATATAATATTAGCTCAAAAGTGTTGTGGAGCTCCTGCACATAAATATAAACAGTACCGGCACCCAAAATGAGTACCGGCACCTATTTAAGCCCAAGTCAAGCACTGGCTATAGGTATCCTCTTAGGTATTCTAACTCTGTGCAAACTGGTATACCTGTGTTCAGTTGAGTATAGGTAGACAGCATATGTGAGTACGATCATTCATTGACCATGCCATACAGATGTACAGAATACGGTTTTCGGCAAGCACCCTACCAGTGTCATGTTCATGAATTCAATGAAATTGTCAACCTTTGTTTGTCTGCTGTATTGGAGGAAACTAATATACATATTAGTTGCTTGTAGTAAAGTGTCCCCTGATAGGCATGCATTGACTTACGTACATGACAAGCATCGTATGGCATATGTTACCAGGAAAGATAGTTACCCAACATTGCAGGTAGATATTGAATGTACAAAATTCAAACACGTCTATTTCAAATATATATTTTTGAATGTCATTTTTATATGCCACATTCTTTACGTACTTTCAGTTTCAGCCAATTATGGACTTCCATGACCTGCCCCTTCCTTTGGCTGTCACGACTTCCGACGAAGTCGGCTCCTCTCCTTGTTCGGGCGGCGTTCGGCGATCGACGTCACAGGCTTTCTAGCCATCGCCGCTCCATTTCTCATATATCCATTTGTTTTGTCTTGTTTCATACACACCTGGTTTTCATTCCATAATCACACTACGTGTATTTAGTCCTCTGTTCCCCTCCATGTCTTTGTGTGTAATTGTTTATTGTTACGTGGATATTTGTCAGGCGCTGCACTTTTGTTATGTACCGTGTTTTTGGCACTAGTATGTTTTATGTGCTGTCATTGTTGACCGGTATTAAAGTGCGCCTGTTTACTATAATCCGCTCTCCTGCACTTGACTTCGCCTCCCATATACACGCCTAACATTGGCAGTGTGTTGATACTAATTTACTTACAGAAAAAAAGCAGGTGGATATAATATAATCATTACTTTATTTTTTATTGCATCATAACATACATATTATATATTATAAATGTGGATTTGTACACTACAATCTTCATTGTAACATGTTATAAAATATTCAGGCTCAAAAAACGAAGCACTAAAAACTTTACCAAACAGTTAATACATTTCATTGTTTGCCCATTGAGAAAAGAAAATGTAAAAAGGAAATCTTCAACATAAGAACAAAAAGAAGAGCCAAGCATAGACTGGTCACTGTTAAAACCACTAAGGGACAGATACAGTTACAAAGGCAGGGGGTAGTAGGGGGCACTCAGTTACGCTTAATGCTTTGTTCGTAACCAAGTGAGAAGTGGGAATTTACCAGATACAACTGGGAAAAATCCACTTGAACAGGCCTCCAACTGGTAATTACTTGTGGGAAACTCGTTCACCATCCTGAGCTCCCCTTTCTCCTACATGCTGACATCATCTACTAAGGACATAACCTCGAAACTGCATTTCCGGCAGTTAAATGCAACAAACATTATTTATAAAAAATCTATTAATATAGTTTTTGAACACTATAATTTGTTTACAAGTGTGACAGCTGTACTTTTAGTTTATGGTTTTCGCAGTTTGTTGGCCATTAGTCAATCAGCGTTTCTCGACAAGTTCAAAGCAGGTAATTGCAACCAACTAGTATTTCCCACCTCCCACTTGGTTACGAATGCTGCATTAGTCAAAGATCTCCCTTTCTGTACTGACATCATGGTTAATGTTCTAGTGTTGCCTACTGTTTCTTGTATACATATGGCAAGAGTATATGTTATGATACTTTGCCAAAGGGACTATTTTAGGAGAGAGTCAACACTACAGCAAACACAGTGGTCCAAACAAAGAAACATGTAGGGGTGGGCATTTTTTTCTCACTTTTTCTAAGACCTAAGACACAAAATGTTGCACACCATGTCAACAATCATCCTTAACCTAATTTTTTTATTTTCATCACTACTGCAATCGAGCCACGTGCTATTGGCTGAATATTAGGGAAGAAGAGATTCCGGAATGTCCCATCTGATTCAAGGCAGTGCCCTCAAATATGTTTCAGAAATTGGCCATGTCTTTAGCACAGATTCATGATCCACAGTACATACATATTCCACTGTCCACGACATATTTATACATATACTATATATATATATTTATATATGTATAAATAACATATATTTTGTAATCCACTGTAAACTATCCCACTCCGTTTCCCCCAGGGAATGTGCTAAAATATTGCTGCAACAACAGTCAATATGTTCAAACTGTTTCCATAGTTTCCCACAGAATACTGGGAGAGCTGAAGATTTGGTTATGACCAGACTCCGTTTTGCAAGGCAACCCACTTCAGACCAACATATATATCTTGCCAGAAGACACAGACAGCCTCGACCATCCAACTCCCCAAAGCTCCTACTCAAAGTACACACTCGGACCACTCAATGGCAGTTTTAGGTGCTTCCGTTTTGGAGTTCAATGACCACATACAGTATTTGGGTTCAAAAGCTGGCACAGCCAACAAACCTCACCACCACTGACTTAGTCAGCAGCTGGGCTATTCCTACGAGAGCACCGGAAAGGCTAGTTTCTGGATGATAAGTCATTGCTTCTCTTCTTCTTCTTTTTTTTTTACTAGTTTCCCCCCACCCCACCCCACCCCACCCCATGCCCTCCCATAAAACCCCCAAACCCCATTACAGGAAATATACACTTACATACATGTACATACTCTCACACACACACGCAAACACACAAATGTACAGTAACGCACAGTTGGAACATATATTAAACAGTTCACTGGTTTCATGAAAAGCTGAGGAGTAAGTACATGTCAGTCAGAGCAGAACTAACCCCTGATTGGTCCTGCACACGGACACCCCCCCCTGTCTGATGAGAAATGGTTGGTTCCTCAACTTTGAGTCCCTGTAACAGAGCATCTCCAGAAAGATCAAATCGGCTTTCTCCACATTGTTAATTTTTCAGAACAGAGGGTAAGATATGGAGAATTCCCTACAAAGCAGGGGCAGACAGAAAACTTACAGCAAGTTGGCTAAATAACAGGATTCATATTAACTTTATTGCAATTTCATGTCTGTATCAGGAAACAGCCAGTTCGGCACTCTCTAACATAATTTGATTTCACAAGTTTGGCACAGACAGAGAAACCATATCAATATTATATCTGCCCAAGATATGTAAATATACAAATACACAACAAAGTATATGAATGTTTTGCACATATAAAACGAACAGTGTAGATTATCCTTGCTAGACCTTACATCCAATTAAGACCAAAATAAAAGACATACGCATGGTAATTCCAATAACATTGAAATTTGAACACGCAAGGATCATATATCAACAAATGTTGAAATGATAGATCTCCAGCATTTCACACATTGTAAATAACAAATAACAAACAACACAAAAACATACAACCACAAAGTTAGTGACGTGCTTACAATGATCATACACTGATCATGATCTAAGCACCGAACATGGACAATTGATTTAAGAATCAACATACCCAAAACCATTGTCCTGTTGTGACATATGAGGTAAAACGTGTCTAAACCACCACTCCTCCACTGAAATAAGTGCCTCAGGTTCTATCCTATCCCTGATCAGTATTCTGCCCTCAGCTATGCATGTATTTTACAAGGCTTGATTGATTGACAGATTGTTGGTTGGTTGATTTTTGCAGGCCAGATATTAGAGGTCGAACGATTATTCGGCATGGCCGATTAATTAAGGTCAATTTCCAGTTTTCATAACAATCGGTAATCGTCATTTTTGGACACCGTTTATGGCCGATTACATTGCACGCCACGAGGAGACTTCGTGGCAGGCTGACCACCTGTTACGCGAGTGCAGCAAGGAGCCAAGGTAAGTTGCTAGCTAGCATTAAACTTATCTTATAAAAAACAATCAATCTTAACATAATCACTAGTTAACTACACATGGTTGATGATATTACTAGTTTAACTAGCTTGTCCTGCATTGCAAATAATCAATGCGGTGCCTGTTAATTTATCATCGAATCACAGCCTACTTCGCCAAACGGTTGATGATTTAACAAGCACATTCGCGAAAAAAGCACTGTTGCTGCACCAATGTACCTAACCATAAACATCAATGCCTTTCTTAAAATCAATACACAAGAATATTTTTTTAAACCTGCATACTTAGATTAAAGAAATTCATGTTAGCAGGCAATATTAACAAGGGAAATTGGGTCACTTCTCTTGCGTTCTGTGCAAGCAGAGTCAGGGTATATGCAGCAGTTTGGGCCGCCTGGCTTGTTGCAAACTGTGTGAAGACCATTTCTTCCTAACAAAGACCGTAATTAATTTTCCAGAATTGTACATAATTATGACATAACATTGAAGATTGTGCAATGTAACAGCAATATTTAGATTTATGGATCCCACCCATTCGATAAAATATAGAATGGTTCCGTATTTCACAGAAATAATAAATGTTTTGTTTTCGAAATGATAGTTTCTGGATTTGACCATATTTATGACCTAAGGCTCGTATTTCTGTGTGTTTATTATCTTATAATTAAGTCTATGATTTTTTATAGAGCAGTCTGACTGAGCGGTGGTAGGCAGAAGCAGGCTCATAAGCATTTATTCAAACAGCACTTTCCTGCGTTTTCCAGCAGCTCTTCGCAATGCTTGAATCACAGCGCTGTTTATGACTTCAAGCCTATCAATTCCCGAGATTAGGCTGGCAATACTATAGTGCCTATAAGAACATCCAATAGTCAAAGGTATATGAAATACAAATAGCCCTATAATTCCTATAACAACTACAACCTAAAACTTCTTAACTGAGAATATTGAAGACTCATGTTAAAAGGAACCACCAGCTTTCATATGTTCTCAAACTTAAACGTAAGCTTTTTTACATGACACATATTGCACATTTACTTTCTTCTCTAACACTGTGTTTTTGCATTATTTAAACAAAACTGAACATGTTTCATTATTTATTTGAGACTAAATAGATTTTTATTTATGTATTATATTAGGTTAAAATAAAAGTGTTCATTCATTATTGTTGTAATTGTCCTTATTACAAATATATATATAAAAGTCGGCCAATTAATCGCTATCGGCTTTTTTTGGTCCTCCAATAATCGGTATTGACGTTGAAAAATCATAATCGATCAACCTCTACCAGATATAACCTCGGCCTCGGCCACCACATTGCCACCGTAGTTAGCTAGTGCTGCAACTCCAATAGGCCTAAGCCCTGTGATGCCTGGCCTTGGAATAGTCTAGGCCTGGGCTGGGCTGTGAAGCTGTGTGTGCAGGACAAACCAAGAGGTTAGGCGAGCTCATAGAGGGAGTGGGAGAGATGAAGAGAGACCGAGAGAGACCAGGTTGTCAAAGGGAGGTGCGCGAGGTGCAGTAGCCCCCACCCCAGTCCACTCAGGTCTTCCCCTCCTCTGCTCACCCCCCAGTCTGTCCATCCATACCCTGCTAAGTCTCCTCATATGGAAATGTTGTGCTCTGTAAGAGATTTCTAAGGCAATGTCACATTACAGATAAAAATGTACAACACCTATACATTGTGCGGTTGTGGAGCGGGTGGAGGGGTGGGTGGGGGAGGGGGATGGGATGTGGGGGCTCTATAGGGTTAGGACAGTAGCCTCCATCACGATGGCGGGGTCCTCGATGTCCGCTTTGCTCTGAACCATTCTCAGCTCCAGTTGAGGTGGGCTGGGTTTTCGGCCAGGCCCTGCTAACTCTGAAAGAGAGAAAGGAGAGAGAAAGATGGAGGGGGGGAAAAGAGGAGAGAGAGAATCACCCAGAGAAAGAGAAAAACAAAGACAGAAGGAGCAAAGGAACGCTCAAGAATCTTAAACACGAGCACATGTACACACAAACACTTCTTAGAGTGAGTAAAATTATGCTTGATTTTGTCTTACCGTGAGCATAGGAGATGGTCCTCTTGATAACGTGATGCATGACTGAGAAAGTCTTCTCACATGCAGTCTAACAGAGAGAGAGAGAAAGACAGAGACTTGTTTGTCAAAGCAATATTGAAACTTTCAAAGGAAATTAAGCTGCCATCCTGATCCTTCTTTTACAATTGCAGTTTTAAAATCCTAGGACTGAGCACCCCGTCAGTGGTCCAGACAACTTTTGAAACATTGGGAAGAGCGCCAGCATACCACAACTTTCAAGTTACCTTGAGAATTTTTCGGGGAAGTTCGAATGGTGGTAACGTAGCTGACTGATTGATATCACTATTATTCTAAGTATGATGCTGACAGTATCAGTGGTGAGATTTAGCTGTAAGAGAGAGAGAGCTATAAAACCTAGACGGTGCCCCTCCAATCTATTCTATTGATTGCTTCTGTGACAGCAGGGACAGCGCCACGGAGGGCCATTACTATCACACTCCGGGGTGAAGTTTCCCCTAGATCTCAGATCATCTTCCCCTTCCCCAATCTTCACCATTAGTGGGGGAAATGCAAAACTGACTCAAGATCAGCATGTAGGGCAGTGGTCCCCAACCGGTCGATCGCGATTGGTCCATCTCCAAGCCATTCCTACTCAATCACCCAAAAATGTCTGTAAAAAAAACGAATGATAAAGCCTTGCATTCTTTAAAAAAAAAATGGTTTCATGCTGTTGGGGTAGGTGCACTTGATTCAGCAGCCCTAGTGCCAGGAAGGCAAAGTGTTACCATTTTAAACGATTTCATGTGTCTGAAGGTAGAACACCGCCTACCCGGCAGGCCCAGAGAGCAGATCAAGTGCACCTAAAGGTCTACCGCTAGCCAATCACATAGCTCAGATCACCGTCTCTAGTTTCCTTGCACCATATGCTGTAAAAGGAAGCCTCGAACGCACAGCAAAGTTGGTAATGTGAGATTTCAAAACGTTTAAAACCCCGACTAGAGAGAGACTCAACGAATACAGCAAAGTGCTGATGTTTTTATGAGTAAGTTCCTGTTTAAGTTATTATTCAGCACTGTCAACACTTTGTTCAACAGTTTTATAAGTCATACAATGTGCGTTCTCCCTACTTCCCTACAACCAGCACTGCAGCTGCAATGAATGAGTATAGCAAAGTGTTTCAATAAGCTTGCATAGTTATTAGTAGTGGCTTGTGTCTTTTTTAATATCAAAGAGTATTTCACTTCTCTGGTCATTGGAGTAACAACATGAATTGGTGCATAAGGCAGAAATAATGCAGTGCGACTTAAGTTTCGCCATCAGCTGGAAGACTGTGTCCCCTTTTCCGAGCTGAGGGAGAGAGAGGGATGGTGAGTCGGATAAGAGGCAGCCTCAACGCTGCTCCCTCCCCTCAGATTGATCATCAGACGCAGGCCATCAGTCTAGTAAAAAAGAAAAAGCTAATTATTATGCTCACTCAGCTGTGCCTCACAAGGAATATAACAAATGATCTATTACCAGTCTGATCATATACCAAACTGTCACGCCCTGATCTGTTTCACCTGTCCTTGTTGATTGTCTCCACCCGCCTCCAGGTGTCGCCCGTTTCACCATTATCCCCTGTGTATTTATACCTGTGTTTTCTGTCTGTCTGTTGCCAGTTCATCTTGTTTTGTCAAGCTTACCAGCGTTTGTCCTGTCAGCGCCTGTCTTTTCCCAGCCTCTCTTTTTCTCGTCTTCCTGGTTTTTGACCCTAGTCTGTCCTGACCCTGTAACCGCCCGCCTGATCAATCTGCCAGTCCCTGAGCCTGCCGGCCGTCATGTACCTTTGCTCCTACTCTGGATTTTCGACCCCTGCCTGCCTTGACCTGTCGTTTCCCTGCCCCTGTGGTTACATTAAACATTGTTACTTCACACAGTCTGCACCTGGGTCTTACCTTTGTACCTGATTCCAAACATTTTGAAACAATTTCAAAATGGTCTGAGAAGAATAACTTTGGTAGGGCAATTCAAGCGTAGCCAATATGCGCAGTGATACTATATTGGGCCTATAGCCTATTGAACAAACCTCATTGCTACAGAACTGTTTTTAATTGGTTAATGTTGCATAGGCTTCCGTTTTTTTAAGTCATGTTTAAAAAAAAAAATCTGAGCAGTAGATCTCGACATGCATTTTGACTCAGAAATGGTTAGTGACCAATGATCTATGGGAAACTTCACCTCAGTCTTTGGTGCCAAATCAGTCCTCTAGGTTTTATAACTGGCTTTAGTGTACACTGCAAACCTTGAGGTCGTTGGGGTAGTGGTGAGTCCAGGCCAGCAGCATCGCAGCAAACAGGTCCCCTGTCCCCACAAACACAGCGTCCACCTTGGGGATCTCCATACGGACCCTCTGGGTGGACTTGGTACCATCAGGCATCACTGGAGATGCATGAAGAGGAAATGTTACACCAATGACCAATGATTCACAGATGGGATATAAAACCATGACAGTTACATCAATTACTAATGTTCATTGTTAGTTTGCCCACTCTTGACCACACACACTTACACGTCCTCTGGCTGCCCAGGGACACAAGGAAGCGGTCACCCAGACGCGAGGGCAGGTCAGAGCTGGTGATGACCACCGTGTCAGGACCCATCTTATGGAGCAGGTCCATCACCTGGGAAAAGAGGCAGCAGCCAGGGGAAAAGGGTCAAAGGTCAACTACCTGCTACATCTAATGGTGCCACGTCCCTATTCAAATACTTAAAAAATGCACCCTTCTATGTAGAGCCATGGTTGAGCTGGTAACACCCAGCACATATTCATGCCTCCCCAGCAGAGACAGGGCTTCAATCCCCGTCTGCACCCTTCTTGGGAATACAGATATGCATCTGTTGGTCACAGATACCTTTAAAAAAAGGTAGGTGCATGGATCAGAAAACCAGTCAGTATCTGGTGTGACCACCATTTGCCTCATGCAGCGCAACACATCTCCTTCGCATAGAGTTGATCAGGCTGTTGATTGTGGCCTGTGGAACGTTGTCCCACTCCTCTTCAATGGCTGTGTGAAGATGCAAGATATTGGCAGGAATTGGAACACGTTGTCGTACACATAGATCCAGATCATCCCAAACATGCTCAACGGGTGACATGTCTGGTGAGTATGCAGGCCATGGAAGAACTGGGAAATGTTCAGCTTCCAGGAGTTGTGTACAGATCCTTGTGGCATGGGGCTGTGTATTATCATGCTGAAACATGAGGTGATGGTGGCAGATGAACGGCACGACAATGGCACGTCACAGTATATCTGTGCATTGAAATTACCATAAATAAAATGCAATTGTGTTTGATGTCCAAAGCTTATGCCTGCCCATACCATAACCCCACCGCCACCATGGGGCACTCTGTTCACAATGTTGACATCAGCAAACTGCTCGCCCACACAACGCCATATACACTGTCTGCTATCTGCCCGGTACAGATGAAACCTGGATTCATCCATGAAAAGCACTCTTATCCAGCATGCCAGTGACTATCGTAGGTGCGTATTTGCCCACTGAAGTCAGTTACGATGCCGAACTGCAGTCAGGTCAACACCATGGTGAGGATGACGAGCACACAGATGAGCTTCCCTGAGAAGGTTTCTGACAGTTTCTCTTCGGTTGTGCAAACCCAGTTCTATCAGCTCTCCCGGGGGCTGGTCTCAGACGATCCCGCAGGTGAAGAAGCTGGATGTGGAGGTCCTGGACTGGTGTGATTACACGTGGTCTGCGGTTGTGAGGCCGGTTGGACAAAGTGCCAAATTCTCTAAAACAAAGTTGGAGGCGGCTTATGGTAGAGAAATGAACATTCAAATATCTGGCAACATCTCTGGTCGACATTCCTGCAGTCAGCATGCTAATTGCACACTCCCTCAAAACTTGAGACATTATTTTTTTCAAATACACCATTTATTTTTGCCTTGAGGAAATCACAACTGTCATGGAAGGCTTGGTGAAAACAATGGTGTGGATGCCATCTGCTTACTTACATATCAGTGAATACCTCCAGGAAGGAAGAATCCATTTTATTGGTGTTTAAACATGGCCCATGGATTATGTACAAGGTTTGACATGACTTGATGACAACTTTGCAACATAATATATCTGTTGCATGTTCTATGGCATCTAAGACTCACCTCCACTGCATCTTTCTCTGTGCTAATGTTCTTCCCTGTCAGGAGCCTGGAGGACAAACATGTGCACATTAATAAGGTCACACACACACACAAACACACCCATGGTAATTTAACCTTGACACCAGAGGAGGCTGGTGGGGGGAGCTATAGGAGGACGGGCACATTGTAATGGCTGGAATGGAATAAATGGAACAAACACATCTGTTCCATTCATAACATTCCAGTCATTAGAATGAGCCCGTCCTCCTATATCTCCCCCCACCAGCCTCCTCTGCTTGACACTAACACCACATTCATTGTAAACAGCAACCAACAAACAGTCTAAGGAAGAGTCTGTTTAGTGTTCTTCTATAGTGTTGTCCACACAATGGACAGTATATTATTATTCATCTGTAATTCCATGGGTATCCACCAGAGGGACCCTGTGCACCACTAGAACAGGGATTGTAGTGATGAGCGAGGAGGTGATTCAGAAGTAGGGTTGAAAGGAGGGAGGGTAGAAGCAGTGGAGCAGACACACACAAACCGACACAGCACACACAAACCGACACAGCACACACAAACCAACACAGCACACACAAACCAACACAGCACACACAAACCAATACAGCACACACAAACCAACACAGGAACAATGATGGAAGAATAAAGACAAAAACACAAGCAAACAAACACAGAGAGGAGTGACTGGGTATCAAGAACCATCAACTCAGTGTAGCAACCACCTTACTGACATGCTACACACCATACATAGGCCTTTAGTGTATCTGTATATCATTTGATGGGATATTGAGTAAAATTACATCAATGTAGTTGATTAGGATGTGGATGAGGCTTTGTGATACTGATAGTAACAGATACGGCACAATCCCTGGGGTGCTTTAACGCTCCATCTCTCACACACACACACACACACACACACACACACACACACACACACACACACACACACACACACACACACACACACACACACACACACACACACACACACACACACACACACATAGCAGGAGCAGCCTTATAGGTTCACTATTACTCACACAGCAGGAGCAGCCTTATAGGTTCACTATTACTCACTCTGCTTCAAACTGATTGGGTGTGATGATGTCGGCCACTGGCACTACCTTGTTCTTGTAGACCGGGTGCAGGTTCTCAGGAACGTACTGGAGACAGGAAGAAACACATCAGTACCGGTGAGCAGGTACACACACTCGCGCACACACACACACACGCAAGCACACACACAGGGTGCATCTCAATCACCTGAAGTGGCTGCCTCTCCTCATCAGCCCTTATTTATCTACACCGAGCTGAAATTGCTGCCTAGCTCAGATCAGAGCAGACGAAGGAAAGAGGGCAAGGAAAGGGGACGAGGAAAGGAAGCAACTTTAGACTACTGAGATGCTTAGCAAGGAAAGGATGGATGCATTGAGCCAATCAGAATGATGAGCACATCTTGTCCAAACAAACAAGTATACACACCATTTTTCTCAATGCCACTATATACATCAACAAACAGTTTGCATGTATGCCCTTGTGCTCTCTCTACCTATCAAACACACATACAAACTCTAGTGTACGCACATACACACACACACACACTGTAACACGTACGCACGCACGCACTATGAGTCACAATCGAGCAAATTATTCCGCATAATTCTCTCCGTAGAAACAGCGAGGGCAGCTCGGCTCATGTTAATTTCATCTGTCACTGTGAAATGAGATGTGGTCTAACCTTCCCCAATCCACCCTCTGCAATACTCACACGTCACACACACACCCACACCTTGATGCAACAATGACATAATGTCAACTGATCCCTGATGCTCGGGGGGGGCGAGATAGAGGGAGAAAGACAGGGACAGAAAGAGAAGGGACATGGGACAGCAGAAAGTGGGTCTCTAAGGCCACGGCCACATTGTGACTTTGTGTCTGAAAAACTTGCCAGTGGTTTTTCTTTTGTCTTTCTTTTTTGTTGTTGAATTTTTACCCCTTTTTCTCCCCAATTTGGTGGTATCCAATTGTTTAGTAGCTACTATCTTGTCTCATCGCTACAACTCCCGTACGGGTGTCAGTGGTTTTTCAACGGACAATGGAGATCATTATCCATCAAAAAATGCTCAACATGCCCTTTTACCTATGCAGCTCATCCAAAAAGAGTTGTCTTGAACAGAAAACTGATGAGTGCATATACGATTTCCGTTCATGTGTCTCAGTGTGGCTGCGGTCTTAGGCTTAACTCATTGGTTCAGGTAAAGCTGAAGGTCAGCGTTGCCCCATTCAATGAGATTGAGCAGGAGTAGTGACATCACTTACTAGTACCATCTGATCCCTCATTAAAAGGCACAGTACTCTCTGGTGGCCTGGATTGTGTAGGATACATTTCTACCACTGTCAGTGTGGGTTCAAATCCGACCCACTGTCTATGATGAACTCTTCCAATGAACTCTTCCCCACTATTCTCTTTTCATGATCTTTTCTGCTCTGTTCAATAAAACATACGAAATACAGGCAGCGTAACACAAAAACACAAAGTACTCACCATGGAGCCATGGTCCCCCAGCACCGGGTCACACACTGAAAAGGCAAACGAGAACACACTCAATCCCTAACACAGATCTCTCAAGTTTTACACAGACATTACAGATGTTTTTGTATCGAAGTTAACCTGACCCAAGACGTCTTCTGACTAGGTTCATCATCAGCTAATTACATCAAACACCTGGGTCATAGTCACTAGACACCACACAGAAGAGAATGGGACGAAATGGGGATGGACCACACGAACAAAGAAATTTTCGTTTTCATTTTCCGTTGCAAAATGTTTTGCTATGTTGTACACTAATGAATACGACACTGCCCTCAGAACAGACTGTAAACATGCGCTTACAGCAGTTTTATTCATCCTGCTCCTACATGTTGTTCAGCTAATTTACATGGAAATGCATGGGCGTTATTAAATTATGTCAACTTTAATCTTAGTTTGCAACTTAATTGACAATTATTTACTTGGGACTCGCTGATACAGATACACCGGTCCTGTCAGCACTTTTCCTAAATGCATTAAGGGCTTAAGGCGTCCGCATACTTAGGTTCAGAATTTAAAAAATAGGCAGAATTCATCTAAAATAGAGGGCATTCGGGAAAGTATTCAGACCCCTTCCCTTTTTCCACATTTTGTTACTTTATAGACTTATTCTAAAATGTATTCAATAAAAAAATCCTCATCAATCTACACACAATACCCCATAATGATGAAGCAATTTTCTTTGGTAATTTATTGAAAAATATATTTAAAATAAATCTTATTTACATAAGTATTCAGACACCTTTGCTATGAGACTTGAAATTGAGTTCAGGTGCATCCTGTTTCATCTTTGAGATGTTTCTACAACCTGATTGGAGTTCACCTGTGGTAAATTCAATTGATTGGACATGATTTGGGATGGCACACACCTGTCGATATAAGGTCCCACAGTTGACAGTGTATGTCAGAAAAAAAACAAAGCCTTGAGGTAGAAGGAATTGTCCGTAGAGCTCCGAGACAGGATTGTGTCAAGGCACAGATCTGGGGAAGTGTACCAAAAAATGTATGCAGCATTGAAGGTCTGCAAGAACAAAGTGGCCTCCATAATTCTTAAATGGAAGAAGTTTGGAAGACTTAATAGAGATGGCCTCCCAGCCAGACTGAGCAAATTTGTGGAGTGGATGAAAAACAAGTTTTAATGACTCCAACCTAAGTGTATGTAAACTTCCTACTTCCTGCTTCAACCTACTAACCCCAGTTTTTGCAGGGGTTAGTCTTAATCACGCAATTTTACATGTGACTAAGATGTTTGGTGCAGTATTTCTCATGTGAAAAAATGTGCATGAAAACTAGTCGTCACTTGTCGACTGACAACACTTCATGTTCTCACTCCTACTAGGAGTAGTACTGTTGACCAATCACTGACAAAGGGGGCTAGACTTCGCCTACCGAACTTCGGCTTGCCTCAGGAAAAAATGTTGTGTGCACAAACAGCCCAAAAAGAACCTGCTGAAGACCAAAACAAACAAAATGTTGTCATAATATATGCATGACCTGTTTCAACTGGGAAGCATACGGCAAGCTATATTCTACATCAAGCTTGTCATTACCCTGAAACCCGGATGAAGGCAGGTTAGCTGTCGAATAACAGCTGTCAGCTGCTCTGACATCAGCTGTCAGAGCAGCTTACCGATTGCACCTGTACATAGCCCATCTGTAAATAGCCCACCCAACTGCCTCATCCCCATATTGTTTTTGTTTTTTTGCTCCTTTGCACCCCAGTACCTCTACTGGCACATTCATCTTCTGTACATCTATCACTCCAGTCTTTAATTGCTAAATTGTATTTTTTCCCCCACTATGGCCTATTTATTGCCTTACCTCCCTAATCTTACTACATTTGCACACACTGTACATAGATTTTTCTATTGTGTTATTGACTGTATGTTTGTTTATCCCATGTGTATCTCTGTGTTGTTTTTGTCGCACTGCTTTGCTCTATCTTGGCCAGGTCGCAGTTGTAAATGAGAACTTGTTCTCAACTGGCCTACCTGGTTAAATAAAGGTGAAATAAAAATAAAATGTCAAATCTATTAAATGTATTGCTTCTGGAGCCATGAGAGTGTGAGCATTTTCTTTTCTTTGTGTCCTTACCCTTCTGCCAACACCAACCTGAAGAGGGTGATACAATAGCTAGGGCCATGAGTTTTTCCAGACCAGTTCTCCCTGGTCAGGTGGTCAGGAAAAACTCTTGGCCCTAACAATAACCCATACAGGCATCTTGAGCTTGTGATCAGCAGTGGTCGAACCCCACCCTGTTGATTTGAACAGATGTGCAAGACACACACACATAGGGGTGACAGCGAGGGATACACACCATACACAAGGTTAGGATTGGCCCTCTTCAGCTCTTGTACGATGTCCACAACCATCTCCAGAAAGGAAGTGTCTCGAGTGTACCCTGAAGGGAGAACATGATTCTGGGTCAAATCCAACTCCTCAATGTCTCAATAAAGTTTTATACAGTTCACTGCAGACAAAACCAAACCCTCACCCAGGGCTCTAATGAGAGGATCAGGGATCATGGTGTGACAGTGAGTGTGTCAGTGCTTTCTCAGAGTGGACACAATTAATGCTTCTTCGTGGACCATGTCACGCCTGAGATTCTCATTGTATTTGCATAGAGGCAGGTGGAGTCTTTTCTGCAGTGTTTGTGTGCATGAGAGCAGGACCTGCTGTCGCTGCAGTGCTGGCTGTACGTACAGTAGGTAGGAGATAAGGGCCAGAAGAGAGGAAGACAGAGAGGGAGAAGATTCAATGGGAATGCTGACGTAAGGCTTGTTTGTGTGGGTGCCTCACTTTTGTGCTCGGCCACCAGGCTCTCAGTGAGAAAGCCCATGTCCTCATGGCCAATTTAAACACACAGGGGATAACTGTCTCAACACCAATTCCCTTCCTAGTCCCTAACCCTAGATTTTTGCCAGTCTGAAGGGTCTGGATAGGTATGAGTGTAAATAAGGTCACACTGCTTGCTTAGCGACTAATGCTTCCTCCTAACTTGGCTCATACCGAGGGCTCGAACACAGGACCTCTGGCTTGCAAACATATGTGACCGCCCTCCTGACGCTAGCTACTTGGCAGCGCAAGTGGGGACACTTCAGACTAAGGTGTGACTTTCACACATCTCTATGCACTACATGAGCAGTGTACTAGTTGAGCTTCCACCATATTTCGTACATTTTACCGATCTGTTAATTACAAAGATTTAGGGCCCCGGGAAGAGTTGGGAATAGGGAGCAAATTGGCACGGCTAGATTCTAACTCAAACTACACTCATTCAGTTTATCCACTTATTGGATGATATACGCAGTGTACTTCATGCCATGTATGTGACCGCAGATACATCTGTAAGTCCCATTTGTAAGCTATGTTTCTTACAGACAAAGTTTCAACTGACAAATGCTGTCTGTCTCACACGCAAAGAGTCTTGGTCACTCCTAAGAGTCTATTTAAGGTGAACCTTTTAATTGTTGGTGATATACAGTACGTAGCCTAACTGATGTTTTTAGCTGTGCTCACCTCTTAAGTCTCAACTACTCTAGTGTGTCCGTAACAATTACTTCCAAATGTCTAGCAGTCTGTCTTAATAAAAGAGCTGACCAACCAATAGTCTGGTAATTAGAATGTAGCTGTTCCAACACATTCCAGTTTAGCTACGTTTCACACCTTGACAGATTCACAAGGACTCGGGAAAGAATAAAACCATGACCTTCACTCTCTCCTCTCCTCTGCTTGTCTGCTCCCTCTTTCTCTCTCCCTCTCTCTTCTCCTCTCCCTCTCAAGGTGATAGGAGAGGAGACGTAATCCATCAGGGAGTGCCAGCGTTTCTGTTCCGTCTCTCTCTCTCTCTGGGCCAGGGCTAGCAGAGCACGACGGCTACCACAGAACAGTGGCTGTGGGCGAACATCTGACAGCCTGACTGACATTAGGTTCTGTAAACCCTGCAGCCTGACACCATCTCTGTCTAGGTGACCTCATGAGGCTCATATCCATCTACTGCTTCCTGTGTTCTCCCTGGAAAGCTACAGGGGGAGCTGAGGACTGACGAGAACAACATCTGTCTGAAGAGAATGTACACCTTGACCAGAAGCAGGCACTCTCTGAAGCTATTGACTTAGCTAGCTGCTCTCTATAAAATGTTTCTTCAGCTAGCTAACTGTTATCTCCTTTTTCTTCTAGTTTCTTTTTTGACTGTATACTGCAATTCCACTTTTAGCAGTGAACGTGTACAAGGCAGTCTAACCAATCATAAATAAATACTTGATGTAAACTAACAACCATCCCCAGTCTGCTAGCACTGCTACCGCTAGCCTTCACTTCTTTCTGTGTGTGCGTCTCACCTGTGAGAACATAGTCGTAGTGGTGGACGTTGTTGAGCTTGATCCCCTCGTAGAGGACGTGCAGCTCGTCAGCAGTCAGCACCTGGCCTTTCCAGTGGGAGTAGCCTAGGACAGAGGTCAGGGGTTAGAGGTGAGGGGTCAGGGAGACAACATGACAATTTCCACAAGACAGTGACAACACTTCCCCTGTAATGGATTTAACAATGGTGAAAGCTCCGTCCACCAATGCTTTTCAATCTATGACGGGGATTGAGCCAGTGCAACTTTGGGGAAATTGTGGAGAATCGGGAAAACCATCAGACCAACTGACAGATCACAACATAGGTTAGTATCTTCATTAATTTCTATGGTTTAAATGATTAAAACTACAGTTGATGTTTCTTCTACACAGAGGAGGCCTAGAGAAGCCCCCAGCCACAGTGAGACGGTGCCGCAGGAATTGTGATGTCACACTTCAGGTGAGTCACCCAGCATATCACATGGTGTGGTGCTGGTTGCCTAGTAACAGGCCAGAAGAAAGCCTGAGGGGCTGAGAGCAATAAAGAGTTGCTGCTGCTCTTCTGTATGTGTGTGTGTGCGTGTGTGTGCGTGTGCGTGTGTGTATGTGTGTGTGTATGTGTGTGTGTGTGTGTGTGTGTGTGTGTGTGTGTGTGTGTGTGTGTGTGAGGAGAGGAGAGGAGAGGAAGGAATGGCTCTATTCGTCATAATTTTCTGTTGTCGCAATTGCATAACTCGCTGCTGGGAAGAGCATTTTCAGCTCGTCACAATCCAAGACACACACACATACACAAACACACACACGTTTTCTTCAGCACGTGCAGAGTGAAGAAGAGACAGAGATAGACACTGCGTATCCTTCCCCACTGGGAAGATAACCGCCACTGCGTTTTGAGCTGAATCTACCCATCAGGCCCTGCTTCTCTTTGCCCCCCTAAAGCTAACACAGAGAGACACTTACACAGACACACACAGCAAAAACACTGTTCTTTAAAACCTTGCAAGAATACTATTGGGCAAGGGAAAAGACAAAATGTTACATCCCAAATGGTACCCATTCCCAATATAGTGCACTACTTTTGACCAGAGCCCTTTTGCCACTATAGGAAATAGGGTGCCATTTGGTACACAATCAGAAATAAAACTGCAGTGGCTAGCCTAAGTCATTCACATAAATAAAGTCTTGATCCTCCTCATTGCAGTAATGTTTGATGTGTGATGAGCGGAGAGACCCTTGTGACTGGGGCAGGGTTTTGGCCTACATTGCTATGATGTTCCAGAATCTAAATGATGTGTGATGTTCCACACAGCAACTCAATGAACTGTGTGTGATTGTGTGCTTATGAGAAAAAAAGACTGCTGAGTTAGTAGATACAGTAATGATCCAATCGATATAGCATGTTCCTGTCTCGAAAGAAACCACAGTAAAAACCTGTAACAATGGGCACCCTTAAGCAGTAGTAAAGAGGTGGCATCCTCTCATCCTTAGCCAAAACGGAACTGCTTATAAAGGATAAGTCTGAGCCAAGTCTTTTCAGAAACTAGTTTCCATTAACCCAGTGCAGGGACATAAGAATGGCAGCTAACAACAAAAATAACCAGAGGAATGAGTCTGATTTAGGTGGCAACACATTTTAAGCCATTCACAGACGGATAATTCATGAGCGACGTGTATGGGGTCTTTTAATTATGATACACTTTTTGGGCATCATGATGTCCCAAAAACATCTGTATTTTTGAATTTATTTGTATCTTTGTTTTGACAGAGAGTCATGCTGAGACCAAGGTCTCTTTTACAGATGAGCCTTGTATCAAATACACATCAATACACATTAACATAAACCAATACACAAAAAGCTAATTAAATCATAGAAAACAAACACATTCTTCAGTAAAAAGGTTCTTAATTAGCTGTTTGAATTGCCCTAGAGGCACCAACTCTTTTTTTCCCCCCTCGGTGCATTCTAAATAACTTAAAACCTGAACATAATAACAAACTTAAGCTTAAATCACTCAGAGCACGTGTCAAACTCATTCCACGGAGGGCCGAGTGTCTGCGGGTTTTCACTCTGCTCTTGTTCTTGATTGATGGATTAAGGTCACTGATTAGTAAGGAAAACCCATCACCTGGTTGTCTAAGTCTTCCCCTGACTCAGAGGTATCATGTAAACTTCAGGACTTAAAGCGGATTTAAACACGGTTGATTTGTACTGTTGGACTGTATGCAGTCGGTTAGGTGTGAACTCTGTATCAAAGCAAATGGGGGACGTTTACCCAATTATCCAGAAGCTGTGGGAGCGTAGGGAGGCTGAGAGGACACAGGCAGCCGTGTGACAAGTGGACAGAGAGGGCTATGGGACTAGCATACAGCATGGTGAGGGCTGAGGGGCCAGGGATTAGCTTGGGCCCCAAGCCCAGAGAGGAGAGCTCTAATAGGGGTGACGATAGCAGGACAGTGCCTCCCCTCGTTGAACAGTACAGACCCTTCTAGATAAATGTTTACCGTTATTTAACCAGGAAAGATCTTTGAGGTTAAAACCTCTTTCACAAGGGCGACCTGGATCATTCAAGCGGATGAGGTCAGCACAGCCAAGTTGGCTCTTTGACACAGTTGTGCTCTCCAGGACATCTGTCCATGAATGAACACTTAGCAAGAACACACCAGCGGGCACACGAGGCTGGCTGATTCATATGTTGACTGATGCGGTGCAATAGATAGGGTCCTTCCCCAAACCTACGTCAGATACAGTTGACTTTTCCCTCTGCTCCCTTTTAATCTCCCTCACAATCACTCACTTCCTCTCCCTCACGCTGCTCATCAGGGTGAGGCAGGCATCCGTGGTTTTCCAGACGGAGCGATACATGAAGTGAGACGGAAACCGAGAGGAGCCTGACAGTGGTGTGATCTCAATTAGCACTCATTCACATGTTCCTTTCACAGACACACACGGACGTGTGCACACACAAACACACTGGTGTCTACCATGTCATTCACCTTCAGCTCGAAGAGCAACAGCCCCCTCCCATCCTAGGCTATAACAGTATCCACAACAACAAAACGTTTGGCACAATTGTTACACAATAGCACTAGTGGCATCCATTGCATTCTGCTGTCACTATTGACATCACAACAGAGCTGGAGTTTCCTCTGTGGTGGATGTGATGCGCTCATTGGGCCGCCGGCAGGTGACTCGTCGGGCAGCGAGGCGTGAACAGGCAGCGAAGTGATTGGGCTGTGATTGGCGGTGCCTGGAGGTTACGTCCAAAATGACGCCCTATTCCCTACATAGTGCACTACTTTTGACCAGCCCTGGTCAAAAGTAGCACACTATATAGGGAATAGGGGTCCATGGTTTGGGACACAGCCTGACAGTCTTCATAGAATCCCTGGATATTTGAGCGAGATTACTGTGAGTCTGACTGACTTCAAAACGGGGCTCCTGTAACAAGGGTGGTTCAGAGAACCTTGCTCGCATGTTGATTAGTAACCTTTCCTGAGACTAAGCCGGCTAACACAATCTTGTGACATACAAGAGAACTACATTTGGTCACATTGGTGCTGTAACCTGGATGGGTTCATCAGGCGGAAGTCAAAGGGGAGTAAAGTGTAAAGGAGGTGGGTCATGTAAGCTTGCGTCATGAGTAACCTTGTCTGAGACCTGAGACCTGGCTTAGTGGGCTAACACAGTTTTGTAGGGCACAAAAGACCCAGGTTTGAACCCTGCTGGGAACACTTCTCAATGGAGGATCCAAGACACACCAGTGGCACTGAAGATGGCCACAAACTTGCTATTTTATTTAGTAACGTCAAAGGCCTATTAAGCAGGGCAGGTGTGTGTGTAAGAGTGAGAGAGTCAATAAGTGCAGTAGCCTATATTGTAGTGCGGCTCAAAAGCGGCCTCTTGTCATACCATCGTTTCAGTTTCTCTCAGATCACCCGCACTGTCAGCGTGTAGTCTATCCCCCAGTCAGATCCCATGTAGAGCTAAATACAATCCTGTACAATCCTGTCCTGAACTGGCCCTGACAGACAATTCATCTCCTCCACTTAAGGGAGGACAAATTGTACATGTGGCGTCACTTTAGCCATTACAACCAGTGACAACTGATAACTTGACACAATGAGGAATGTGACACAAAGCACAAAACCCATATCTTTTCATCACACAACAGCTCCACTTTCAATCTGGAAGAGATTTTGTTTCGTGTGATAAAGGTTGATTGCAGTCATAGTGAAAATATAATGGTGGGGCGAGGCAGGTAGCTTTAGTGTATATGACTGATTGTTAGCATATGCTAAATATGGCAAGATCTTTCAGCAATGATAGTAACGGTACCACTGTTCTTCTCTCAAAAATGTGAAATAATTTCCTATCAAGAAGGATTAAAAATATACAAGACAGCAACACATGGTAATTCTATACTTCTAAATTCCATTTCAATTCCAGGCAATTCAGAAAGTACACCAAATTCTAATTCTACATTTTCTTCATTGAAGAGAATTGGAATTCAAAATTAAATCAAATTTTATTGGTCATATATACCGTGCACATGGTTAGCAGATGTTGATGCGAGTGTAGCAAAATTCTTGTGCTTCTAGTTCCGACAATGCAGTAATATCTAACAAGTAATCTAACAATTCCCCAACAACTACCTAATACACACAAATCTAAAGGGGTGAATGAGAATATGTACATATAAGTAAATGAATGAGCGATGGCCGAGCGGCATAGGCAAGGTGCAATAGATGGTTTAAAATACAGTATATACATGTGATATGAGTAATGTAGATATGTAAACATTATTAAAGTGGCGTTGTATAAAGTGACTAGTGATCCGTTTATTAAAGTGTCCAGTCTGTCCCAGCTTGGATGCACCTGTACTGACCTCACCTTCTGGATGATAGCGGTGTGAACAGGTAGTGGCTCGGGTGGTTGAGGTCCTTGATGATCTTTTTGTCCTTCCTGTGACATTGGGTGCTGTAGGTGTCATGGAGGGCAGGTAGTTTGCCACCAGTGATGCATTGTACAGACCGCACCACCCTCTGGAGAGCCTTGCGGTTGAGGGCGGTGCAGTTGCCATACCAGGCTGTGATACAGCTCGACAGGATGCTCTCAATTGTGCATCTGTAAAAGTTTGTCAGGGTTTTGGGAGACAAGCTAAATTTCTTCAGCCTCCTGAGGTTGAAGAGGCGCTGTTGAACCTTCTTCACCACACTGTCTGTGTGGGTGGACCATTTCAGTCTGTCTGTGATGTGTACGCCCAGGAACAAAACTTTTCACCTTCTCCACTGCTGTCCCTTCGATGTGGATAGGGGTGTGCCCCTCTGCTGTTTCCTGAAGTCCACGATCATCTCCTTTGTTTTGTTGACGTTGAGTGAGAGGTTGTTTTCCTGACACCACACTCCAAGTGCCCTCACCTCCTCCCTGTAGTCTGTCTCGTCGTTGTTGGTGATCAAGCCCATAACTGTTGTGTCGTCTGCAAACTTGATGATTGAGTTGGAGGTGTGCATGGCCCCGCAGTCGTGGCTGAACAGGGAGTACAGGAGAGGGCTGAGCACACACCCTTGTGGGGCCCCTGTGTTGAGGGTCAGCGAAGTGGAGATGTTGTTTCCTACCTTCACCACCTGGGTGCGGCCCGTTAGAAAGTCCAGGACCCAGTTGCACAGGGCGGGGTTGAGACCCAGGGCCTCCAACTTGATGATGAGCTTGGAGGGTACTATGGTGTTGAATGGTGAGCTGTAGTCAATGAACAGCATTCTTACATAGGTATTCTTTTTGTCCAGAGGGGGTAGTGCAGTGTGCACTGTGATGGCGAGAGCATCATCTGTTGACCTGTTGGGGCACTATGCAAACTGAAGTGGGTCTAGTGTGGCCGGTAAGGTGGCGGTGATATGATCCTTGACTAGCCTCTCAAAGCACTTCATGATGACAGAAGTGAGTGCTACGGGGCGGTAGTCATTTAGTTCAGTTATCTTTGCTTTCTTGGGTACAGGAACAATCTTGAAGCATGTGGGGACAACAGACCAGGATGGGGAGCGATTGAATCTGTCCGTAAACACACCAGCCAGCTGGTCATGCTCTGAGGACGCAGCTAGGGATGCCGTCTGGGCCAGCAGCCTTACGAGGGTTAACAAGTTTAAATGTTTTTCTCACGTTGGCCACGGAAAAGGAGACGCAGTCTTTGTTAAAGAGTGGCACTGTATTATCCTCAAAGCGGGCAAAGAACGTGTTTAGTTTGTCTGGAAGCGTGACGTCAGTGTCGTGACATGGCTGTTTTTGTTTTTGTAGATTTCCTGTAGACCCTGCCACATATGTCCCGTGTCTGAGCCGCTGAATCGTGACTCCACCTTGTCCCCGTACCGGCATTTCACTTGTTTGATTGCCTTGCGGAGGGAATAACTACACTGTTCATTTTCAGACATATTTCCAGACCTCTTTCCATGGTTAAATGTGGTGGATTGCGCTTTCAGTTTTGCGTGAATGCCACCATCCAGCCACAGTTTCTGGTTAGGGTAGGTTTTAATAGTCACAGTGGGTACAACATCTCCAATGCACTTCTTTATAAATGCACTCACGAGTCAGTGTATAGATCAATGTTGGTCTTCTGAGGCTGACCGGAACATATTTCAGTCCAAGTGATCAAAACAATCATGAAGTGTGGCTTCCAATGAATGGTTCTCGTCACTGGTACATCCTGTTTGAGTTTCTGCCTATAAGACAGAACGAGCAAGATGGAGTCGTGGTCGGATTTGCCGAAGGAAGGGCGGGGAGGGCTTTGTATGCGTCGCGGAAGTTAGAGTAGCAGTGGTCGAGAGTATTAGCCCTGCGTGTCGTGCAATCAATATGCTGATAGAATTTAGGTAGCCTTGTTCTCAAATTTGCTTTGTTAAAATCCCCAGCTACAATGAATGCAGCCTCCGGATACATAGTTTCCAGTTTACATAGAGTCCAGTGAAGTTCCTTGAGGGCCGTCTTGGTGTTCGCTTGAGGGGGAATGTACACAGCTGTGACTATAACTGACAGGAATTCTCTTGGTAGGTAAGATTTCAGTGTATTTCCTGAATTGATAAAATGTAAATAGAATTAACCCCAACCCTGCTGTACATTTATGTACCTGTATGATTGGAGAATTGTACCGAGTTGATTGAATCCACCTCAAACCCCAGCACCTGTGGAAGAGACAGACAGAGCATTAATCAAAGCATCGTGCTGAAGACGAACAATGTGGAATCGTATCATATGCCATTCCATTTGATCCATTCTAGCCATTATTATGAGCTGTCCTCCCCTCAGCAGCCTCTACTGGTGGGTAGGTTAATTACTTAGGCCCCTCAAACTCAACTCTGGCCCTTGAAGCCAATTCCACTGCTTTTTTTCCATTGTTCCCCTCTAATCAAGGACTGATTTAGACCTGGGACACCAGGTGGGTGCAATTAATTATCAGGTAGAATAAAAAACCAGCAGGCTCCGGAGCTCGTAGGGTAAGAGTTGAACACTACTGATCTAGGCTATACAAAAGGCCAGATTTAGAGATTAGGTGGTCCATTTAAAAATGCCATTGAACCAGCCCCCAAAAGGGAAATTCCACCCCCATACATTTATATTATTCCACAACTAAAAATACATTTTTCGTAGTGTTTAATGCATGCAATTCTGAAATGTATTGTACCTATACAGCTGTTGAGTCAGTGACTAACAGTGAGCATCCCCTGGGCTATTGGGGCCCATTTAATTTGTCTAAGTCCACATCATATGGTGGAAATAGTCCACAAAGCTAGTACAGCCCTACACGTTTTAAATGACCAGCCATTTTACTTATATTTGGACTAGCAGTTTCAGCTACCTGTACAATAGGGTTCCTAGTTGTCTTCAACTAAAATTACATAATGTAACTGGTGGAAAGCCTCATGTTTACACTGACTCCTGCACTGTATTGAGCAGGCTAGCCCATTTTTTTGGGTGGGGCAGCCAGAGGAAAATACAGAGCGTAGGGGTTGGTAATGTTCTCTAGTTGCGCCGCGATTGGCTCAGTGTTCTGTCACTCATTGGGACCCAACGTCACCGCAAAACCGGGGAGAGCTTGAAAACTCAAGCCCCTTGGGTGCTGCCATAGGTTTACATTAGAAGTGTCCATTCAAGAAGGCTCAAGGTCATTGGACACAGATAAAATGATGTTAAATCACGTTATACAGTACCAGTCAAAAGGACACACCTACTCATTACATTTTTTTTTTTTTAATCATTTTATACATTGTAGAATAATAGTGAAGACATCCAAATGATGAAATAACATATATGGAATCATGTAGTAACCAAATCAAAATATATTTGATATTCTTCAAAGTAGCCACCCTTTGCCTTGATGACAGCTTTGCACACTCTTGGAATTCTCACAACCACCTTCACGAGGTCGTCACCTGGAATGCATTTCAATTAACAGGTGTGATTGCTAAAAGTTTGTTTGTGGAATTTCTTTCCTTCTTAATGCGTTTGAGAAAATCAGTTGTGTTGTGACAAGGTAGGGCAGGTATATTTAATATAATATATTACATTTAATATATTTACCCTATTTGGTAAAAGACCAAGTCCATTATGGCAAGAACAGCTCAAGTAAGCAAAGAGAAACAACAGTCCATCATTACTTTAAGACATGAAGGTCAGTCAATCCGGAACATTTCAAGAAATTTGATGGTTTCTTCAAGTGCAGTCGCAAAAACCATCAAGAGCTATGATGAAACTGGCTCTCATGAGAACCGCAACAGGAAAGGAAGACCCAGAGTTAACTCTGCTGCAGAGGATAAGTTCATTCGAGGTAACTGCACCTCAGATTGCAGCCCAAATAAATGCTTCACAGAGTTCAAGTAACAGACACATCTCAACATCAACTGTTTAGAGGAGAAAGCATGAATCAGGCCATCGTGATCAAATTGCTGCAAAGAAACCACAACTAAAGGACACCAATAATAAGAAGAGACTTACTTGGGCCAAGAAACATGAGCAATGGACATTAGTCCAGTGGAAATCTGTCTTTGGTCTGATGAGTCCAAATTTGAGATTTTTGGTGTTTGTGAGACACAGAGTAAACAAAGCCGCATGATTATCTCCGCATGTGTGGTTCCCATTGTGAAGATTGGAAGAGGAGGTGTGATGGTGTGGGGGTGCTTTGCTGGTGACACTGTATAGTGATTTATTTAGAATTCAAGGCACACTTAACCAGCATGGCTACCACAGCATTCTGCAGCGATACGCCATCCCATCTATCATTTGTTTTTCAACAGGACAATGACCCAGCACACCTCCAGGCTGTGTAAGGGCTATTTGATCAAGGAGAGTGATGGAGTGCTGCATCAGAAGACCTGACCACAATCACCCGACCTCAACCCAATAGAGATGGTTTGGGATGTGTTGGACCGCAGAGTGTAGGAAAAGCAGCCGACAAGTGCTCAGCATATGTGGGAACTCCTTCAAGACTGTTGGAAAAGCACTTCAAGTGAAGCTGGTTGAGAGAATGCCAAGAGTGTGCAAAGCTGTCATCAAGACAAAGGGTGGTTACTTTGAAGAATCTAAAATATATGTTTTTAACACTTGTTTAATTGCTACATGATTCCATGTGTTATTTCATAGTTTTGATGTCTTCACTATTATTCTACAATGTAAAACATAGTCAAAATACCTTGAATGAGTAGGTGTGTCCAAACTTTTGACTGCATCTACCGTAGCTTTGATAGGACTGATCATTTCAACATCAGAAACATCGGAACTCAGAAAAAAACTAGCTCTGACTGGGAAAATACGTTTTGAACAGTCATCTAACTCGGAATTCCAAGTCGGGAACTCTGGCCTCTTTCTAGAGCTGCAACCTGAAGATCACTGACGTCATGATTCAACCTTGTTTTTTGGGTTCCCAGTTGTCTTGAAAACACCATAAATCCAGAGAATGGCAGACTTTGATCACAAAGTTTGATGACAAAATTTGCCCACAAGAAGAATGGCCGCGCCACCTTCCTGTTCAACTGATTACAGCACAAAAAGGTGAGACGAAAAATGTATTGCATGCTGCTGAATAAATTATGTAATATGCCAGGGAGTTATGTATACTGTAGCTAAGAAAGTAATACTAAGTGTATGTTGTGTAGTAAACTGTTAGTAGCCCATGTGCCTCTCCCTAATAATTTGGTACCTTTCCCCCCCCCCATAACTTAGCCTACTGTTCTGATTTGGTAGTGCACATGTAGCCTATAGCCTGTTTTAGAGAAATGTCATCATTGAATATTGAAAGAACTTTCATTGTCTGCTTATATTCCCCCTTTTATTCATCCTATGGTTCTGACTTGGTGTACAGGGAGAATAGTGTAAGAACGGCCCATGCCCTGAATTCTGTCGCTGCACATTTCAAAAGTGCTGAACAAATACTTATATTGACTACGTCTGTCTAGACTCGCTCAATAACGTCTTAATCGAAATTACGGATTGCCTCTTATCCGCTTTTTGTCCCCTTATGCCATAGTTTGTACATCTCAATTGTCAGTAGAAGCCACATTTGTTTAAGCAAGTCAGCCATATAGGCTATGGGCAGTAAATGAGGCTAAATGAAATGTTAAGCTGCCAGACAAGGTGTAGCGGTGGTAATGATTCACTCCATGGTGCTGAAAAGAAGGCTCTGCTCTTGGGACAGCTTTATGTAGGCCCTAACAGTCCATCATAGTACAATTAATGTATTGTTTAGTGTTGTGTAATGGCTTTGCTTGCATGCATCTGCCCCACCAAGATTTACATGCTAAAATCGCCACTTGACATAACCAATTGAAACAGGAGGTAAATCATTTTTGTGAATAATTTTTGGCCTAAGGGTTTAATCAAGATAATTATATTAAAAGCTCCTGTCTCCTCTTTAGTGACGTCAGTCAGAGGAATATACGCTAAATACGTCAGTCATTCATGCAGAAGCTCTCTGCTGTCTTTCTTGACTGATAGGATAGCAGAAACATCGGATTCCCAGCTAATTTAGGACAGCAGAAACTGAGGATTCCCAGCTAATTGAAACGCCTTTACGGTCATCATCTATGACGGATCTGTACATTTGGATGACAAACAACGCTGTTCAGGGAAATAATGACCACCATGGTACCCAAATCACAGCAGTGTCTAATGTGATGAGGAGGATGAGAAAATGGTGATGTCACGATGGTATTGATTATGAGGAGGAAGAGGATGAACGGATGACACCCGGACCCTATTGACAAGATTGCATTGCTGCAAGAGTAAAATCCGAATGAGTAAAATCCGTCACGAATGTCACACACGTCCATACTACAGTGTTGTGCATAATCCGACAGGCATGAACATGGAATGAATATTCTCGCAATTTATCACTGCTGATAACAAAATGTCTAATGATTATAACATGTCAAATACACCATCATTGCTATGTATTTGGAGTGTTCAGGAATTGTCATCACCATTGGGAGCGCCAAAAGGGTATTTGCCATGTGACCTTTTGCTACCTGCACGCGCGCACAATTGCGTTACATTAGCTCATCAAAACATTGAATCAGAATATAATAGATACCTACCTGTAACGGAAATGATGCCGATTTATTGCCAACATATCCCCTGACAACATGACTCTGAATTGACAATACTCTGCATTCCATTTCGTGCATAAAGTTAGAATAAAACACGCTACACAATCCGCGCAAAACAAACGCAGGTTTTGTGTTCAGGGCTGCACGTAAAGCAGCGATCCCGAGTCCACAATCCAAGGTGTTTTCAGTGAGGGTAAAATCAGAATCCAGCCACAAAACTGAAGGACATAGAACCCACACAGAAACGCTCATTGACGAGACACATCATTATTCTTCAGGCTTTCGTGACGGGCACCTAAATCCACTGACATCACAAGCGCAACAATGAAACGGACGTGACAGCAATATTGTGAAATAGAAGTGTGTTGCCTCTATAACAACAAAAATAACTAGAGGAATGAGTCTGATTTACCACCCGTAGCCCTTTATGATGTTATCGGTGGATTTCAAGGGCAGGTGTTGTGCGCACACGCGAAGCATGGGGCTAATACGAATGAAATTAATACAAATGTTGTAGGTGGAGCCCAACATTTGGAGCCAGGGATTTTGTTACTATAGAATTATTAATAGAAGCAAAGAACCCTGTCTAAAAGGACTGTAATGGGAGCAAGCAGAGCGAGGATATTAGAAATTTATTTGGAACAAGAGGCAGTGTGGGAATCTGGTTGGGGTCCTTCATTATGTTACACGTTATGGGCATTGCTATCCGGGGTCATTGGGACGTCCCTACACCATAGCCGCGGGAAGAAGAGGTGCTGCAGCATCTATGACAGACCTGATTAAAACAAATTACAAAGTAGTGCACTGGTCCTTTACTGGTCCTGTACAGTTATGTGCAACGACCTAAAACATGCCCACATCAAATTAAATATGTTTCTTGATCAAATAACATGGAAAACAACCACTTTTTGTGCAGTACTAATTTACCATACTTACAAACCACTTAATGTAAATGTACATTACTGTATTGTACATATGCTGGTCATCTATGTTTGTACCTGTAGACTTTCCATCACCATCAAGAAAAACGATGCACAATACAGTAATTGAGTACATTGAGACATCATGTGGTTTATGATGATGTGATAAGATGATGATGCTCATTTGGTAGAGCATGGTGCTTACAATGCTAGGGTTGTGGGTTCAATTCCCAAGGGGGGCCAGAAAGAAAATGTATACACTAACTGCTGTAGGTTCCTCTGGATAAGAGCATTTAGTAAAAGGAATGAATAGACCATTCAAGTTTTCACATAGAAATATGTTGCATCTGCAAAGTATTTCAAGAAACTGGAAAATGTATATCAAGCAAATGTTTTCAGATTAACTGTTTTGTACAGATAATTATGAGACTCAAGTTACAAATGCTGGTAAACACTCAAATACATTTAGACAAAAAAAATCACAAAAGTAGTGCACTGGACCTTTACTAGTCCTGTGTTAGCTGACGTCTGTAGCGCGCAATTCTTTTTTGCAGCATGCCCACCCACAAACTACTTACCGCAGCTATGCCCTAGCCTAACCCCTAATCCTAATCTTAACCCCTAACCTTAACCATAACCCTTACCTAACCCTAACCTTAACCCTTACCATAACCATTGTACATTTCAACTTCAATGGGGTAGGGTCGTCCCAAGAATCCTGTATAACACGCACGAATATATACTTTATTGACCATTTACATGGAAAGGCATTTTGTGACGTCAGCATGCAAATACACAAACACAACACAATATATTACATGCAGCACGGAAAACTGGAAAGTTAGTAGCAAGTCACACATTTAGGCTACATTTTCACATATTCAAAGTCTCTGCGGCTTACTGTCTGACCTTGTATTGGGCCTGCATCATCCTATGTCCCACTGTTCAGCAGCCTGATGGCTGATGGAATGAAACTTGCCTCCTTCCTGTTCTTGCTGAACAGTGGGACCGGACCCTCTTGGAGGGCAGCAGCTCAAAACATTGGGATTGTGTGTGGGGTCCTCTATGATGTGTGCTTGGCCTTGTCCCTTGTCGGTTTATCATAGAGGCCCTGACACCCCCTGCACTGCAGCCTGCAGAGCTTGGACCCCAGGTTATATTTGTCACATTGTGAACATCCTCTATCAGAAATAATAGGGGAGCTGGGAAATGGTGCCAATGAATAGGCTCTCTGAATGGTCACGAATACAAAATGATGTGAACATGGACTAGAGGGATTCAATGGAAGATGTATGGATATGAATGTACAGTAGGATATTGAGAATGTGACACTGACTGGGAAGGTAACAGTATAACCCCATCACTGGGAGATAATGGGACCTGTAGCAGCCTTCAGCTAATACACATACATACACACACACGCAATAGAGCCCACTGAATCAAGCCAAGCCAGACTCGTGTTGATACTTAAAGAGAGGGAAAATATTTATTCTCAATTAGACTTGAAATAATGGACAATTTTAACTGTGGGAATATCGAGCAGCAAATTATTTAGAGCACTAACCCAGTCTACAGAAAGGAAGGTCAACAAATCAAATCAAATCAAATGTATTTATATAGCCCTTCGTACATCAGCTGATATCTCAAAGTGCTGTACAGAAACCCAGCCTAAAACCCCAAACAGCAAGCAATGCAGGTGTAGAAGCACGGTGGCTAGGAAAAACTCCATAGAAAGGCCAAAACCTAGGAAGAAACCTAGAGAGGAACCAGGCTATGTGGGGTGGCCAGTCCTCTTCTGGCTGTGCCGGGTGGAGATTATAACAGAACATGGCCAAGATGTTCAAATGTTCATAAATGACCAGCATGGTCGTATAATAATAAGGCAGAACAGTTGAAACTGGAGCAGCAGCACGGCCAGGTGGACTGGGGACAGCAAGGAGTCATCATGTCAGGTAATCCTGGGGCATGGTCCTAGGGCTCAGGTCCTCTGAGAGAGAGAAAGAAAGAGAGAAGGAGAGAATTAGAGAACGCACACTTAAATTCACACAGGACACCGAATAGGACAGGAGAAGTACTCCAGATATAACAAACTGACCCTAGCCCCCCGACACAAACTACTGCAGCATAAATACTGGAGGCTGAGACAGGAGGGGTCAGGAGACACTGTGGACCCATCCAAGGACAGGGCCAAACAGGAAGGATATAACCCCACCCACTTTGCCAAAGCACAGCCCCCACACCACTAGAGGGATATCTTCAACCACCAACTTACCATCCTGAGACAGGGCCGAGTATAGCCCACAAAGATCTCCGCCATGGCACAACCTAAGAGGGGGCGCCAACCCAGACAGGATGACCACATCAGTGAATCAACCCACTCAGGTGACGCACCCCTTCCAGGGACGGCATGAGAGAGCCCCAGTAAGCCAGTGACTCAGCCCCTGTAATAGGGTTAGAGGCAGAGAATCCCAGTGGAAAGAGGGGAACCGATCAGGCAGAGACAGCAAGGGCGGTTCGTTGCTCCAGCCTTTCCGTTCACCTTCCCACTCCTGGGCCAGACTACACTCAATCATATGACCCACTGAAGAGATGAGTCTTCAGTAAAGACTTAAAGGTTGAGACCGAGTTTGCGTCTCTGACATGGGTAGGCAGACCGTTCCATAAAAATGGAGCTCTATAGGAGAAAGCCCTGCCTCCAGCTGTTTGCTTAGAAATTCTAGGGACAATTAGGAGGCCTGCGTCTTGTGACCGTAGCGTACGTGTAGGTATGTACGGCAGGACCAAATCAGAGAGATAGGTAGGAGCAAGCCCATGTAATGCTTTGTAGGTTAGCAGTAAAACCTTGAAATCAGCCCTTGCTTTGACAGGAAGCCAGTGTAGAGAGGCTAGCACTGGAGTAATATGATAATTTTTTTTGGTTCTAGTCAGGATTCTAGCAGCCGTATTTAGCACCAACTGAAGTTTATTTAGTGCTTTATCCGGGTAGCCGGAAAGCAGAGCATTGCAGTAGTCTAATCTAGAAGTGACAAAAGCATGGATTAATTTTTCTGCATCATTTTTGGACAGAAAGTTTCTGATTTTTGCAATGTTACGTAGATGGAAAAAAGCTGTCCTTGAAATGGTCTTGATATGTTCTTCAAAAGAGAGATCAGGGTCCAGAGTAACGCCGAGGTCCTTCACAGTTTTATTTGAGACGACTGTACAACCATTAAGATTAATTGTCAGATTCAACAGAAGATCTCTTTGTTTCTTGGGACCTAGAACAAGCATCTCTGTTTTGTCCGAGTTTAAAAGTAGAAAGTTTGCAGCCATCCACTTCCTTATGTCTGAAACACATGCTTCTAGCAAGGGCAATGTTGGGGCTTCACCATGTTTCATTGAAATGTACAGCTGTGTGTCATCCGCATAGCAGTGAAAGTTAACATTATGTTTTCGAATAACATCCCCAAGAGGTAAAATATATAGTGAAAACAATAGTGGTCCTAAAACGGAACCTTGAGGAACACCGAAATTTACAGTTGATTTGTCAGAGGACAAACCATTCACAGAGACAAACTGATATCTTTCCGACAGATAAGATCTAAACCAGGCCAGAACTTGTCCGTGTAGACCAATTTGGGTTTCCAATCTCTCCAAAAGAATGTGGTGATCGATGGTATCAAAAGCAGCACTAAGGTCTAGGAGCATGAGGACAGATGCAGAGCCTCGGTCCGATGCCATTAAAATGTCATTTACCACCTTCACAAGTGCCGTCTCAGTGCTATGATGGGGTCTAAAACCAGACTGAA
Source organism: Oncorhynchus kisutch (assembly GCF_002021735.2). NCBI lineage: Eukaryota > Metazoa > Chordata > Actinopteri > Salmoniformes > Salmonidae > Oncorhynchus > Oncorhynchus kisutch. The sequence continues at coordinate 37,517,467 of NC_034189.2, forward strand.
GCATTTCGTATACATTGTTGACCAAGTCAAGACGAGGGTTCTTTTTCAATTTGTCACTCGCAATTCCTCGGATCGTACTCCTCGCCGCTTTCTCGACCATATTGGAGGACAAGGTTCAAGGTCTCTCAAACCTTTTCCAATTCGTTTTGAGGAGGCAAGGCGAGAAGATGTGAGCAGACGTCACGCTGCTTGCTTAGCCGTACCTCTTTTAAATTTCAGGCTAAGGAGCAAGCGTCACAAATCCCCATCTGCTACACACTCACCCCCCAAACTGACTCCATAGCGACCCCAACTATCGCGCTAACCAATCACCATTATAATAGACATCATTATAATGGATGCATTTAAGCCGGATGGTTGTGGTTATTTGAGGTGTTCATTCTGACTGTGCGTGCTGTTCGGTTCGGGCTGCTGAGTCACACAGTCTTTATCTGCACAGTCGTGACTGAGAGTAGAGAGCTGAGAGGAGGAGGAAGAGGAGGGGATTAAAAGGGGAGCCTAACTTTGGCTTCGTGATATCACTGTACCCAAAACTGTGAAATTGAATCATAGCTACCAAGCTACCCAACACTGATTTAGCTTCTTCCTAGCTTTTAGTTAGCTGTCTTCATGGGCGATTGGGTTTCTCTGTATGAACATGGTTCCCATAGTTTAACTGTAGTCTGGCTGTGTCCCAGGCTATGTGGACAATTCTACGTCCAGGTCTCTTTCTCAATGAATCTTTCCTCGATTCCTCGCAGCCTCTCTCCTCGTCTCCTTCTTCGAAATCCATTGGAGGAGGGATCATGGACGTTCTCCGTCAATACAGTTGAGAAGGAAGCTAGGAGATAGGATTCAAATTATCACATTGGAAAGACACATTTAGATATAGCCCATTGAGAACCTTTAGCTGTAGGGTTGAACAAAGAATAAGGTTCTGACATCTGCTGGTAAGATATTGTCATTACATCATTGTCCTCATTTATGAATGCCCTCTCCTTATTCCTACACGTGTATGGCGAGACGTTGAAAGAGAAAGACCATTCACATACACATGGCCAGTGGCGACCTACCATTCAGGGCAGATGGGGCAGAGCATGTTATTTTGGCATTAAAACGTGTCACATATCAGTTTGCAAACAATATTTTTAAAAATGTATTGAGTTGATTAAAGCTGCATACAAACATGGTCTCTTTTTTGCTTTCTTGAGTAAGGCAGCTCCAAAATGCAGTTGTTTCAGCCTAGCTCAGTGCTTTCTGTGCTGAATTGGTTCATTCATCCCCCTCCTCTCCCCTGTAACTATTCTCCAGGTCGTTGCTGTAAATGAGAATGTGTTCTCAGTCAACTTACCTGGTAAAATAAGGGTAAAATAAATAAAGAAAACTAAATAGAGGGGTATCCAGCGGATAATACAGAGCATAGGGGTTGGTAAGGTTCTCTAGTTGCGCCGTGATTGGCTCAGTGTTCTGTCACTCATGGGGGCCCTACGTCACCGCAAAATCTACAGGGAGAGCTAGAAAGCTCAGGCCCCCTTGGGTACTGCCATAGATTTACATTAGAAGTGCCCATCCAAGAAGGCTCAAGGTCATTGGCCACTGATAAAATGACGTCAAATCACGTTATATCTCCCGTAGCTTTGATTGGACTGTTCATGTCAACATCATACATTCAAAACCTTAGCTAGCAAGCTAGGCAATCATTCATCACCATGAATCATGTCAACAATCTACTGGCAAATCCTTCTCAATCCTTGTCATATGAAGAGAAATTATACTGTAGATAAAATGTATCTGTGGTCATTGGCCATAAACATTACACAACAAGGTGGAAATCACAAATTCAACAATGAGTGGTTTGGAAGGAATCTGGCTAACTGCAAGCGTTGCAAAGCAATCACTATTTTGCTTTTGAGAGGATATGTGGTCCAAGTCTTGGTTTAAGGATTTAAAACATCTGTCTGAAAGGGTTTGTTTTCCAAGCTAAAAAGGATAAACATTCATTTTGTAACACCATGGACCAGAAAAGGTTGAATACATTGGCCATGCTGTCAATCCAGCATGACTTCTGCCTCGTTCAAAACAACTAGAAACTCGGAACTGGGAAATCAGATTTCAGTGAGTTCAAGACAACTGGGAACTCAGAAGAAAACGAGCTCCAACTGGGAAAATACGTTTTCAGCATCCAACTCGAAGTTCCAAGTCGGGAACTCGGGCCTCTTTCTAGAGCTCCGACCTGAAGATCACTGACGTCATGATTCAAACAGTTGTCTTGAAAGCACCATAAATCCAGAGAATGCCAGATGACAAAGTGTGATGACAAAATTTGCCCACAAGAAGGACCACTGCGCCACCCTCCTGTTCAAGTGAGCACAGCAGCAACGGTGAGTCCAAAAATGTATTGTTTGCTGCTGCATAAATTATGTAATATGTCAGGGAGATGCAGTGCATTCAGAAAGTATTGAGACCCCTTGACTTTTTCCACATTTTGTTACGTTACAGCCTTATTCTAAAATGGATTATATCGTTTTTTCCCCTCATCAATCTACACACAATACCCCATAATGACAAAGCAAAAGCAGTTTTTTTTTAGAAATGCTTGTAAAATGTTTTGTTTTTAAAGTATTCAGACCCTTTACTCAGTACTTTGTTGAAGCACCTTTGGCATCGAGTACAGCCTTGAGTCTTCTTGGGTACACCTGTATTTAGGGAGTTTCTCCCATTCTTCTCTGCAGATCCTCTCGAGCTCTGTCAGGTCGGATGGGGAGCGTCGCTGCACAGCTATTTTCAGGTCCCTCCAGAGATGTCGATCGGGTTCAAGTTCGGGCTCTGGCTGGGCCACTCAAGGACATTCAGAGACTTGTCCTGAAGCCACGGCTGCTTGTCCTGAAGCCTTGGAAGGTGAACCTTCACCCCAGTCTGAGGTCCTGAGCACTCTGGAGCAGGTTTTCATCAAGGATCTCTCTGTACATTGCTCTGTTCATCTTTCCCTGGATCCTGACTAGTCTCCCAGTACCTGCCTCTGAACAATATCCCCACAGCATGATGCTGCCAGCACCATGCATCACCGTGGGGATGGTGCCAGGTTTCCTCCAGACGTGACGCTTGGCAATCAGTCCAAAAGAGTTTGTTTCTCATGGTCTGAGAGTACTTTAAGTGCCTTTTGGTAAACTCTAAGTGGGCTGTCAAGTGCCTTTTACTGGGGAGTCGCTGCAGATATTGTTGTCCTTCTGGAAGGTTCTCCCATCTCCACAGAGGAACTTTGGAGTTCTGTCAGACTGACCATCGGGTTCTTGGTCACCTCCCTAAAATTTCTAAAAACCTGTTTTCACTTTTTCATCATGGGGTATTGTGTGTAGATTGATGAGAATATTTAAATCCATTTTAGAATAAGGCTGTAATGTAACAACATTTGGAAAAAGTCAAGGGGTCTGAATGCTTTCTGAATGTACTGTATGCTTACTGCAGCTAAGAAAGTAATACTAAGTGTATGTTGTGTAGTAAGCTGTTAGTAGCCCATGTGCCTCACCCTAATAATTTGGTCCCTTTCCCTCTCATTCCCCCTCATATCTTAGCCCACTGTTCTGACTTGGGGGTGCACATGTAGCCTATAGCCTGTTAGGACTGCTTTATGTAGGCCCTAACAGTTTGTGGGCACCGTTTGTCACCGTTATAGTGCAATTAATGTATTGTTTAATGTGTTGTGCTGTGTAGTGGCTTTGCTGGCATGTTTTTTTTGTTGCCCCACCAAGATTTATATGCTAAAATCGCCACTGCACATGGCCATACACCCGCACACTTATAGACACCGAAGCACCACCCAAGGAAACAAGACACAGGAAGCAGAGAAAAAGGGTCAAACACTAAAGGGTTCTCCAGTAACCTCACCAGCTAATGACCTGTGATGTAATGGATCTCATTGTCCCTCCACTCCTTGGTGACACAGTACTGCTATTGGTGGTGTTAGATCACTAGAGGTTCTGCTCACTACACAAATACTAGCGTATAGTATTTTATTTTAGTCATACACTTAGACTCCGATAAGTACGCATCAAAGATCTTGACTGTTGACAATAGAGAAACCTTCCTCATATACAGTGTGCGCCAATGATCAGTCACGTACTGTGCAATTCAAATGAGGGAGCATTCCACAGATGCATGGCCTCCTTACATCCATCTCTATTAGCCTTTACACCTGAGTGACCACATCATACGGAACAGCCAGTAAGCAGGCATATGACTTTTCACCTTAAAACCCCAGACCCCCCACCGCCCTCCCTAATTCCCCCAACACCTGTAGCAGCATAGTGACCTGAGTGTCTTCCCTGAAAACTCCACTGTAAAATTATGCTATCAGGTTCTCCATTGGTGGTGGTCGGTCAATTGGTCAGTCACTCAGCTAGGCAGTAGCATTATATCCTTGATGTTTGTCAGTGCAGTCCTTACTCTCCCATCGCTCCACTGTGGTCATCTTACTACCATGGGGCCAAGATGATTAGCTGGGTGAGGAGATATGGCCATGCCTAATAGTGACAAGACTGCTGCTGATGGATCAGCCGAAGACTGGAAGGTGTGTAGCCAGACTGACCTCCCGAGGTCTGCGTGTTTTAACATCAACGCTGTTCAGATGAATGAAAAACTGACGAGGAAGACTCATCGCTTTTTCTTTCTTTCTCTTTCTCATTTTCTCTCTCCCACCAGCCATCTTCTCTCTCGCGCGCCCTCCCTCCATTTCTCTCTGTCTCTCTCTCTCTCCTACACACTCCATACAGGTGTCTGGGGCAGAGGGAACGGACCCGGTCCGTATTGTGGTTGAGTCTGTGAGTAACGAAGACCTGTCAATCCTGGAGATCCCCACCACCTTCAAAGTCAGCTCCCTCAGCAGCCAGACCAGTCCAGGACCCCCATGTACCCACTGCTCTGCCCCCATCCCAAAGAGCCAGGGCCTGCTCACCCTACCCAGCTACCTACCTTCCATGCGCTTCATCAAGGTCTGGCACGGTATGGAAGCCCCAGAGGACACAAAACAACCAAAAATATGTCACTTTCCCAATTCTGCCTGTCTGTCTGTCTGTCCTACTGACTGATAGTGATTTAGGGCTTTATTCAATATTCAATCTGTATCGCTGAGGCATTACAGATTGAGCGATAGAAATGCAAAGGTCATTTCTGATTGAGCTGTCATACAGTATGCAAGGTTTACTGTGAATGTAGTCCCCACCAATGGAGGAACATTGTCTTTAAATTTCAACTGGACTTTAGTGCTGAACTTCCGCGATACGTATTGAACAGAGCCCTTCGAGTAACTGCTCTTCACCTCAAATCTGAAGGAGCACAGCAGGTTCATTGGCAGCAAGTCCTTTCTTCCAGGTCTGGTTGAGCCTATCTGCCTGCCGAACTATGCGGAGAGATTTGAGGAGGGGATGTTGTGCTGGATCTCTGGGTGGGGCGCCACAGTGGACGGAGGTGAATGGGCTCAAATTCAACACCTGAATAGATGCGCAAGCATGCACGTGTGTCTGTCTGTCTTTCCAGGGGAGACCAGTGTGTCCATGCATTCTGCCCAGGTCCCTGTGCTCTCCAGCAGGGACTGCAGTGGACCGAAAGTGTACCAGGGTGCCATCTCCCCTTGGATGGTCTGTGCAGGCTACCTAGAGGGGGGCAAAGACTCTTGCCAGGTATCTTTCAGAAGTGGACCTCAGAGTTCCATGCACCATTTGTCTAAAGGACAAAGTGCAGACAAAAAGC